>NC_140919.1:27924181-28528348 GCF_045865225.1 Trachurus japonicus
CTCCAATGAATGAACAAGTGCAAGGAAACCGGGCGCCAACAGCTGCCATCAAAGCCCACCCACAAATATAGCAACAACAGATGTAAAGACTCAGCTTGGATTGACATCACATCTGAAGCAGTTATGATCTCAATCTGCTCTTGCAGACAGACTGACGCTGAGAGAATCAGCAGCAATGTCACTCACTGGGTACCTTCATTTTGTCCCCTTAAACCCGAATCGTTTATAAATCTTCATGAAGCAGCTTCACCAGACCATTGAGAACATAATAATGGTGTCGGTGAGGTTTCAACTCAGGAGACCTGCACCATCTATGCACTCTCTGTGCTGGGGTCCTTTCTTATCACAGACTATGTACAGTATGTGTTGTGCACAGTGATGCATCAGAAACCGAGTTCTCCTTTCCCGTTTGCGTTGCTGAGCAACCATTGAGGTTTCATTTTCTGCAGAAAGCAGAAACTAGTTCGACAAACAGGCAGGAAGTGATTTACCATCTGCCTAAGTTCTACAATAGTGGTTAAAAAAGTGGCATCAAGTTCCTTTTTACAGCCAACATTTTCTCTTTTATTCTTGTAAAAGCGGGTCATTGGCTGCAGGGTTGTACTGAGTTTGTGCATCGTGGGGGAACAAACTCTGCATATGAGCAGGTGAGGAACTGCTCTCTGTCAGGTGCAGGTGTGACAGCAGAAGAAACATTGATGCAGCTGATAAAATTACTGAGCTCAGCCTCGGCATCGATGATTACTACTCCAGTGTATAATAATAATCAGTGATAATACTGGAACCGGATATTGTGAAAGACCAACTACAACTGGAACATGATTCATGTTATTAAAGCTGTTAGTTTATGCTGTTAATGCAGTTTAGTTTTCATCCATTCATCAAAAAGGCTGCTTATGCAGTAAAGTGCTGCCACAGCCACAGTGTTGTGGTTTGGCATATAAAAGCAGATTTGTACTTCTAATTCATTATTCACCTAAAAGTTTGCTTTGTTGGGAGTGGTTTGCTCACATTTTTTTCCTGCACTCCTTTTGGCATTTTAAAGGAAAACTGTTTGAAACCACTACAATAAGTCTTGATTTTTACAACTGCATTGTCTTTTATAAGCGTCTCTTTCTGCCTATAAAGAGCTTTGTTGCAGCATCGTAAATGGCAGCGTGGTACATACCCGACCATCATGAGTGAGGAGGATGGAGTCACTCTTTATGTCTCTGTGGATCACACCCTGTGTGTGAAGGACAGACAGCGCCTTCAGGACAGACAAACACACTGTAGCGATCTGCTCCTCATTCATCCTGGGGAGAGAAGGGGACGTCAAAGAGAAATGTCAGTATAGACTTTACACAGCCTTTTTCTAGTGCGTAAACATTTTCCCACTCACTCACATTTTCCAACTCATCTGAAACCGTGTTGATAATAGGAAGCACCCACAAATAGACCAGAAAAAAAAACTTCTGACATGTCCATGTTTCATAGTTTAATGTAGAGATACAGTCAAATATGGCTGACAATCTCTGGAGAACTGTGTTGTAAATCAATAAATTGCTTGATGTCGGTGAAAAAAGGAAAATTAAATGACCAACGGCATGTTGGTATTTCTCTCTTTCGAGATCATATTAGATAACACTGCCCCCTTATGGAAGAAATATTTATGGTGGCTGAGGGATTTAATAATGGACATTTTCTAGTAGAATAAACTGGACTGAAGAGGCAGCGATAATAAAAAGAAGTGATCACGAGAAACTAAATGACTTAATATGAAAATGTATTATAAGGTTACATACCCATTCACAGTGGTTACAACTCTTCACAATTTCTAGCTGCTATGTAAATGAATCTAACTTGCTTGGCTTGACACTCCAAAACATTTTCTCTTAACCTGGTGTGTGTGACGATGTCGGTGAGAGCTCCTCCCTCCAAGAACTCCATGACGACCCAGAGCTCGTCTCCCACCAGGTAACTGTTGTACATCTCCACCACGTTCTCATGGTGATAGTCCCGCATGATCACCACCTGAAGTTACCATGGAGACAGAGACAGACACACACACAGACAAGTGTAATTGCATTAGTCATTAGACTCAAAAGACTGGCAGGTCGACCTTGCAGGTGGACAGATGATTGTGTATCTATAAGGTCGCAGCAGCATTGATCTGCCACCGTTTATGTCGAGCAAGCACACTGAAGCCCTGCAGGTTACTGATACGTCAGTTCAAATGTCTATAACTGCTAACACATTAGCAACTAATGTGATTATGAAGTGGTACTGTGTACTGTGTACAAATTAAAAGCGGTCAGTGACAGCGGTCATGACTTTTTCTATGACATGTAACTGATCTTATTCAATGATTTTATGTCTTAAGGGCTGCATGAGCTGATGCGAGATGAGCTTTCATATTCTGCTTTGCAGCTCTAGCCCTTTTTATTGGAAATCTATGTTTGAAAAAATTGCTTGTGCCTGGGAAGCAAGGATTATACTTGTTTTTTTTGGACTTGTTACAATTTCATATTCATTATACACAGGAGATAGGTGATAGGAGAGTAAACAGGAGAACCAAAAGTACAAACTATTCAATTTAATTTAATCATGCATTCTGGTAATAAACATATAAATTACACTAAAAAGTCAATGAAAACTAACCCTGTGACTTTAAGAATTAAACGGCACTGAATGACACCTAACTGTCTGGACAGTTTCTCAAACAGTGTAAACCTTTTGTCATAAACTCTTACCTCATTAAAAAGGAGTTCCCTGCGCTGTTGTTTCCTCAGGTCCATCTTCTTCACAGCAACCAGTTTCCCTGTGGTCTTCACTGTGGCTATACACACAATCCCCGTGGACCCCTCCCCTATCTTAATGTAGTGATCCAGGTAGGTCCGCGGGTCGCCGGGATCCACCACCATCTGTAGCGCTGCTCTGAACTGCTCATGGGAAACCCTCTGGGGCTCCCTCTGCGGTGAGCGGCCCTGGGATGGAGCGCTTGACGCCGGTGGCCCAGAGGGCACCGGGGGCCGCGGAGCTGGAACGTTGGGGTGAGGAGTGTGTGGGTGCTGGGTGGCCTCAGGGGTAAGGCTGGGGTGGGAAGAGTGGTGAGGGTGTGGGTGGCTGACAGGGGGCTTGGAGCCAGAGGAACCTCGCGAAGAGCCACCGGAGGGACCATTTTGAGGGGAAGATTCATGGTGTCGAACCGGCTTGAAGAAGGAGACAGCACAATGTTACGTCAAACAAGTGTAAGAAAGAAGAGAGGGCTGTTTTTTGAGGGTTGGATCTGCAACGCGATGTTCATTCTTAAAGGGACAACGAGGAGTTTTGGAAAAGCGAAGCGTTTTCACACTACATTTATGAGCGTCCGCGCGCACCGTAAAATTCTTTGACCAGCGCAAGACGGACTTATGTTTTCATTCATCAATAATTAAAGTCAGAGTTTCAAAGAGGTTCACATACCGTCGCAGTTCCGACCATAAACGGCGATTCAGCTGCGTTATTCTCATGACTCGCCACGAAACCGAAAGTAAGGAAACGCTGGTCGGCTCGCCCAGCATTTCCGCCACCACTAATAATAACAAAATAACGATAGAGACAAAATGATATATTTATCGAAAATGGGCCCATTAACAAGTGTGGGTCGCGGGGAGTTAACCACATTAACGTGAGACGTTTTTATAACCAAATAGAAACTCCTCGTTGTCCCTTTAATATGCTGTGTTATTTTGTATTGGCAGCCAGTCACATGCCAACATATTTAACAGTGTGGGAGGTTCACTACACCACACAGCAAAGGATAAGATAGAGATAAAGATCAGTTTTTGTCTCATAAGCAATTTTTTTTTGCTTAATTGACTCCAATAAACGGATAAACATAGATATAAAACAAGTAATTACAATAGTGTATATGTATGGGATAAATCTTAGATCTTAGAATTACCTGTTTATCAAAAACACAAACAGCTAAAATGGAAACACCATCTCAGTTTTCTTTTTTAAAATGTAATTGTTTTCAAAGGTAGTTCTGGTAATATTTTCATAACCTGAATTTGAACTGCATTTGTCTTGACATTATCACACAGGCATCACTGACAGCTTTCAGAGGAGATAACCACAACAGAAGTGGGTAAATGTGAAGAACAAAGAGAGAGGTGATAAGGGCTATCATCCATCAGCCTTTTGTACCGGTCTGCTTTTCTCTCAGTCAACGGCCCTCCTCACGGCTGCTTTGGAAACACACACATTGCATCTATTCATGCTGCTGCTCCTACCTGTCCTGTGGGGCTGCGTCCACCCTCGCTGTCCGTCCTTGGGTACGTGTTAAAGGGCCGTGTGGTCTGTTGGGCCGTCTTCATCACCCCCTCTGTTAATGGAAGGTTTGGGGTGTGGATGTTGGGCCCAGAGAGGGGTCTCTTGTCCCTGGGAGACTGAGGGCTACCATCCCTCGTCACGTAGCTTGACTTTGGCCTGTGATCGCCAGGTTGGTCTCTGCGCACCACCTGCTCCTGACAAGAGGCAGGGTCGGGAGTATGGAGAGAGAGAAAAATGGATCAGTAAATAATAATGCAGGTAACTATGTAACACGGCGAGAACAACAGCTCAAATTGGATTTGATGCAGTCATGTCAAATGATATATAACCCCCCCCCCTGAAAATACAGAATCAACACTTTCTATCAAGCCACTGCTCTTCTGAGTGATTCAATCAATACACCAGCCTTGGGAAAACTACAAAAGATTTGAGGTAGTGTAACTATTTGTCTGGTCCATCACTGCTTTGTGTGTCTTAACTGATTGTAATGCTTGTTAATGCTACATGCCCATCAGAGGCAGACTGCAAGGGAAGCTCTGTTTCCTCTAAAATGTCAAAAATAAATAAATAAATAAATAAAATAAATGGTCAAATATGAACTGTTGCGTTTACAAGTCATTGACTAAAAATATGTTAGAAAGAAAATGTTTAATTAATTCTACTGATGTGATTTTCTGTGGACAGATTTTATGATGTAGCGTTACATCATAAAATGAGCTTCTCCTCTTTGGGCCGTGATATACTTGCCGCTTGTAATGGCGTGGAAACATCGAGTTTCGCACCAGGTCTATCTACCTCTCTTCAAAAGTTTCCACCATTGATTAAGGATTCAAAGGCCTGGCCTGCCTTGGCTGTATTACCTACAATAAATGGGGGTGGTAATGTTTCATTGTGAGCACAGAGTGAGTAAAACTTGGCCTAAGAGGGCGAACCATTGACCCACATTCATCTTCAGCCCATACCTGGTCCCGGTCACGAGGCTCTCTATCTCTGTGAGGGGGAGGGGGAGGGCCAGAGCCAGGTCTGTCCCTGTGGCCCCTGCTGGGCTCTTGGCCGCGTGGCTGCTGCTGGGGCCGACCCTGGACTCCATCATCCCTCTGATGAGGACGGATTGCACGCTGACCCTGGCGGGGGTCACCTCCGCTGTGATGATCTGGTCTGGGTCGGTCTCTAATAACCAAAGTGAAAGGTTTGTGGTTTTACAGCAAGGATTTGTATTGAGAAAGAAAACTATGATTCACAACAAACATACTACACAATTATTAAATCAAGTTTTAATTAGGGATTCACAATGTTATCGGCAGGTATTTAATTTATGCTGATGCGTCTCGCTTCTGGGCAACTTCAACCTGAGGCTATAGTTTCCTAATATTTTAGTTCTAAAAGATTGAATCTGAAGATTTTCTTTTTAATGTCTCCTGTTATGCAGTAGTTCTGTCTGTCCCCACATCGCCACAGCAGGGTATAATGGGAGCAGACGGTACCATCTCTGCCTTAATACAGTAAAATAAATACAGGAGACAGTCTGCACCCCCATCCCAGCTAGACATTGCATACAGAAAGAAAACAATGTGCATACTGCATACATCTGTATTTATCTGCCAAAGGAATTTAAAAATATCAACACATTGGATATAGGCTGAAATTCAACAGCATGTATCCCTAGTTTTATTTTAGTGACAAACCTCTGCCTTTACTCCACATGAAGCAGCAGTTTGAATCCGTACCTGTCTAGTCTGTCTGGGTGTGAGTAGTGTCTGTGGTGAGGGTCTCCATTCTCCTGGCCTCCTCCTCCTGAAGAGCTGGAGTCCCTGCGAGGCTGGATGGGAGGGCTGCCTCGTCGTAGGGAGTTGGAGCGAGTCACAGACATGGTGTCAAACTCATCCAGCAGCCAGGTCAGAGAGCCGTCTGCTCCCATCTTGGTGCCACGTACAATTGTCTGAAGATTTTTTTTAGGGGGAAAAACTGTTAATAGTTGGCAACAGTAGGAGATCCTGATATAAATCACTTTGTTACTGTTTTAGGAGTCTGTGTGAATTTGCAAATGGTTTGCAATATTGTGAATGGGTTTGCGAGATGCTCAGTTCTCAAGTAGTCTTTTGTTTTTGTCCGCATACTGTACTTAAAAGTAAATCTTTGTAGAAATTCTGTGATATTCTCCAAAGGAGGTGAAGTTTAGACATAATTTGCACCAAGTGACATGGTGGGACAGATTCAGCTTTTCTGTTTTACTCAGATTTGGCTTTTGAAGACCAACACACAGCAGTGACCATGATGTTGTAAATCTGAAGTTGTGATTTGAAAAAAAAAAGAAAAAAGGTGGGGAGCCCAAGTGATCACAACAATAAACTGAAATCATCATGCCCCCCACCCCCACTAGGTTTTAAATTTGCATACTTTTCCTGAGCAAAGTATTTCTTTGCTGATTTAATTTTTTTTTAAATCTCACCTTGCGCGGCTCTACAGTAGTGATGACTGTGACATCGATGAAGGGTTTGGGCCTTTTGGCCGTGTCTTCGATGAGCGACTGCCATTGTCGCGGCAACCCGACAAACTTCTGCTCCTGCTCGTCGAAGTCTGTGTGCACGCGATGCTCAAAGTTGGATGGAGCCGAGATCTGGATACGAGACTTCTTCTTTTTGGTGAACATGATGGTGGCTGAAGGCGCTGCAGCCGAGCATCAGACCTGCAGGGAGAGAAGAGGAGGACAGAAATGAGGGTTAGAGGAATGACTGAAGAAATATGCTAAATCAACGGGCTTATTTTCCACCCTGTGAGCATTAAGCAGCCGAGTGGCATTATACAAGCCGTGACCTTTTGCTGGAGGTGATCAATAGGCTTGACAACAGGCGGAGGGCTTCAGGCCTGTCTCCCATTATTAACAGCAGGAAAACTACTCCTGCTGCAGCATTTCCTAATGGCCATAATAACACAGCCGCTCTGGCGCAGAATTACAATCCATGCAAGAACACGTTCTTAACACCAGACAAAACATCAGAGTAACATCTTCAATGAGACATTTCAACATCATCATCATCACTGTGACCATTATAGTTCAGGTGTCTGACACATAATACTATTACATCAAGCATACTGTGTGTGCAATATGTGCACAACAGACAAACTGCAGTCCAGTTCACTTTCTGATAGTGGACACACTATTTTGTACTTTGCTTTATTATACAAAATAATCCAGATGCCTCTGGGAACTTTTCAGAGGTTTGTTCTATACACATTCTGCCTGCCTCATGATATTTTCCTTTGAGGACACAGTTTGATATTTGATGGGTTCAACAAAACTTGAATTTCAAGGTGGTTGTATTGTGTGTCCCAACCGAAGAACACAGTTACAAAAATATTTGTTGTTTGTTGTTTTGTCCCTCCATATGATACTGAATGTCAACCAACCAAACACCTTTCTGGGACACTTGAATACAACAGGGGCCATCATTAATGTCTTTAGTAACATCTGCATGTTTCCTACAACAAGTCAAAAAGTAGAAATATAAGTTCCAAATTATGTTGTTTATACAGGACTGTTAGTCTTTGATTCTCTCCTCTCAACCTTGGTTCTTTGTCAGTGGGTAACAAAAGAGACACTCCCAGTAGTCAAACAGAGCCGTCTTATTATCAGCGTGTTATGAGCAGACCCTGCTACAGTTTTCCCTTGTTTTCCTTCAAAATACAGAGTTCGACTTTGCTCTTGAAAATAAAGAGATTGAAAGTGCAACACAAACACAAGGAAATGACATGGGTGCAGGGACTGTGTGTACCAGAGACGGACCAGGGGACGGCGTGTGGGTGAGCTGAGTGAGAGGGCGATTTTGGCGGGTCATAAGTTAGAGGGCATGAGTCATACGGCCGAGCAGAGCTCACAGTCTAAAAGAGCCTTTCACAGCAGGAGTGTTTCAAGTCTAGCAGGCCCGCCCAGGAACACATGGAGAAAATAAGTTTCACTGCCAAAAACACAACCTCAACATCTCCAACACAACTTCAACACACGCTGCTTCAAACATAAAATGGTACACACATTTCACATACAAACCCATTTCTCTTTTTATTCAGAAACACTAAACAGAGCAGTTACGGTGTCATTGTGTTTTAATGAGGACACAGAATTGAACTGTCGATGGATCTGATCTCTCTGTAGGTTTGTCTTTCAGAGCAGACATCTACATTATTTGGTGCACTGGAAATTGCAATGTTTTTTTGTGCTTGAAACTAACAATCCAAGTCAATACAGGCAATACATCTGAGGCACAACCTATAAATTACGTGCAGAGATTTCTCAACCAAAAATACATTGATCTTTTCCCCCCAATGGGCCCAGGGGGGATCTGTACATTGAATTTCTGTAATGGTTAATTTCACACAACATAGTCTAAGCAATCAGCCCATACCTCCTAGCAGAATTTAATTGGGCTCTTTTTTAAATCATCATATTTTAGTCAATATTTAAAACATCACCATAATTCAACCTAATTTTTGCTACTTTTTACATCTTGTTGTGCATTACATTAATAATGCTTGTTCATCACGGTATCCGAGTTATTCATAACGTACAACCATCCAAACTACAATCCCATAGTAGAGAAAACAGGGTTCAACTCTATCCAGCTTGCAGTCCATGGTTTTTTGCCATTAGCAAAACTTTCTCATAACAGCGAGGTTACAACACTAGTGACAGATGCCTCACTCCAGCAATAATGAGTGTGGTGACAACAGGGAAGAAGCAAATAAATCACTTGAGGCCTATCATTAGTGTTCAACCAACACAGCAATGCAGCCAAATGAGCCAATCGATGCATCTGGGCTTTGGGACACAGATAGCAACTACAGCCGTAAGGAAGGATGAAAATAATCATGACTGAAGGAGTTGGCCACAGATTACCATCTTACATCAACCAACACACACATGCAGCTCATAATTACTGTTGGCTAAATGAGAACAGTTGTGGTTTTATTTGAATGGCTTAAATCATAATATCTTATTGAATGCATAAAGTGCTTCAACAGTCCATAAATCAGTTCGAAAAACTGTCATGTGGGGACTGAGAGTGACACTGAGTGTCTCATGCTCACAGACAGTGGTCTGGCTGTGAATCATGGAGTTTTGTGGCTTTCAAATCCTGAGCTTTTTGCTTAATCTAGTTAAGTTAAAGGAATGTGAGAGAAAAACAAGATTTTACTGTCACTGTCAAAACCAAGAGGCAATGTGGCTTAAATATAACTAAGGCCAAGTTACGGTAGACAAACAAAGACCTTATATGATTGGGGAGAGAACCTCATTCACAGGGTGGCAACTAACACATGATTCATCATTTGTAGTATCGATAAACAATGTTTGGGGGCAAATGTAGGCGAGTCTGGATGCAGTTAGGTGTAGCTCATTCAGTGGATGATAAATTTAGTTCAGAGGGGAAAACAGTGATGTGCAGAAAATGAAACCAGTGGCTTGGTGATACCACTCAGCCTAAAGCACTATTAGAATATGAAACGGTGAAAAAGGGGCACACAATTGGTTATGACTAATGTTTATTATTGTGCCGGATGATTACAACTATTTCTTGTAGTATTAAAGCAGTAGTATTAAAATACTGACGACTCACAAACCAAATTAAATTGGTAAAGGTGTCAAATATGAATAAAAACACAACAATTTCAATAAGAAGAAGCAGAACAACAACAACAACAACAACAACAACAACATTATTTACTTTCCCAAATGACATTCAGAGACTCAAACAGGTGTTGCGGCAGCAGGTGAACTCCAGAGATACAGACAAGGAGAGTGACTAGCAGCTGCAGCAGGTGCACAGTGCCACCCCCAACCTCAACAGCCCTGGTGTTCAGCTGCTTCTGTCCTCTATATGGCCATCACCATTAAACAGTAAATGCTGAGCGAGAGAGTACGAGCAACAGGCCTCTACTCAGCGTGAACGTGAGGTTATTTGTTTTATTTGATGCTTCTGTGAAATGCTGACTCTGAGAATTAAAATGGAAACATATCCAGAATTAACAGTAGTTTGGAGAGCAAACACACAAACCATGTATTCGCTCAGAGATGCTGAGACCTATAATCACTCTTAGGTTGATTATAGGTTTCTGCATGTCCAGTTTCTGAGTTTTAAGACCTGTTAAGATCTTTAACATGCCAGGTCAGACAGACATTCCCAGAAATATACAACCTACAAATAAAATGGAGTTGTGACGGCACAACCAGCTTGAGTTCAAGTTAAATAGTCCACTGTGGACAATGTACTTTTTGAAAGAATAAAAAGGGCAACAGTAAACAATTTTGCAGTTTTATACACAGATCATTTTAGTTAAT
Organism: Trachurus japonicus; assembly: GCF_045865225.1. Lineage (NCBI taxonomy): Eukaryota > Metazoa > Chordata > Actinopteri > Carangiformes > Carangidae > Trachurus > Trachurus japonicus. The sequence continues at coordinate 27,934,809 of NC_140919.1, forward strand.
TCAGCATTTTAAAATAGGTACCATGATTATTTTATTTATAGATATTACTTTGATTATCATTAATGAACAAATATTTTGGTGCTTTTCAGCGTCTCGTTTTGAGTCATGCACTAGAAACATGATTGTGTTCAAAGTGACTACAAAGATGCTAAATGGCAAATACCTTAGTTGCCTTACTTGGCGTGACCAACAGACAGTTAATGAATGCACACATAGGGAAAAGTGTTAATCGAGTCAACCAACATGAACAGGATTAAGTCAAAGAAAGATCATTAGTGTCTGCCATGCTTTTTGCCCTGGTTGTAATGACTGCATTGTGAATGTGCTCAAAGATAAAATAATTAAAATAAAATGATCTGGTTAAATACATTCTGCAAATAGGATGTGGCCAGAGCGAAATCATAAGAAAGTTGTCAAATGTGTGGCTAAAAAAGCAGATGAGATTTGCTGCTGCACCCTGCCACCCACTTCTACAGTGTTCATGCTCTCTCACACAGAGTAAACCAGAATCTGGAAACGGGCCCCTCATCAGAGTAAAACAAGCAGACCCCTCCCTGAAAACAACAATGACTGGAGTTAAAGCTTCCCTGTGTTTCCCCCTCACGTGACACGTCATTTTCTCATCATCAATTTATTAGTTTATCTCCCTCTGCCCCCACCATTCCCCTCAAGCTCTCGCCCCCTCTCTCTGTTCTTCCTCCCCCTCCTCCTCCCATTTTTCTTTTTTTCCACCTAAACTCAACCTCTCTCTCTCTCTCTCTCTCTCTCTCTCTGCATTGCTCTGCTGCAGCTCACATATGCCTGGATGAACAGTGAGAAAGCCTGTCTGGCCAGTGGACCAGAGCCAGGCTGATGAGCTCTGGATGAAGCTGCTGTCCTCTGGCCCGATTCAAGTGCTGTACATGGGTGGTCCGCTCTCAGAGAGAGACACCATCGGTCACAGCGCTTTTCAGCTGTAATGACACAGTTGGGTATGAGAAGGATATGAATGGTGACTCCTAGACCCATATTTATGGGGTAAAATGTGTTTTGATTACAGATCCCAATCTAAACTTCTTCGATTATAGGACTGGCTAAAGTTGAGGAAAACTGAAAGACAGCATCACTTTGAAGACATTTGAAGGGCATCAGCCACGGCGGTGAGGGATTGCAGCACTCACTTTCCCTCCACTAATGATTTTGTCTGTGGCTTCACTGAGACATTTTTTGCATAGCTATCTTACTTGTGTGGATTGGGAGGGCTGATGTAACCTTAAACTTCAAAAAGTCCAAAATAAATCTTTATGAGTCATTTAAGAGATAGCCTGAAGGATTTTACCTGACTATACCAGCTTGCAACGATATTGTATTATAGTATTATGAGCAAATAGTAAATGTCAAGCCCAGCAAGTGTAGCACACACCACTCATTTGCAAAATATCTGTATTGATGCCACAAACCATGACATGAACTGAAAACAGACTCTAACCTCAGTATTGTGAACACTTTTATTCACTCATCACAAGTTGAAGGCCTCTCTGAAGTGTTGTTTAGGTCCTCTGTCAAAAGCAAATTTAGACCATGGGAATATGTATTCTTCTTATTAATGCATAAAAACCCTCTTGTTTATATACAGAAAAGAATCAGTGTTAAATCCCAAAATTTACAACCACAAACAACCACATTCATAATTGAGGTAATAAATAACCTCTAAATTATAGCCGATAACCTGCCAAAACAACTGGTGAAGTAGACAAAGCTGCCTGCCAAGGCAAAAAATATTACTAGCATTTGTCAGACGGCAATTTCCCATGCTATGTTAAACGTAGAGTACTTAAATGGTCTCTTGAGGTGGAGTTCACCAAAGCTAAAAAAAAACAAATACACAAGCAGCTTACAGATTTTAAGACTGATATACCAAAAGGCAGACAGTGGTATTTGGTATTTAGGTTAACATTGATGCTATGATGCGTTTACATGAGCTGGATGGCGCTGAGTCGGGGCAATAATTAATAGCCTGTTCTCTTGCACTTGGAAACACACACAGAGGACCACACTTCTGCGTCTTCTCTCCCAGACGTGAAGTGCTGCGCAAACATAGTGTTCACTGTGTGACCTTGGAGCTACCGACCGCTCTAACCAGCATCAGCCCGGTCATAACACTGTGTGTGTGGCACCCTCAGCTTCTGTATTACACAGAGTGGGTCTGCTCACATCTGTCTACTATTACACTCAATGAGGCGATGAAAATGCAAAACTAGCTGTTACACACTTACTTAAGTTCCCATGACATGAACCTTCATCGACCCACTGATAATCAGCTGATGTTAATGTTATAAGATCTCACACGCTACATTCACTCATGCCCCACATGGCTCATCAACACAGGAGTCCATGTTACAGCAGCATCAATAGTTACCACTCATTTATGTTAAACAACAGGGTAGGATGGCGTATCTAAGAATGATCTCATGACTGAGGAAGTGGACTACTAAATATGGTTGATGTTTACATCTTGAAGGACTGATTATGATCTGTACACCTTTGACTGTAGGATATTCTAAAATGATAATGATCACAAAGGACCAGCCTGAAATCAAGACGATACAGGTCACTCAGCATCTCTGTGATGGCTATATAGAAAACCCACTGAAATTAACATTTAATACCATTTTACTCACTCCCATTCATCCCTTATCATAGGGTTCCATCACTTAAATTGACATTTATTATAACTTAATTAAAACAAAGTAAAATGTAGGTTTTGCTAAATAATTTACATATCTTTTGTTAGCCTAAATAAATATTCATCAAATGGAAAAAAAGAGGGAATTTACTGAAGCTATGTACCATTTTTGATGAGGGCTCTAGTAGCCTACCAGCTATGAAAATCCAGCCCTGCATTTACTGTATCAAATAAAACTAAAGCGTAGCCCAAGTTTAAGGAAACCAAAACAATTAAGCAGACAGAGTACCAGGCACTAGCAACACCATCATTTCTCTTATTTCGGATGAGGAAGTCCTTTTGATAAATAATAAAAACAATCAGACGGCTCACTACAATTATAAGAAAACATGCATGAAACAGACTTCCTGGACATGAGAGCACAACTCAGTTTGAACACAAAAGACACAGCACGACAGCAAATCACTACCAAAAGCTGTTCTCCCATTCATCTCCCCATGTGTCACCGACACTTGTGCAAAGAGAGACAGACGACCCGGATAGTCCAGGCCAACAGCTGTCTTGACAGTCACAAATATGAACAGTCATGGAGAGGTCTGAATGGCCCCAGTGAGGGAGAGGAGGGAGAGGAGGGAGGAGGAGGAGGGAGAGAGACACTCATGTGAGCCCGCAGCCCTCCAACAGGGCTGTCTGTCTGTGTCGCTCTCTCGCCGCTTGGTTGCTTGCTACCCCCTTCGCACAGGACAAACAATAACCTTATTATGTTTTCTGACTCACAGTTAATCCCTCTGCTGTGAGATTTAAACAACAGTGTTTTGTTTTGCGGTCCAGATTAACTTTAACACGAGTGGAGTGGAGTCGAGCCGGTACCATGCAGTGGTTAAAAAAAAAAAAAAAAAAAAAAAGCTCCTCAGCTCGGTCCCAGCAGCGCTGCGAGGACCGACACAAAGTTTTCATTTACACCATTTACTCCTCACTAGTGAACAAACGACTAAAACATATGCGTGGATACAACTTACTTTACTCACTTTAGTCCACGTCCTGTTTTCCCCGGCAGCTACAGACTATCCACCTGATCTCATGTCGGAAACGCAGCTCCGGACGAGGAAAAACCGACTCCCTGATCAACAAAGTTGTTTCCGCGAACAAATTAAACTTGGTCAAACCATCGAAAGCATTGTTACGTCTTCATAAAAGAAACGCGACGGCCTCGGTCTCTCACACACACACACACAGCGGTAGTACCAAACAAACTTCACATCAACACAAAGTGTGGTAGCAGCACTCGGCTGTAAATACAAAGTCTGTCGCATTCCTATGGGTTCAGCAAAACGCGGCCCAGTATCATGACGTCACTGGGCGAGGGGGGGGGGGGGGGGGGGTCTGAGTGTATAAGCGCAGTCACGTCAAGTGTTATTATGAACATCTATAAAGGGTATTCTCCTATCATTAGTTGTGTTTTGTCGAATATTGTGATATTATTATCTGGGTATTGCAATTCTTGTTCCGGGGATAATTTTAGGGGTACGTCTATTTTCATGATCAATGAATCTGATGATTAGTTCCCTTTTCATATTAAAGTAGCCATAGTCTATAATTTTAGTTTTAAAAAATGATGAAAAATGCGTTTGAAAATAATGAAAAAAATGCACAAGTCACAATTGTATGACTTTTATTTCAGATGTCTGACCAATGACATATAATCAAATAATATTCAATTTTAGGCTGAATATTAGTATTAGTAGCCTATAGTATTACTAAAAAGCCAGGATGACTTGCTGGCCACCATATTGATAATTCATAGTAATGTACATGTATTGTATGTAGCCTAAAACTTTAAAATTGAAATGATTTATTGTTCTACCTATATGCCATGAGACTATTGTATGTCTATGAATGATATGAAGCACAGAAAAGGGTCAGATAATGAAACATTCTTATTTGTTGCTTGAAAGAGTAATTTACATTAAAGGCCACGTTATTGACAATGCATTGTTTGCTTCTGTCACATGACAATATTGCTCACCTTGGCAAACAGACTTTCACGGTATGGCTCACGTGTTTGCTGTTTTCAGCAGTCTGATCGAGGCATACTGTTGTGAAATATCATGTCTCCTTGCCAATATAAACAGATTCAGCACTGGAGCCGAGGGCAAATGATGAAACACGTCATTGTGAATACAGGTAACACTGGCCAAGGAACCCTCTTAGCGTTGGTGTTTTAGTTTCATAATTAAATGCAGATTGCTTGAAAATAAAAAAGCAGATTTTCGACACACACACAGAGAGGACCGCCCCTTCATGCCGTTCTCTCTCCTCATTGGATAAAGGTTGTAGGATACAAGGAAAGTTTTCTCCTCGGCTCAGAGCAGAGCAGAGTGACTGACAGACCCGTGTTTCGGACCAAACACTCAGTGATTGCTGTGGGAAGATATAACTATTTAAGACTTATATTAACGCAAACATTCCACTTACTTCTGCTTTAACATCAAACATACTTTCATGACTTCAACCCACATCAAATTAACTAACGAATAAGTGTTGTCATATAGGCATCACAAAAGTCATTTCAGTCTGATATATGGGGACTGATAACGGAACTGTACTTTAAAATCTTATCATGCTCGATATTTCCACTCTTAGACGATAAAACCTAGAATCCAAACATATGTGCTCTGTTAATAATATGAGTTGCTTGTCACTGCCAGCCAAAGTGAGTGCTGTCAAACACATCCTTTTGTTCAATTGACTATTTCCCACTCCCCAAAGGCCTGCAAGGTGTTAGCTTCACACGGAAAAGGTTTGATTACATTCCTTTGCAAGTAAAAATACAGCGGTAACTGGTCCACTCAACCTATCAGGGCTAGAAACTAAGAAACCTCCCAATCCTGAGCTTGAATTCAAACAAAGCAGTCAGTGTTGCAGCCAATAAGGGCTGACTTCCAGAGGCAGGTTGTGGAATGTGGAAAGGTCAATGATAAAGACAGCGGAGAGGGCCGTATTTAGAGTACACACAAGCCAGCTTACACATACACACACAGGGAACACCAACTAGTTAGACTGTGTATACGACCTTTGGACCTTTGCTGGCCTTACACACTGATAAACAGAAATATTTTTGGTCAAGTTCAGTGAAGGAAGTGGATGAGCTACCTACAAGTTCAAGGGTGAATAACTGAAAACTACCATGTTATTTTTTCTGGTGTCGTCAGATAAAAGCACAGGAATAGAAAAAGTGAGTCATTTGCACTTAAAGAGGATGGTAATTGGTGGTCAGCAGGATGAGATTAGTGGATCCTCTGGTGTTCAAAGAGTGAAGTGCTTAGTCAAAGAGTTGCAGGTAATTATTTGATTTCAGCCAAAGCCTCGACCTGCTGAACAAATGAGCAAGCTTTTTTTCCAGCGCCGTTACTGCTGCCTACTTCCCACAATGAAGCCTCGGCACCATGCTGATATCATATCCACGCATTCAGACATTTTCGAGCACACTACAACCACCAGCTGTAGCAGCAACATGATGACGGCATGCTGCTAAAAACAGAGACAGTGAGGTGATGCTGTTGTGAAGAAGTCACAGCACATCGATCTCCCCTGTCATTAGAGAGGCCAGTCATCACATCACCATGAGGTCTGACATTCACTGTCTGAAACAAATACAGCAGATTTGTGAATGTTACTCAGACTAGAGAGACAGTCAGAGGTAAGACATTGTGATCAAATGGTTAAGTATGAGCAAGGAAAGTGATTGATAGATGCTTTTCTCCCTCTTCAAAAGCTGCGGTGCCCATAAGCAATTAAAGCACCAAAACATCCCAGGTCAGAAATCCCATCTTTGAGCAGTCTGGACTCTGGACTAAAAAAAACTACAACTTTTGCTAAAAATAACAAAATGTTCTTAATGTTGTATTGATTTAAAGAGATAAATGATAGCTGTCCCTTGTTAAGTTGCAAACTCATGAGAATGCAAACATGCATTTACAGACAGACTGCAACCAAAGTCCTGCCCCCAGAATCTTTGAGTGTTAAGATGATGGGGGAAAAAAAGCAAGCAAAAAGCACAGCTGTTTAACCTCCCCCTCTAACATACTGATATTCTGTGGCATTGCAATGCCAGTACAACTAAGGTGAAATGCAGCCACCATCCAGAACTCTCTTTGTATTGTGTGTTTGTGAAAGCTCCACTTCACCAGGGAGGTGCAGGCCCGAGCTTGATTTTTCAGCTGAAATTAAAACAACTGTACATGATGGAAACAGAAGAACAAACTCTTCACTCTGTTCCTGCGCTCGGCGAGAGAAACAAACAGGGAAGGACAACACAGCGTGTAGTCTGAGCAAACACTGTATTATCATACAAGACTCCATTAGTGGCTAAAGCGATTGCCAGCAGGGGAAACAATTGCAGCCTTGATAACAGATAGCAGTTATTTTCATTATAGATTCATCTGATGACTGCTATTTTATCAATACGCATAACTTGGCTTATAAATCGAAATATTGGTATTTTTCAACTGATATCAACTCTGTCAACTGATTCATGGACTCAAAAGGAGTTTTTTAAAAAAAATGGTGGCGATGGGGGGGGGATTTCACAAATTTCTGCCCACATGCAGCCCTGATAGCAGAAGAGATTCTTCTTGAAACCATTTCTCATCTCTCTACACACTTAACACAATGCTGGTCCAGAGTCTAACTGGTTAGTAGAAACCAAGTCTCAAAAATAGACCTGTTATTGTTATGATACTGAATATTTTTTTTATGCATTCGGTGTTCTTGCCTCTGTTCCTGAGCACCTCGAGGGTTGTGTTGATGTTGGCTGCTGCAGTCATTCCAGAGGATTTTTTTTCCCTCCAAGGCAATGAGTCTGGCCCTCTCTCCCTGTTACAGAGAAGCATCATGATGTCTGATATGACCCTCAGCCCCCCCCCCCAATTTGCTCTGTCCTTTGTCTTCCCCACTGTGAGCTTATTTTATCAATTTCCACTCAGCTAAGTTTGATCCTCTGACTTTAGTCACTTTTTTAATGTTTTATCCCAAGGGCCTAAACTCTTCAGGCGATGTTGTGGATCATTTGAGTCCATGAGGAGCTGTAACCTATTTCTATTTTTTTTTTTTCCATTTATTAGTTTATTTCATAGGGACAGTGCACCAATGCCTCTTGCTGACAACAATGCCTTAAATATTGTGGAAAAAAACACACCCTCTCTCTCACCCTCAAGGTTGAGTTAGGGTTGCTGTACTGTCTTTGCCCCATTGACATTTCTTGCTGCTAGTTGTCGGACTGTTAGTCGTTAGCCGGACCAGGCTCAGTGGTTCGCCCCCTCCCTTCGCTCTGTACCAGCAGGAAAAGAACAAAGTATCCACTTTCATCTTTGCTTGCTTTCCCCTCTCTGACCCATATCTTTGGACTCGCTTTCTTTCTCACACACACACACACACACACACAGACACAAACACACACACACACACACACACACAGACACAAACACACACCTTGCATTTTTAAGCCAATGCCTCTTTTTCAGTGAAATCTGATACCAGGAGAAAGATGAGACTTTTCGTGTTTCCATGCTTGCTCATCCACGCCTGCATAAACTCAACCAACAAGGACACAAAGACAACACAACAAAACTGAAGATAACATAGATAAACTTGAGTTGCACTTACAACTACAACTTCTTTCATTCATGACACTCATTCTTGTGGTGAGACATTGCATTTAAAGAAGAGGTAATTATTTTTACTATGATTTTAGTCCGTATTCATTTGTTTTGTTAATCTTTGTCATTATTTTAGTACACTCTAGGTGAATTAAAATATATAATATTTATCATTTTATTATGGGTATTCCAGTTAACATTTATAGGCACGTTCAGTTTCACCTTTTTAACAAAATAAATTTAAATTTAATTTCATGAAACCAACATAAAAATAAACACTTTAACAAACCTGATTCATTAATCATTCAGCCACTGAAACTGATGGCTGACTGATGGAGGGACTGTTACACTTTCTACATGTGAGATCTGTTTATCTATCAGTTTGATATGTCCATGAGGTCAACACACTATCCGAGCATCATACAAACATCACTTACACTGAGTTTGCAGAGAGGCTTTGTTAAGGGTCTGCCACTACTATCATATCTGCAAAAATATCCATGTGAGTTGTTATTCTTCTTTTTGATGTGCTTCACAATGCACATAAGCAGAATACACAACAATCTCCATGCGCCTGTGTGGAACGCGTCCCAACTACAGTATGTGTGTATCACCAAGGCCTAACTTTAGTTGTATTACAATGCTGGGTGTTCTGTTGCACCCAAACTTTTAGCACCTGAAGCATCCTGTCCAATTTTGACTCACGTACATGTCTATGAAAAGAAGAAAAAACTCTTTCTTTGAGGTCCATTCTGTAGCATCCACGGCACCAGAGAAACCTTGACTGTTGCTACTGTTACTAGATGGCAGGGAGGTCAACAGAGGTAACTGAAGCCTTCTGTCTAGATGAGGGAAAAAGAAGATTACTATTGAAGGCAAAACACCCTGAGCAATATGAAGTAATACAAAAAATACAAAAAAAAAAACAGCAGTATGAAGACTTCCCCCAGCAGTCTGATTTTGACAGTGGGCAGCCAAATATGTAATGCTTGTATGACTGTGACAGATGTGGATTAGGCTTATCAAACATCTGGTTTGAATAGACTTATTATAGGAGGGGATTGTTAACCCACCGTCCTGCTTGATTCAGTTAGTTTTTACCTCTTTTAAATTCTCTTTCTGCACAACACAGCAGACAATCTGAATTTTCGACAACTATATACCAAGATACAGCAAGATGATGATGCTCCATATGTCAGTAGTGTAACGCTTAAGAGATTTACATGAAACAGTCTAAAACTTAAGTGGTGCTACGAATATCATCCAAAAGTCTGCTTGTTTCCCCAAGAGCTCTCTGTCACTTTGTTGCTAATTTGCCCAGACTGGTAATGGAGCCTTAATTTTACCTAACAACAATACAACTTTTTGAAACTGATACAGGGCATGCTGATATAACTGCAACTTTTGCTACCTAGCAAAGTCGTCTCTGTACCTAGTCATTGCCCTTCCTGATATGCATGCTTCCTTACCAAGTTACACTATCTGAGTATGTTGCACTGCATGATGTATAGTATTTGTAGGGGTTGTGTATTTGATAAGAGTGCTCACTGATGGTGTGTATGTGAGGGAGAAGATTGATCCCTCCATACAGCTCTGGCATCCCAGGAATGTGCGGTGTGCCCAGCACTAATCGCACAACCTTGCTGACTGAGTAAGTGCACACAAAATCTCTCTTCCACATATGAAATCTTCAACACATGAATGGAAGCATGGGAGAGAAATAAAGAGTTTCACAAAACAAAACAAAAAATGGGGTCAAGGAGTGGAGAGAGAAACTTAATAAACTTCTAGACGGACAATGTCCTCTTGCCTCCATCAGTCTGCCCTGACAGAACAAGGATTAAAGCCCGTTTCTGAGTCAAAGATGAAAATGAAAGTTCAACATGTTGGTATTTAAAATTACTGGTACATATTGTACTGCAGTAACACTCAAAGAAAGGCAATGAGGTCAAGCTGGTCGGGGTTGTTTCACGATAGCTTGAGAAAAAATCAACATCTCCAGAAGCAGGTTGTCTCCTGAATTTGCCATTAAGCCGTCCGGCGAGCTTAAAGGGGGTCTTAGCAGAGCAACAGCACCTGACGTAAAATTAGCTCGTTAGGTGTTGAGACTTAATTGTTGTTCAACAACTTTGACAAGTGAACTGCCACCAACTTACATTTAGACCACACTTTTTTCTTTTCTTTTTTAAACAACAAGCTTGACATCTCACTGTAAGGTTTTCTCCACGTAACGCGCACACACACACACAGAGACAGACCAGACAGAAACGGTCTGGGGTCTCCTCACCACCAGTCTGTCTGGACAGACCTCATAGTTAGCGGCTAACGTTAGCCACCGTTAGCAGCTACACGGGGAGCAGCGACGCGCCACCAGCCGCTGCACAAAATGCATTAACTGACACGATTAGAGCCAACGTGCTTACTCACCGCGAAACTAGCAGGAAAACGTTTGCTGCTGCCGCCGCGACGTGAAAATAAAAAACTTTCCCCCTCCTGTAGAAAAGAGCAGAAGCAGAACAACTTTGGGCAAACTGTGAGTGACATTAGCCGAAGTCTCACTTCCCTGACGCCATGTTGAAGTGGGGAAAATACTACATCCGGGAAACTGCAGCCAAGCACCATGGCAACCGTGTCTGACGGGCCGCCGTGGAGACCCACTCTAACCCTCAGGGATGGACAGTAAAGATAATGGACTTTTTCAAATAGGCTACACAATCACATGAATAAGTCTATTCAATATTCAATCATGACAGGTTAATCTGATTAACCCTTCACTCTAATACTTTATCAATGTGTTTGATTTGCCATGCGATATTTGCCATGGATGCATGCAAGTTGGCTACTATGCTGGCAGGTAGACTTGCAGTAGCATTGTGAGAAGAACAATATAAAAAATATTATTTACCGGGTCTGCCCCTTCAACTAGATGTGGCCCACCGTTTAATGGGTTCTTTCCTGATCCATGCCCGATCCCTGCATCAGGTTTGGTGCAAGAATCTGGATTAATAAAAAGTAGTCTGAGCAGCTCAGACTGAGCTGTCTGAACTCATGAGGTTGCAGTGAACCATCATCCTATCACCCTGTAAAAGGTCAGCCATTAGACTGCCTGAATAAAGATATCGTCATTACCAATAAGCTCATGGTCAAATCTTCATACAGCTAAATCTTTCAAGTCAGACTTACAGTTCACTTATCATTTCATACAAGGCCTGAAAAGGCATCATTCTAGCACAGGAAACCTGTCTGCTTCTATGCTACACTTTGTGAACTTTGTGTTATGAAGCATGCACACAGTCCAGTTTAAGTCAGATTAAGGTCTACATGCAGAAGAAAATGAGTTTCCTATTGCATTGTGGGCATTTGACTTGGATTTGGAGAAGTCCAGTCTCAGTTGGACTAGGCTACATGTTTGCATACACTTCAGTTGTCCAGTTATACACTAGATGAGTTAAGGTCATAATTGCAGCCTCAAAAATGACTGAAGTTGAATCCCCACCTCTTTAAAACATTTTCAAACAGAACATTATGTAATTTATTTCATGTATTAACATTACAATGGCGGAGTTTTTGCAAGTAGCCTAAGTGTTTGTAAACAGAGAGTTATGCTATAGCCTACTTGGCAAGAAAAGTTTGTTAGTGCAGTTTATTTCAACATAAAACACACTAAATAGAAAAAAGACGGCATAAAAAGACATAGACATAACAAGGACTAGGAGGCTTTTGGTTTTAATCTTATTGTGCATGAAGGTAATTATCTGGTGGATAGTGCACAAGGGCAGATGTGGCTCCTTTTGCCTGCATTCCTGACCATGACTCAGTCAGATACTGTGTCATAACAACATTACTTGGATTGTATTATCACAACCTTGCAGCTGATTTGTGCGTTATTATCTAAAAAGCAAGTCAGTTATTATTGTCTTGTGTTAAAAATAACAATAATTGTTGCATCTGTTGTGCTATGTGGTAAAATCAGACACTGGCCTGGGCAGTGAGACAGATAGGAAAGGACAGAGAAGACCAGAGAATAAAGAACCACAGACTGGACTTGAACCTGGGCCTGTGGTAAGCAATATAAACCTAAATGCTATACATGGGATTAATTCATAAAAATGGTCAGGGCCATGGCAGTTTAAGAAAAAATCATCAAGTTTCACACCTACATTTTGTTTTTCAGAGATCACTCTGGAATTTTTCTGATTGGTAGGGTAAGACTTGTTGCCACTGTCCCCTGCTCATCTCTCATGAAAGGTGACCTTGTGTTTCAATTTCTCATCACTCTTTGTAGCCGAAAACTAGTCTCCCTGAAGATTTTCCTCTGCACATCACTGCCCTCTAGTGATCAAATGCACTTACTGCTCAGCAAAGACACATCCCAGTGGCTTCCAGATGGACACACTGGTCAGTCAAACACAGGCGCTACATGTCTGGTCATCTCCATGGTCCACATCTGACTGGATTATTCAGACACGTTCAGAATCATTGTTGAAATGTTTACCCACCAGCATCAGCACAATATAGTTATCTCAAATATCAACAGATGTCCCAGGAGATACCCAGCTACACATACACAGTCTCACTAAATATAAACAACATTTACATTTGCACATCAGTTCATGACAGTTGGGGAAAACACAAGGATTTCATCAGTCAGCAGTTATTTTTAACGTCCTGACCTGTTGTTTAGACCCTGAAAAGTTATTCAGTTGTCAGTGTCAGTTCATCTTCATGTTGATTAAAAAATAAAATTGAACAATTTAGTGATTTCTTACTCTGAGACAATTGATAGTTTTCTCATGATGCTTCTCATCTTTATAATTCTGTTGTTTTTTTTTCAATACTGAAGCTATAAAACTCTACACACTGTCTGCATTACCAACATGCATCTAAGCATTTCTCAAAATAACCTAATTTATCCACAACACTGGCAATAAATCTCACTCTGGAAACAGTCATTCTTAACACAATGAACTACAAAATACTAACAACAGACAGCATTACATAAAAATACATTTTATCTTTTAAATTTGCATCCTTTATTTCAGAAATCAGTATTTAATCATAGAAAAAGATCTTAGCACTTCACTGAGTGCATCACAGTAAACAAGTCCTTTGTTACAGTTTTTGCAGATTGCTTACTTAGCCTGCTTACATAATTTGGCTCATTGTACCAAAACTCTACACACAAACAAGATAAGACACGAGACTTGATGAAAAACATCTCACATCTATCATGACAAATTGGAACAGCACAATCAAAACCTAGCAATCCTTTCTAAAAATGTAATTCTTGCAGCAAAAAGATACACACTCCACTTGAATCACTTTCAAATCAACAGCAACACAATGATGTGCTTTACACAAAACACTGCATGTAGTCTTTACTATTTGCATTGACATTTTCTCAAACAATTCTCTGTGATGCTCAAAAGAAGAATTGCTGACAGGTTTTTTACAGTAACAGTTATCAATACAATACAAAACAATTACAATACATTTGTGTTACTGTAAACAAAACAAAATTGAAACCAAAAATGATGTGTATATCAGCAGAAACTGCATTTGTGGAGTGCTGTAGGCGCCTAAGGTGCCGCCATGTTTACAAAGTTGGCAGAATGGCTGAGCTCTGTTTGCAGTGCTAAAGGTCAGACTGATTGGTGGTGAGTTTTCTGTGCAAGTGTGCGTAGTATTTGAAATTGTGATTTGCGTTTTAAATCAAAGTGTTTTCCCAGTGATAACAAGGTATTTCATTTTTGAGTGTGTCTAATGTAGGAAGGAAACAGTGTGTAGTATTCTGCAGCAACTTGAAGAATTGCAGAAAACGTGTTCAAGGTATGGTTACAAGAGGTTTTGCTTTTGAATCTTATAAGTATTCCTTTTTTTGGATAAGCAACTGATTGAAAATTATTAGAATGTAGGAATTTATGTTCTCACAATACCTGCTATTTTTCTAAATGAATGAAACAAATCTACAAAACAAACCAACAAACAATGAATGAACCATTCAAATGACCATTTAAACAACTCCTTGGAGAGAGAGAGAGAGAGAGAGAGAGAGAGAGAGAGAGAGAGAGAGAGAGAGAGAGAGAGAGAGAGAGAAAGAAAGAGAGATCCTGCAGTGGAAGCAGATCTGGTAAATCTCCAGTATCAGCGTCTTTTTCTCGTCAACCTCTACATTCAGATCAATGAACGGTGGATGAGCTGAATCTGCTAAATCTCTGTACATTCTCCAAGTTTATTTCCCATCCTTATTATCCAGGGAGATATTTTGCTGAGTTTGCTTGCTCTTGTCCAGTTTTCCTTCACTGTTGTGTTTACTTTGCTGCATCCAATATGTTTCCGGATATAGCTTTATTTCACTCATTCATGACATCACCCTTGGGGGTCATACGGAGTCATATGTTGTATATTACATTTCTGTGTGGGGAACTTTCTGGTGTTTATGTGCATGGCTGAAGTTCCAGCTCTCTGTGGCTGAGGCCTCCTGTCCTGAAAATGTGAAACCCTACTGATAATTAATCTGCTCAAACAGGAAAGTCGTTCCTGGTTGACTCTACTCTGCTGCTCAGCAGTTTGATGGGCAGCCTCATTGGTTTCCAGTCCCAGTGACCAGCCCTCCTCTCTCCAACGACTGAGCGGAGGACTGGTCACCCTCCACACAGCAGACCAGGAGGCAACTGCTTGGCTGAAAGACTTTGCATTCACTAAAAAAAAAACTGGTTTCCATGCAGCTCTGAAGTAATGAAAGCCCAGGCTGGATGGTTCAGAGCAGGGTTTCGTCATCAATCCTGCCAGTGATCACTGGCTGGTTAATTACTTCAACAGGAGGTCAGGTGTGTCGGGCAAAGCAAGTGATGGAGAGGGAAAGAAGCCATGGTGAGATATTGTCAGCCCTATTTCAACACTGTGGAAAATACTCAAGACTCCAAAGATCTAAAATTTCAAACTATGACCCCTGATGGAATCTGGACTGGAGATTTCATATAAAAAATATCCAGATATCATCCAAATTCCTGCAACAACCCAAAGGGGAAATTTCAACATTCTTGCGGTTTTGGTGCAGTGCCACATATCACCTCAGAGAACAAAATATGATTGCAGAAAAGCCAGATTACTCCTAAAATCACACACTCATCACTAATTTGCACAATAAGATAATTGGCTTCCTAATCTCTTGTGATGCAAACCAAATAAAAGCAGCATCGCAGTGTTTGTTGTGTGTGTTTTTTTGTTTTGTTTCTTTACTTGTCTATTGCCAGGCCAGACAGAACATTAGTACTCTGCAGTGAAAAATAAAACAGTTGCTTTTGGAATAACTCAAGCCAGGAGGTAATACAAGCAGTATTGTTTTTACAGCCTCACTTTAAAACCCCATCCACTCAGTCAGCATCGAAGCCTGTTGGAAACAGCACAGTAACATGAAAGTTATGAGTGATCCAGACGCAAAATGACAATGTAAGTCAGACTAAAAATGACATAGTATGTTCAGTACAACAATGTAGGCTACGTTTGTTTATGGGCATTTCATTCTTCGTCATATTAACAGGAATTACATGTGACATGACATAAAATAACTAGGTTGCTGAATGTTTGAGTGTTATTTTATTGACAAACAACACAATATATTGTAATTTTGAAGAAAATTATCAGTTATGGTTAAAATCACATAATTTAGTTGATTATGGCTGGATTCAAATCCCCAAGACAAAGACTGTCTGTGTGGATCTTCTGAAAGAGGATGTGTCAGATGAGCCAAACTCATTCTGTTTCCTCTTTCATCAGAGTGTAATATATCACAACTGGAAATGATCTTTATTGCTTGTCCCTGTTAATAAATCACTTCACCTCCTACTGTAGAAGTGAAAAATTGCCCATCAGCAAGATGACGTCACCTCAGCTGAAGACACTGTTTTTTGGATCAGTCACTGGCATGAGACAAGTCTTGGTGTTTATTTAATCAGTTCCTCTATAACAGCGTTATAGTGTTTGACAAACAGGACACCAAGGTCTGCTGGGTCACATGAGGTTTGTCAACAAGTCATCGTTGCTGCATGCTGGGAAGAAGAATGACTGCTACTCGAGCTGCTAATTTCATTATTGATTGAAGGAAGTGTATACACAGTACACACACACACACACAAAATGACTTGTTTGAGATGACTTAAAAACATCATTCACCATTTTTCTTTTATGTAATTCTAAGGCAGTGCTGCAGGGTCCGTCATCATTATAATAGTAAACTATCAGAAAAGAAAAGATAAGAGGTAGTTTATTGATTCCAGGCTGGGATCAATATACAGTGTTCTTGTTATATTGTGCTTGTGATCTTTGAAATACGAACTGAAATTTGTATCTATGAGTGTAATTTAAAGGCCAATTCTGGTATTTTTACGGTCCTCCCATAAGGGACACCAGAGAATGTGTGTGTTTCTCAGATGTTACAAAGTTTACAAATGTAAGTGGTGTTTAAACATCACATTAGTTGTGCTCCTTACAGGAAATTAAAACCCATCTCAGTCCGTTTGGACCTGACACCGTCTTCTAAACTTGTGCTATAACCTCTTTTTACCCGTGGAGCTGTTCTATCGAGTTTAACAAAACTTTATGATCAGAGACACTTTTATTGCTCCCATTTAAATGGTGATGTTAAGCCTTAAAGATTTCAACTGCTACTGATTTATCAAGTAGCAACAAGTGGACATGATCCCTGACCAAACCACATCGTCACCTGCATCTAGCTGAACATGTGCAGGTGACCAAACAGCAGATAAGTAGTATTAGATTAGATGTCAGATTCTGGATTTATGGACAACAAATTAGCAATCTGCTGCCCTCTGAGCAGCTGCAGTACAGCAGCTCGGGTGGGACAGGGACACAAACGACATAAACACCTTACAACAGAAATCACTCTTTAAAAATGACAGTCAAGGTGAATCATCACCAAATGTAAAATGAAAACGCTGATATTCACTGCAGAGCCACTGACCCAAGCTCAGCACAGTGTGCACCTCATGTAGTATGTTTACTGACTATATTTGTATTTTCTACAAATCTGTATTATAAAAACAGCAGAATTGTGCATCACAGAAAGTTAATACCATGACCATTAATAGATGGTAATACTGAAATACTGCCTGTATTATTGGCGGTATTTGGAGAGAGAAGTTAACACTGACCTCAACACTTCGCAGGAAACTGTTAAGGATCTCTTTCCAACATGCTGTATATCTAAAAGTCTAAATTATTTAACTGTTTATTAAACAAGCTACATGGCTTATCCTGGTTCTTGTTGTGCTGTGAGATACTTTGGAGAGAAGACTTCACAGACACTCCACCCTGTAATGATGACTGGATAAACACGAGGGCTGACTCGTGAGAAGGCCAAGTGTACAGGGTATGTGATGCTGCAGAGGGTTGAATGTACTTAAGTATTTATGGTAAATTGCAGAATCCAGTGATTTGTACAAAGAAAGGTTTGTTTAAATGCAGCAGCATCTCAGATGTAAAATTCAAAGCAGCACTCGGCCGACGTCCGCCTGCAGTTTTAGAGAAATGTCCCTCAGGGCAGGATGACGCCTCACAACCTGCGCCGCTGTCTGTTTCTCCTCATCTGCTGACACAATGATGACACCCACACTGGAATAAATGCATAGTTTATTATATCATAACAATAGTTTCTCAAGGCTACATTGTAAATAAAACAGTCTAGTAGATTGAGGGACAGAAGAATAAGTTATGAACAGGAAGTGAGGTGAACAAACCGTGTCATCAAGAAGAGGTACAAACGTGACATTGCATTGAATATTTTACGCTCATTCTGTGTGAGGCTGTGCAAGACAAAAGTCGCTCTAAAAAGGTAAAATTTCTGCAACTACTGAGAGTATACTGAGTGATCGCCTTGCATTTCATACAGCTACGAGCTACCGGAGATCACAATTTGAGCTACTTCTGCTACAGTACTGTATCGCTTTAAATTCCTCTAGATACCTGAATAAAAACAGCATCCAGCTGTGAAAGAAAGAAGGAGAGAGAGAGGGTGAAGAGTCAGCCGTTCCTCTGTAGGCAGATTTTTAAAAACAAATCTCCATTAGTGCAGAACAGTGGATCACAGAGTCAAGTCCTTCAGGGGGGTTTTGAGGGAGGTGCATTCAGGTAGACAGGGTTTCTCTGGGTTTGAAGCATTCTTGAGGCGTTCAAATGGGGTCTCCAGGGACAGTTTCTTGATAGTGTCTCTGGGGTTTATTTGATTTATTTGGGGGTTCATGAGTTCTTCAGTGGTTCCAATGTGGTTCCTTAAAACGTGTTCTAAAGTACTTGAGATCGGTCTGGGTATCTACGCTCCATAGAGTTCAGGGATTATAAGTATCCTTGAGGGGGTCTTGAGTAGATTCCAGGAAACACTGACAGAGTTTCAAAGGTTCTTGACGAGGGGGAAGAAGTTATATATTTTAAAATCATTGGGAAGCGTGGATGGATTACTGAGCGGGCCTACTGGGCACAGAGTCTCTAAAAACACAAATGTCCAGGTTTTGCTCCAGCTGATCGGAGTGTTTTAATATTGAAACACCAGGCTGGGGCTGCATCCAGAAATATTGTGGGATCATAAACAGTTGAATTAATTATTTTTTTCTTGTTGTTAAGTCTAAAAAATGTCCGAAAGTTAAATATGTGCAACATAGCCCAAGGTTACATCTTCAAATGACTTATTTTCTCTGACACTAAATCATTTTTTCAACCAAGAGTCATATAAAAGAGAGAACTTTTAGACATTTTAGACCCATACAGTGTTAATTCTTGATAAATTACTTAGGAAATGAACCCACTATCAAAAAGAAATCTCTCTGAGGCTATGGTAACACATCAGAAAAGGTTTCCTATGTGTGCAGCAGTGTCAGTGTGGGACACACAGCTTCTTATCGTCTCCTACACACTGAAGTTCAGCAACACTTGAAAACTTTTGATCCTGCTTCACCTGCAAACACGTCAGTGATGCTCTGTAACATGTCTGTGCCTATAAAGGCTCATTGCCTCATAATCCACCCATGAGTTATGGGATGTTTGTACTGTATGACTTTGAGAAGAGCCACCATTTTCTCCCCCACACACACAGTCAAACATCCCAAACCCTAAATCAAGAACCAGAGAAACATCAGATCTCTGAGCTGGACAGAGAGACGCGTCCTGTGACTTTGACATGAGAGACAGTAAAAGACTAAGGACAAATGAAACCCCCTCAGGTCTGTAGGTTTGAGTAGCTGGCAGAGAAGCCCCCCACACACAACAACCACCCCCTCCTCCCCACCTGCATCCTGCATGCGGAACACTGATGCATCCCGGCAGCGCTCTCCTCCTCTGTCCTCCTTCAGGTCCTCAGTTAGCATCCATCCCAAACTCTGGATGCAGTCATGTCTCTCCGTGCACCGCCCCCTCCTCCTCCTCCTCCTCCTCGCATCCATCCCCGCGCTGCAGCCCAATGTTAGGTGTGTGCCGTCACCTGCACAAATGTGTGCAGATGTGTGCGTGCGTGCGTGCGTGCGAGCTGGCGTGCTGTAGTCATCCAAACCTCGGCGCGCAGTCGGTGCGGTTCGGTGGCTCGGTGCTGGTGCTGTTGAACTGGTCCGGTGTCCAGAAAAACACATAGTAAATGACCAGGATGAACGCGGCCACAGACACGCAGAGGAAATAGGCAATCGCCATCGCCACTTTCACCCAAATCTTAGTTGACATGTTGGCGTGTTTGGCCCGCAGCTCGCCGGGATAGCTCGGCCTCCGCTTCATGTCCCCGTTCAGCTTCTCTGCGGTCACGGTGACTTGCCTGCCGGCCGCTTTCATCTTGGTTTGAGCGCTGAAACCTTATCCAACGATTTTTCCTCCGCTGACTGTTGTGTGTTCATTTGAGTCCGGACAGTTAAGAGCCAGCAGCCCCCCTCCTCTCCTCTCCTCCGGTCCGGGTACAGGATGCAGTCTCAGCCGCAGAGAGCTCGTGTCCCGCCGCCGCCCCCCGGTGCTGTGTGTGTGTGTGTGTGTGTGTGTGGGACGGTGGAGCTCCCTGACCCCTCCAAGTCCTCTGCGCGCACCGGCCAAACTGAACTCACAGAGGCTTTCAGTGGCATCAGCTGGATGGGACCGCTGTCAAGCTCACGTGGGCGAAAGGAACCGTATCCGGTAAGTCCTTTCAAAATAAAAACAAACTGTCACTGCAAATGAAACGGGCATTAGTGGAAGTCAAATGTTGCCAGTAGGCTACATTCACATTATAATGAAATAAATAAATTCTGCATAAAATCAACAGGCTGGAAAAAGGTCACCTACACATGGAAAAACTGAGATGTGGATGAGAAAATTTAATATAGAGCTAACATGGCTCTATTCACTTTTTTAAGTGAATTAAGTGAATTTTTAAAGCACAAATTTTACACAATAATATCCTGTGGTGGGCAAATTTTGAAGGCCTACACCACATGGGGGTGATCGTCGGGTTCTGTCACTTCACACTTTAGTAGCCTAGCCAATACTCAAGGCAAATGTGCAGAACTTCTTTGACTCACACCCAGGGGCGTTTCTAGACACTCTAGAGGCCCCAGGCAAGAGGTAACTGGGAGGGCCCCCACCCGGCCACCCCCAACCGGACCACAAACATTAACTGTTAATGAATCCGAAACCATTGATGATTCAATTCTGCATAGATGCCAACGCTGTCTCATATAAAACGTAGCCTACCTACGTTGGTCCAAAGTGCAAAAACAAAGAGGGTTTACAGTAACGGCTCTTAAATTGTATGACTGTTACATTTTTTCTGACTTTCTGACAATTGTCTGGGCTGCCTTCCCTGTTGCAACGCCTCTGCTGCTTACACCATGAACATCAGGGTATCCATGAGCCATAATCCCCACTGAGGATAATTCAGGTTTAATTTATTTTACAAATATTTTGCATTGTCTCAAACTTTTATAGCCATATGTTACTGAAATGAGAGTAGCCTACATGGAAAACGGGAGAACAATCCTCTTTTATTGTGAAAGAGAATTCACCGAGCTTCCGGTGTCGCTCCGCGTGTCTGTGTGGGGCTTGACGCAGCTTGGGACGAGGAGGGGCTGAAAGTACGCAACACCCAACGATTGGGTCATAGTTTGTTAGAAGGGTCCCGCAGTAGAAGATGCAGCGATAGACCACAAATTACCAGCGCCTCTCATTTTCTCCTGCAAATGTTGCACAGCAGCCGATCGCCACAGCCCACAGACACGGAGGCTCTCCCCACGCAGACAGCACAATGCAGAGGGTGCACTGAGTGGGGGATTTCTAGCCCTCATTGTGTAGGCTACTGCTGCACACAGGGGATGAGAAGAAGTAGTGGGCCATTCTTCTTCCTGTCCTGCGGCAGCCAAGGTCACAGTGATTCAAACACAACACAGATCCGTGTGTGCACGAGTGGTTTCATCCTTCCACAGTGCCTCCTAAGCATGGCATAAATTCATGGGTCTGTGTGTGTGGTGGGTGGAGATGACAGGCTACAAAATACTATGAACCTGAGCGTTTTTAATCCAACATGGATGCATTTGTACAGAAATAAAAACAAGTCCAACATCAGAGAAAAAAAACACATTTATTTATTGGCTAAATGAGAAAAAAAGTGAAAAGCAACAGGGTGCTTTACATTTCATGTGGGTCTGCGCTGTGGAAAGCTGCGATAACATCTGGACCCTGTCTCTCTGATGTGTGTGTGAGCCGATGGGGGAACATTTTATTTCATTGATGGCTTAGACAACATTAAAAACATACAGTTTCATTTTCATGCTCGTGCTAATCATGTTTTGAAAACAGCTGCACACCACTCCCAGAAGGCAAACCTTGTTAGTTGTCAGAGTGATTTCATGTATCAAACAGGAAGACGTCGTAGAAATGGATGTACACCGAAACACCTAACTGCTTTAAATACAATCTGTCATCGAAGCTCAGAAAAATAAACATCCATATGCAAAAAGAAACAAAACAACAGAAATCATTTCATAGCTCACAGGCTACATTTTGCACAAACACCCAGCGGTGGAATGTTCATTTAAAAACTGTACATATTGCAGTTCCTCTCACTTCAAATGCATCACTTTTATTCCTTTGATACAGAACAAAACACATTAAAGCATCCCCCTTTATCCCTGTGTCTTCAAACGCCACAGGTGGGCCACTGCAGCTAACATGATTCAAAAGGCTGAGCCGCCTGCTGAAAACAAAGCACAAACTCCAAAACAAACCAAACTCAAGCCCTTGGTCTGCTGAGGTATGAGTGAAGGGTTTCATCTCAAAATAAACTGTCTATTAAAACCAAACGCACTGCAGCCAACAACAAGCCTTTACTCATGTTAGTGCACTTTACACAATTTAACCCAAGTATTTCCAAATAGACTGTTATTATGGCTGTTTTAAAAATATCTTTACATGTAAACCAATAACTCACAAATATCTCTTTGAGTAGGATGTTTTTCTTTTTCTTTAATAAACCATTAAACCATTTTGGAATGAAACCCTTGATTTAAAAGGAAAAAAACCTGTCTATACAAGAGGCAGTGTGTCATCTAAGGAGAGAGGGGGAATCTTAACCCGACGGATATGACAGATTTCTCTGCAGAAGTGGCCTCCAATGAATCACAAGCTGCCAGTCTCGAAACGAGAGCACAGACTGCGTCAGTGAAAATATAAAATCTTTTTTTCCCCGATTGATTATGACACAGAATGACATCATTAACAAGAATAAAAGTACATGATTGGTATTTTGAGATGAGGAGTGGGTGTGAAGACGTTACATGATGTTTTGGATAAAGTGTCCTTGAGCAAGACACCTGATCCTGTCTGTTCACCCGGGTGAGGGCATCAGCCAAACATTAAAACAAAATAAAATCAAAGTTTTCCTTGAACAGCCTGTTACACACACACACGCACACAGCAAGCCTGTACAGCTGGCTCTGATGTAAAACATAAATTACATTCAAAGCATCATGAACTACCTGCAGTGAAGCTCATGTAAACAGTCAGACGGAAGGATCAGTTTTTCATGAAAGCTCTTTGATGTTGATATTTTCTCTGATGATGATTAAAAAAAAAAAAAAAAGTCTAATAGAAAATAAATTCTGCGTGTACATGGTAACAAACGGAGTAATTAAAAACCACAAAGTAAAAAGCACAGAGCTGAGCAGGCTGGAGGGCGGAGTCCCAGCGCTACATGATAAAGACTGATGGAGCTGAGACCTGTGAGCTGGAGAAGTCACAGAGGTTTTGAGGTTGAAAGACAAAGCTCAGAGCATCTGCACCCACTGCCACGAGTTACAAATACACTGTGATGTTTAAATATTATGCGACGTATAAATAGAAGCTGATGGTGACAGAGTGTTTAGTGGCTGTAGGTGAACCTGTGTGGTCACGCAGGAGCGTTAACAGTCTTAAATCTATCTCCTCATGCAGCTCGCACCAACAGTCTTGTCTGTCTCTAAACCAACGCTGGAGCTTGAATGCCAGTGATTCAACCGGGAGGCAAAACTGGCAACGCCTTTAACGGTAAAGGGGAATCTACCGAATATGTAAAAGAAGCAGCGTTAAGCGTTCTGAATGTAAGGATTTGAAAAAGATCTCAGACCGCTCTTTACAGCTTTTTCTTAAAAACTCAAAAGCATCGTCGAGTGTGGGGATGAGGTCTCGTCACTGCACCTCAGACTAACACAGGCATCACACGTTTACAGCAGGACAGAGGCTGCGTCACTCACACACTGAGGTTCACGAGCCTCGCAGGCCGACGCTGAGGAGAGACTAAGTGAATCTGATCAGTCATTAAAGAATTAATCATCTTCCAGCTCAAACTGACACAGACATTAACCCGTTTTGTTTCCTGAGGCAGTCAGACACTGTGTGAATATAAAAGAAAAAGACAAAACAGACGCACAGTCCCTACGATGACGTGGTCTTCCAAAAACGATGAGACTGAAAGCGAGTGACTGTCTTCACCAATCTGACGAGTCACAGCTCATCTCCAGCTCTCAGGCTCCATAGGGCTCGATTCATAACCTAAAAATCTCAAGAGGGGAAATCAGAGCGTGTTGCTTCAGTCTGACATCTGAACTCCTGCACACATGATCTTCTTCTGGACATATTATTTTGACAGCGCAGAGAAACCCGTGACCCAAACTGTGAGAACGAAACATGAAAGCTTTTTAGCGCTGAAAGCCAGCGACTGTGAATGAATGACGGTCATTTTGCTGCTGATGCGTGAGACGACACACGGTCGACCACTCAAGAGGTGATCGGACCCGCTGATCCAAGAGATTTAAAAACAGCTCACAGACAGAGCGCTGAAAAGGCGCCGGTCCATGGCGCAGTCCCCCCCTCCTCCTCCTCCTCCTCCTCCTGACAGTTTAAATCATTATTTATTTGATGTAGATGTGTGATGGCCACTCCAGTGATGAGTAGTGTGATGCTCTTCAGACGTCTCCTTTTCCTTCCATCCTCCTCAGAAGAGTCTGTTTGTTCCCACCAGCTTCAGCCTGTTGATACAAACACAAAGGGAGGAAGCGGTGGTGCAGGGGGGAAAGGGGGGAGGTCACATGTGATGGAACAGGAACTGTGTGTGTGTGTGTGTGTGTGTGTGTGTCACTGAGCTTAATGCTTTTATCCAAAGCAAATCACAGTACCATAAGTGTGCACATTTTTACAGCAAGCGGCCCCCGGGGAGAATCTTTCGTTGCCGTCACTCTGCTCATTCAGCCACTCTGAGATAATCACACGCTGCTGGGAAAACTGTTCACGTGCCAGCTGTGTATTTAAACGTCCTGATCTATACGTTACAAACCAGCGTTCTCATGATCTCACATCCTCCTCAGTACCAAATGTTCCCACCTAAAAGAACTAATCAAAAGTATTTCCGCTCAATAACACATGAACACATTTCAGAAAATGAGAACTATGTAAATAAACATATGTAAATAGAACAAATAGTGAGCCTGACTCTGACCCTGCGTATCACTCCGCCTACTACACCTTCTACCTGTAAGCTGCTATTTTTAATGGAGGTTATTTCTTGGCCGGGACCAGTAACTAAAGACACTTTGGGCCAGTCCGACAGTCCGGCCTGTGATGCTTTGTGAAAATAAATTCACATTTCATTTTATATATCACTTAAAGGGACAACGAGGAGTTTCTATTCTGTTATAAAAAAGTCTCACGTTAATGTGGATGAATCTCCGCTACCCACACTTGTTAATGGGCCCATTTTCGATAAATATATCGTTCTGTCTCTATCGTTATTTTGTTATTATTAGTGGTGGTGGAAATGCTGGTCGAGCCGACCAGCGTTTCCTTAATGAGAATAACGCAGCTGAATGGCCGTTTATGGTCGGAACTACGACGGTAACTGAACGTCTTTGAACCTCTGACTTTAATTATTGATGAATGAAAGCATGAGTCCGTCTTGCGCCGGTCAAAGAATTTTACGGTGCGCGCGGAGGCTCATAAATGTAGTGTGAAAACGCTTCGCTTTTCCAAAACTCCTCGTTGTCCCTTTAAACAAACTTTCAACAAAGTTATTTACTGCTTGTAGGTGGGTGGAGCCAGTCTAGCAGCTTCATGTTAACCATACAGACATGACAGTGGTATAAATGTTTCTATCCAATGCTAACACCAAAAAGCTAACAGATGTATTTCCCAAATGTCAAAGCTATAAATATCAAAGATTCCTAAATAAAACACTTAATACTACACTGATCACCAACAAGGATAATAATATGTTGCCACCTGTACATAGGCAACTAGTCAAAGTAAAAGATGACTTTACATTGTGTGTTGGCTAGTGTGAATTTCTGGGTGAAGTTAGTGGAAGACATTTTCCTTTGATACATGCTGTACCAACATCTCTCACTGTGCTCATGTCCCGAGTTTGTACTGTACAGCACCAAGATCACTGGATCAGAGGGTGTTTGCTGCTACTTGAGTGCTACGTTGTTCATCTCCATCCACCGAGGAGCCTCAGAACCATCACAGGATTTAATTCAATCAGACCTCAAACAGCATCTGTTCTATCTGCACTGTCATCTGTCCAGCGGGCTGCAGCTCATTTCCTCTGAAAAGCCTTTTAAAAACTTAATTGCGCCTCTAATTTCCCTGGTTTCCTGATCTCCACCCTGACACCAACACACACAGTAACGCTGTCACACATTTACAGCAACAGAGCTGAGGGTTTGTGTCCATGCACGTGCACACAAACGCACACACAATGCCCACATGAGCTCATCTGACTTCTGCTGTTTATCACAAATGAGTCATCAGGACAAGTGTAAATGCAATCAGCGTCTTTTAACACCAAAGAACAAAAGGAGCCAACAGTAATCCTTCCTTACAGTGATGGTGCTTGTGTTCATATGGCCTCTCCATCTGATATCCACAACAAAAAGGAAGAATTTAAAGATAATTTCACGCAACAAGCTCTTGTTAGAGTAGAGCGTAAACACCAACTGACATACATATAAAAGGAAACAGGAGCCTGATCTGGAACCAGTGTGTTGGGGTAAAAGCCACTTAGACCTTCAACTAATGGTCTTTTTTATTGTCAACAAAGCTGATGATTACTTCCGGCCCATTGCCATTTCTCAATGTGTCAACTTCAAAACAACACAAACTGACTCCACAAATTAGAGCCAAATTATACGCATGGCTGAGATGTGTCAACTTAAGTTTAATTCTCAGTTTTACTGGTGAGAGTCAGACATGAAGGATCACTGGGAGGATTTTAACCATTTCATGAGTTTTATTTGGGCTGTTGATCCATAAGAAGATATATTTGTAGTTTTAAGGACCTACAAATTATCTCAGTGTAGTTTTACATCTCCTGTAAAGCCCTTTGAGACAAACTGTTTGTAAAAATGGGCTATACAAATAAAATTGCCTTGCCTTGCCTTGCCTTGCCTCTCTCAGGCTTTTCTCTCGAGCTCTAGTTAACAACAGGTTAGTCAGCCAATCAGAAGAGAGGAATCTCTGAGCCTCTCCTCTGAGTGTTTCAGGTAAAACACTCAGAGAAACCAAATCCTACAGGTGATAGATGGTGGGCAAAGGTGGGTGGGGCCTACATACATATATACACATACACACATATATACATACATACACACACACACACACACACTATATGTTCTGTGGCTTTGGGAGCAAGTTGATCTAAAAATATTTGCCTTTTAAAACTTAGCTCTTAGCTAATTAATAACACCCAAGCCACAAGCTTGTGGTGTATGTGAGGAAAGCAGCTAATGACGGGACTTCCTCTGGTGTGTGGTTTATCCACTTTGTTCACTTTTAAACCACCATGTGCAGAGAGATGAGGAGCTGATGTACCTCAGTGACCAGAGCAGAGCACGGATTGTATTCCCACTGATTGATCCCCTGCTGAACACACTAATGATTCATGGTACCATGAGGTGTTTTGGTTCTAGTAGTCACCAAGCGGTGATATCATGTGGCATTATTATAATAAGTGTTTGTTTTTGGTTGAAACTACTAATGCCAACCGCACTGGGTTGGCAATAAATGAACAACAACAACATGTCAAAAACACACAATCCATCATGAATTTCATCAGAGGAGATGAAACAGTCGTGTCAAATATACAGAGAAAAAAAATCACAGACACATTTGAGGCAGGCAGAGCCATCAACATGATCAGTGAAGCCATGCAAGGTCAAGTTCTGACTGGAGGGTCAAGAGCCGGCCAATCAGAAGCTGAACAGGAGGTAGGTTGCATTCAGGGCAAAAAGGAACTGTCCGATCACACTGCCACAGTTTTAAGATACACAATCACCCTCTTAGGTTAATGAATGTCCTAAGGGGACCTAGATTTATATAGATCCATCAAATATCAGATCAAATCACCTTGCCGAGCTGTTTCAGTCAGGACCAACACTGTGGACCGACTGACAGCTTTCTCCAAAAACATCTAGAGAGTAGAGAGAGGAGCCTCTTGTGTTTAATCAAACGCTCATTTGGCTCTGTGCTTACACTTAAAGTCATCCATTTTGGCTGAGGTATCACTCTCTCAATCTGTCAACTGACTTAAATCCAGATTTTTTCAAGCCATGCAAGTGGTGAAATGTGCCAACTAGCATAGTCACGTGTAACAAACCAATGAGGGCACGATGACCCCCTCCTCCAGTCAAAGACCAGATAGGACACAGAGGGCATACTACTAGGGCTGCCCCCGACCAAAGATTTTCTTGGTCGACCAGTAGTCGTCATTTATAGCGATTAGGCGACTAATCGTAGTTTGTTTGACAGACAATGATGCGGCAAAGAAGGTCTGACCTGTATCAAAAGCGAACTGTATCTAATTCACTTTGTTTGGTTGGGCAGTGAAATAGGAAAACATCTGGTTCCCAAGATGCCATGAATGTAGAGAAAAGAAGATGCACACAACAACAAAGGGTCACAGACAACTTTGACCCCTCTTCTCTCTCTTAAGCAGCAACAAACTCATCATGTAATTAACAGCAGGACAGTGAAGGAGAGAGAACGAGAGGTCATACATCGAGGGTTGGTAATGCAGGCAGCATCCCATGCAGAGCTGGAAGCGTTTTCATCACAGCCACAGGAGGAAGGGAGCAAAGAGGAAAACATGGTTTCACATGAGGAAAATGAAAACACGAGGAGGAACAGGGGCGGTATTCACCACACGGTACACAGTTAGTACTTTCAGTCCATCACAGGAAGAAGAGGAGGAGGAGGAGGAGGAGGAGGAGGAGGAGGACAGTCAGGTGGAGTTTCAAACAAGGGATGGTGTCCTGATTGGTTGGAGGAGACAGTGACCACGTGACAGACGACACATCAGATCCAAAAAACCAGGCAAGAACGCTGTGCTTGTGAGTGAGTGTATAAATATATCATTGGGTTTTGTCATGCCACCGAACAGCTCCCACTGTGATTTATTTATATGTGGAGCGAACACAAAAAGCAGAGCAGGTGAGAGAGCTGAGAGACGAGGGTATCAAACCAACACATTCACCACGAGAAAGAAAAAAAAAAAACACTGAGGCGCGACAGGACGTTAGAAAGCTGCAGGGGATTTCTTACAGTACGACACCGTCTCAAAGTCACTGATAAGGACCGCACCTGAGGACGTCTGCTCTGAGGAATCCACCGCCTCTGCTGTCGGAGCAGCGTTGGTCCCGTCGGGCGCCGCGTCGCCATCTTTCCCTCCTGCTGGTTCAGGGGTGCTCTGGTCGGCCTCCAGGATGGCGGGAGGGGAAGCAGTGTCCAGTGTTTCTGCTGCCAGAGAGAAAAAATATCAGTGATCTATTCATCTCTTCAACATGTTCACAGTCCAAGAACACCTCAGTATCCAACATCAAATAAATGTTCATGTTTAAAAAAGGGAGTTTGGATGAGCTCATGGATTCTGTTGAAGTCCGAGCCAGAGCAGTAACACGGCTCCAGGGATGGAAACGTTGGTCTGTGAGGCCAAACTTTGGTCCAAACTTTTTAAAAGTATTTTTGGTGCTTTTTATGCCTTTTTTAGGAGGAAAGAGACAGGAAATGGGGAGAGACAGATGGAGGGGTGATAACACGCAGCAAAGGGCCGCCTGGTGGAACTGAACAGAGAGGCCTCTGTTTATAGGGCACCTGCTCTACTGAGTGAGCTATACGACGGCCCTTTAAGATCTCAACAACTGCTGGATGGACTGTCACAACATCATCAGATCAGATTCATGGTTCACAGAGCTACGCTACGGAGGCTCATGGAATTTCTTGGTTTCCCTCATCAAACTCATCATATACACAATCCAACAACTCCAAAATGCTCTGGTGGACAAGTTGGGACCTGCACATTCACCACGCTATGAGATAATGAAACGTTACGTAACCGAGTTGTTTGATGCGCGTTTCTGTCGGGAGCAGTTTTTCGGCAAGCAGTCCTTGCATTTGCGTCGAAAACAACTCCATCTCATAACATTCTGTTATTATCTCATAGCGTGGTGAATGTGCAAGTCACAACTTGTCCACGAGAGCGTTTTGGAGTTGTTGGATTGTGTATTTGATGAGTTTGATGAGGGAAACCAAGAAATCCCACTAGCCTCCGTAGTGTAGCTCTAAGCAGCTTGTGGCTTGGCTCGGCCGTTCTAAAAATAGCTTGCACCGACAATTAAAGGTATCGAATCTACTCCTAAAACTATAAGGATTATGGCAATGGGCCAATTTGCCAAAAATGTTGAACTATCCCTTTAAGAGAGACGACCGCTATATAAACACAGTTAATTTCAGTTCAACATCCTCTGACTTTTCCTCCATGAGGTTTACAGTTTCAGTTTTCAATATCTCAACAGTGCTCTGGTGCTGTTTATGAGGTTTCTATCACCTTGTGTCGGAGCAGCAGGCGTTTCCTCATCCATCGTCGCAGCAGCCTCAGCGACCTCATAGGGGGCTGGGTCTGAACTATGGGATGGGGAGGTGTTTGATGGCAGTGGAGCTGGGGGCTCTGTGGGGACAGACTCTGGTTCTGACACTACTGGACTCTGCTGGGTTTCAGCCTCTTCTGGAGCAGAGGAGAAAGACGAAATACGTCACGGAGGGGGTCGAGGCAGAGATGAGACAAGACAGAAAGTTGAAGAGACAATACACAGTGGCTTCCCCGCACAGCAGTTAACATCATGAAGAGTGTGAGGTGTGCTATCCTACCTGTCTCCTCCTCTTTCTGTGGCTCAGGAGCATCATTGGAGCTGGCAGCTTGACTCACTGTCTCCTTCTCCTTCTCCTCCTCCTGCACCTTCTCCTGCACCTGCACCTGCTCCTGCTCCTGCTCCTGCTCCTGCTCCTGCTCCTGCTGCTCCTCCTGCTCCTTCTCCTGCTCCTTCTTCTGCAGGGGACTGGTCTCGGTGCTGGGGGGCTTCAGGGGACTCTCGCCTCCCATGCTGCTCCGGGGCGACAGCATCTCCATCTCCTCGCCCCAGTCTGACACAGGCTGGTGGCCGTCCAGTGGGGAGAAGGGGCTGACGGGCTTACCTCCCTCTGGGGACTCCTGAGCCGCTGCTGGGGGGGGGATGTGGACCTTGGGCCGGGGGGTGCGCTGCTCTTTGGGACTTCCTGCTGATGTGGATCGAGAACGAGGCGCGGGAGACGTCGGGGAGCTGTCTTTGCTCTTGGCTGCTTTCTCTTTCCCAGTGTCTTTCTTCTCGTCTCCCCTGGAGTCGTGTTCCGAGCCGCTCCCCTCCTCCACTGCTTCCACGTCCTCCTCTCCATCGCTCGCATCCTCCCATTCGTCTTCATCATCCTCTTCTCCCCGATTCTTCTCTTCCACCTGCGGGGAGACGGAAGGAGATGATTTCTGGGAAAGTTACTGAAGAGTTTACAATCTTAAAACTTTGATCAACATTTTTGTGTCGTTTTCGGCCGAAGCAGAAACATGTTTGTGTTTTAGCCATTAATGTTAGCTGTCCGCTAAAAACAGGGTTTACTGAACCAAAACAATGAAGTCACTGGGCCAAAGACCAGAACAGGGACCTCCTCTGCTCCACCGACTTGTATTTTCTGGGATTAAATGTTAACTGTAACAGTTTTCTATCGTCTAAAGCTATTGTTATGAAATGCTGGTTGGTTATAAATCCACATGAAGCTCCCCTACCTTCTGCGCTGTGGGAGGTTTGGGTTTAACCTCCTTCTTTTTTGTCTTCTCCTCTGTCTTTGTCTGGTCCTCCTTTTCCTTCTCCTCCTCTTCTTTCTCTCCTTCCCAGCGGTTGTCATGCATGCTGTCAAAGACATCCAGAGATGTAACAAAACATTATCTTTGGTTGTCAAAAGTGCTGTTTAAACCAATCATTCGACTGCTTTGACTCCTGTAGCGTGTGATGTTTAGTGTGAATTTATTATGGAGACTGAAGAATAATTAAACTATTTAAAATAATGCTGAATCAGAAACTGATTCTTAATCTTGACATCTTCAGCATCATGAGAATCTTTGCACATGTCACAGAGGACAGAGTTTGATGCTGTCTGATCTACCTGTAGCTTTGTTTCTGTCCTCGTCCCTTCCCTCGGCCTCGGTCCCCTCGGTCCCCTCGGTCCCCTCGTGGCCCCTGCGTCCTACCCTGGGACAAGAAGTCGCCAAATGTCGGAACTTTGGGCGGCCGCTTAGTGTCATCTGAAAGAGACATTAAAGTCGAGTGTCAAGTTATTTGATGGCACCTGATCTGAAGGAGGGGAGCAGTAGAGAGGAGAGAGACTGAAGGATGAGAAATGAGACGATGGATGTTTGTTTATCTTTGTCACAGCTGCTGCTCAAATGACCCAGGACATTTACCCCGCAGCAAGTGAAGCGTAAAAGTCATTTTTTAAAAGGCATGAATCAAAACTCATGATCCAGATGGGTACACACACTGGGTACATAGTATGAAAAAAATATAACCAACACAATTTTAAGAAGGCACTCTCCTGAAATCAGTCATAAGCTTTCCTCATGACTCATACATACCTTCCCTCTTTCTAGGCCGGATAACAGATGTTTAAATTAAACTGGAATATGTATATATGCCAAAACGTGCAATAAATACCTGCCATATTTATCAGGAATGCATAACTATCTTTAAGAAATAAATTTGAATTAATGTTTAGTGGAAACATGACCAATATATTCATTCCTCGGTCTGCTTCTCCCGCTTCCTGCTGCTGCAGTTCGAGAGTCAATACCTTATGTAACAACAGAGTCAAGACTTGTGACAGCAGCAGTCCTGCAGCTGCAGAGTCCATCTGAACTATGAGACAAGGTCAATTGTCTGTCTGCGAGTCGGTGGCTGACTGATGGCTGCAGGTGAGAGAGAAAGAGGCAGTCTCCCTCAGCCTGATGCCTCGTGATTCTTCTACTGAGAAGTGGCTCTATTACTCCAACCACCTCTTTAATATCAATGAATATGAGCTAAAAAGAAAACAGGATCATATCTGTATAATGCAACACAGCTCAATAGCACTCTAAAAGAGTGAGCAAAATGCTGGAAGAAGTTATGTCAGAGCGGGAAGGATGCAACAGAAGCCGGGTTTCCATCACAGTTTAGTAGAGGATTTTACAATTATGGATGGTTTACGTTTCCACTGAAAAGAAGCTCTGCTCAGCTTTCTCTTCTTGCAAGACTGCGCCACTTAAAATGTGTCAATGGCAGTGCCATGACTTGAACACACAAAAGTAGAGCTAATCACTATGGAGAAAGAAACATATTGAGATTATTTTGACAGATATTGTGATTGAAATATGGGTCAGTGATGTGAGTTTTGTTACCTCTTACACCAAACAAATACGAGAATATGGTTGTAGGTTGTAGGTTGTATTTGTGGTTGTCACCCTGCTTACTATGCTAAAAAGCACACAGTGATGCTGTGACAGTGACACATTGTTCCTTTATCAAAAAAGGATAAAGGAGCAATGCTGTGACTTCAATATTAAACAACCAAAC
Organism: Trachurus japonicus; assembly: GCF_045865225.1. Taxonomy (NCBI): domain Eukaryota; kingdom Metazoa; phylum Chordata; class Actinopteri; order Carangiformes; family Carangidae; genus Trachurus; species Trachurus japonicus. Next base: position 27,968,582 of record NC_140919.1, read on the forward strand.
AAAAAAAGCATATACATTTTTGTGTGGCATCTGATAGTTTTTCCAAAATCACTTTTGGAAATTTCAATGGCAATGCACTCTGGAAGGAATGATTAATATAGAAAGTAGAATTGAGCCAATGGAGGAATGAAAGAAACATAAAGGTCAAACAAGAACTGAGTAAGAAAACCGTCAAAATTATGGTAAGATGTTTTTGTCAGAGACTGAAAGCTCCCTCCCTCCAACCATGAGGATGTCAAGAGGGAGGAGGGTGAGAGCTCTCGAAGGGGAGGGGACACCGTGATAAAAAAAAGGTCAGAAAGAGAAAGCTATAAGCACGAAAGAGATGAAGGGATCAGTGAGGAGAAAAGAAAAAAACTGAGAGGATGAAGATGAGGAGATTGAACAGAGCAGCCTGAGGCTGCGGAGAGGACACTCAAGTCATTCCACAAATTAGAAATGGTAAAGAATAAAAGGAAAGCACACACACACACCCAATGTGGACACACACAAATACTGCCAAAGCAGGTGCAGGCTTGAATGTGGGGCAGGTGTAGTGCCATAACCTCTAATATACACTCCAGCTCCGGTCACACAGAGACATGGAAGAAAAACCAGGACTGAACAGTGTTTAGAGTTCATTCTCAGCTTTTGTTTTAACCTGCTCACGTGTGATCAGGATTTCCAGTGGAAATAGCGAAGATCAGACTGGTGAGAGGAGGCCGGACAAACACTGAGAACTAAAAAAAACACTGTTCACCCTCCTGACAGACAGGTGTGTGTGCAGTCAGAAGCTTCTCAAGTGTTGCCAGCCTCAAGGAAACATTCACAAAGCCTGACAGATGTTCACCTGCTTCCAAAGCTAAACCCAGACACCCTGTGCACTAGCCGACTGATTTTAGTCATACAGATGGAAAAATATCTATAGAGAGGTTTTGAAAAGCTATATTTAAGACTTTTAAATATGATTGTCCAGACTTATTGGAAAACAGACACAACATGGGATTATTATTGGGTAGAGCGAGTACAGAAAGCAATAAAAATACAGCAGATTTAAACTGTTGGATGTTGGGTTCATTTGGGCGGGTCTTTTTGTGACATCACAAAGTTATAGAAGTGCTGACGGCTGGTGTTCAGGTTGATTGATCTGTGTGGACTGAGGCTTTGATACTTTTACACCGTCTTTACAATATTTTCTCATTCAGGCTGAGTTTAGAGTTTACAGCTGCATTATGTTTTGCCGGTGGACTAAGTTGATGATTATGGTGACTACGTGGGCTGCTTTGTCAGGGTTTGTGGGTTAGGGTGAGTTTGGTATCGGGTTCAGCTGTTGTGCTTCACACAGACATACAAATGGAACAAAAAACACACACAGGGTAATCTCAGTCCCATGCTGCGGTCTAACCTGAGGCCCTGCCCCGAGGCTCTGCACGAGAGTTACGCCCCCGCGCTGCAGAGAGACACACACACACACACACACACATTACAGTGCATCCACCACACACAGAAACACACACATATACACCTTGTCTACAAAAGAGAGCAAAGACATAATAACCATGGAAACATCATTTGTTACAAAGTGGTTGTTGCATGTGGGACCACCGCTCCAATCATAATTACTGTTCCAATTATCCAACCTTTCACACAGAGCCATCTTCACCGTCATGCCATGTTCAATAAAACTACAACACGTTCCAGGGTCTAAGGAGGTAAAAAAGAAAGAGGTCTAAAGTGTGATGCAGTTATTTTATGACTGTTCAGCTCTTCATGTTTAACACAGGATTATGTTTTCTCTCATCTGGTGTGTTATGAATACAATCACTGCTTACATCTGCAATCTCAAGCACCAACCATCCAGCAGAGAAGAGGAGCTGCATTATAGATGCAGAGCCACTGGAACAGAGCTTGGCCTGTTTAGCTGTGGGACTGGGATTACAGGTCCCACAGTAAATTATTTGGATGAGTGACTGAAACTCCAACATGCATGAGCACAATCACGTCATAAAGCTCGTCAGGAGTTTGATTGATTGATTGATTGATTGAAATGTTTATTTCGAATATGAAAATAAAGTAATAAAAAAAGAGAATAAGACAAAACATTTAAACATGAAAAAAATAGAATACATATTCGAAAAGGAGTGAGAAGAAGTAAAACTTATAAACTCCCACCCCCTCTAGTGTAATTGTAAATTGCTGCCTGCGCTCGTGAGCTGTAAACAACCAGGAACGTTACTAGAAATATGGTCACAGTTACTCCCATGGCGCTGAATAATGGCCACATGTGTGTTTTTTACACTATAATGTTATAGTGAGGTTGACCTTTGACCCCTTTGAATTATAAAACCTGCCATATTGTTAGATATTTGTGCATGAATTTTGGAGTTTTGGCCAGAAACCTTTTAAGAGGATATAATGACCTTTGACCTTTTAACCACCTTTCACTTGTGATTCAAAGTGAACATTTCTGACAAATTTGGAGAAACTCCCTGATCCTGAAATATAACATTCACAAGAAAGTTCCATTCAGAAATATAAATCAATATTACAATAACTCTTGAATTTGAAGTCATGTGCAGCTGTGATGTTTGATATTTAAGAAACCAACTGGTTAATTTGGAAAAATAATCAATATACCGGTAACAATTATTTAAAAAAGTGAAAAATTATATTAAATTATAAACCTCATTAATTCAAGTAAGTCAGCACCCATAAACAAAAACCGGGGCCTTGAAGCTCCTGGCGGATCAACACGACTGCGTCTTAAGCGGTTGATTCGGACTCCAGGGAAATACGGCGAGTATTAACATAACAAGCTTTATCAACTTCCATTTACATAACGGCCTTAATTAGCTGAAGGAGGGAGATGGTGTTGTGTCCTCTGATGTGAGGTTGGTGTGTGTGATGACATGTTGAAGTGACATCAGGTCAGACAGGAGACATTGACGGAGGTGGACTGAGGGTCTGGAGGGTCTACTGCTGCCCTAGTCCTGCCAGCTGTTGTGTAACCACGGCAACAGCATGTTGGTGGTGCGTGAGTGAGTGTGTGTACGTCTGTCAAGACTTGCCTCTCCTGCTGCCCTGCTCGGGCGTGTTGCCCTCTGCAGCTGCATATGGGTCCTCCTTGAACCTGTGAAAACAGCCACAGGGTTAGACAGACACACACACACACACACACACACACACACACACAAACACGCACACACACACACACACAGACACGCACAACATCAGTGTGTCCGTCTCCTCACGTCACTCTGTCCTCATCTTTATCCCAACTGACAAGCTCTCAAACACTCCCCCCAGCCCCTCCTGGTTCTCCGTCTCCAACGACAACTTCTCCGTCTCCAACGACAACAACACGGTGTTCACACATTTAAACATTTTAAATATGAAATGAAATCCTGCTTGAATCCTCTGCTGGACAGGTTTGCTTTTGACGTACATGAGGTTTTATTTTACTTTTAATAGAACAAATCTAGTGCTTAGAAGAAAGGAGGGGAGTCGATGAAACAGATTTTAAAATATGCAGAAATACATCGGCTTAACGGCATGAAGAAAAGGTCAGATCGGCCTCTGCTGAGACACCTTTTCAAGCGTGATGCTCTTCTCCAGGCAGCGTCACAGAAATCAGTCAAAAGAAGAAAATCCCCTCCCCCTTCTCACATGTTCTCAGTCTTCTGTGCGTCCCACTCTCGTCTCCACTGGCCTGTGGCATTGCGATGGCGTGCCAGTCTCTCCTCATCAATCTGCTCTCGCTCTTTCTTCCAGCGCAGGTACTCTGCTCTCTCCCGACCGGTCATGGACATGGTCATGTCTACGGAGCCCTTTGGACCCGGCCTTCGACTCTACAGCGAGGGTGGGGAGAGAAATAAATAATGTCACACAGGAAAAGACAAAAAGACAAAAAGAAAAAAGGCTTAACGTCTTAAATTACTCACAGTCCACTCCCTCTCCAGTTCAGATCCTGTCTTCACGTTGTCGAAGTCGAGGCCCCCCCAGTTTCGGACGTGTCTCCTGCTGCCCTCCTTGCGGTCTATGTCTGGCGCTGGACCTGAGCGTCTCGGATCATCCAGGAAGTTACGGATTGGTTTGTCACCATCCTGCTGTTAAGAGAAACTCTAAATGTAAAGATCTGCCACATTTGATCAGGTTCAGGCAGAGTAAAGACTGTCAACTCACTACGCTGTAAATCTGAACCTGTGTTGAACAACAGATAGAGGGACAGGGTGACAATAAAAAGACACCCATCACCATTAATAAAAGGGAAAATATAAGTGATGCTGTTTAAAGTTGACATAACTGATGAAGAGAAGGAATATGAGCCATGGCCGTAGCCAGCTATGAGGTCACCGAGGTCCGGACCTCGGTAAAAATTTCTGTGAGAAAAAAATAGAAGAAGCCACAGGCCCTAAATAGCATGATAAACATATATCGGTCAGCTTTTATTTTGAAACGACATGCGGGAAATTGATGTATCGGCGGAACGCAGAAAACTGAAGTTGAGATGTTAGGCGCCTTGGTTAAAACGTGTGTGTGTGTGTGTGTGTGTGTATGGGGGGGGCGGGGGTCAGATATAGCGTCTTTTGCACACACATCCATAACTTTCACACATCCCCCAAAATCCTGTCAAAATACTATAAAAAATAAATAAAACAAATCTGCAAGAAAGTAAGAAATCCGGAAGAGGGCAAATACTTTTTCACTGCACTGTATTTAATGGAGGGGGGACAACCTGATGTTAAAATGCTGAAAACCACAGGACAAGTCTGTCCTGCTGGTCAGCGGTGCAAGGCTCACGCAGGCTCCTTTCATAATAAAAAGTCTAAGTCTACTTTATATAATTGTGGGTCATTTTGATGTAATTATGAATAGAGGGGTTCAAAGTGATGCATAGTTTTTTATCAAAAATGTGAACATTTTCCACTTGTTCACATAACACCCCCCCCTGGCCCCAATCATGAACTAACTGTGATAATTAATCTTTTTTGCATGGGGTGAAAGAAATTCAAGAACAGATGAAAAAACTAATAATTGACACCTACTGGTCTGGAAAGTGTTACAAAGACATTTCTAAGTAGAGCACCTGCCCCATGTGTTCAGGCTATTAGGCCCCACTGCAGGCGACCCCGGTTCAAATCCCGTGCTGAGCGGCCCTATCCTGCATGTCATCCCCCCCCCCTCTCTCAACTATCCTGTACGCCCCCCACCCCCCAAAAAATTGATGTAATTATGTACAGGTACTTGCTAACTACTAGCTAGAGGGGTCTAAAGTGAGGCATAGTTTTTTGTCAATAATGCGAACACCTGGCTACGGCCCTGACATGAGTGTGTGAGGAAGGAAACAGGAGCAACAGTCGTCTCTGTGGGTTTAGAGGATCTAGGAACCGTCTGATAAGCTAAAACTGTGTGGATTAATCTTTTCTCATACCCGCTGTCCTCGTTCATACTCCGCTATTCTCTCCATTTCTTCATTCATCTTCTCAATGTTCTGTCGTCTCTTCTCCTCCCACTCCTGTCCAGGAAACAACACAAGGCCACGTCATTATAGCCACTGATCAGAATAAGTTATTCTAACAATGACAAGACGTTCTTGTTGGTGAACACAAACTATTTTATCTTTTACAGGTTCATCACACAGTTGAAATGAAATAAAACACTGTTCACATTACAGACTGATCCTCTATTATCGTGTCCGTCACCTGATCTGACCCTGTGTCAGTGATACAGCGGAGCAGCTTCGTACCTTAGACTTCCTGTCCATGCCACCTGGGGTCCCTCCTCCTCTTTCTTCTCCTCCTCTTCCTCCTCCTCTTTCTTCTCCTCCTCTTCCTCCTCCTCTTTCTTCTCCTCCTCTTCCTCGTCCTCTCCTTCCTCCTCTGCGTCCCGGCCCTCCTAACTCCCCCCCAGGTTCTCCATCTCTGGGTGTCCTTGGTTCACGTTCTCTCCTCTCTTGGCGTCCTCCTCCTCCTCCTCCTCCTCTCTGTCCTCCCCGACCCACTCGTCCCGTCCCCGCCCTCCTAGTGGGGCTGTGGGCGTCGCCCGGCCCTCTGAGCCCGTCACTTTCCTCTGACAACTTGCGGCCTCGAGGTGTTCCTGGGTTCCAGTCGTTCACCACTCTCTTCTCCTGAAGGAAACAAACATTAAGTATTTTACAGTCCTTATATGATGTAGAATCGGAGGATGATATCTCTGAATGTTCTTGTAAAATACTTTCATAATTCAGCCAGTCTAATAATAAACCACAGGGCAAATCATGTGTTAAAACAGTGTTTAAATATTTTGTTGTTCACTGCTCTGCATTGATCCTTGGTTGACCCAAGGGGGAAATCATTTCCTGTCCTGAACTGACTTTAATCTAAATACACTTCGTCTCTTCAGTGTGAAGAACTGGTACAAAGGAATAATAATCAGGGCTATGGATTATGCAAAATTAGAAGAGGACGACCTCAGAGAGAGGCGCTGGGAGGTGATGAACGAGAGAGAGAAAGAGCGAGACGGGGAGCTCTTTAAGCACTTTAAGCTCAGGAGTCTATTGTCGAGCCATAGAAAATGTTTAACAGTCTAATGCAGCAAAGTGAACGTGCTGACCTGAATCAATATCCACTCAAACGGGCTCACACATGGAGCAGACACCATGTTGCCCCTTTAGGTCCTTTTTTGTCATGTAATCTTTGCAGGTTGAACACTCGGGGGTCTGCAGTGGTTAGTGCTCATCTCTGAGTCAGCGTGTGCCTCGGCCGGATCACACTGCGCTGCAACACCACTCCCTCTTGACCTGATTAGCGCCTGCTTCAGGAGGTCAGGCATCATACTGTCCTGGATCACATCATGTGCTCTGGTAGTTATTTTAAGTGTCTGTAATCAATATTTATGACCAATATTTTTTACTATACTTACTTATTGACCGAGCATATGAAATCAATGTCCTTCACGGTAGCTGCTACCAGCTCCTCCCTTCGATCTATTTAGACATGTCCTCAGAATAATAATATCCACTCCTTACCAATGTTTTGTGTCATAATAATAATGAGGTGTCTGGATCACCTCGGCCATACTTTACATGTCCCACTGCCTGGAGAAATATCCCAAATCAAGTTCATGACTCCCGCACTAGCTTTCAAACTTGGATGAACTTGTGAACCAGAGCTGTATGTTGTAAGATGGACAAAATGGCACCTTTATGTGAGAAAGTAAAGTTAAAAAAAAAAAGGAGAGTGGTTCTAATGTGCAAGTCTATACATGTGCTCTACCACAAAATGATGGTCAGAAGCTAAAATGACAGCCATGTTATTCTATCATAATTTTTTAAAGCTGCTATGTGCAAGTTCTGGAAATCAAGTTCTTATGATCTGCCCGGCCGTCTGCTGCGTTTGTCTCAGCTAATGCTGGAATCAGGAGGAGCTCACCGGACTGAACGTCAGCCATAACACCGCCCTCCAGCAGTTAATCACACACCGACAGACAGCCAAGAGCTTTCACCTCTGACTTTGGACGTCTTGTATTGGTCAGAAGGGTGTGGGTGGTTCAAACGCTTTATGGCGTATACAGCCACAGCAAAACCTGCCTGATGAAACACACTTCTGTTACTGCATCTATCTGTCTTGTTAAGGAGTAAGGTTTAAGTGCATTTTTGAGCTTTTTGCCTTTAATTGATAGGATAGTTGAGAGAGACAGGAAACAGGGAGGTGGAGATGGGGGGAATGACACTCAGCAAAGGGCCACCAGATTCAGGCTTCGAACCGGGGCAGGCTGCAGTGAGGACTGTGGCCTCTGCATAACTGGAACCTGCTCAACCCACTGTCTGCCCTGTTTGACACGAACATGAAGCAAAGTTTGGTTTGACTCCACCATTAGAAGTGGACATCTCTGCTGGTGCCAAGTCTGGGTCACAGACCTCTCTCCATTAAGACATACTGAATATACTGTATATAAGATAACGGTTATTGTATGCATCTGATTTATTTTGTTATGTTGAAATGTGTATGTTTGTAACTTTGATATAATCTGTCAGAATGTGAGGTCAGGATGAATTACTCCACCTCCCTTCCAGTTTAAAGGAGACCGAGTGTAATCAACAGGTGCACGTCTGTGTCTTCATCTCTCGTTGAATTATATGATAGCAGATGAAACAACCTGAACTTAATCTAATACTGAACATAAAGAGCTTGAGAATCAGATCACAGAGCTCATTTCCCAGGACATTTGTGTGCTTCAGTAGGTCAGCTGAAGTTCACGCTGCACGAGAGGCTGCTGGGAAAACATTACACTGCAGCAGCAGGTACACATACAATCATCTCAGCTCTGCTTTACAGTAATGTTGGCCTGATCAAATCTGTACACAGCACAGACAGCGCTACACGCTACACACACAAACAGAGCTCACTCTCACCATCCTACTGTACCTTATGCTCATAAGCAAGGATGATAGTTTTTTTCTACATGTAGCAGAGAATAGTTAGTTCTACTTAAACTGTAATGTTGCAGGTTTGGAGTGACTGGACTGATGTTATTGATGTATAATATTATATATCAATACTAGGACATATCATATGTTCTGAATATATTGCGAGTTACAGAGAACATCCTTTACAATTATGAAACACATGTAAGATTTTATGACAGAATAAGATCAAATCCAAATATTGTCATGGGAAGAGGTCGAAGTATCCCATTAGCCAAAATGCACTCATCTACTTAATTTTGAAAGGTTTTAATTTATTTTTGCCTCACCGAGGAGTCAGCCGTTTCCATCCAACTGTTCACCACCTTTAGAGTTAAAAACAACCAGGACATAACGTATATAATGTTAGGTGAAGCTCTCATTTCCTTTATTCTTTCTTTGGTACAAGTCTTTCTGCTAACTGTTATGTATGTGTTTGTCAATATACATCTCAAACTTTCTCTAATTGAGAAATGGGCAGAGGGCTGGTGCAGGACATGATGGTTAGACCAGCAGGTGTGTGGCTGGTAAACTGATAACGATAATGAGAATCTGCCAGAGTTGATAAGCTGCATCCTGCATGTACAGAGCCATCATAAAACAGATGAAGAAGTTAGCTTTTGTTACAGCCAACAAAACAAAAGCAAATGCTGGCCTCATGTGTCACACTTTAGTTTTAGGAGTTGACTGTGATTAAGTGTCAAGAAAAAAAAATCAATCTTGCTTCTGAAAGAGGGCAATGGCTTTTTAAAAAGTTCAAAGTGTCACCATGTCTTACCCCTGCTGGCTTAGAAAGGTCGACTGTGACCGTGAAGTTTTCCTTCTCGGTCTTCCTCCTGTCTGTCTCTGGCTCGTGGGGGCGGGGCTTCCTGGGTGTTGTCACAGCGATGCCCTCCTGTTCTGCTTTCTTCTTGTCCTCCTCAATTTCCTGTTGAGATCAAGCCACAGAACGAGTGAGATTAGACAAAAGCTGCTGAGCTGTGTTGAGTGTTGCTGTGGATGGTGGTCAACATCTCTCTGAACACCCCAGAGAACAAAAACAAATATTAGGCTACATCCTTGAAAATTCATGTTTGATATTTGTTTATTGCAATTTAACATTGTCAGCATCAGATCATATAGTTTTTTGGTGAACAATGTGTAGAGCCAGAATCATAAGGCACTATCTTCAGAGACAAGAAGAACAAGGAGTTCTGCAACAGGTGGTCTGGTCCACACAAAGTCCTTTCAATCAAAAGAAAAGCTGATTTAAACAAAAAAGATATTTTCAATCAACACGAATGTTTGAAGGAAAAAAAAAAATTTGAGACCCTTTTTTTCTTTGATTGAAAAGGTTTTTTTTTTTTGATTGAGGCAAGTTATTATTTGATTGAAAATATATTTTTTGGATTAAAGTCATCTTTTTTTTATTTAGGCCATATTATGGATATGATATTTTTGTCTTTATTATTCAATCAAATAAAAGTTGATTTAAACAAAAAAAAATTTTTCAATCAAATAATAACTCACTTCAATCAAAAAAAATACCTTTTCAATCAAAGAAAAAAAGGGTTCAAATGCAATTTTTCGGGTCTCAAATATTTTTTTTTACATTCAAACACTTTTTTTTATTGAAAATGTTTGTTTTGATTGAGGAGAAGTTTGTTTTGATTGAAAATATATTTTTTGTTTAAATGAATTTCTTTTGATTGACTAATAAAGACACAAATGTACCTCTACAGATATACTGCGTGAGGATAAACTGAGGAAAACTGATGTTGTTTTCAAGGCAAAGGGATGACACAGCAAAAACTGATGTGACTCAGTTTGTTTCTGTTTCTGTTTTCATAGTAAGTATGTTGTACAGCATCATGTGTAAAATGCTGGTAACACATGAGTATATAGTCAGGCAGATGACATGATCATTGTAGTTTGCAGATCCTAAACCTTCAACCACAAAGGAAGAAGAAGTTCCTTTATGTTGTGACTGAGATCTCACGTCCACAGGAATGGGGCAGACAGTCATGTGTAACAACAACCAGAAAACACAAGACGTCCTCTGGTTGTAAGAAACAAGAAAGAGCTCTGACAAAAACAAATGGATTGGACCATTATTATTTTTCTCATAGCTTGACTCAAGAGTATCTGCCAATACCAATTACTGATCTGATATCACTGCAGTGCTCTCTGTGAAATATGAAATCTGTATCAGTCACTGTGTGGATCATTTCTATTTCAGGGCCGACATGAGGCCAAGGTTTGCTGTGATCTTTGACAGCTGCTGTGACTGAATGAATGTTACTGAGAGCAGAAACACTTTATGTAAGAATGACTCAGCAATGCTCCAATAAAATAACAACAGATTAGATGAGAGCAGTTTGTAAGGAGTGACAACACAGGACTTTTTGAGGGACGTAATGGTCCAATCATAATCATTTTTATGAAATTCATGGAAGTGTGAACAAAACACGCTTTTGTCTTGTACAACAAGTTAGTGTTTAGTCTCCTGAACTAAATGGGCTGATACATACTGCATTTTTGTGTGTGTGTGTGTGTTTTAAAACTAAGATTTCCATACCTGGTACCTCTTGACCAGAGCTTCATTCTTTTTCCTCAGAGCTTCAATTCGTCTGTCCAGCTCTGCGTCCTTTTCCTCCTTGGTCTTGAGATCCACCGCTGAAGACTGGCAGAGAGAAGAGGAAGAGCAGCAGAGCAATAAGAGGAGAAGGAAGAAAACGTGTCGTACATGACACAAACATCCGTAGAAGATGGATCGTTCTGTTTCCCACGTCTCCTCTCTGTACCGACACATCTCCAGTTTAAAGACGTGAAATTAGACGTAACACTTGAATAAGCAACTTAAGTGAACCGTGTAGAGTTCAGCCTTTTTCTTGTCAGTGTGAACAACACCACCTTTACCAAAGACTAAAATCTCTCTCTTACTTACCATGGCTGCCTCTGACTTGTCTTCATACACTGGTGGCTGACTGCTTGTTCCTCCTGTAATGAGACAGATGAAGATCAAGATGCTGCAGCACAAACCAAAAATATATGATCTTCACTGCACAGTATAGAGTCTGACACTATAAGCTGGTTTTTAACTTTGAATCTGAGTTTAAGATGTTGTTTACCCATGAGGATGAATTAGAGACACCACACGTTTGGGAACCAATTGTTGTCCCATATAAAGATTCAGCTGACAATTATTTGCAGTCATTTAGTTTCTACTTAATCGATTAATCCTCTGAATCATCTATAAAATGCCAGAACATAATCAAAAATGCTCATTACAGTTTGCCACAGACCACGGTGACCGTCTGACAAACAGTCCATTAACATTCATTTCAAAGCAAAACATCTCTCAGCTCTCTCCTAAGAAACTAGAGACAACATGATCGATATCATCAATCGATATCGGGATCACCAGAGAGGAGGAAAAACTATGCTGTCGATCAGCTAACTGACAAATCATATGAACTCTGGTTCAATGTGCCTTTTTCCAGTGAAGACAGGAAACATTTGAGAGCAGTGACATGAACAAGATTTTGTTGAGGATTTTGGATTTTTCAATGAGAGAGGAGGAGTGAGAATTGAGAAAACATATCACAGACAAATAAAAGCAGTAGACCAAACGTGTCTTAAAACATGGCTCAAGGTAGAACTAATATATACATTATACATCATTATGTAATAAAAAATACTCTTTTTTCCCGTAGATGATCATTTTCTGTCAGTAAACGACAGTGTACTGATCACACAGACACCTGCTGGACTCTGTGGAGATGAGTTTGTCACTTTTTCACTGTATTACCAAATCCAAATCGCTATGATTGGCTGGTTGCAGTTACTGGCCTGGCTTGGTGAGATATCACCCAGCTTGCTCTGGCTGAGCGGGCCTTTCTCCATCATCCTTGACACTCACGACCCTGACCCTCAGTCATCAGCTCTGTGTGAGGGGTCCTGAGTGGGCCTGACCCCCTCCTTACCCCTGCCCTTTCCATGTGGTCAAGGTAACCAGTAATCACAGGTGAGTGAGGTCACAGGTGAGTGTTTGTGGAACACTACAAATCAATAAATCCCCCGTGCGTTTCCAAAGCTTCTGATAAGCGTATTAATTAGAGCCGCACACACAACAAGATGCGAGCACAAGTCACCGGAGACACAACAACAAACTAAAACACACAACACAGACAACACACACACACACGGCGCAGTGCAGGACGCTGAACTCTGACTGTTCAATGATAATCGATCACATTGATCCGTCTGTCTCTGCTCTGGTCTGCGGGGAAGTAACGTTCACGTTAGTAACATAAGCACACTGAGCCATGTCTGCTCCGGTACAAAGGCGTCGACCCCGGCCACGATGGAGGCGCAGCCCCCGGCCCACACCGGCGACACGGCGCTGCACGGCCCAGGACACGTTTACAGGCGGTGAAGTCGCTCTTCTTGAAGATTACCTTTATCAGGGGAAGTTGTACCGAGTGTGAAGAGCAACGTTAGCTCGCTGCTCTCTGCCAAATCCTGCGCCTCACGGTGCCCTCATTATCCGGCTTCCTGTTGGCGGCGGATCACTTCCTGCCAAATAATGAGCCCGTCTCGGTGGATTTAAAGAGGCAGCGCTCTGCTTTAGGGGCTCGGTGAAATATCTGTCACTGCAACGACCTCACTAATACCGAGAGGCATTCGTTTTGAATGAATGTTTAATTAATAAGGTGAACAACGAGGCAGAGAACTGAAAGCGGGTGATACTGAGTAGTTTTACAGCAGTTGTACTTCACGAAGAGTCCACGAGAGGGCAGCAGCGGACAGCGCACGAGCCTGACACCATAACCCCGCGGTAATGAGGTCACATCATGGATCTGTTGCTGGATACGGCGGCAACCATAGACACATACCGGTAGGTCTATTATCTGGCGCCATGTGAACATGTGGAAAATGTTCACATTATTGACAAAAAAAACACAACAAAATCACTTTGGACCCCTCTAGCTAGTAGCTATGTTATAGGCTGTACATATCACATCAAAATGACCCACAATTATATAAAGTACACAAGACTGTTTATTATTATTATTATTATAGACCCATTAGATGTGAAAGGAGGCTCCCACATGCTTTAGCTTTACACCGCAGAAATGCCCTGTGGTCTTCTGCCTTCTATGATTATATTTAGCCTGCCCTATACCATTTACAACTGAGAACATCAGGTTGTCCCCCCTCCATTAAATAAGTGCAGTGAAAAGTATGCCCCCTTCCGGATTTCTTACTTTCTTGCAGATTTGTCACACTTAAATGTTCATTTTATTATTTTTTATATAGTATTTTGGTAGGGCAGCCATCTAAGGTTTTCACCACTGTTCTAGGCTTTCTCCATTAGTGGATAAAGGCGCCTCTCACCGTTGTTCACTGGAGTCCCAAAGCGAATTACTTTGTAAGACTTTCCAGACTGGTCGATGTCAATTATTTGTTTTTCCATCTGTTCTTGAATTTCTTTAGATGGTGTGTTGCTGTTTGAGATCTCTCAGCCTACTACTCCAGATCTGGACATTTAAACTATGATGATCTATATAGGACAAGTGATAGACAAACTCAGAATAGAATAAGATCAGAATGCAACATTTATATACATTTCTATATATATTTATTTACAAATTTGTGTTCTTGTTCATTCACTTAAGTAGGCTAAATAAATTGTGGTTTGGATTATCTGGAAGAGAAGATAGCCTAGATTGATATTGTCAGATACAATCAAGGGGGAGATCAGTGAAAGAGGAGGTCAGTCATCTTTCCAAACATGAATGGAGAAATGGCAGAAAGAGCTAAGGGTAGTCTGAAGAAAATACCTGGTTAGGTATTTGTGAAAGAACACATTTCCCATTTACTAGTAATAGAATTAAGAAAACAAATTTTAACTTAATCCATAAACTGATAAAAATTCACAGAATGTCAAAGTCTCATTAAAATGCCCTAGATATAAAAGTATGGATGGAACATTTTGTTCACATGTTTTGGGGATGTGATATTTCAAAAAGTTTCTTCATACAATCAGTCGTGGAAACAAAATTTGATTCAAGCTCCGGTTTGGATTTGTTGAATGATACATTTAATCTTCAGTTGGTTCGCAAGAATTACAGGATATTGATTATGATCATAGTAGGCTACTTTGCTAAGAAATCAATACTCTTATTTTGGTAAGATGATTCCCCTCCAACATTTAAGTTTTTCCTAGATCAAATTTCAGTATTTCTACCATTGGAAAGATTAACCGTGGAAAGAGAGTTTTATTTTCAAGTTTGGAGAACATTTTCAGAGGAGACCAGTGATTACCTTAGTTTAACCCTGAATCTGTGCCTTATGTAGACCTTAACATAAACTGTACAAGCCTATGTTTATGTATGAGTATGTTAGCAAGTTGAGAAGCACTAAGACACATTTTTGTTATTTTGTACTATGTTGTTTCATTAAACTCAGAAAATGACCTGACTTGTAGTTATGATGTTAATCAAAAAAACAAAAATATATAACTGTAAGCCGTCTTATAAATGTCTCACTGATACGTGTGTAACTATGAGCTAACTCAATTACCATGTCCAAATCCAGTGTTCTCTATGCATCAATACACAGGCTAACGGTCCACATGCATCACAGTCTGAAGTGAAGCATCTCATTGATTGTCAGCGGCGACCACCCCAGTGCACCGTCGGCAATCCAGTTAAAACGGCCCCTCCCACCATCCTCTTGTCCAGTAACTACTACTACTACTACACTATGTGTCAGTTAATCAAGACTAATGTGTGCACTCATGTATACAATACTGGTTGTGTAGCTCATACAAACATGACGTGTGTTTAGCTTTAACTGTAGATACACAGTTTGTTGAATAAATACACTGTTGCACATAAAGTTGCCACTATATATTTTTTACCTCTTCTCATGAAATGATTTGTGACAATGTGATTTATTCTTGAAGGATGCATATTCTCTCAAAAGTTGTATGTAATCATTCAACCTAAATAGCAATAGGAAGAAAAAGAGGAATGCGTCTAAAAACAAAATAATTCCAACTTTATGGACAAAATCCCAAAGTCAATACATGGTCTTGATCTTATAATGTAGCCTACGTTAAAATACTGGTGTCTATGTTTGAAAGTAAGAAGACATTAATAGGAAATCACATACAATATTTGATATCAATTGTACAATAAATATTTTATATTGGTAATTATTGTATTTTCATATGGCATGTGCAATAATGTATTTCCTGGTGGGGGAAATATGGTGACATCACTCTTGATAGACTGTTGCATATAACATCTCTTCATGTGTTCTGCCTCTACAGCTTTAAAATACAACTATCATCAATACACACTGTAACACAGACACTACACTCCAGCATGCCCCCACTCTCTCTCTCTCTCACACACACGCACACGCACACACACAGATGACAGACTATCCAGTGTCCCAGTTTCAGTGAACAGTCAAAACAAACAGCTACACTGTTGTTAGGCAGAACACTGAGTAATGACCACACAGGATTTGTTTATCACTTGATGGGATTGTGCAACGAGTACCTGTGTTATCATCACCTGTGGACGAGCAGCCGCGGTGAAGGTGGAGACAGGTGCAGATAGGCTGAGGCCCAGAACAGACAGTGGCATCAGTTACACTGATAAGAGAGAACCAAGGCTATGTTACAACTACAAATCTACTATTCACATTACAATCACATTAGAATTAATTCACATGTCCCATGGTATTATGTCATGTGACGTCATGTTACTGTAACATTTAACAACCCGACATACATTGTAACATGACATTAAATGATTTGAGCCAACCTAGGTAACATAACCTGACAGAGGTCAGAGGTCAGTCTGAACAGCCGATATCTTGACATATCACAGTAGAAAAGCTCAGGTGTTAACTGATGATTGTTTCTTGTTTATTGTGTATTGAATAAGGTTACATAACATAACTTGTACAATATGGTATGATTGATGTATCTCTATACATCAACAGTGTGTGTAATAACCTGTCCTAGGTGTGCCTGCTGGGTTGGTCCCAGCCAGTGGTGACCCTGGATTGATAAACAGTAAAGCTAATGGATGGATGGATAATATAGACCTCACATGACATTTCACAGCACTATGCTCTGTTATGCAAGACACTGTCCATTGTGAGTTGAAGTCACACAATGAAATGTCATGAGTTCACAAACCTGCTGTGACATAAGAAAACATGATGTGATGCATATGACAAATCATATGACATGACAAGACATGATGATATAATAGCATTAGACATCATAGTATAAGATAATAATAATATGATTAATAATTTTATATGATGTCGAACATGTTTCACAAGAGCACAACATCCGTGGAGAAGAGAAGTGGCCTGTGATCAGCTTGTTAGAAACCTCTTGGCCTCTTGATTTATTAATTGAGATTCCTAATGTCAGACCGTGACACAGGTCAGCAATAATCCATGTATGGTGCATTAACCACAGTTTAATTATCCCGGAGCTCCACACGCTGGTTTGAAATGGCAGCCGGGTGCAGAGCTGTGGATCCCCTTTCAGGTCAGGCCTGGATGCCAGAGAGACTCAGCGATGAGCTCATTGTTGTGAAAGTCAAATAACAGCCTCCCCGGGGATAATACAAGAACCCTGGAGGCTCTGATCACGGAGAGAGGAAAGTGACGGTGGTTTCTCTTGTTGACATAAACAACCAGCACTTGGGGGTTTACACAGCAATGGCATGACTGGATGAATTGTCTCTATGCAGAGTTTACAGCTGAAGGATGCACTCGTATAGGGGGAAGTCACTAACTTTCCTCTAGGAATTATGGGGAAATGTCTGATGTCTAATTCAGCCTTGTTTTTTTTTTGTTTTGTTTTTTTAAACAACAACTTTTAAATCGTTTTTTTGTACATTTGTTCAACACATAGTAAAGTTATGACAATTACTTTGCACATGTCTTATGTCCCAGAAGGAGGATTAAAAAAGATAATTCTCAGTCACCCATTTGGACGATGATTAGCTGGATCGTTATAATGAAAATGATCTCAGATATAGGATGAAGATTACATGAAACATCACATCAGTAAACACAGCAGAAAATATTGGAGATATCAAACTGATATTGAATACTGTATCTCCATTCAAATGACCAACATGTTATAATCCCGACCATCTTCCCATGTGCTGCATGAGAAATAAAGTCATGAAGAGACACAATGTGCTGGAGCGGCACATTCCTCCACACAGGGTTGGCTTGACTGTCATAACAGGGATTTGGTGGCTGTTAGAAACAGAGCAGGGCATCACAGTGTACACACACACACACACACACACACACACACACACACACACACACACCATACACCAGGTCCATCTGTCCGTCTCTGTTTGAGGTGAAATGGATGAGGTAATGCGGTGACATCTTCTCTCCTCTTCATAATAAACCTGTCCATCAGATTTCCCTCTCTACACACAACAATGGCTTTGTTTTCTCATCGTCTGTTTTGTGTCTGTGTTTTCTTTATAGATCCCATGAATCGGCTGGAAGAGTTGGGCGTCTTTAAAGCGACATGAACTGGGAAAAGGGTGTTATTCCTCAGTGACATAAAGCTTCAACCACACATTGTGGATGTTAAGTATATTTTTGGGCTTTTTTTTGCCTTTATTTGATAGCACATAATGAGATAGACAGGAAAGGGGGAGGCAGAGAGAGCGGGAATGACATGCAGGAAAGGTCTGCCCAACGCAGGATTCGAACCGGGGACGCCTGCGTTGAGGACTGTAGCCTCACATCAACTGTAGTTTTAATGTGACTATAAACAGAGCTCCTTTCCATTTTATCTGTGGTTGCTCACACCCAGCACAAAGCATCATTATCATGCCATCAGTACGGCTAACATTACAACGTACATCTGATAAGTGAACGGCGATCTAAGGGCTGCCCCAGTGCACTCAGATAGCCTAACCTTCACCTGTCAGCAGGCCGTTTTGTGCCTGCTGTCACATTTTCTTCTCTTTTTTTGCAGCTCTGACATCACCTGATGACCTGAGAGAGGTTTGGTGTCCGCTGTCCCTCCCACCTCCTCTGGTGCCTCTTTAGTAGATAATTATCGCAACAACAGTGGGAGCTAATTTGTGAAAAGCAGAGTGAGGGGGCTGATAAACAAATACCACTATAGGCCAAAGAAAAGAGAGATAAAGGGGGACTGAGATAAGGTATGCACTTTTTGAATAACAGGAATTACGTAAAGACATCACGACAGAAGACGTAGAATGAAGCCATACTGTGTTTATTTGAAGATTTGAATTGTGTGTGTGCTGACAAGGGATAACGTCTACCACTACTACCACTAAGCCACTACTTATGATTTTCAGGTACTTCATCCGTCCATTCAGCAGTCCTCAATCTGATTTTCAGGAAACGTCTTTGCATCTGACACAAACATTCATCTGGATTTACAGTAAATTTAAAGAGATTACATTTTCGGGGTCAAAGGTCAGTGCCATATCACCGGAGGTGTGAAATTCACACATTCACATTTGACACAAACCTTTACTTGAACTCAGGGGTCAAGGTCACTGTCACTTCCCAAGACATGTTTTTCTAAATAGTCCTGATTCTTGGGCCTGGGGTCTTTCTGGGTGGAGTTTGTTTGGGTCTTCCTGGGTCTGTGTGGGTTTCTCCAGGTTCTGCTCCTCTGGGATTGGCTCCAATGGTATAGATGATGGATGGATGGATGGATGGATGGATGGATGGATGGATGGATGGATGGATGGATGGATGGATGGATGGATGGATGGATGGATGGATGGATGGATAGTAAGGGATCAATTTCAGAGTGACATTAAAATGTTTAGCAAAAACACATCTGGCCATTATTCAGTGCTGTAACTGAGGACATTTCCTGCAATGTGGCTGATTGGAGGTGACGCAAGATGTTGTTGGGTTTTTTTTCCATCAACAGACTTGACAATCACAAAGGAGTCACTTAAAGCAGAAGTAAGCGATCGTTTTGGCTAGCTTCTTGTCAGCCGATGGAGTTAGCAGTCCCCGCCCTCGTCCCTACGTCACCACATTCACGCGCATCCCTTGGCTGCACACACAGAGAGGGCCGCCCCTTTATGCCATTCTCTCTCCTCATTGGATAAAGGTTGTAGGATACAAGGAAAGTTTTCTCCTCAGCTTACAGCAGAGCAGAGTGACTGACAGACCCGTGTTTCAGACCAAACATTCTATGTAAGTGATTGCTGTCGGAAGATATAACTATTTAAGACTTATATTAACACAAATATTCCGCTTACTTCTGCTTTAAGGAGATGAACCAACAGAGAATTATCTCTACAGTCTGCAGTTCCCTTTGGCTTCTCTGGGCTTCATAGTGAGTCTTTCGCTCATTGCTCAGGTGAACAGTCCTCAACTATGCTGTTTTGGTTTTCACTTACTCTTTTCAACTGAACACTTACCTGCTCTGGAACAAACACAGTTAAGCACCAGCTGATGAACACATTGCAGCACTTGGCAACTAAAGACACAGATACTGTACATCTTTCAGAGGCTGGTAAACACCAAGAATTGAGCTAAAAGAGAGTGAATGTTGGACTTAAATTCTTTAGGTGGCCAAAGCTGTAACTTCAAATGAAGCATTCACTACATCAACTTATAAAGATGATTTAAAAAAAAAAATGTTGATATGGTTCAACTGACAGGAGAGTGAGAAAATGATTTG
Organism: Trachurus japonicus; assembly: GCF_045865225.1. Taxonomy (NCBI): domain Eukaryota; kingdom Metazoa; phylum Chordata; class Actinopteri; order Carangiformes; family Carangidae; genus Trachurus; species Trachurus japonicus. The sequence goes on from NC_140919.1 coordinate 27,988,738, forward strand.
ACCTGCACGGCTGCTTGTTGGGGCAGATGAGGGCAGCAGGAGTGGACGGCTCTTTTGAGGTGCTGAGGGTGAAAACGATGATGTCACTGTAGCAACCCAAACACTGGCTCAGTTTTCATTTGTGGGGACACTTTGTTTTGGTTACCACATAGCAGGCAAACAAACTTGATGGGGATTGCAGTGAAGCTGTCAGTGGACTATGTCCTATTAAGATCTCATCATGTCTCCCACCTGCTGCCTCACTGAAAGCGAGTGAGAGAGAGAGGAGACGTGCGTGGATGGTGAAGGGAGGTAAAAAGAATCAGTGATAAACAATGACCACACACTCTCGTCTCTTGTCTCAGCTTGCACCTATTATTTTTTTGTCAATGTATTTTAATGTGTCCTATTTTTGTTATTCTGTATTGGTGCGAATAAACTAAACTAAAACTAAACACACTGAACACATTAATGTACTGTGCACCTGTACCTGCTGCTGTCACGTGACTATGAGATCAGAGAGGCTGAACACAGGTCAACAAACTCCACTGTTAGTGGGTGACAACATTTGATGCCCCTAAATGTCACCTTTTCAGGAACTAAGAAAAACAAAGCAGCCCTGTCCTCAGCCCACCAACCACACATCTTTCCACTTCTTAAATTAGTTTTGAGATGGTTTCAGTGACCTTTAAAGCTTTTATCCAATCAAGGGAGAAAATAGCTATTGCACTTTCAGTTGGAATAAGAAAATGTGAAAACATAAACGTGAATCCCCCAAGTTTTCATGTCAGTGTGATATAGGAATCGCAACACTGGAAAGGAATAAAACAATCATGCAGTTTTTAACACATACTAATAAACCAGCTGGGGTGATACAAATGTAAATCAAAGCCAAATCCTGCAACTGTTTAATTTTCTATATAATGCAACAAAAATTTAAAAAAATATGAAAATTATATTACAAATATATATCTTCTTATTGATTTAAAAAAGCATTTGCCATGTTCTGAGTATAAATGGACTGTTTCTCTGGCAAACAATACATTATGATTTGACTAAAGTGTAAATGTAAATTCACATAATGTTTTCATACAGTCCATTAAATCAGTAAAAGCTTTGTGCATGAAGAAATTATTAATAGAAAACACTGAACTATTTATAATCGACTGAGTTTTACACTTTTATTACTTTTTCAGTCACTGCATGAAATGTTAAAACCAACCGAGGTCCTGCAGTTCTACGGTGTGTGGGTGAGTCAGAGGTTGTGAGGTTGAGATTAGATTCTGAGTGTGAGGTTGACAGAGCGATGAGCAGAGAGAGAGAGAGAGAGAGCGTGGATCGACCTGGTTCTACTGCAGAGGTGAGACACAAGGCGGCAGATCTCATTTACATGCTTATCACAACTGCTGCGGTATAGATTACCTGTCACTGTCAGAGAGGGAGCTGTGTGTGTGAGGGAGAGAGAGAGAGAGTCAGAGAGCTTTGTACACCTTATCTGGTACCGTCATGTCTTCTCTATTGCATGGCTGCATCAGGTTACACTGTCTCTAACCACCTAACACACACACACACACACACACTGCAGGACAACAATGTTGGTGATGCAGGTTGGAACCAAAAACTTGGCAGGTGACTTCATCACAGGTGGCATCAGTCATGAATTGGCACCAGAGGGTGTTTTGGATGCGGAGGGTGTTGTTGTGTCTGAGAGACTTACACTGACAAGTGACTGACCCTTTAGTTTGCACTCATTCCTCTGCTGCAGGAGTTTATGTAACTGAGGATAATCAGAATCAAATCAGCTTATTTATCAGGAAATTCACATTTAAAGAGAGGTTTAATGAGATGACGTTCTAATTTTGTGTCAACACAATAGCTGCATGCACACTGAGACAGTTTTATGTTGCTGTCATCAGTCCACTTGTTCTCACTGTACATCTTAAAGCAAATTTAATGTAGCTAAGTTATGGGGTGGGCAGAATAAACAGTTACAGTAACAGGCTATGGAGTGATTGACAGTCTGCATTTGACAAATGAAGGGGAAAATAGTGCTTTATAGTACCATCATCTCATGCAGGCACATCATGTATAGGATTTTTAAATCAAATTCATGGAAGAGTCTTTTGACAGACTCATGACAGCTAATTGTTTCATGTAATTCATAAAAAGAGCAACTGCAACAATATAACAAAAGCGCCCTAACAGGATTTGTGGTGGCGACAGTCTTGACTCTCATTAGCAGTCATTATCTAGTCTCTACAAGCTAACTACTGACCACATGTCACACAAAGTCTGTTTGTCTGTCTCAAACCTGGCGGAGGATGCTCGCCCGGACATGTACCAGAGAGGGGACCCCGCCCCCCACAATACACCCCCGCACCCCCCTCCTGCCCAAACAAGGGGGTGTGTACCAATCTGCTGCTGCAGGAGGTGGAGGAGGCGGAGGGGGCATTGAGACGAGGTGCCATTTAAACAGCCTCCGACCCTGCAGCTCGCCTGTGACGCCCCTGTCTCATGCCCTGCAGCTGAGGGGTCTGCCCAAAACACAATGACGCAGGGGTCAGGGGTTGAGACAGCGGGGGTGTCTCAAGTCATTTTGGATGCTAATGCTATGCAGGCTTTTCACACTATTGGGTGTAAAAGCCTGAACAATTAGGCTGCTGTTGAGACGTGCATCTTACTGCAGGTTTTCTCTTGTGAAAAAAAAATCTTTGCAATATTCCTGCGTTCCTCCTGAAAGTGTAGCAACCTTCAGTGTCAAAGTGTACAAAGTAGAAGGACATAACACGTTAAATAGCTGCATATTGGGATTAAATGATTTGCAATAAATGGATTTAAGTGTTAACAAAATAACCACTAATCCTGGATTATAATTTTCCAAGTTTGAGTTATCTTTTCAAAATGCCATCGAAAAGGATTTTCATTGAAGCTTGAGTGCAGAGTCAGTACATTTTACAGAAACTGACTTCCATCACATTTACCAGAGGGAAACTGAACACACACACCTGTTAGGTCTTTTCTGTAGATCTTCATAGTTATTTTAAATGAGGCCATAGTTCGATGTAATGACATTCAGTGGTGAAAAGAACAACCTAAAACATAACATTTGCTCAGCAACAAAATTATACAATCAAAATACAATACATTTTATTCTGAAGTGCAGTGGGAGAAATACTGTATGTATTTACTAAGAGGAAGGAACATGCAAATAAGCTCAGGCAGTGTTTCCGTATGGCTTTATGGCAAAAACTGACATCAAATTATGACATCTTCAGACATTTAACAATTAATCATATCACATAATATGATCATTTCTTTAAGACACAACAAGTACATCACTGCCCTTCACGGCCACCATTTGAACTGCAGTCAATGTAAAATACAGACCACGTGGACTTAAATCATGGTCAAGTGTAATTACTGTTGTTGTTTTTACTGCCTGTCTGACACCATTTACATTCACTGATATGTGTTTCACGCTGCAGGTTGTGCAGCTGATTTCTCCCTCTCTTTCTTTATGAAAAACTTAATGTAGCCACTAATCCTTAAAACAAAAACAAATGATCCACTGGTCTTAATTTGTCAACCAAGGATAACATGTTTCTAAAACCAACATCTGCACTGTCCTGCAGGGCATTAAGGTTTGTTTACATGATAGTCAAGGATTCTTCAGTTCATCTATTAATTCATAAAGTCATGATGTGGTAGTGAACTGGATTCATGAGATGAACCTTCGTCTTCATTGCATTCAAACCCACGATTTTAAAAAGAGCAGGAATTATAGATGCTATAATAGTTGTTGCAGACACCAGCAAGGCTCCTTGATCTTAACTTGAGCTGCCTCTCTCCTCCTGACGCTGCAGTGCCAGACATTATTGCATTCACAACAAAGAGAGCTTTATTCATGAATCATATGCAGAACTAAATGACAAGTGTCAGCAGTGATCGTAGGCACCAGTGGTTTTGACATTCTTCTTGTACTTTCGATGCACGTGTCATAAATAGTGTCACTAAATGTCGACTCAGCTTCACTCCACACAGGATCCCATTGTGTCGGTTTACAGCTGCTGCAGATGTGTCAAGCTGAGAAGGAAACTGGGGGAAGGCCAGCTGAGGGGCCGGGGCGGGGAGAGGTGGGGGGTGTTTGTGTGCAGATGAGGGGTTTGTTTTGTTGATTCCTGTCTGTGTGAGTTTGAGGAGGAAATGTGTTGTGACTTGAGAGGAGGAGAAATACAGGATGTGAGGGAGTGAAAGGCCTTTTTTTGATGACACCAACGTTTGGTGTACTGAGATGCTCAACAAAGACAGGCAAAAAGACAAGACTAGATGGAAGCCCAGTTAAGAAATTTTTTATCTTTTTATCATCCTGAAGAAAATCTTAGATCTGATTGCAATAAACAAGCAGAGAGGGAAAAAGAAAGAAAAATAGAGGAGGGGAGGGAGGGGGCGTTGAGGGAAATTGATACAGCAGCATCCTGTCGGGGAGCATGTCAGCACTTGTTGTGGCGGGGTAGTCAGGTGAAGGAAGTCAAGCTGCTCAGACAACACCGTGATGATCGAGCCTTCAAAATAAAAGTATTTACTGGCTGCGAAAAGACGCGCATCAAGCAGAACAGAATTAGTAAACTGGTATTAAAACACACTGCACATTGGTGCGTGGTAAATAAATTGGTTTAGGCTTAGCTGATGTAACTTAATATGCATAATATACAACAATCTGACCAAACATTTTGAATGTTATGTTTGGTTTTGAACATTGTAAGGTGCAAGTGTTTTTGTTTTGATGTGAGATGCATACACATCATGTAAAACCGATAACATGAACATGAGGCCACATGCATGCATTAATGTGTGTGTCTCGTTTTGGTTGTTTTAGGGCTGTGAAGATGATGAGGATTAGTCCTTAGACATTGTGTGTCTTATTAATTAAGCTCTGTGGTTATTTACGTGTGTCTTTTAATTCAAATATAAAACCTTGCCTCGTCTTTCAAACGGAAACATTTTAACAATAGCCTACCTGACAAATGAAAAGACATTTTTCTCAGAGGAATGACACATTCCGCAGGTTAGAGGTTTTATTCTGAAAACCCGCACCGGAAGTTGACTTCAGTCCTGTGTCTTGACAGAGATCCTGTAAAAGCAGAGAGGAGCTCGGCTCAGCTCAGACCTGAGAGCACGACCAGCTGAGACACCGTCATCCCGCTGCCGTATCCTCCACCCGTCATCGGCTGCGCGTCGTTGTGTTGTTTTTGATGGGTTGACCCGAGACAGACACTGACACCAATATAACCGAGACAATCTAACCCGGGACATTTGACATGGAGTGACGTAGGGCGGCTATAGCCAACATTTCCTCCGGACTGGACGTGAACACCTCGTGCTCCCATCACCTGTCGCCTCAGCTGCTTGTTTTTGGCACGTTTGACTCTCTGATGTTCAGCTGTCACCGGCGCTCGGACCTGCACACGGCCTCACCACGGATCGTCACATAGACCCAGTAAGTAAGTGCTGCTCTGACTGTACCGGGGCTGCAGCAGCGGCCGCTCACTGTGGCAGGCAGCGCTCAGTTGCATCATCTGTCCAGCTGTGAGGAGGAGAAGCTGCATGCGCCTTAAACTTTGGCTACATTAACATGTGTTATAAATGTTTGTAACATGTATTACCTGTTTGTTTTAAATAATTTCCCCAGGTTAACTTTAATTGACCCTCTGTTACACAGTCACAGCGTTACACACGGCTCCTCCACACTGTCAGAGGTTTCCTCCTCTGGTCAGCGGGCTGTTTATCTCTGTGACATGTCTCGACACGCACACGCACACTACAGTTAACATTTGCTAGTTTGGGAAAAGCATAATAATATGCCAGCTATACCAATAGGCTACTAATAATGCATCAATATTTCAGTAAACACACTACAACAAAACTATGAACTAACACTAACACTATGAACAGTGTAGCCACCTAAAAAGCAGTCTATACCCACTACAACAAATTAGACTACACTGGGAAAACGTCCACTCTCGGTAACAGGACAGGCGGGGACGTGTTTTACGGTAGTGTGTCCGCGGAGTTTGTCAACAAGTAGTTGGGTTAAATTTAAGGATTTTCTGCTGGTTCATGTGGAAAGTGGTGTTTGTCGACGTGTTTGTGGCGCCGCCGCTTCGTCAGTGACACTTGACGGTCCGTACCGTTTTTTCTACTTGATGAACGACCGGCCGTCGGTGCTTCTCCGTCTTTATCATCCTAAACTGCAGAGGCTCGCGTGACTCGCCTCTTCTGCTCCTCGTGTGTATGTGTGAACGCGCGCACATGTGCGTGTACGCTTCCTCGTGCTCGAGTGGCACGGATTTGTTTACAAACACAGGTCTCGTGGTGGTGGTGGTGGTGGTGGGTCCGCCGCTGCCCCCTGGCGGTCAGCGGCGGGATGTGGGTTGGTAGGTCAAACAGTCGGAGTGCAGCTAAAATTAGACCTGCAGTGTGAGTGTGAAATGTAGGCTACCATACCATACACGTGAGTTCCTCGATGTTTGAACCTGTTGTCGAGTAAATATGTTATTTTTTCCCCAGTGTATTTTATTTCAGCAGCTGTGCGTTTCATAATAGTCTACAAATACGTAGTTTTTTTTATTATTATTTAGTTTCAATCTGTGTTGAAATTCATGTTTATATCTCCAGTACCCTAATTAAATGTTTTCAATTATTGGTTATAAAACACCAAATAATTGCCTGTACATTTTACTCAGCTGAAGGTGACATCTTCAGTTTTCCTGTTTTGTTTGATCAAAAACCTCAAACAGAAAAGTAACCAATCATCTACTTGTATTTGGCTCTATTTTTCTAACAAATGACTGAAACCAGTGATTAAAATCAAAATAGTTGCCAGTAATTTCTCTATCAATTGTCTAATAATTTCCATGCTGTAACCTAACACTTGACTTGTGTATAAAGCATGTTTTGATGCAGCAATACCCTCTGTCTATGGGTGTGGATAGGTGTGGATATACTGTATAAACGTTTTGAATGTTTTCTGTGTGTGGTTTAGGCAACTACTGAGATGGCCCGTGCAGAGACCATCGAGAACGTGAGGGAAACTGGGGGAGGAGGAAACGGCCCTCTTCCTCCCCACAACACCTGCCGCATGGAGCTGCCTCGGCCCTTCCACACTTGGCCCAGCCTGCTCACCACTACCACCGTCACCACTGGCTCTGGGACCGGCACCAGCGCCCTCCACCTCCACCCTCACCACCACCACCTGCACCCACTGCAACCTCTCTACCTGCCATATCCGCTGCCTGACGAGACCCAGACGCACCAGCAATTACCTGCGTTAATGCCATCACCAACGCCTCCTTCTTCGCCACTCTGCCGCCAGAGGGAAGAGAGGGGTGGAGGCGCACTAACCCCCAGTGCCTTCTCAAGAGCGGAATCAGGTAAGATAGTGAAATTCAATTATAATTAGCATAAAACAGTTCTGAGTGGGTTATGATTCTTACCGCCAATTAATGTTGTGCTTCATGCCTGGGCATCATAAATGTTGGGCTCTACCTCACGTAGAGAGCACTATTTACTGTGCACTCGTGAGTGTTATTGGCTATTAAAATTAGTAAAATATTAATATCAAAATATTGAAAATTACTACAGAAAGTGTTAGGATTTAATTTACATTAAATCCACCTCTGAGCAAAAGATAGCATATTTATACAATTTAGTCTCATATAGGTATACTAACTATTAATACAGAATCTTAATTAATACTTGATTTAATAACTATAACCAAAATTACCTTAATAATAGTAAAAGAAGTTAAGAGATTTGGTGATTCTGCAGCGTAGAGGTTGACAAGATTCACTTTCATACAACGTTGAACAGACCAGCAAAGATTCAAAGAATCTACAGACACTATGTGCAGGTGTGCATGTGAAAGTGTGTGTGTGTGTGTGTGTGTGTGTGTGTGTGTGTGTGTGTGTGTGTGTGTGTGTGTGTGTGTGTGTGTGTGTGTGTGTGTGTGTGTGTGTGAAATCAGACAATGGCTAGATAGCTGAAGACAAAGGAACTGTGACCAAATGGCTAAATGGATGATGGCCTCTAGGTCCAACCACATGTGACATGGGGGAGGTGAACAAAGTTGTGATCCTTTGTCTAACACCAAGTCACAAGTTATCTGAGTACAACGAGACAGAACAACAGAGCTCAAGTATTACTGAATTGAATCAATATTTTGGCACAGTTGGAAACGTTTTATGTTTGGTCAAGTATATAAGAGCAGCAACTCCTGTTGAGAAGAAGAGAAGCACTCCTCCTTTCATATTGCCTGGTAACATCAAAGGTCCTGGGCCAGTGGAGGTAGGAATTGGGGGTTCACATCTTGATGTGAAAAGGTGAAGGATGCTGGGAGGCGGGAACCTCTATTTTGAAGTGGCCCAACATAGGGTTGAGGAGAATTGAAATGACACATTAATAGCAGTTGCCTCTTGGCATTACAACCAAATGGGTTGGTTTCATAGAGACAGGAGCAATGTAACACCAGCTTCTGTAAGATCTGTATCTGAGTAGGCTACTTCAGTAATAATCTAGCCTGCCAGAGAGCGAGCACCAACAGAGATTTATGGCCAGTGCTGTCAGGCTCCTCTGCAGGAACACGCTGCACAGATGCTAGATTACAGCCGCGGTGGGTGCAGGTGCTGGTGTGAACGTTAGATATGACTCAGACAGCCACACAGCACAGTTTCAGACCTCCACCCTTTAGTAAACATCAAGGTTAGGAGGAGAGTATTTGTTATGTGTGTGTGCTGCAGCCATGGTCGTATCTCCATGACAGGAGACTGTTTGGGCAGTGTTGATGGGGGACAGGTGGAGGGGGAGTACAGTGAGTGGGGATGTGTTCCAGCTGTCACAGGGATAAACATGTGAGCCTTTTGTAGATTGGCCTTGTACTAGCAGCCTTGTGTGTCATGAAGCTACTCAGAGCTCAGACAGGAAAACTAATCTATCCGGTTTTGTTGGTCAGACAAAGTAGGCTACTGTATATTGTGTCTGTCTTGACTTAATGAGGTGATTAGATGGAGGTTACATCGACAGTGATGAAACAAAAATACTACTTTCATTTGGCTCAAATTAGGAATTAATTGAAAAGCAGAGAGCTATTTCATATTCGTGGACCTTGGACCTGTTTATCAAATGTTCACTGTGAAAAAAAATAATTATTAACTGGGCTGCTTCTCTCTCCTGTTGTTTTTAGTAATTACAGTATTTTGGGAATAGAAGCCTATCTGACTTTTGGCACTCTGGAGGGGGCTATAAAATGTCTGTGAGCTGCTGTTTATGACTGGACTTGGCTCTTGTGGTTTTGAGTGTGTTTAGTTTTCACTGAGGAAACAGGTAGAGTAAATCTGAACCTTTTTTAGTCAAAAGTGTTAAAAGAGAAAGTCAGGAGGCAGCAGTAACCCAGCAGGTTACAGGAAAAGCAAGTTTACATTTGGCATCAAGCCGCTGTGTTGTGACAGATTTGTAGTAATGTAAACAGATGAGCCCTCCCCCCTTTCCTCCTCCTCCTCCTCCTCCACTCTCAGCTGTAAGTCAGCTGTTCATCTGAGGCATGTTCAGACTTGTCCTCTATGCACTGGCTGCATGAAAGAAAAAATCTGCAGCACTTCCTCCTCCTCCTCCGAGCAGCTCGGCCAGGCAGCAAAAAGTCAAGTTAAGTCAAATGTAATTTATTTAGCCCTCTATCAAAAAGAAATTCCTCAAGGGGCTGAATGATAGTCAGGCAAGGAGGAGCAACAGAAGAGGGATCCCTCCACCAGGACGGACAGGCATGCAGCAGATGCTGTGTGCACAGAAACACAGTAGATTCACAGCGTGGACAATCAGGATGACACCATGATAGATGATAAACATTAATGGAGAATATGATCTGAGAGGACATCAAGCAACTTCCAGGTGCTGCCAACAGATAGGACCAGAGTCACAGGACCTCTCCACCATGAGGACCAAAGCAGTCGGTCAGTCGGTCAGTCAGTTATCCCTAGCAGCAGCAGCAGCTGAGGCCATTCAGTCAGACTGCAGCTTTCTCAGGGAGCTCATTTGTAAACCATTGATCCAGCCACAAAGTTGTTAAGTTTGTTATTTAAACAGTCAGATAAGTGAGTTGATCATCTTACCAGTCAGTCAAACTAATCACACAGTCAAGTCAACAGTCAGTCAATTTGTTGTCCGCTAAGTTAATTAATCTGTTAGTCTGCTGCTCACTCAGTGGGTTAGTTAAAAACAGAATAAATCAATAAAGATAATATGTGTTAAATGGTTGTCTATTAGGCAGCCTGTTTCTGTAATTATTCCGTCATTAATTTGAGTCTGTTGATTCATTTGTAAGTTAATTGTTTCATCCGACAGTCAGTTGGTTATTTGTGTTGTTGAGTTATCCAGCTCACCGTTAAGCTTCCAGCCTCCCGTGTTTAGTCTGATTTAGTCTGTTTTGATTTTTAATGCTGCCCCTCCTGCCCGACAACGAGCCACCCCGTGGTCTCTCCTGGCTCCCATACTGGTCAGGGGGTCTCTCCGTTACCTTGTCAGCGTGTCAGCCTGTCACAGGCAGGTTCAAGCCCCCTACTCCGCCCCCTCTCCCCTGGTCCACCCTATCACAGCCCGGCCCCCCGCTCTGTCAGCCAATCGCACCGAGACGTCTCCAGGAGTGCTGCCTTAGAGTTACCTTGGCAACAAGCCAGGGTTTCCTGTTTGTTTGTTTTTTCCCTGCCGCTCTCTCTTTTCTGTCTCTCTCTGTTTCTGTCTCTCCGTCTAGTCAGGTGCATCTTTAAAGGATCAGTTTAATCCTCCTAGCAAAGCAAATGCATGTGGTTGGCAGGGGTGCCTGTTTCTGTGTCAACTAGAACTGTGGTTGCCCTAGGCAACCATCTCCATGCAGGAAATAGGGGTTGCCTCACAGAAAAGCAGTGATTGGACAAAAATAGTAAAAACAAGCTGGGGACCTAAAGGTGTGTAGACGAACAGGGTCCTCACCTGAAAGATGTGGTGTCAAACCAGCACAGTGACACTGAAATAAAGTGTGATATAATTATTAGGATAAATAATCACCTTGAGTGAATTAAACAGTATTAAATTAAATTCTAATAGAATAGGCATTCGTAGTATTCATATTATCCACATTATTCATTAAATAGAATCCAATTGATTGAAGAAACAAAATCAGTCAGACAACACTCAGAAATTGCCAGTCACATTGGCTTTTATAAAATCATACCATAGTAGGTTTAGCCTTGTTTGTCACACTGAAGTAACCAGACAGAAGGTACAGGTATCTGTCTGTTAAAACACACAACACACAACAAACAAGACCATGTGCACACATACCGTACCTCTCCATACCAGACTTATTAAGAAGATTAAGAGATTACTCTCCCAAGTTCCATGAAGAGGAAAATAAGTCACCGTCACCCCATCAACCTCCTTAAGAGATGGATGTGTGTTTGTGTTTGTGTTTGTGTGAGTGAGGACAGAGACCTAAACAACAAATGCGAGCCACAGTTGCGATGTATTAATGTCAAGACTGAAATTAAAATGCAGTTTTTGCATATATAACAAAACCATCCACTTAAGGCAAGCAAAAACTTGCATGTGCATACTTTACATGTGAAACCAAAACATTATGTTCTTGTCTTGTTTTGGGGTGTATGCTGATTGCTGGTAAATAAATTGTTGTTGGTCTGTGTGTTAGCACAGACCCCCCTGACTTGAAATGTCTACATTAGTTTGCAAGGAGGCTTTTAATGTTCACTGCCTGTTCAGAATCAATTAAGCATAACCAGAGGCTGTGTGTACCAATAAAGGCCTCTGTCTCTTCATACTTGAACATTTGTTCTCAAGAGATAGTCAGAGTCAGAGCATGAAGAAATGGAGTGGTAAAAAATGTAATGCTGAGGAAGGCAAAATATACTGTGTGTATGTCTTTGTTTAGTGTCTAATGTTCTGAATTTATTTGACCTTTTCTGCTGCAGACTCAGACAGAGAGGAGCACCAAGAGGCCTCCAGCCGGCAGGGGCCTCTGCCTGACCTGCTGCCCCCTAACGAGCACCCATCCCGGGCTTCACTGCAGCACAGATCCCCAAGGAGAGAGGCAGTGCTGGAGCTGGCCAGCCAGCTAAGGACCATTGGAGACGAATATAACGCCAGAGTCCTCAACAGAGCGGTAAGATGACCTCTGGTTGACTTTATTCATGTGTTTTCCTCCTGCTTTTGATAATTAGCTATGTTTCTCTTGCAAACGAAAAATGAGTTTATATAATGGTCGTCATGGGCCGTTATTAGCTGCATGTCCATCAGTTTAATTTATCCTGGTTTGAAATACACACACAGTGACAGAGGAACTGCGCTGCAGGCTAGTGTTGGCTCGGTGGCCTCCATTTGTGGAGCCATAAACCAGACTTAAAAATGCGTGGATGATTAGTTCACTGTTGTGCACAAGCTGATCAAAACTAAAAAGTGCTGAAAGGACAAACCTGAATGTACAATCTCAATGCAGGGAGTGCACAAGTTGCTCATTAATGACTTTTTAGCGTGTGTGTGTAGTGTTTACTTTGTCCTTGAACACATTACAGAGATGTGTGTGTGTGTGTGTGTGTGTGTGTGAGAGAGAGAGGGTGAGGCGGTAGTTAGGACAGATCAATACTTGCATGTGTGAGAGTGAATCAATGTCTGTGCTGAGCCACTTATTCTCTGCCACTTATAATCTGACTCCTTCCTCTGTCTCTCTCTTTCCTGCACTAAACAGACTTTCTTCCTACCCTCTCTCTCTATAATTTCACTTTCTATCCTTCTCTTTTTTGTACACACTCTTTCTGTCTCCATTGCTCTTGCTGCACTGTCTTTATCATCAGGTAGATTGATTAAGTAACTTTGTTAGTACAGTCATCTCATTTCTGTTCATTAAGCTACACGCACGTTATTTCAGTGACTGGTTCCTTTTAGTTTTAAAACACTGATGAAATGACAGCATGTTTCTCCACTGCTGTCTTTCTTCTTTTATTGTCAGGTCTTTATCTCTCCTCTCCCTCCCCTCTGTGCTCTGGATCGCGTGAGGAGTTGGCAGCAACCCCCCCTCCCCTCCACCACACACACACTGCTCTCTCTCCCTCGCCGTTCTGCCTTATGCACATAAACAAAGATGACGTCACCTAGACCTACCCTTGGCTCTCACTCTGACATGGACAGAGCATACACGCACACACACACACACACACACACACACACACACACACACATACACACACACACACTTGCACACACACACACACACACTTTATGAGGGTGTAACAACCCCTTTGCAAACATGTGTAGCAGGTTTCTGCGGTTGCTGCCCTCACTGAACTGTCTCCTGTCCTGTCTGTTCTGTGTGTGTCTGTGCGTGTGTGTGCCAGACAGACAGATACTTTATTCTCAAGGGGAAATGGGGGAAATTGTGCGTGTGTGTTGTTTACAAGCTGGTCGGGGCCAAGAGCACAGTCAGACACTTTTTCTAAATGAACAGTTTGAAACAAAAGGAATGAGGGAAGGAGGGATGGAGATTGTACAGAGAGGAAAAAGGGAGGGAGGGAGGGAGGGAGGGAGGGTTATCCGCAGGCACGTGAGGTTCAGGCAGTTCACAGTAGCATCTCTAACACAGACACACAGTTGTTTATCCTCTTGTTGAGTGTTGATGTGTAGTCTCTCTTTCTCTCCACTGCATCTACTCACTTCTCTTGCTCAGAATGACATCATGTTACTTTTTTCAAGGCCGACTTTTCTCTTTGTGAGATACTGAATAATCAGCTTCGAGGGTTGTTCCTTTCGACCAAGTTGGTTATTTGGCGTTCAGGTGGTGGTTGTTCAACATTTGGTATGTTTGATGTGTTCAGAAAAGCTGCAGCAGAATCAGACACCTCAACTCTTAACTGTTTCATAAAGAAAGCTCCAGCATTTCTGTGGAAGTTCAAGTCCACCTCAGTACCTTTGAGAACTGGATTACTGACTGTCTCTCTTCGCTGCTGCTGCATATGTCGATGTGGATGAAGTTGGGTGATGACGTCTGTCATGTCTGTAAAGATCAGATACTGAAGCCCCTGTTCTTTCTCTCTCTCTCAGCAGGCTGCCCCCTACTGGCAGGACTGGAGAGACGCCTGCCGAGGAGTCCTCAACTTTGTCACCCAGACTCTCAGCACTCTCTACAGGCTCACGTAGTTGGCCGTCTCACCCCCGTGGCACCTTTTTTTTTTTTTACATTCAGGGCTTTTGTGACTGCGACTGAAGGACTGTTGCAGCCTGAAATCAAACGTATTCTTGAACAAAGAATTTGGGAGAATGAGCTGAAGGTGTTGTTGCTGTCTACCTGTGGGATGGATCAGGGTGCTACCTGTGGAAACTGGACCCTGCCAGTCTGTCTGCGTGACAGTCTGTCCGTCAGTCGGTCTGCTGGTACGGACTCGCAGCTGACGGACTCACCGTCACTATCCTACCTGTATATTTTGTAAAATCGATTTGCTTTCACTGTCTCTTGTCAACGTCTCGGGGCTCAGCTGTTTATGTAGCAGGCATGTGTGTGAGTGTATGTGTGCATATGTCTCACCTGGGTCAAAGTATGTACACTGATATCATCGCAACTAAGCCTTTCATTATAGGCCTTTTAATACCACAGAGGACTCAACTGATGGTGTTTAATGAATCGTTATTGATAATAACTTGATAACTAATGATAATAAATTGTGTGGGAACTCCACCCCCCGATTGGTTAAAACGGATACTTACAGGCATAATTTGACCCTCGTCACATGTGTGCACATCACTGTTTTTTTGTCTTTATTTTGCATCATATGCCCTTGTTCTAAAGAAACTGTGAAACTGGAAGCTGCGGGTGCATCGCAGGGGAAAAGTCGGGTGTGACTCCACCAGAGTGAACCTTTCTCCCAATCTGAAACTGCTTCACTTCATCATACGATGTGCCTTTCTGCTCAGCTCTCTGCTGAGACCCAATCTATACCAGGACAATCAGCTACACACACACACAACACACAACACACACACACACACACACACACACACACACACACACACATGCAGGGAATTGCCACTGTACATACCTCTACACCACCACCACCACCACTACACTCACACTGCCAGTGTTGGGAGCTGGCAGGGTTTCACTCGCCTGTGTTGACAGTGTTTATAGTGACTTGATCGCATGTAAATATCCTTTTGAAAGGTGAAACTAAGTGATCAGAATATGATCTGATGAAAAGTACTTATCAAAGTGAGAGTTCACTGTGTTTGTTGGGAGATCCTTTTTGTATTCCTGAGCGGCCGTTGGCAACAGTAAAGCAAGTCTGAATTTAAATCCAGTGGATTTGAGATGGTTTTCAATGAGTTAAAGAAAAATATATGATTTGGATCTTAAGATTGTTGAAACTTATTTGAGGATGTTTGTAAAATAACCCCTTCGGTTGTGATTATTTTCATTGTAGCTTGGGAAAACAATGTTAATTGCTCGAATTAAGAGCATAATTTATTTTGGAAAGTAGCTGTCCAGCTTTTTTGTTTGTCTGTTTTCATTTTTTATGTTATTTTATTATTTATTGTTTTCCAACATTCCTGATCAAAACTATGAATTAAGCTGTAATTAAGTTGTAACTGTTAAAACAGAGATTGAATAAGATGATAGCTGTGATACACACACTGATCGTTAATACATCACTTTCATTTAAATTTCAAATGTTACTAAGTTGAAAAAAAAAATACATTTTTAAACATTGCTCAATCATTTAAGCGGTACATGCTGTAACAGTTTGTGTATAAGCAGGGCCACGGACTGACATGAACTGATAGTGATGTATTGTCTTTCAACGTGTACCAGACGAGATGGAAAAGAACCACAAGTCTCCCTTAAGAGCACAGAAGAAATCAGGCCTCGCTGACAACACTGAAAGGTTTTGTTCAGCAGCTTTTTTTACATGACTGAACTTAAAGCCCATTTCATAAGATTCAACCGGGTATTTCTAATGTAAATTTTGGTCATCGCTAGTGCTACAGGTGCTACACATGCTCAGAGTTTACATTTATTTACTGTACTTTGGATTAAAGTGCCCAAATGACGGCGTATTTGACCTATTACACTTAGAACGCCTCAAAAACCTTAGGGGGAACTGACTGGAGGGCTTTGGTGCACGTGTTTTGTCAGGTTTTGTTTTCGCCATATTCAGCAGACCACTCTCACTTGGCCTTAGCTGCAATGTTTTTCCAATGTTTTTAACACAGGGCCATTTTGAAAGCCTTCATGTATAAACTCATGACAATACCACAGCCTGCAGATGTTCAGCTAATATGTGGCTAAGGGACATACAGAGGACAAAACCATGCTAGCACAGTAGACGCTTGTTTACTGTATGTGTGTTTGTACTTGTAGACCAGTTTGCTAGCTGTGTTTTTAGCCATATTTGCTGTCATCATCATAGTAACGTTTGATGAAATAAGCCGTTAGATACTCCACACGTCGTCTTTTCCTGCAAGTACTGAAACATTCACCCTGCAGGTGACGGCCAGCCCGGCGCTCTGAGCACTTTGCAGTTGCTCTTCTCCTGGTTGCTTCTCTCATGAGCGTGCACTTCCTGGTTCGGGGGCCCGCCTCCCTCCTACCAGCGGCGCTCAGCGTCAGTCACATGCAGTGTGTATTTGCTGTTTTTCAACTTTTTTCTATTGTTAACTTTCTACATGAATTTTGTACTTTTTTCTTTTTTATATATAATAAAGATAAGGACAATAATATTCACGTGTTTGGTGTTTCATGTCTTACGTTAGATGGAGTAGATGTGAAATGATGAGAAAATTCCTCTTTTTGTTAGTACTGTCATATAATCCTGCTTCATACAATATCTTGAACCTTCAGGATTATTGTTTATAATCTAAACATCACATCCTTTTTCATCTTTGGCATCTAATATAACAGTTGATTTCTCAGTGTGAAGTATTGATCAGAAATTTGACATGTAACAGTGAATTAGTTAGTGAGCCTGTGTGCAGCCAGGTGTCTTCAGCTCTCTGCAGTGAAGATCTCAAACCCTGATTTTGATCTCACTGTGCAATGCTGGGACAGATAAGGACAAGCAGCAGTTTATTGTAATGTGGTCCAGCAGATGTTTACAGATGTTGGTAGATCTGGGGGCAGGGCAACAGCTGCCCTGGCCATGCGTGACAGTGGAAAGACAGACAGCGCTGCCTTCACATCTGGAGAGGGCCGGGGATTAGCAGACAGGAGGTCAAGACCCTCGCTGCTCACACACTCACACACAGATGCACCACAGGAGTTTACACTGATGGTCAACATGACAATCTGGTTCAGCAAAAGCATCAAAGTACCAAAAGTACCAAACATGTTTTGGTACTTAAACAGGCCTTGAATAACCCTCACTCTGCATTTTGGATACACTTCAGGGTGTTAGGGTCACACTGCATTATGGACAATTTGTCTCACATAATGTTGTTCCCATGAGTGTAATACAGGAAGACTGTGTCGAGGACCCGAGTCCCTGTTTTGTTTTATATGTATATAAAAACAAAGTGTGTTTAGGAATTAAAAATCACATGTGAAATGTTTCATTAGTGACATTTATTGTCATTGAAATAACCCCTGATACTCAGGAGTTGATGTGTTTCTGTCACAGTTTGTGGTGAAGGGGTTAAGCCTCTGAACACATCTAGCTGTGTACCTTTAACTATATTACATACATTGCATTACCCATCTCTGTCTTTTCCCTTCATTTCCTGTCATCTCTCACTGTTTCTACATCATTGTCTAACTGTGGGAGAGATATACAGATATACAGCATTATGTGCAGAGCAGCAGACTTCTCTTTGGTTTACACAGAGAGAAGCTGCCTGAGCGCTGAGTACATGAGATCTGTCTTAAAGCCCCTGCACCAATCACCTGGCACCGTGCAACTTGAATAAAAACAATGTTTGCTTTTAACACACACACGCATACACACTAGTTATCCTCAGTTAAACTCCTCTGCAAAATGAGCCAATCATCATCAAGACCTGAGAACACAACTGGGGATTGGATTGGCTGCCACAGCAGGCACTTGGTGTTTGCTGCTATGTGGATACTAAGGCAGAGTGACCACACAACAGGGGCACTGTGTGTGTGTGTGTGTGTGTGTGTGTGTGTGTGTGTGTGTGTGTGTGTGTGTGTGTGTACAAGATAACAAGAAAGAAAGAGAAGAAAAAATTAGAGCAGAAAAGGAAAACGGGAGGCAGATAAAGTGTAGTGGAGTCAGCATGTAGTGTTGAGCGCCTCTAGAGTGGAGTGAATGTGTGTGTGTGTGTGTGTGTGTGTGTGTGTGTGTGTGTGTGTGTGTGTGTGTTAGCAGATAAGAGTTTAGGTTTAATTAAAGGGGCAGAATAAGCTTAAAGGGACGTTCCATAATTAATCTCTTTTCCTAATCCGAGGAAAAGAGCAGTGGCACTTTCACTCAGACCTCTGCTTGTACTGGTGCTCTGCAGTCCTCAGTTGGCTGCAAACACAACAACACACCATAAAGTAAGTTCTTACTTCATATGTAGTTATAGGTGTGGACCAGATTGTTTCTTTGGTGTACTAATATACACTGATTCATGTAGTATGTACATTATTACAAACAACTTAATTCATAGTTTCATTTCATAGACTCCATGTTGGCCTCCCACTGAATACGTGACAAATAGTTTTTATATAGATATAGATAGATAGTTTTCTTCATTACCCACAACAATAATACTAAACATTATGTTTTAAAAATTTGGGAAATCAGGTCTATATCTGGATCAGCTGATCTGAAACTGTTACTTTTTCATTAAATTAAAAATTGTGCTGCACAGTCAATTCTTCACCTGTTTTGAGACATCATATCCTGTGATCTACTGTATGTGCTCTCTGTTTGACTATGGTTTACAACATTTCTCTCCTCTGCTGTGCAGATGTCAAACAGCTGGATCAACCCCTGATACCAAATGACTGGTGCCATCTCCAGTATGTAGTCCGTACATAGTGGACTGCCTTGAGGACACACAATGTCTGATGGGTCAAAAATATTCTGCAGTTGAATGACAGACAGACTGGTGTTGTCTTATTGGACCATGATTATTTTATTTATTTAAACTGCCAGTAGCCAAAGAAATCTGTCCAACCTTACAGTAAAACTGTGATGTGTTTTTGTGTGTGTCTGACAGGAAGATCATTGTAGTTTTCTCTTGTTCATAGAGGAGGGGTCCATCATTTCATCACACTTAGGTTATTGTGGCTCCTTCCCTGCCACTGTCAAACTCCTGACAGGTACACAGAAGAACAACCACATGAGTTCAACCCTGGCTTCTCTACAGTGTGTCTCAGGACTGACCTCAAGCTCCTGTGTTTGTTTTCAGAGGATCAGCAGCTTCACTGCTCCTCGCCATCCAATTGTTATGTTATGCAGCAGAGGGGATAGTGGACTTACAGTGGATAAACAGCATCAAAATGCAAGTCATTCTGCACTTCAGGGCCACACGTCTGGCAGGTTCAACAGGTTCAACCACACACACCACTCCCAGGGGTCACACATGAGACCATGATGCTGGTTTTCCCCGTCGTGCTGTCATTTCCTTATTTGTGAGGTCATGGGAGAAAATACATTTGTTGTTTGCCTTAATTCTTATTTGAATACCTGCCCCCCACCCTCCTTTGTCATCCTGCAGCACTCACTGAGATAACACACGGCCATTTTTGGTTAGATGAGTCACATGCCGGGTGGAGAGAGGTTATTACCAAATACAGTCATACACTCTGCAAGACATCATGTGACTTATCTACCGTCTTCCCCCTTTATATCAACCACACTGATCTGTTGTTTTGGATCTGAGATTCTCCACAGCACAAGTTTGATTTATTCACTTCAACCCACAAACTTCTCAAGAAACCTTTTTTTTTTTTTTTTTTAATAATTTGCAATATTTCCTAGTGGAAATATTGCAAAACGTTTTAGTTTAAGTTTTATTACAGTAGATAAAAATATACCATTTTTTTCTTATGTTATTTTTCTAAAGGATCTCTTTGTAATCCACCATGACATGTCTGCCATCTCTTAAAGGGATAGTTCACCCAAAATTCAAATTTCAGAGTCCTCCGTGCCTTCTCGGAGTTACGGGGGGGTCCGCGCAGCAGTATTTGTCCATATAATGGTTGTGAATGGTGCTCACTTTTCTTCGTCCAAAAAGACACACCAAAAAACATCCAAATACCTCCATACTGCTCGTCTGTAATGTCCCTCTTGTATTGAAGCCCCAACATGAGAAATTGTTCTGCCGGTCAGGACACAGGAAGAGCAGTGAACTGAGACACTGGGAGCTTCCGCTACAAACAAGCTTAAAATATAGACTTATTTAATTTCTTTCGGAACAATTCCTCATGTCGGGGCTTCAATACAAGAGGGGCATTACAGACGAGCAGTATGGAGGTATTTGGATGTTTTTTGGTGTGTCTTCTGGGACGAAGAAAAGTGAGCACCATTCACAACCATTATATGGACAAACACTGCTGCGCGGAGCCCCGCTCCGGCACGGAGGACTCTGAAAATTCTCACAGCTCTTAGTCGACATGAGGGTGAGTAGATAATGAGTGAAATTTGAATTTTGGGTGAACTATCCCTTTAAGACTTTGAACCTGCACTACAAAATGAAATAAAGCTCTTCAGTTTGGATCCTGCTATTTACACAACATTTACAGTAGTGGTGTACATGACACTGAGCTCTATAAGGAGGTGAATTAGTTCTTACTTATTTAATGACTTAAGTATAATTAGATTATGATTTGTGCCCATTTGTCTACAAAGATTTTTCTGAATACCATTGAATGCAACGTAATATTTTTAAAATATTAATATTAATACATTTTATGACAACAAATGGGCAGATGTGGCATTCACCCATATACAATATAACAATACTGTTATTGAGTTTGATAAATCAAGAAGCTTGAGGCAAAATAATTTTACTAAACAATGTTTTATTAGCAAATGTAAAAAAATCTCACTGTTTGCCCAAGAAAGTGTTTGAATGTGTCAGAAAAAGGGTCAAACGAGAAAACGACAAAGGAACAGGTTGATTTTATGACATATTGAGCAAGTACTGGTATAAATAATCTGACTGACAAATTAAGGAGACGACAGAACATTTCTGGACTTGTGTCTGTGTGTGAACAGATGTGACAGGTGTTTAGTTTGGTCCAAAGAAGTCGACCACGCCGTTGCCTTTACGAGCATCGAAGAAGAAGAAGTTCCGGTGAGGAGGGTCTCTCTGGGAGAGAGCCTGAGGACACACAGAGGAAGAGAAAAGATCAGACATTCTCCACTCTTGTTTTTAATGAACCAGTAAAGTCATGTCATGAAAACCTGTTTGGGTTTTTCATAGTGAACTCACTGTCTATGAAATACAACAATACAAAATTAAAATTGTTTTTTTAAACCTTGTCAACAGGAAATTCTTTCATCCTGACAGGTAAACTCATCACGGTGACTTAGTGTATTAACCAGTATGTTCTGATATCAGTTTATTTTTATTATTGCCTGCAGCTGCACACCACGCCTGCATACCTGTCTGCCTGTCTGTCTGCCTGCCACACTTACAGGTCTCCAGAGGTCCAAAGTTCAGTGTGTGTGTGTGAGTGAAATCCGTCAGGTTCAGGCGTCAGTCACGCGCTTGCAGAGAGTTTCATCATCATCATCATCATCGTCGTCATCACAGAGACGGCAGGTTGGCCTTGTGCCAATATAATCCAGTCTGAGTGAACTCTCAGACGACTCCTCTCTCAGACTGAAATGGTTTCTAATCTTGTCAGAGTAAAGTGAAATCTTATTCAGGTCAGGTCAGTGAGAGAGACACTCACTTCCTGTGTATGTGTCTAGCACTCAGCACCGAACGCTGATGAATAAAGATCTTGTTTTTATCGGTGAGGTGAATTCTAATGATCCTGACCAGCACTGGGAACTATTGAACTCACTGACTTTTTAACACTCACCACACACAAAGTCATTCAATCTAAACTAGCAGATTTGATAGTTTAACATTAATTTAGAAGATCTTGTCAATTCACATTTTACAATTAAAGGAGGGTGTGTGATTAATTAGCTGTTGTGATCAGCCTAAGGAGGTTAACACGGTTCTCTGTGACAAGCACACAGGACACATACAAGACATTAGTGGTCTTTGTCTTCCCATCACTATAAATATATCTATATTCATCTTTCGGTACATTTCTAATGAATTAATTTCAAATGGATTTCACAGTTCAAATGAAGTTTTAAGTGTGCTTTGTAACAATAAAGTTCACTAATGAGTTGTTCAACACCCTCAGACACTTCACATCTTTGTCACAACTCCAATAAACAATTCTTTCAAATAATTGACTGAAATGTTGAGTGTATGAAACAGCTATCAGTCAATATACTTTTTTTTTTCAATTTTTCACTCTCAAATGTCACAATGAGTTCCATAAGACTCAGGCTCCAAACTGTAGTGAACATTGTTTGCACAATCAGTGTTGGTGTAACTGTTCAGTCATATGTTTTCTATTGGATTTCATACTTACGGTCCCATTATGACCTTCACACTTACACTATAAATGGCTTTATTATGTTGTCGAGCTCGAGCTCGGTATAAATCGTCTCTCCTCCTGAGAAGCTGCTGCCAGAGCATCACACTGTGTTTCACTGTGGTCACAGTGTAAATCATTTCTACACAGAGCAGAGCCGCTGCCGTTTCTCTGGATCTGACCCAGAACCAGCTGAGTGGCCACCTGTCAGCTGACCGACTGCCTCACACACCAGACCGGTCATCTTCCATCGTTTACGTTTCTACGGCAGAAAGCTTCCTGAGCGCCAAAGAACTGCCTCATCTTTACAAATGTGCTGCTCACCTTGACGACTTCCTGTCCCAGGACTCCTCCCATGACAGCGCACACCGGAGACATCTCAGAGAAGCAGTAACTGAGGACAGACAGTACGAGGAGACATTGTGATTAAACAGAGAGAGTGGGATGTTATGGAAGTGAGAAACATCAGAGCTGCTAAAATCTCAATTAAAAGCCCTGATAGTTTGTCTGCTGGTTCTCGACACACCGCTGTTATTGTGGCGGCACAGCTGAACTAGATAGCAGAAGCATGATGGTTTCAGTCAATCAACATTTGCAATCCCTCAGATGCTGGTACAGATAGAGATAATGTGGGAGTGATTCAGTCTCAAAATACTGGTGTGAAATTGGCTCTGACTCAAAGTGGTTAAAATGACATTAACATGGTCAGACCTCCACACTGTGGATGTGAAAGTGTAGTAATTAAAGTCTCACATGCGCTACTAAGCTTATGATTCATGATGATAATGAAAAAAACAATATGCAGCTTTTTTTTTATGCTAAAAGAGGAAATACACAGAATCTGACATGCAAAATTGTAAAAGTGGAACTGCTGCCAGGAAACAGACAGTAAGTAATGAACACAGTCATGGACAGATATGTAGATTGGCTGACTAACAGCCCTATGTTGGCGGGCCACTGGGTCTTTATCAGTCCTAGGTCAGTGTCACATGTTTTCAGAGTGAAGTTTTAAAGAGGAACTATGCAAGATTTTTACCTCAACTATGCTACATTTTTAGCTTAACTAACAGCTTTGGAGTAATTGTGATGGTTAAATAATTGACTTATAACTTGTTAAGGGAAGAATGGAGGCTCTCTGCCTTCAACCTAGTGCCTCTTGCCCGAAAACCAACCTTGCAAAGATTAGCTCCTTTAACCCGGTGCCCCAGCTCTCATCGTCCCCGTAACCCGTAACCTCTTCTTTATGACAGATAAGACTATGTAAACATGAATTGCTTTCTCGCTGGCTACGTTGAAAACAAATGCATATGGCCAGGAGGAGGGTTAGCAAAACAGCGGAAAAGCGTAAATAGTTCCTCTTTAATGTTGCTGGTTTTAGTGTCATCCATCAATCATCACTCAATCTATTAATACTGGACTAAATCATCACAATAAAACATGGAAGTGTCACTATTATGTTTTTCTATCTAACTCAGCCCAGTGCTCACTAAACCAGGTAATTACACCTGTGAGTGGGTAAGTGCATCTGATCCTGCTGTTGACCTTTAGTTTCAGCACCCTGCTTTGCTTTCGAGACACTTACACACTGGGTTCATTTGACTTGCACATGAGCCTCGACGGCCTGTGTGAGAGAGTTATCTACTAAATGTAAAGTCACATGTGGACTCTGTACCTGATGAAGTCATCGTTCAGGAGGTCACTGCTGACTCCCAGGGCCTCCAGGACGTCATCCCGGATCTGTCTCAGGAGCTGACTGTCTGCCGCAAAGGACTGTGGGTCGGGGTCGCGACCCTTGTCGGTGCGAAACTTCAACAGAACTGTGGAGAAGGAGGGATGAGAGAATGAGACTGGAGAAACAAACCAAGGGAAAGAAATGACAGTTGAGGGGCTGGAAACAAGTTTACACCATATTTCTAAAGCAATATTTTCCATATAATGTGTTGCACTATTGCCATTTAATTTCATTACACTTTCAAGTGACTTCCACAGTCAATTATCATCTTATGGAAAGACAATATCTCATCTTGTCTGCTGCTCCCTTTGAAACGAGATAAGATCGGTATGTGGTTGCACCATCAAGCATTTCATCCGATTAGGCCTACGTTTCCCCCACATCAAATCAAGAGCGTGAACACACACATTCACACTTACACTGATGCCCTTACACATTTGCATGTGCTCAACAAGCAAGTAGATATTGAGTGTCGGCTTCAGGACCGAGTGAGAAATCAAAAATCTGAAACCTGCACTTTATTTGGTCATGAGCAATATTTCAAACGGCAACCGACTTCTGTAACTGCGCCACCCAGGCGCAAACATCAACACCTCGCCCCCATGTTTCCTGTTCGTCCATTAACTTAAACCACATGAGGAAGTCAAGTCCTCCCACGGCCATTTCCACCCAGCGTGGCACATACGCATGCACACACACGTGCACGTGCACACACACACAAGTAGTGGCGATGAATCATTTTCACACCTCAACTCTGCCCTTTATCTTTGCTGGTAGAAAGTTAAAGACTGGCACAAATGGCATCACTCTCAGGTCTGTGTGCCAGGCAGGAAATCAAGCAGGGTTTCATCACAAATTATAATAATGTGCACATGGATGGAACAACGATGGTATCTCTGAACCTCCTCGTGTACATCATAGGTCAGGGGAAATATTCTTGATGGCCCTTTATGTCAAAACCTGCATGTGAAGGTCAAACACTTTTTAAATACTGTATCAAAACAAAATCTGTGCAGAGAGAGAGTGAGAGCGAGTTCATGTTTATTTAACACAGCTAGCTTATCAAAGTTGTTATGTGCTTTTGAATGGGATGTTATTTTATTTCATTGTTTATTTTTCCACATTGTGATTTTTTTTTAAATCAATTTCACTTCAGTCCAGATATCCATGTGTAAAAGTTGACTTCTGTCCCGTTGTCTAGTCATACCATCTGTATGTAATAAAAGGGCAATAATGTAGATCAAAGATTGTAACATAAGCAAACACACACAGACACACACCCAACCCGCGGTTCAGCTCACCCGACTGTTCCTGGTGAGACAGGAAGCAGTTGTAACAGAGGAAGAGCCACTTCCTCATCGGTCGCCCAAAACAACAACCGCTAGATCCAATTATAGAAACAGCAGAGGAATAATAACACTGCGTTCTGTCTCACCTTCGCTAAATTAAAAAAACAAAAACAAAATAACGACTAGACTTTGTTTCCACTCGCACATTTAGATTGACATGTGAGAAGGACAAGGCAAAGCTGACAGTGGGTAGGTGGGTTTCAGTGTGGGTAGTTATTAGACTGAAGACCCGACGTCTGGCACTAAACTAAAATTAACCAGCCAAGATGTTCAGAATCAAAACTCACTTGCAAATGATGCATGACCCCAAAAAACAAAACAAATGGGAGCTTTAGTAAACAAATATGTACCAGACAACCACCATCACATGTCTGAGTCTGGCTGCAGCTGCTGAGTGTCTGTCCAACAAATGTTATCACATCGAATGAGGTGTGGTACAAAGATCAGGTTGTGTGTGTGTGTGTGTGTGTGTGTGTGTGTGTGTGTGTGTTGAACCTGTCTGATCAGTGTCTGTCTACTTAGCCGAGTGAACGGCACCTGTCACGTCCATGAATCAGAGTTTGTGTCACATTAGCAGTTTTAATTAACACACGCTGTCGCACGCAAGTCTTTGTTTGCATGTGTTAGACACTGTCATGTTTATAAAAATCTGGATTTTAGCATCAGCATGAAATAGCTTCAAGGGCTGCCTGTGACTCAATCACTGTTTCAAATATATTCTGATTGACAACAGACGTGGAAAAACAAATGAATGAGAACACAAACACTGTATATGTGAGCGCAGAGAGCAGGAGAGCAGCAAACTAATAAAGGAAACCTGCTGACATTGCAAACAGCCTCACAACAGTCCAGCTATACTGCATCTGCTCCCAGGTCCTAGTCTTTAGAGAGAGGTTTAGTTATGCTGCCTGGGTGTTTAACTCACTATTAGCTAACACTTTACCAATGATGTTTGGAACCTATGACAATTCACTCAGTCAAAGTTGGATTTACATTTTGCAAAGAAATCATGATTATTGAGAAATATTATGAAGTACTATGTGATCCTATAATAACATGCTGTCATCTAATTCACAGGAGCGCGCCCCAATAACCATTTTGGGTTGTTTCCTGTTGTTATATGCTAATTGTCGGGCTGTTCTCTGTTCTACGCTCAGTGCACATGACTGGCCATGGACAGCCTGTGATGGAAACTAGCATGAAGTGGTTAGGGGATGGTGCCGGGCCAGGTGACGGGAGGGACAATAACAACTCGTATGAGAAGGTCATTGGACACTGTAAATAACCTGAAAAACAGGAAGGTACAATTTAGATTTATTTAAAGGGTCAAAATGTTCCTCAGAGTCGACGGTTCCCGAACATTTCTTATTCATGTGCAAGTCGGCGTAACAATATTTCATTCTCACCAAGTTTTATCACTTGGCTCATTTTTGTCTTTTCAAACACCCCTGAGCTGAGTTTGACCTTTGCCACTCCGCCCTTCGCCCAGGAGTGATATTTACCTAAGATTTACCATCCTAACTGAATTGCGTGGATATCAACGTCCATCATTTTGCATGATCAGTGTTTGTGTTTCAGTCCTACGCATTTTCGGTTTCTAATTTCTATACGTTTTTAGACCTTTCAGGATTCCTTGTGATATTTCATCAACTCTCTGTATGGAAATGCTGTTTGTCTCCTGCCTCCCACACAGACATTCAAAAGACCTCTCTGTATGTCACTGCTCATTAAAGTGTAAAATGCAGTTTCACAACAAAAAAGAATTACTTATAAAATATTTATTAAGCAACACACACTGCATTGTAATTTTAAAGCATATAATTATTGAATCACATCTGAACAAAACATCAAGTCAAGAAATAAACACTGACTTGTGTTGCAGCTGTGTGTTGCCTTACTTATCTATTAACCTGTGCTGACTATTTTTGCAGTTACAAATTGTGAAGGAACTGGAAAAACTGACACATGGTCTGGGATGGCTGTTTCTATGGAAACGGCTGATGTGGAAGATGAAACTGTGAGAATGGATGGACTACAAAAATTCAAGTCCCTACACAACAACCTGCTTTTATCTCATTCTGTATGTTTATTAGTTGACATGTTTTTGAAATATGTAGTAATAAAAATATGTAGCATTAAAAAGTATGTAGAAAAAAAAAATGTAGAATTAAAAAGTACAGTGAATACTATAATAATAATATATATATATATATATAATATAATAATATATATATTAGGGCTGTCAGTTTAATGCGTTAATTAGATTAATTTATTACACTGCAAATTAAAGCGTTATGAAAATTAACGCAATTAATTCTGAGATTCTGAGTGGCAATTCAATGCGCGAGCATTTTAAATTTAGGTCATTGAATGATATATATATGTGCCCGGACGTGTTCGTCACCACACACACACACACACACACACACACACACACACACACACACACACACACACACACACACACACACACACACACACACACACACACACACACACACACACACACACACACACACACACACACACCACACACACACACACACACACACACACACACACACACACACACACACACACACACAACACACACACACACACACACACACACACACACACACACACACACACACGTTACTGGAGTATCTCAAAAGTATTAGCTTCTTGGGTGTGATGATGATAGTTAAAAATTATCAAAGGCTTTGAATTAATCACAGGTGTTCTTTTACTTGCTTTATTAATGACATTTGTAAATACCGTGAAGCAGGAAGTAGTCCACTGGAGTTCGCTTCAGTCCGGCCTTGGCCTTCTCAGTTGTCCAGTCGACCTCCAGAGCCTCTTTAAGGGTGCAGAAACTGGCCGTCTGTTGGTTTGACATTTTACAAAGTTTAATGTAATTTGTGAGACAAACATGAATTAAGTAGTAGAACAAGTAGTTTGGATTTAAAACAAAGCACAGTTGAGGTCAAACTAGATTCATCTCTTTATATTGAAGACCTGAAAGGCCTGAAACTGAACCTTTCTTTTCCACAATAATTTTTCTCAAATGTAATTTTTCCATAAGTATGAAAAAACTCAGAGGAGCAACAGAAGTTTCCTTTTTGCAACAGGAAAAAAAAACATTTGTAACATTGTGTTTGCCCAAATTTTTCAGTTGACACTGACTGAAAACAGAAACTTTTGGCCTTTCAGGGCTTCTGTCATTTGGAACAAATGGCAATGATGCATTCATAAAGCGCACCAACTGTTTTCAGAAACAAAACAAAGGAGCTAATAATGAAGGGGGACTGTTTACAGTTTAAGAGTTGTTGAGAAGATAAGACAGTCAAAGCTCTTTTGAAATGTGTTTTTCCATTTAGTTTACTCAACTGTTCATTCTCAGTTGATTACCTCCGGCCTCTATTTAGAGGAAGTCATCTTGCTCCCCGCCCATGCACTGGTTTCATGGAACCAAATATCTTTAAATGTGACAGTGCTCTTTGGCTGGTGGGATAAAACAGAACTCACGTGACAGGGAAATACTGATCCACCTACCTTCTTCACCATGGTGGTCTCGTTGGGGTCGACTTTGACTTTCTTTGCCTCGGGGCCATCGTTAGACTCTCCACTTGCTTTCACTAATTTAGGTTTCTCCCTGAAGAGAGTGAGGAGACACATGTGTGATGTTATGACTTTAGTCACTGATGTTACCTGATAATGATGTAGAAAATTCATCTCTATTCGGATTTCTACTTAATTTTTAAAGGTGGCATAATATTCTCTTACAGCTCTTGTTATTCTTAAACCTTCACGTCATCTTTCATAAAAAATACCACCACAATAACCACAGCAGCAGAAAACAGAGTCAGCTTGTTGGACACGGAGAAAGTTAATTCAAATTTCACGTTATTGACTTTGAAATTAAGAAAATTCATAGAACATAATAACATTTCCAATTTCCTTGTTTGTGTTCACGTGCTTTTGAATAACCAAATTCTGATGGTAAAAGAATTGCAGCCATGAAAGCGGATACTAGGGTGCAACAAAGTGTAAAACACAGATAGTTCACACGTGCGCACGCCACGCACACACACTTTTTTGTGTCTATGTGGGTGTTTGTGGTGAATGTAAAAAAAAAAAAAAGTCCCACTAGGTTCTACTGAGACATTGTTTTCACAAGAGCGAGAATGATGTGAGTTTACAGTGACCTTTGACCTCCACATGAATGTTTGTGCAAAAACGGTGTTACCAAGGCGTCACCTTCAGGGAAGACAACGGGGTGGACGGATGACACAGAAACACACAGTAACACTCACTCGACGTAGTTGTGTTCCTTTCCGAGGTTGCAGAACATGTAACCATAGTAACCGTAGACGTGCCCACAGAACACCTTGATGTTGCGCTGGGAACAGAGCTGGTCGACCCGCACCATCAGGTCTCTGGAGCAGCCTGTCAGACACACCTGAGGGAAGCAGAAACACAAGGCTACAAGTCATATCACTGTAACACAGAGTGTACGAGTCTTTGTGCTCGACAGGTTAACATCAGGGATTACTACCTGGAGGTTTTCAGAAAACACCAACCGACCGAGATGAAATGAAACAAAACTCTGTCTCAGCGTGAATCGAACATGATGTCGGAGTTAGTTTTACACTGTACAGCAGCGAAGCAGCACAGAAACCAAGTCAAAGCTGCTGTCAGATGATCCACATTGTGTCAATCTCTCCACTGCCTCTGAGCTCTGTGATAAAAGACATATACATATAAATCTGGTTTCATCTGAAGCCTCTGTGACGTAGATTCTTACTTTCTGTGTCTTCAGTTTAACAACATTAAATGTGGGTTTCGTCCAAGACGCACTACGACTCCTTTCAAACAAGACAACCCCGCGACCTCCTATGAGAAAGGCGTCCTATGTGTGGCAAAAACACAAGCCTTCTCTGTTCCTATGAATGTTTGACTCCCTCAGGATGTGTGTGCAGTGATGGATGTTCGTGGATCTCTTGCTGCAAATGAGATGCAGTTTACTTACTTTTCTTTCTGAAATTTTAATCTATACAACTGAAGATCTGAGAAACTGAACTTGCATTGCCTTCCACCCTCTCCTCCTCTAACACCCTGCTGTTTTGTTTTTGCGCTGATACTCAACTTATCTCCATTACTATCAGCATAACAAACCTGCTTGCACTTAATCCCTTAGGGACACATAGACTTCCATCTGAAAATGGCAACAAACTTCTTAAAAAAATAAACAAACGTCCTCTGTAACTTTCTGCTAGCTGGATTCTTAGATCAACAAGAAAACTGAACTCTTCCTGGTTTGCTGCCAAACTGACTGAGTCACACCTCCAAATGGCCAAACAAAGCTAAAGTCAACACAGTGACACAGTGTACCAGGGTGAGACCAGGGTGGGCCTGTGTCCCACTGTAAACAACTGGCCAGTGGGGCTGGGTCCACCTTATCCTGCTGACCCAGCCCAGCACACCCAAAACCCCCTCAGCTCACTGATAAGACTGATGCTGCGTCTTTGGCATCACAGCAGCAGGCTGACCAGAGTCAAACTCCACTAAATATCCATATTCAAAAAAGTATTGATACTAAAACGTAAACTGTAAAGGAAACACTGATCGTCAAAATGGATTTCCAACAGAGTGAGTTGTCAACATCTGGTAGACTACGGTCTGACCCCGCGCTGACGACTCAGTGAAACTACATCAGTTTCATCCTTGACACGAAGCAACAGGAGCCTGGCGGACACACAATTAACATCCACCTTTTTCCTTCCTCAAAATGATATGAGACTACTGTCTGACCCAGAGCAAGGACGTGATCCAGGTGTCAGAAAAACAAGGAGGGGAAGGACAGCAGGGAAACTGGAATCTGCTTTTTAAAAATGATGACAATAAGCACAAAGAAAACCTATTTTCTGAATGAGAATCTTACTATGAGCCCTGCGGTTCTCCATTAGCAACATATAAACCTAATTAGAACAATACTAGTTACTTCACATGAGGCATTTTTGGTATTTGTGCTCTTCCCAGGAGAAAACCAGTGGGAAAGGGGAGCAGTTTTAAGGAATTTGAATGTGAAACTGAAGACAAAGAAAAATGCATAATCCTCAGCCCCTGTGTGTTTTGCTTCTGGTGTTTTCTGTTCCTTCTCAGGAGAAGCTAAAATTAATTACTGCAGAAAGTTTTTATTATGGTTTATTATGGTTATTATTCTTGCTGTTGTTATTATACTGTAAACAAGCAAAGAGAGACTGGGGGAGCCAGTAGCCAGTCATCTGTACTCTGCAGGTACCAGATGGACAGCGTGTGCTTTCTTTCATCCTTCAGTAATTAGGCATCTCCTACGAAAATGTTGACAACACTACAAACGTTCCACTTAAATCGCCCTCCATTTTCCTACTGAGCCTCACAGAGATACGTGTGTGGAAGCAGATAAAAGCAGAACGAAAGAGAGAGCGAGCAAGAGAGAGAGAGACCCCCCTCTGTTTTTCAGTTGTTGTTTTGATCCGTTGTCTTTTAAATTATCCCGCCTTCTCAGCTCTAACCCTCTCGTCCTACCATCATCCATTTCATCCT
The DNA here is from genome assembly GCF_045865225.1 of Trachurus japonicus. NCBI lineage: Eukaryota > Metazoa > Chordata > Actinopteri > Carangiformes > Carangidae > Trachurus > Trachurus japonicus. The sequence goes on from NC_140919.1 coordinate 28,021,001, forward strand.
ATCTCTGCTTCACTCCGTCCCACTGTTTCTGGCCTCATCCTCCGACCATCCCACCCCCCCCTCACTCCTCATGACCCTCACTTCACAGCCCCAGAGGGAGAGGGCTGCCGGCAAATCAGACACAACATGAAGGCAGAGAAAAATCTCTCTCTTCTGACGGTCTTCACAGACCCTTTAGTGGTGAAAGTGCAGTGTGTGTGTACCTGCCTAGGGAAATTAAAGATCCCATATTATACTATTTTTACTCAATTTCACTCAGCTGTTAGACGTCCAACTAAACTGTATTCGAAATGTACTGCTCCAAAGTGATCAGTAGTCCTGAATGTCGGCTGTCTAAAAGTCGCTAATATGAGTTCTACTGAGAACAAGCTGTTTCTGTGCCTGCACCTTTAAGTTACACGGCAAAGATTATTACCACTTTATGACTTAAAATTGGTCTGTATTTCATCAGTTTAGCTCAGGAGTTTCTTGCTGTGCACTGCAGCCATAGAAATAGACGTGGTAGGCGCGTATCGTGCTGAGGGGCCGGCCTCAATCCCGTCGTGACATCACCACAGGAGCTGAGTCTGAACAGCCTGTATGAGCACCGTTTTACCAGTTGGTGGGCTGCAGAGTCGATGCAGGACCCGTTTGCTTTCCTCATTCTAGGAGTTGGTAGGCTCAGAGAGGATCAGTTTATGTATGTAGAGATGTAGAGAAAAAAACTGTTTTTCATAATAAGGGAACTTTAATGAAGCAACTTCTATGTGTTTAAAAAGTGTATATATAATCATCTCTCTATTGCTCAATCTACAGAAAAATCTAATAATGTTGGTTACAGTATATTACTGCACCACCAACTATGTTATCATGTTTTACTATGTGTACATCCAGTGGGAATTAAACACCTCTTACACCAACTCAGAAACATCATCCTGGACTCACACACTGACATCAGATGTGTGAGGAAATAGTAAATCATTTTGCTCATTTGCAGTTTCACATCAGACAAGTCACAGAACCAGCAAATTTAAGAAGTTCAAATTATGACGCAATAAAACTCTGCATCATTTCCTCATGGTGACTGAAATAAAACAATGACAGTCTCAAAGCTGAATTTAAACTTTAATGTTGTTTAAGGATTTTCACATCCATAGTGGGTCAACACACTGTAGGAAAAACCCTTTTACTACATCATATATATTTTTTCTTCACTTAGTATTCAAAGTGAAAAACTAAATGATACGCCTTTATCTGCCAGCCTCATTTTAAATTAGTCATATATCAGTTTCCAATCAACTATCCTCAAAGATAGGGACAATTCAAAATACATATTTTTTGTCCTAATATTTACTTAAAATTATATGTAGTATAATATTTTAACAATCGCCTGTGAGGTGTCAATATTTGTTTGAGTTGTCTTTGAGGTGTGACTTTTCAACAAAGTAGACCTATTACATTGTGTGCAAAGCTTTCAAAGGCAACAATCAGACATCTAAGTTGTTTTTGTATCAACATGTGAAAGTACAATTAGTAACATCCTCCACCCACTCAGCACTGCTGTGAAAACCCTGCGTGACCATATAAGGCAAACACAGGCCTCAAACTAGCAACTGTTCACAACTTCACAATATGTAATTAGTATGTAATATGTGGCTATTAAATTGTATTTAAGATGAAATGTAACTGTTAGAACCGGTATTTCCTGAAGAAAGAAGACTGCAGCCTCACTGTATAAAAATCAGTCTAATGCAGGTGTTTTGGCCCTGAGGCCTGACAGAGCCAAACATGGAGATGTTTGTTTAGTCATTTCTACAACATAGGAAACGAGTGACATCTAGTGGTCGGACTGAGAAGAAGCAGTGACGTTTAAACTGTTATAGACATGAGTTGACACAAAATGAGATTCAAATCAAACAGTGAGAAGAGAAGATGCATCACAAAAAACATTTTTAACATCAAGTGTTTTGGATTGCATTATCACATGTCAACATCTGATTAAAAAAATATATACACATGTGGCGTAATTCAAAGGTAAATCATTTAGCTCAGCTCTGAAATGTCTCATTTATTTGTTGACCTTTCACAATTTTTCAACACAACTGTCCTTCAGTTTAACTATCTTCACTTCAATGTTTAATTTGCACTCACCGCATCGAACTGGAGAAAGAAGTCGTCCGGTTTGTCTTCGATTTTGTCTGTGACGGCGTGGACCTCGACCATTGGGTTGAGGTTCTGAGCTCGCTCCAGGGAGGCCTGGGCTCGGTTCTGACCCTGAGCCGTCACTGGAACCAGGAACTGAGCTCGACACGAGTCCTCTGACACCTGGTGGACACACAAATGGGGGAACGCATGTCACTGAGTGAGGGCTGAGTTGGACGTGTTGAGAGCTTCCCGAGAAGCCCACATTGTGACAGCAGCTAAAACTTTGTCTGACAAAGCGCGTCCAGTGAATGTTTGCTTTACTTACTACTACTGACTTCAATGGAATTACTGATTCCATTCGCTTACAAAGGTAAAGGGATATTTCAGCATTTTGGCAAATTCGCCCATTGCCATAACAGTTTAAGTTGTAGGTTTGTTACCCTCAATTGTCGGTGCAAGCTGTTTTGAGATCTTGTTGGATTGTGTATTTGAGGAGTTTTGAGGGAAAGCAGGAAATACCATGAGCCTCCGTAGCGTTAGCTGAGCAGCTTGTATCTCTGCCCCCGCAGATCTCAAAACAGCTTGCACCGACAATTAAAGGTAACAAACCTACTCCTAAAACTATAGGGATTATGACAAAGGACAAATTTGCCAAGATGCTGAAATATCCCTTTAGGTTCAAAATATTTATCAATTAGTTACAGTGACAGGACCATAAAGGGGGAAAAAAACATTCATGCTATAGATGTAGGCCTATGTCCTCCCTATTCTCCACATAAAGCCAGAATTAAACTGTCACTGTAGCTGTCATTCATTCATCACCAGCTGGTAAAAGTAATAGATAAAAAAAAACCTCATTACTACTTTGCCACATGCACCATCTACTGGACATGTCTAACACTGCAAAGACTTCAGCTGCCACATAAGACCATTTTACATTGCGTTATTTTATGGGCAACGGATACATTAGATTACATTTAGTTTATTGCTGAGATTCAAGCGGAAGCTGAAATCCTCTCTGTGGGCAACTGTGTGAAGATGGCAGGAAGAGGGGCCCCTGTGTGTACCTGTTCATGATCCAGCAGTGTGAGTCCTTTAACCCCAGCCAGGATTAGGTTTTTGGCCACTTCAGCCCCAAGACCACCTAAACCTGCGAGGAGAACACGAGATCCTCGCAACCTGTGAAGAAAAAAACTCATAATTCACTGCTCATTGTATGCATGAGAATGAGATCTTGTGCTGTGTGGATTTTATTTGCACATATCAACACTACTGTTGTAAGCAACAGTGAAGGGGGTTGTATATTTAATTAGGATGGGACATTAAAGGCGTCCTGTGGCCATATTTCCTCTAAATATGTCCCGTGGCGTGAATACAAAAGCAGTTGATCTACTGAACTACTGGCCTGTTTGTTATTTAACTCCAGTATGTGGGGGAAATATCGGCCATATGTGGCGACAATATAAATAAATAAATAAAAACACGACCTATGCATGTGCCGTTATTGATAACCACAAGGAAAAGGGACCATACTTTATACTCCAATAATCATTTAAACACAATTGCTCGCATTTCTTTATATAAAAGTCAAACCCGGTGCAGCCAGTGCCACAAGTGAAGCCTTCCGTCGCACCGATTAGCCTAGTGAGCTAACTGAGCTAACTGACCTCTTCTGGGCATCCAGACCCCATAGTCGGATCTGGCGGTCGTACTGTGCCGCTTCTTCCTCGCTGATGACCGGGTCCTCCTTTTCGATCATATCGATCATTTCAGTTCACTCTAAAGAAGGTGATTTCGCCGTAAAGTGGCCGTATTTTGCAGGCTCAGAAGAGGTGTTTCAAAATGCCGCGACAGTCCCGCTGAATGGACGCTGGATGATGACGTAAACAGGACAAAACAAAAGATGTGTTTTCGCATTTTAAATACAATTTTAAAAATATTTTTCCAATTAATTTTGCTGATTTGTGAATATTTGCCTTTGATATACCAGTTTATTTATTGTATCAGTTTGTCGTTGGTTTATAATATGGCATTTTTTGATACCGCGTTATTTTTTGGTAACCACGGTTTGGTTATCAAATAAATGTAAAGGGGTTAAACTGATAATTCACGTGTAGGCCATTGAGTTCGTCGACATAGCTGCAAATTCATGACTACAAAACTACAGTCTTTGTTCTACATTTTACCTTTTATCACACAGCGTTAATGCTAATTTGTGTAAAATTGGCCCTGAATTTGGTCTTTTGCAAACCATCTTAAGGGATTTTAATCGATACAGCTATGAGCAGTTTGAGGAATTGTGGGAGGGGAAGAAAGTTAGTTCTGAGATTCACAGCTATTTTCCACAAGTCTTACTTAATCAGTATGTGTTGTACAACATATTTGTAGTCTTTGAAGGAGATGCAAAATTAATAATTATCTTAACGGAATAACGCACAATTTTGCAGAAGTTAATATATTTTATTTTCCATCCAATTTTGTGTTTATTCCAAAAATAATTTTGTCTTGAATCAATTTTTAGAGAACCGTCAACTTTAAGGTCTAGCCGCAACAAAATTGAATTTCATCATAGCCCCTTTGTCCAGTCTGTTTAGCCTGATGAAATTATTGCTTGCACTGTTGAATACACATTCTAAAACAATGAAGCCAAGGATCTCAGAATAGACTACACAGTGAGCTGTACAAAAACATTGTGAAATCACTAGTGCACCTGCAAGTCAAATAAAGGGGCTAATTTAACCCGAGTTCTTTCACGTTCGTTAGTTTCCGTGAGACGCATACGTTTATTCGTCACGATGTCGTTGTCGGAGAAACCCGCCCCCTTTCTCTTTGGAGAAGACAGTCGGCCATTTTAGGCTCATCAGTCGTCATTTCACATCGCTACAGTAGGACGGAGAACGTCAGGACTCAATTTCATCATATTTCTATTCCAACTGTAGTGGAGAATTGCCTACTATGAACTGAAACTTCCTAAAATCAAAACAAGTAGATCCTAGTGAAGTGACGCATAAGCCAGTAGATTCCAGTGTCGAGTTGTAATTTTTTGCACCTCAATGTAGCTAGAGGAAAATGGCTGTGGAAAGCATGACTGTCCATCCAAACTCCCCAACTACCAACCACGAACACAACAGTCTCCTGACTGACGAAAGGTCGAGTAATTCTACAATCATATTTAAATGAAATTATTTATTTGTCCTCTGCTTTGACACAAAAAGCCGGGGGTTTCTTTTTCTTTTTTTTCTGTCAGAGGGATTAAACTCGCCTTTTCTGGAAAACGAGTACAGAGGTAAAGAACGCCATGTTTACACGACAACGCCAACTGGGAGGCCAAATAGCACCTGGGACAACCTTTTATTCCCCGTTTCTTTTTTTCCTCATTACGTTATCACAATCAACGTTCAATCGACTCGAAGGAAAAAGACGAGGTCGAAACAGCTGATCAATTATACTTTTCACCGCCATACTCGCCAAATCAACGGTTATAAAGCAACGGTTAATTACGTTCCCATCTCTAACAGCCGTTTACTCACTAATTAATTAACGTTGATTCAGTCGTGTGTGTGTGTGTGGTGACAGTTAATGTGTTGCCATAGGAGCAACAAATTAAAGCGATTGTCTTTTTTGCTAACTACGGGCCTCTTCCAGGCTAACCTAGCCACATTAGCACGTTAGCTCACAATGCTACCAACGAATGCAGTAGTTGGCAAGACAGCGGGCGGCTAAGCTAACGGCTAACTGTTTTTGTGAATGGTAATTTGCTACTCTTTGCGTTTCCGCTCGTTGCGTCGTTAAATCGTAAATATCGTATACCAGCATTTTAAAAATCAGTATGATTAATCAAATCGTCGATCATATCATGCTCGTTTTGAGTCTATTCGCTCATTTGGCATAAACGTTAAGTGACTTGTCGCTCTGTAAAGTCTACGCAGTTTTAAATTGAACACGAGTCACTGCCTTTTTGACCTAAATAAAATATTTTTAAGTAATGTTTTTCCCCAAAACCCTTTGACCTTTGGTGTTTCTTCTCCCCAGGTCTTGAATGTTGACTTTTAAAATCACTGATTGTGAAATGTCCAGACAAATCTAAGTTATTGCCTGTTAATTTACTGAAGCTAACCTCCTAAACGCGTATGTCCTAATGTTTATCATGTCTTATATTTGTCTAACATCACTTTTATTCACAGTCGTGCCCACACTGACCCATCCCAAACATCCACAAAAGTCCCCCCAAAAAAGTGTAAAACGTCTGCAAAGCATCCCTGTGTTTCAAGTCAAACACAAAGTTCCCTTTTACCACAGTCACCAGTTGGCACGTTTTCTGTGTGTTACCCAGTTGGCCCCATTTCCAAGTCCCACAAATCCCACTAGTGTCCCCAAAAGGCTAGGGAAAAAAACAAAAACAAACTTTGAATGGTTTTGAGTGCAAAATGTGAAGAAAACCTGTCACAGTAAGTATTCCCCATTTTAATCATGGCCCTTTGCTTATAGAAGTAAGTTGTAGACTCAGCCACTGAGCTAACAATGTACCATAATGCATGGTGAATCCTTTGATTCAGTCATCCTTAACAGATGAGTATAATCTTGTGCTCTGTTGAACTTTGGGAACTTTTCATAGATGTCTGCTGGTGTGGTGTGTTCGGAGCTTTCACAGTTTGGTTTTTGAATGGATTTAGATAGAAACTTGTATACTGTAGTTGACATTGATGAGAGGCATTGCACAGCAGGACTTTACTTACCTCACAGTGGCATATTGTTCCTTGTGTAGGGTCTACTCAATAGCTCATTAATAGCAGCTCTTCTGCTCTGTTGACCCAACATTGGTGTTGCAAGATGTCTGTTAACCTAAGTTTCCACTGACCTCCTAATTTCACAACTGAGCATAGATAATACTGGAGGGGATGCATTTATCTACATTTTAACCTTTTCTCCAAACCAGCACATTGTTGGCAGCAGTTTTGGTGTCTATCTTGATTGGCCAGAGGGGCCATCAGCTTCTGCCCATAGTGAGTCCCAGCCACTCCCCATTGACAACAACCTGATTCCATAATGCAGCCAAATCCCTGGGCTATAGTAGACACTATGGCAGGAGTGTTTTCTCTGTGCTGGCTCTGGCAGGTTTTGAACAGGCCAGCTTCAGATCACATGCCAATAGTGAGGTAGAGGAGTGACTTGGCTGTTGAGGTGATAGTCCAGAGTTTGTGGTGTTTGGATTGAAATTCAGCAGCTGGTGCAGAGCAAAGAATCTGTCCAGACTTTGGCAAGTACTCGAGGGAGGGAGATAAAAAAAAAAAAAAGCTGACAAACGATTTTGTCTTAAAATTATTTTTAGGAAAATTGCACCAGGGTAGCTGGTTTTCAATACTGTGGTTTTATATTGTGTAATTAGTGCATATAGCCACTGTGTAGTATCTGTATTAATACCATTGGAGATACTCTGCATTGTATGACATCCCATGGGTTTTGGACTTCATTGTGGCTCTAGTACTAAAACAAAATCACTTCAGTAGGAAGACAAATGTTGTTTTTTCTTGGTTGTGTTCTGCAATAACAGCAACTGGCTCATGCACTAACTTCAGGAGACTGTTAACTAAATTATCTGCGTTAACTAATGCAGTACTTTAACCTTTAGCAGGTTTCTGATAATCTCAGTCTACATTGTGGTTTCAGGGAAAAGGTGAATACACCAAATATGTTGATTTTTACAGCATTTGACGAAAAAACAAAGTTGTGTCAGTTTAAATATTTGTGATCAATATATCAAATAGGTTTGTGGCTAATGTTCGCTGGAAGCTTTGCGTGTGTATAGCTGTGGTGATGGTTTTTGCTTTGCTGCTCAGCATTGTGTCAGTGACACACAGATGAAGCACAGATTGTTAAGGCAGATTCTCGTGCTTTCCTCAGAGGAAGCTTGAACGCTGAGGATGTGGTGCGGTGCAGTGTACTCAAACGGTGCAGCTGACATTTTGTGTGAAAGCAGGTTGACTGTACCAGCCACCTGCGTTGTCTCAGCTCACTGTGTGTGCTCTGTGGGACAAAACGGTTGTAGAGATATTAAATATTATAACGCATGTGTCTTGTTGATGAATTGTGTTCACACCACCCTGGCCTCAGGCCTTGTTCCCTTCCCAGCCTGTTGCAGACTGTGCTTGTCAGCCTGCTGTGGGCGTGGGCCTTTGTGGGACAGCCAGGACCTTGTCACTCAAATGGGGAGTGATTAATACTTTGTCTCTTCATGGTAGATTTGACCCCTGCTCTAGTCTGTGCGCTATATCGTACAGTGTCCTTGCTAATGAGAATGACAGACTGAACAATGGCCAGTCTGGCCCTGGAAAGAACATCTTTGCTCAGTAGCTGGTTGTGGTCTAGGTCTTGGTGACTGAAAGGGAAGGAAACAGTGCATTTTAATAATTATCCCAGGAATTTGTCACTTTTTTTATTTTTAAATTCAGAAACTTGGATTAACTATATCTAGAATCATTTCCTGAACTGCATATGTTACCTTCTTAATGTCTACAGTAAACTGTAGGCTTTTTAAGCTTCTTAAAAACTTATTCTGCCTTTAACAAGAAAATCAGAACTCTATATATGGTCAAAAATATAAACCAGATTTCTTTGCATGTAGCCTAGTAGTTTTGCAGTGGCATGTGAACATAATGTGTGTATTGACTAGTCAGCGGTGTAGGCTAGACTGGAGCTACACTATAACCAGTGGAGTTTGTGTAAACACTGAGTGAGTACTCCTGAACATAAGTGACAAAAACAAAGTGCTTTTCAGTCGTACTTAACATTTTATTACAGGCTCCCCTCTGGGTTACATGATGAGAGTCAGTTTTGGTGATGACTTGCCTCACAGTTGGTGGTTTATAAGTGGATCTGTGTAGGTGATGCATATAAAGAATTGCTGCCTGTTTCTTTAATTTGTAGTAGAAACAGTCATCAGTAAGAAACACAGGAACATTATACACCTGGCAGAAATGTGACACACACAATATGTCTCTTCCTTCTGTACCCATATGACATAAATCACTATTCGTAGCACACAGTCGTTGAAATCACACCAACAGTCGCCCTGACACCTTATGACAGAAAACAGGCAAGGCAATTTTATTTGTATAGCCCGTTTTTACAAACAGTTGCTACAACAGCTCGCTATCAGCAGTTCCAAGTGGGTCAAAGGCCTCCCATTTTATTAATCACATATCAATATTAATCTATGTTATTTCCCAGTGCTGTATATACAGAAGGTCGCGTTTCAGCTTGAATTATATCTCAGAAACCCTGTTTTTTACAACTTGACCAAGCCTCTGTACTCTGTTTTCCCTCTCGTATAAATGTGAATATTGAAAACAAAACAAAACAAACTGATTTCATGTTTTCCATTGTTTTAAAATGATCCATAAATGATTTTTGAATGTTTCACCTTAAACTTTTGGATGTGGCTGGGGGGTGAGGCCACAATGGTTAGGAATATGAGATATATAACGTGCCTCTATGTGCATTGTGACGATACACAGGCCAGAGGATGGAGAGCTGGAAGAGGGCGAACTGGAAGATGATGGGGGAGAAATTGAAGAAGAGGAGGTGGGTGGAGGTGCGTCTGCAGCGGGAGGCGGCGGAGATGGGGGCGAAGACGCAGGCGGAGGAGGTGAGGCAGGCGAAGGGGCCGCGGAGAGGCCCCAGCGAAGTAAGGAGCGCCACGCCAGCAGTGAAACCGACGACGAGAGATCGCACCGTCGCAAGAGGAAGAGGAAGAAAGAGAGGGAGCGAGAAAGGGAGAAGAGGAGGGCCAAGAAGAAACGCAAATCCAAACACAAAGTGAGAACTGGAAAGACCCCGCACACACACAGCTCTCTGCATCCCTATATCTTTATCCAACATGTTGAATATGGGTCTTACGTCTCCTTCTCTTTGTGTCACTCTCTCACAGCGTCATGCATCGTCTGATGACGACCACTCTGACTTCAGTGATGAGTCGGACTACAGTCCCAGCGAGAAGAGGAAGTATAGAGAGTACAGTCCTCAGTACCCGCCTCCTGTAAGTTGAAATGACGACATAATAATCTCAATCAACTTTCAAGTACTTTTATTTCTTTTGATTTATCAGTATATTCAAAATGTCATTTTTGTGGAAAGTGAAATCACCTCATGTGTTACTGTTTACTCATCTCTAGTCTCATGGAGGCTACGGAGGCCCAAAGAAGGGCGGCTACATGAAGATGGAAAAGCAGAGCTATGGAGGCTACGATGACTATGAGGAGGACAACTATGAAGGAGAGGAAGAGGAGGAGATGGTGGATGAAGACTACGACGACTTCACCAAGGAGCTCAACCAGTACCGCAAGGCCAAGGAGGGAGGAGGTCGCGGTGGCCGAGGTGAGTCCATGGCAGTTTGATTTAGAGCTGTTGAAACTGAAATTCAGACTTTGATGCTGCATGTTTACCCTGCTGTGGAGGACGGAGGATAAAATGTCTAAACTAGGATACACCAGACAACAGAGTGACATAAGGCCAGGCTGTGAAAGAGTCCTTTGTTGTTTTGTGAGCTGCATTAAAATATAAAGTTATTCATACTTTGATAGTATTAATTATTGTATAAATGTGTAATACTGTGATCTTTTAGGTAAGTTGTGCCTCCAAGTGACAAAAACTCAGTGGATAGTAGCGTATTCATCACCCTTCAGTTGCTTTGTAGCGGTGACGCAGTTTCATTTGCACAGTTGTAGTCAGACAATGGAGCCTATGTGCCAACACTGTCTTATCAATCTAAATTGTGTAGATAAGTCAGTGAACATCTCTCATGCCTTAGTGGCTCCCTCTGTTTCTCTCTGTGTCTCTGCAGGGGGCAAAGGTCGTATGAAAAGCATGAGAGGCCGAGGAGGAATGAGGGGAGGAAGGAGGGGTAGAGGAGGCAGAGGAAGAGGAGGAGGAGGAGGACGAGGTGGAGGTGGAGGAAAGATGGGAGGAGGAGACAACGACGATGGAGACGGATATGGAGACGAAATGGAGGTGAGGTTCAGCGCTCAAAGTGAAGCCTGTTGTCTGTTTGCTTTGGTCGAAATCCAGGCAACGAGTTTTCATCCTGTTTGATTTGCTGTGTTTTGTGTGTTTCCACAGTGGTTGAGATATATTTCACATGGCAGTATTCCAATGCACAAATACCAACACTAACAAATCAAACCTGTTGGTGGTCTCCATAGCAAAAGTGTTTATTTTACCCAGAATATACTTATCACATAGTTTATTGTTTTCAATTTTCCATTTTATTGATAATTAGCTTCTCTACTTGGTCATACAGCCAGTGACACTTCAGCCATAATCCCTCAGAATATTATATTATTTAAAATGTTTTCTAAACGAAAAATTTAAATGAGCTGCTTCATGTTTTGGTCTGAGCTGATTCTGTAGTTATAATGTGCTGTGGACTAATGTTCTGGTCAGACCATCCTTTCACATACCGTAGGTCTCCAGTGAACACTTGTGATCAGATCTCACTTCCCTCGTCTATATGCAAATGAACAGGTGTGTGTTGTTATTTTTAGAGAGATGAGAGGTTGAGCAAATCATCACTCTGCTAACAACTCTACAGTAAAATTAGGTTTTATCTGTTTGAAATATCAAAATATTTCCAGATCATTATGAAACTTTTGAAACTAATAAGACTGTGACAGAGGACGTCATTCAATGTGGCTAGGACACACTGCTAAAAAAAAGACAACTAGCCTGTGCCTCTTGGGTGCCGACCACTTGTGATGACATGTTAACACCAGATCCGAACAAGTGACACTCATTAATGACACATGTTTAATCAGTCCTTACAGTACGGAGAGGATGACTACGACAATATGGGGGATGATGACTATGATGACTACTCAAAAGAACTCAATCAGTATAAGAAGTGCAAAGACAGAGGCAGAGGTGAGTTCAGCTCCAGGTTTGATCCACAGGAGACACTATGACAACCATGTGTGCCTTCATGTCACCTGTATTGCAAATTGAATTTACACTCACTGCCTTTACTTTCTGCCCCAGGAGGTAAAGGTGGCCGCGGGCGAGGCAGAGGTAAAGGAGGGCGGGGTATGATCAGAGGAGGAAAGGGTCGAAACAGAGGGAGAGGAAGAGGAGACATGGGACATGACGATGACAACAACGGAGACATGGACAATGGGGTGAGGCTTTTCTTTTGATTAGATCACTCCAGAGAGTCCTGATGCTGAGTCTGAAACGAAATCTGATAATCCATAGTAGATCAATAAAAATGTGTGTGTTGGTTTGTGTTTGTGTGTTTCAGGATGGAGGTGATGGACATGGACCAGGACCAGGACTAGGGAGGAGGAATATGAATGAGAAGCACCAGGATAAGAAAGGAAAGGCTATTTGCAAGTATTACATCGAGGGAAGATGCACCTGGGTAAGAGAAAATGAATGTCAGATTTTTTTTTTAGCTTGAAATATCGTTGTTGACCTGGTTACAGTTTAGACCGTGGAAGGGCATGTGTTGTGAATTTTAAAGCTTTCATGCTACAAATTTCATAATAAATTTGTATTTGGTTATACTTTAAAATGTGTTTGGGGCTGATTCCTTAAAAATGCTGAATGCTGAAGTTGTTTGTAGCAAAGTTGTAGTCAGCTGGATCTCAGAAACTAGTCTGGTCTAATAGATTGGCATTTGAAACTTAGTACACTGTTAAAAAAGACTGATAATACTACATTTAATACCAGGCAACACAGTCTAGTAACAGCACAGTTCTCTTCAGGTTGGTCTTTGACACACACATCTCACTACGATCTTGTTTCACCACCAGGGGGACCACTGCAACTTCAGCCATGATATTGAGCTTCCAAAGAAGAAGGAGCTGTGCAAATTCTACATAACTGGCTTCTGTGCCCGGGCCGACCACTGTCCCTACATGCATGATATCCTTTACTACTTAGTAAGAGAAATCAAGTGAAAATGGTTTGTTTCTGAATAGATGTAATGAAAAAGTAAAGCAAATGACAAATGTTAACAGTATGTAGCTACATGAAAATTGAACTACCTAAAAAATGAGAGTTGTGCATGAATCTTTCTGTGAGTGTTTCCCCTTAACTCCAGTGTTACGTGAATTCCCCTGTAAGCTGTTCCACACAACAGGAAACTGTGTGAATGGTGACGAGTGTATGTTCTCACATGAATCCCTCAACGACGACACTCAGGAGCTGCTCAACAAGGTAGGGTGCAGCTTTTGTTTTGCTTTGAAGTTGTACAGTTTTCAGACTGAAGTTGTTTGTGTTCATAAACAGAAATGTGTCATGGATGCTTTTATAAAAAACCTTTCAGACACTTAGCAGTGGAGATGTTGTGACCTTGTTTTCCAGATGTTGGCAGAGGATGCAGAAGCTGGAGCTGAGGATGAGAAGGAGGTGGAGGAGCTGAAGAAGCAGGGGATCAATCCTCTTCCCAAACCCCCTCCCGGAGTCGGCCTCCTCCCCACCCCTCCTCGGCCTGTTCCTGTAGACCCCAACGCAGGGGCTGGAGACTTTGGTGGACCTGTGCCAGGGGACTTCGGGGGTCTTCCAGGACCCAACCAGGGGCCCATTCCCAATAAAGGACCACCAGGACCAGTTCCTGTTCCTGGGCCCAATCCTTGTGCTGGTCCCCCTGTTCATGGCCCAGATGGAAGTCCTTACCAAGGCATGCCCCCAAATCCTAACTGCCCACCTCCCCACATGGGGCCCCCACCTCCTTGTCCTGCAGGGGGAGGCGGCGGTGGGAAGAAAATCCCCTCATTGTTTGAGATTAAAGTTCAGCCGACAGGACAGCTGGCTCAGAAACTCGCTGTCAGGTAAGAGGTCAGAAAATAAAAGTGAAGAGTAAAAAGGAATCCTTTTATGTATATGTAGCTGGCGATCTGGTGTAGTCGGGAGGTCAAATGAAAGTGTAATAATAGAGCACAAAACAGAATTAGTAGTTTTTGTATTGTGATAACACTTTCCTCCCAGCTACCCACTCTAAACACTTTGTTATAATTAAATTCAACTAGATTGGTGTGGATTAAGTTCATTTTTTCTGATAAAGACAAACCAGATGTTAGATCAAACAAAGACAAAGACAAACCCTCATCACTCTAACTTACTGTGCGGTCACAACAAAAGCTTCAAAAACACCAGAAGTCATTCATTTTCAATGAGAGCGCCGGCTCTCATTGAAAATGAATGGCTCCTTAAAATGACCAGTGCGATCAAACTCTGACGTGAAGAGTGACCAAAGTGGCTAAAAATATTTTTGCCGCTTTGGACGCTGTGTTGTTTGAAGCGCATCCTCGGGCGACTTTGCCTCTTTGGTAGCTTTGGTGTGAACGCACAGTTAGAGTAAAAAAACAACCGTAACCACCTGATTCACTGCTCTTCGTCTTCTTTTAGAAGCCAGGGCCCCAGCACCGGCCAGGGCCAGGCCACAGCACCTGGACCTCAAGGCGCCCCTGGAGCCACCCCTCCCCGCTTTCCTGCCCCTCCAGGCATGATGTCCCCTGACATGCAGAACATGGGTCCCAATGTCGGGCCGCCGAATATGGGCCCAGGCGGACCACCTATGATGGGAGGGTTTGCATCGGGCGATGGCCCCCCGCATGGAGGCCCCATGCCCCCAGGTCCTAATCAGGGTGGAGGGAATTTCTTCAATAACTTCTTCAATCAGCAGGAGGGGATGAACATGGAGGGAGTGGTACAAGAAGGTGAGAGAGTCAAACCGACTTTGAGCTGATGGTCATAAACTGTCTGTCTTTGTGCTAATGAGGACCCTCACTGTTCCCTCTCAGGTGACAACTATCAGGGTTTTACTGGCATGGACGAGAGAGGAGGAGCAGGGAAGTTTGGTAATCAGTCAGGCGGTCAAGACGGCTCTGCCAACGGAGCGTCGGCCAATCAGGGTGGAATCTCTGTTCCTGACTTCCTGCCTCCAGCCCAGCGCGTCCTTTTCATGAGGATCCAACAGAAGCAGCAGGAGGAAGAGGAACGAGCGCGCAGGATGGCTGAGGGAGGAGCAGAGAAGACCAGAGACACTGAAGGTGAGTCGTTTATTTTTATTTATTTATTTATTTGAAAAGGACAGTGTGCAGTGACATGAATTATTGAGAAAAATAAAAAGATGGCTGCACCAGATTTAGCGGAGCCGCTAATTTCCATCTGTAGGCCTCTCAGGAAATGGGGTAACATGGGGTACTTAAATAAATATAACAAGGATTTTGACAGTCCTCACTTACCGTCACAACTGCCCTTTTTCATAGATAGTGGCTATTGTAGGTGTAGCTACAGAGCAGTTATGATTATTAAGTTACGACTATTGTTCATTTAATTGTGTAGTTCACAGTTGTGCAGAAGTGACTGTCAATAAAAGGAGCTGTGATTGTTTAATTTTTTTTTAAAGGGGCGTCTAGCAAAATGAAACTTTCACAGTTACAATTAGTGTCTTTTAAAAGTTGGTACTTTTTGATACGATTCAAGTGTTTCACACTTTGCCACCTTCCCAACAGTCGACACAAATCAAACTTGGTGTTTCTTTTCTACTCCAGGTGATTCAGGGAACTGGTACTCCAGTGAGGATGAAGATGGAGGTGGTAGCGTGACCTCAATTTTAAAGACACTCCGTCAGCAGACGCAGGCTCCCCAGAAGTCTGACGGGCCGCCCAGTGACCCTCGCCTGCTCAAGTCCTCCCCCGCCAACCCTCCGCCTCGCCCGGCAGACCCACGCTTGGCTCGTGACCCGCGCCTGGCACGTGCTTCAGAGTCTTCCCAAATCTCTGACTCCACCCACTCCATGCCCGCTCCATCCTCCGGACCGCCCGCAGACCCCAGGTTAGCCCGACTAGCTGCCGCCGCCTCGGCCGGATCCGCCTCCCACTCGCCCCCCGCTGCTAAAGCAGAGCCTCCTCTGGTCTACAAGCCCCCACCACTCACGACCCCGGCAGCAGAGGAGGAGGAGACGGAGCGGGTTCTGCGGGACAAGCCCGTACCGATTCCCCTGGACCCGCTCATGGGCATGGCTCTGAAAGACCCTCGCTCTCAGCTGCAGCAGTTCAGCCACATCAAGAAGGATATTCTCCTCCACATGCCGGCCTTTTCCAAAACCATCACCTGGTCTCCTGAAGACCTCCTCCCTCTTCCTCTGCCCAAGCAGGACTTCCTGCCGCTCCCCCCAGGCATCCCCCCCGTGTCCACTCTAGACCCCCGTCTGTCCCGCACTCAGCAGCCGCACCACGCCACGCTCCCTCTCTCTCAGCCTCCTCCTGTTCAGTCTCCCCCCTCCCTGGACCAGCCGGCTCCCTCCTCGTCCTCCGCCGCCTCCTCCTCCTCCTCCTCCCTCCCGGACTTTGAGCTTCTGTCTCGTATCTTGAAAACTGTCAACTCCAGCCCATCCCAGACCCCCTCCCCTCCTCTGCTGCCCACCCCTGCCGCCCCCATCACACTGTTGGGTCCGCCTCCCGCCATGCCTCCCGCACCATCAGAAAAGCCCGCTGACCCCCGCATGGCCCGTAAAGCCCCCACAGACCCCCGTCTCCAGCCGCAGAAGTCGGCGCTGAAGCAGCCATCGGAAGCAGCGCCTCCCCCCGTCCCGTCTACATCTCCAGCGCCAACATCTGGCTCCCCGCCCCCTACCATCGCCCCCTACGACCCAAGGTTGCTCTCCTCAGGCGGGACAGGGCGCGGTGTCGGCGCCGGAGCACCAGGGGGAGCCAGCGTGCTGAGCAGCATCAGTCTGTATGACCCTCGGACTAATAAACCAGGCAGCCCTGGTAACAACTCCCCCAACTCAGCCAGCACAGAGTCCAAACCCAGTGAGCCCCCGACGACTAAACCCAAGTCCAAGGAGCCCCTTTTTGTTCGGAAGTCAGCGCTGGACCAACCGGAGCCGGAGAAAACCGGAGAGCAAGGGACAGATCGATACAACAGCTACAACAGGCCCCGGCCCAAACCTGCACCCTCGCCTAACTCCGCGGCCCAGGGAGGGTCCGCTGCAGCCGCTGCAGCCGCAGCCGGAGGGCAGGGCGCTCCCGGAGCCGCCGCAGACCAGGGGCCGGCAGGCGTCCACAACCTGCCGGTGTCCTCGCTATTTGGCGTAGTGAAACAGGCAAACAAGCCGGGCGGGACAAGTAGTCCCTTTGGTGGAAACAGCCCGGCGCAGCCCGAGCAGGCGACCACGGAGCAAGACAACGCCTCATTGAAGGACGTTTTCAAAGGCTTTGACCCCACAGCCTCACCCTTCTGTCAGTGACCCCTCACGTCGGCCGTCAGCTTGTTTTAACATTTTTCGAACACCAAGCAGATGAGTGAAAAAGGACAGAGAGAAGCGCACTGAGGCGTCTGCTCCCAAGACTGGTTAACATAAACTTTGTGAACAAACTGATGCGACGCAACACGTTTTATGCACACACAGACGTCTTCACGGCAGTGTTGCAGATTCAGATTCTATAAAAAAGACTCTTGGGTTATGGGAAGGGTTTAAAACTAAATCTCTAAATTTCTATTTTAAACAAAGTTATTGATGTATAAATAAATATATTCTCATCATCTCAGTGTTTAGTGAGAACAGTTATTCAGACAGCAGCAAAAACACGTGTGTTGTCACCTCGTTTCATAATTGTTTGCATTTCAGAACCTCTGCTCTGTGGTTTATGTTTTGTTTTATTTTAGATCTTCTCTATGAACTGTTTGATGTGCTCGTCTATATTTCTGGACAGTTAAAAGTTGGCAGTGCTCTCAGCCACAGATGGACGGATTAGGTTATGTTTATTTCTCCACCCTTCACAAAAATATTGCCTATAAGTGGTATTTTTTGTGATTAAAACAGCACTGAGGCAACTCCATTAGCACTGTTTCCCATCAGAACCGTATTTCCCTCTGTGTCACTGTCTCTGCATCAATCTTTTGTTTGTTCCTTTTAGAAACTGTTGGGTTTTGTCTTACAAAGGCTTACATTTTGTCCTTGAGCCGTCGCGTCGCATTTTCTGCAGAAACGCTTGCAAATACCTACAGTTACTAAATCTATATTCAGCTTGATTTTGTTTTTAGTATTTATTTTTCTACTTGTTTGCACTGTCAGTTTGTGACCTCTGTGTTAATGCGAAGCTCCTCTGGCTGTTCACACACGGTTTCATATCAGGTCTTTAGCTCTTACTCAAGGCAGGTCACTTCACAGCAGGTGACCTGTGACCTCCAGAACTGCCTCTCTGCACCACTACACCACTGCTGATCCTTTTTACCCCCCACCTCAGTTCTCCCTCAAGTGTTCTTGTCACTAAAAGAAGAAAATGTTTTCTAATGACATTTTGTTTCATCAGTCTGTGAAATAACCACCTCTTAAGCTTTAAGGTATCAGACATTTGCTGCTCAGAGTCAGATTACTAAAACATCAGCATGTCCCTCTCCGGTGGCACATTTGAGCTGGCTGATTGTTAGCTACAGCATCAGTGGTGTTGCAGAGATATTTAACAAGTTTGTATTTTTTCCCTCTCTCTCTGCTGAAAAGGTTTCATTCAATGTGTAAATTGGACAGCCTTGGTCAGCATTTATCTTTTTGTTGTTGTTGTTGCTGTGATTCACTTATTCAGAATAGTGCAGAATGGAACAAAGTCGTAGAGGACGTGGCTGCAGATGTCTGAGGATGGCAAAAAAAACCCAGAAAAAACAATGAACAGCCTTTGGCTCCAGTGGTTGGTGGCAGTGTGACAATCAAAGTAGACTTGGACCTAAAATTCAGTTAATGCATGAATGGTGCATTGATGTGTGCAGGAGCTCCCTCTACTGTCAGCCTGAGCTCGGTGTAGGGAGAACATGACTTGTGTTAAAAAGACGTTTAACTCAAACTGAATATGTTTTCTCTCAGTAGAGGAAGACCACACTTCATGGTAGAAATATTCACAGGATGAGTGTTTGAAACCTCTTTCCACATCATCCCCGACTCGTTTCTACCTTTACACCGCAAACAGTTTTGGAGAGACATGAGCATGGCGTCTGAAGCGCAGGGTGAGGGTGAAGTACTTGTTCCCGTTTGACCTGATGATGAGCCAGGGATTTTATCCACAGGCTTGTTTTGAAGATCTTTAAATGTGGGGTCACTGTGGTGGAGCTGATTCCAGAAGGTTAAGATGACCGTCTTTATGTATAAATGTTGATCATTTTAATTTATTTTTTTATACTCGGGGTAAATATACTTCCTCATTTGTCATTTTTGAACTGAATCGTTTTATATGTCAGGACTATGAAAGTACCACTCACCTCAGTGGGATGCAGGCAACCTGTAACAGTGTGAAGGGGAGAAAGGCTTATTTTTTTATTTGGTTCCGTGTAAAAAGACTCAAACTAACAAAATATTCACTATTGGCTCCCTCCTGCCAGGCCGTCAGTCCACCTGACAGGAGGCTGAGTGTCAGCTATAGCAAGTGTGAAAGTTATTGTTTATTTGTTCCTTTTATGACTTTGTTATTTTGTAAATTTATTTTATGTTTTTTTTCTCTCTTTCTCTTGCTATGTAAATTTGACCAGTATCCCGTCTTTGGAGGAGTGGAGTTTTCTAACTGTACACTGTAGGTGAGATTGTTGAAGTATTTAAATAAAGTTGATACATGATCAATTAGTTACAACTGGTTTAAGTCTCTCTCTCTCTCTTTCTTTTTTTTTTTTTACCTTTAGGTGATTCATTTGACCAGTTCATATATCCCATGGTTATGAATCCTAAATGAATAAACATTTCTTTTTCTCAAGCTAAACATTGCATTTCTGCCCTCGCAGCAGTGAGCATCTTAGAAAAGCAGAGTTTTCTGCGGTGAATCTCACAATTTGTCAAAGTGTGGCTGTGAATCCGTACAGTGTGTTCACAGCAGGAACAGCTGGAACAATAATGTCTCTGGTCACAGCAGGCAAATATAAAATCTCTTTTGTGAGATTTTCTCCCCTTATCATCAGTGGGATTGTGTAGTGCTCATTTTCCTGTGTTTCCTGAAGACACCTCTCGCAAAGTAACAACAAATGCTTATTTTAAGCTACTTATAGAAGCAGACGGGTGGGGTGCAGAGAATCCGGACTATTCAGTCCTGTTGAGGCTGTGGGCGCTGAATTGACCTTTCTTTCCTGTGACTATTTAAATTTACTTTTCCTTGTTCTGACGTCCTGCCTGTCCACTTCTGCAGTTCAAGTCGTAAATTATTTAAAAACGCTCTTTGACCCAGAACCCAAAATCAGTTCATTTTTCACAAGCAGGCGTGCTCTGACATTGTTGCTATCTTTAGGACTCCGGTGTTTGAAGCCGTGTGGCTCTGGGTTTGGCCTCCGTGGATTGGATCAGCACCACAGCAGCACGCAGTTTGTTTCCCTGTTAGCAATGATCCTCCAGTGAGTCACTTCCTGCTCCCCTCCCATCCTGCAACACTGGCTCCAGGAAGACAAACTATTCATCCAGTACCTCAAAGGTTTCCTATCACGCACGCACACACACACACACACACACACACACACTGAGGTGCTGATGATGAGCTACACATATCTGGCTGCCAGTTGCAACCCTTGACCCACAGAGCAGCTGTGGTTTCTCACAGACTTGGGAAACTTTTGGATGGATTTGGGAGTATTTGATGATGATGCAGAGATGAAGTCATGAGGGAGATACTCAAACCAGCAGCTGATGGTGGCAATACTGCTCTAAATTTGACCAAACACCACAGTACCATGGTGCGTATTGAAACTACGGTAAATCAGCTCATCTTTAATGTGACGCAAGCTGGGCAGGTCTTAACATGTTGTTTATAAGTGCCAATGTATTAATCATTTTCCTTTCCACAGCAATTCACACAGAAACCCACACACATTAATCCTTCAGAGGGCTATAATTTAACCTGGTGGATTCCTTGAATGTGCAACTCTGATATTTGTGGGGGCGTGTCACATGAGCAATAAGTTTTGCTTTGACTTGTAGCTGCAACACAGACGGTATCGTTGTGGAAACTAACAAAGTCAATGTTGAATGTGACATCTTCTTATTCTCCTGTTTTCTTGAGTTTTCATGTTTATACAGGTATAGTCACTCAGTCACACGCCTAGTCATAGTCATACTTGCACATATTAATAGTGCAGCTAAAAGACAACAAAGTCAACATTGTTTTGGTGGTCAAACCAAACCTGCTACACGATATAACAGAGCATGTGGGACGTTGTTGCGTCTCTGTCTCCCCTCATTTCCTGTCATCTCCCTACTGTCGTCAGTCCCATAAAGGAGCACAATGGTCAGACTATACCCGTAGGAAATACCTGGTATCACAATACATTTGACACTGAACAATCTATGCATGCACAGTGGATGTGGAGAAATGATCCCAGCCGCAACTGTGTGTGTGCACTACACACCTACTACACTGTACCAGAAAACTACCACATTGAACTTTTTCCCAGTCTGTGTGTGGACAGATTTTGTCAATGCATTCCTGTCACAAATGTGTTAATTGCAGTCATGAACGTTTACAGATGTGTAGTTGAGATCAAAATAAAGGCCAAGTAAGGGATGGGTGTGTCTGACCTATGAGTACTGAGCAGTCATGTAGTAATGTAGTGATGACTACTGGGTGGAAGCATCAACATGTTGCAGCTGGTTTCCATCACAGGATGGAGTCCGGTGCACAAGTGGTACTCGGTTCATGTTTTCTGCAGTGTTTTGTGGGAGTTCACCGGTGACGAGTCGTGTATCTTTTATCAGTAATCTGCTTAGCTCTCTGTCCAGGGAAGCTAACTGTGGTAAGTGTATATATAGATCTGATCCTCTTAGAGGACGGCTTGGGATGGGATTTGCAGATTGACTGCCCCCTCGGCTGCAGTGCTTTTCCTGCACTTGTGGGGGCGCTGTGTGTGAATGCCAGTGTTGATGACTGGATCAACTTTTGAGTCTCCATTCAGAAGATGTGTTTTGTCTCTTGCTGCTTGTTTGTTTCTGTCTCATTATCCTGGGAGTCTGTGCCCCATAAATGTCATAACACTGCAGACAGTTCCCACATGCTCCCATTAACAGAGTGGAGGTCACTGGAGATTTGCTCCTCTCAGAGTGGGCAATTACTATAAAGTCCCTCTTTGTACAAAAACAATTAAACAGCATTTACCAGCAGCTCAGCTTAGCCCGTCATCTATGTCACACACAACATAAAAGTAAAGAACACACTGTTTTCCTATGACAATTTTCTCTCCAGTCTGTGTCTGGGAGCCTGTGTGTCTCTGTGAGCAGCCTGTTGTAAGCTACTGCAGATAACAGCGTGTGTTAAAGGCCAACAATGTACAAATGTAAATTCCTGCCTCTGATTCCCTCTCTGTCTTATTATCAGGAGACAGAACTCACAACAACACAACTGCGAGGCCAGTGGTTTGAAATCTGAATAAATAACTAATAAAAAAAGAATCCATGTTAAAATTTCAGGTCAGTTCAATAGCAAACGCTTGGTTGTTTATTTTCCCTACAGAAATCATCATTCAAATTCATTTATTAGTTTCACATTTTCTGCTGGTCACCCACACCCACACCCACACCCACACCCACACCCACACTGCTGTGTCTTCATGTCACCTCATGGTGCCTGTTCAGACTGTGTCAGCTCTGTGATCTGTTTTATCGCTCGGTTAAGGAGACCAGTAGGAACTGAGTGTGCTGGTCATCTTGTCACACTGCAGCAGATAAAAAAATCCATGTGCGCCAGCGCCACCAGCACTGTGTTATGACTCGATTCTTGTTATATCAGCAGGGCGTGTGTTGCACCGTCAGTGACCTCCAATATCAGTTGTTGTGTTGTGTTAAATAATCTAATGACATTACTTCAGAAAAAAAAGTTGGACAAGTGAGATCTTCATGACTAAACCTGAGTCGGATGGAAAATACATAATTGGACCCCATTAACATTTCCTCATTGATTGACAGCTGTGTCATTTATTGAAGTGTTTCCCTCCATAACATCCATCCATTTTCTATACTGGTGTTTATCCATGCAGGGCTGGAGCTAATCCCAGCTGGCATAAGATGAAGGGGGGGGGGTACACCCTGAACGGGTTGTCAGTCTATCGGGCCATATAGAGACAAGCAACACACACACACTAACACATTCATGCCTATGGGTAATTTAGAGTCTCCAATTAACCTATTGTGCATGACTTTGCTCTGTTGGAGGAAGGCTGAGAACCTGGGGAGAGCCCGCCCCACACAGTCACTGGGAGAACATGTAAACTCCTCCCAGATAGGCCCCAGGCCCGAACCCCATCTCCACCCCCAATAAACCGAACTCTCCAATTATCTTATCACTCCTACAGGAGAGAGTATTTCATCCTCTGTAGATCTGATGACATGACACTCTTCTTGACCGAGCTTTATTCATAACAAAGCCTGCTCATGCTAATACTTGATGTGACAGGTTATAGTCGGTAAATCTTGTGGGTGGGATGCAGCAATTAACTTCAAACTAAAGCGCCAATACTCTATTCAACTTGTCCTTTCCGCTGTTACATTCTTCAAACACCAGCTTGTTTTCACATGTTTCTACCTGCAATAATTAGGTACATGATAGTCTAACAACAGCTCAGGTTCACAGACTAGTGTATATAAAATTCATCTTGACTCAAGTACAGATGTAAACAGTTGTCAGAGTTGTTTTTCTCACCTTAGAGCAATGCATAGATTGATTGAACTTTATTAATCTCCGCGGGGGAAATTAGTTTGTCCGAGCAGCACAGATGGTGTTTACAGCACTGGGACAGTTTAGTTAAATCACAGAACAGAACAACATCTTTTTATTTTATTTTGCAAGACAAGTTTGCACTGTTTGAGATAACGATCTGTGACATTGTTTCCAAATTTGAAAGTTGTAAATGTGCCCCATTTTATATGACCAACTGATTGTTACTGACAATGATTATTACTCAATCATTTACATGTGCAGCAGACCTTGTGCTTCTTCTGGTAATGCTTGTTACAGTACAAATGCACCTCTTCTTTCTTTCACTGAGCCTCCCCGTCAGGACCCAGAGAACAAATGACTTTCTGCTGTTTGGGCACAGAAGTCAGAGTTTACCAACCCTGACAAAGAAAAGACTCGGCAGTGTTCGGTGTGGCCTTCAGCTTCAGGATTTCTGATGAATAGATCAGCAGTCTGAGGTTGAGATGAACAAACTGACATCACTGTGTTGGTATGTATCTGCTCAACATGTGACAGGGGCCTTTGTGGTCATCTCAGGCTTCTGGTGCCTATGTGTGTGTATTTTCGTACAGATCCACTTTACACAATCAAGTAATTGTGACTTCACATGTGGGACTGTGTGTGTGAGTCAGCCCTCGTCTCATTTACTGTAAATCTGCATGTCGCATCAATCTTTTCCACTCAAACCAACATTTACGTGTAATTTCACAGCTTGCATGGCAGTTTGATGATAATACGCAACCAAGTAATCTTTTGTTTTGTTTCGTTTTAACTCACTTACAGTAAAGTTGTGTAATATACCATGATGCTTTAGTCTGGGTTTTGAGTCACCAGTCACCACTGTTCTCACGCTCTTGAGAATTATTACCCTGCAGCTCCCATCATCTCTACAGAGCATTAGAGTGACTTTTAGCTCTCTGATTTGACACGTCATATTGCCTGCTTAGCACCAAACAGCAGAAAGACACAGCTGGTGACTTTATCAGCTGAAAAGACAGATATCTCCAAGAAAGACATACTGTAAAAGGAGGAAAACTGGACTCATCAAGTTAGATCCACCAAATGAATAATGCTTGTTACAACCAAAAAGAAAATAGTTTTTGCAGATTTAAATCTACTAGATAATGGGACAGTCTGGATATTTGTTCTTCACAAGCTTTACTGTAAGACTGCTGTGTTATTATGGATCCATACCACTCCTCTGCTGTCAGAGGTGAACAAAAATGCCTTTTTCTGTCCCTGGTTATCATTACTAATTGACATTGTAGTTGGCAGTCTGATGGGCAGCCGGTATAATGTCCTAATCCTAATATTTGAAAGGCTCAAGTTGTGACCGAGCCCTGTGAGCCGGTCTGATGCAGACACAGCTCCACAGAGAAATGAAAGACAAATGCTTGGGAAGGCTGAAACTCATGTGGTAAGTTAAGGGACAGGAAGCAGGGTGTGTGTGTGTGTGTGTGCACAACAAGGCTTCACACACACACACACACACACACACCCTGCTTCCTGTCCCTGTTGAGAGAATTCCAGCCATCGCTACTCTCATCCTGGGAAGACTCCTTTCCTTTCATTTCCCTAAATTTACTTTTCCTCCTTGTCCTTTCTGTGTTTCTTTCCTCCCTTGCCTCTGTTTGTCTTTGTGCTGAGGTTACTGTCGTTCATATCCAGCTTGATGGTCAGTGCTGCTTTCATCAAAACAAATTCCTTCCATATCTCCTCCTGTTTTCCTCCTCATGCTCCATATTGGTCAGAGAGGGACAAGCCCATTTCTCCTTCTTGACGGATCACTTCTCTAACAAACTAAACAATGCTGTGTTTTCCTGTCATAGGCGAAAGGAACATTATATTCTCAGTCAGGCTGCAGCCAGCCTGTCTGTCTGTCTGCTGAAAAACCCCATACCTCTCACTTTTCTGTACAATGATAATCAGCCTTGAATTGACAGATAATGTTGTTATTCAAGTGCTGTGTTTTTGTGACCCTGAACTGCTGCTGAAACCATGCAGCATATTTCCAGGGAGTCTGTAAACTTCTGCTTGACAGTGAATGCTCTTTCTGTTTCTGCTGCTGTAGCTACACATCTTGGTTTTGATAGTGATAATCAACCTTGCAGTGCTTGTTTTTATTCTGATATTATGATTTGGTTATGCAAGGTCAGTTTATGAAACATCTGGAGGGTTCACTTAGAGAGGTTTGATTAGGTTGTGGTGCTGGCGTTCATGCTGTTTTGATAATGTGTAGTTATGCAGAGGCAATCAACAAAGCACTCTGGTACAGTTTTGCAATGAGTCAGAATATATATCAGATTTTTTATTCCAAAATGCTATAAATAAATCAATTTTAAAAACACAAATCTATATAAATTGAATCCCAAATATGTAAAAAAAAAAAAAAAAAAAACTGTGAAGATGTCAAATCTGTATATAATGCATCCAAGTTTAAAAAGTGATTTTGTTCTAATTTTGTGTCTAATCTATGCATGGTTATACAAGCACCCGCACACACCCTTAATGTCCCATCAATAATAAGAAGCGCAATGGATACAATCCTGCACACAGATCAGGAGCAGGAGCCTCAGTGTGTGTTATGTTTACATCAAATATCAGAATGGGAACAAAATTACTCCAGTAACTCTGACTTTGAAAAACAAAAAAACATCCTGTTGATGTGAGAGGTCAGAAGATAATGGTCAGAGTGGTTTGAGCTGACAAAAAAACCTAACCCAAGACCAGAAACCTAAGGCTGCAGTCTGACCATCATTGGACACATGAGAATGGAAAAACATCGCCTTGCTTGAAGGATCTGGATTTGTGCTGAGGCAGCAGATGGTCTGAATTTGAATCTATGCCTTGGGTAAACAGTTGAGGCTGCTGCTGGGGGTGTTATAGTGTGAAGAGTGTTTTCTTGTGTATTAAAGAACTTTGGGCTTTAATACCAGTCAATCATGATCTGAACGTCACAGCCTGATAAAGTATTGTCACTGACTATGTTCCTCTATTTGTGCCCACAGTTCACTATCTTCTAATGGCTACTTCCTCTAAGATGAGGCTCCCTGTCAAAAAGCTCAAGTCGACCTAAACTTGTTTCATGAACATCATGTTGAGCTCAGTGAGCTCCGGTGCGCTCCTCAGTCTACAGACCTAAGTCCAGCAGAGCCTCTAGGATGTGGTAGAACAGGAGCTTGAATGTACAGCCAAAAGTGTTGCAACAGGGCAGGCAACCTGCCTAGTCAATTGCCTAGGGTCCCAAGCCGGAAGGGGGGCCCCCACGGATCGCTGACATTGGTCCATATAATGATAACATGATGTTGCCAATGGCTGAGTACACCAAATGTTGTGCATAGTATGCACAATGCTGCCAATGCCGATATAAATTCTCCCATTACAGTAACAGTGGAATAATGTGTTTGATGTCAAATGCCAACATTAATACCAATATCAATTCTGCTGTCAGTCAATCAGCTTGTTCTGTCCAAATTGTTACTAATTTGTATTTGGAAGAGGAAGATATTAGATCTCCTTGATTTTTCTTCTATAAATGTTGTATTAAACAAAATGTTAACATGAAGAATTGAAATAGTTACTGCAAAATTGAATCATCACTGGTTTCTGGCCTACAGGATGCCTCTTGCCTGGGGCTCCCAGAGGGTCTCAAAATGCCCCTGTGCACAGCTGATGACTCTGCAGAATGATGTGATGGAGTCACACCAACATGGAGCAGAGTCTCTGAGAGAGGTTTCCATAGAGAAACCCATGACTTAACCCTAACCCGAGAGCTGGAGCTGAACTGAGAGAAAACAGAGGCCTTACCCAGTGTTTCTGTGGTGTTCCTAATGAAGTCCGTGGTCCTGTTACATTGTGTTCATGCCATGTTTGTTAGAGTTAGGAAAACATCCTGTTGCTGTGACCTGAGAGTTGTGTTACGTCCTCTGTTGGTCTTGTACATGCAAATTAAGACTAAATAGGCACTTTTACATTATCTTGAACACAGGATGGCCTGTCACAGCTAAATCAACCCTCACTATTCAGCACCTGTACTGGTCACTGATAATATCTGCTAACCTCTGCAGCCAACCTGAATCATCATCTCATCTGAAGCTGAATGAAAGAGCTGTAAAGTAACCCACTTCAGACTGAGATTCAGTCCACCTACTGGAGCACTCAGCTTTATTAAACACAGGGGAAAGATTTCAAATGACGTAGATGTAACTTGTGGCGGTGTGTCTGTTCGTCAGGCATCGTAATCCCCCGTTCCCAGAGACGCCAACATCAACATCTTCACTTCCTGTTGTGGAGCCGACAGAACCGATCCACAGGACAAATTTAAAACTGACCACGGCTGGCATGTGCCCAAACACATGCTCAGAAATACACATACACACACACACACACACTTTAGTGCTGAAGTAAACATTGGCACTGGACTTGGGGTTGGCCCCTCAAGAGTGTTGCTTAAGAATGGAGATACACACTTTTATATTGTCAGTGTCACACACACACACAAACACACAAAACAGACAAACACACAACTTCCACTCCCCCAGTCCTGATGTTTCACACAGATAAACATTTTAAGTCTTCCATCTGCCAAGTTTCCCACTGTTCCTTAGAAAACGTGTTGCTTTCTCACACACACTAACATGTGCTGCACACATTCGGGCACACATGCGTGCACACATTCGGGCACACATGCGTGCACACACACACACACACACATGCATGCACCTTAACCATGCTGGAAGCTTTCCAGAGTCAACGAGGCAGGAGTTGGATGTTTGTTTGTCTTACTTTTTGGCCGTAACGGTTCCCAGATCTAGTATGTCAATCACATACACACATTACAACACACATGTTTGTACTGTAAACCATACTACAGTCCACATAGCCCATAATATTAACATGAAACTAATTGACCTCTGCCTTTATAATAGCAGACCTAAAGGAAAAGTTCAACATTTTGGCAGTGGAACTTATTCACATTCTTGCTTAGAGTTAGTTAGATGAGAAAGGCGTCCCTCCGGCCACTTCCCTTCCTCTCTTTCTCTGCCTGCCTCTGTCCGTTTGGTGTGTTTATTCCAGGCAGGGACCCTCCGGCCGACCCCTGAGCCTTGACCGAGAGGAGGAGGGGAGGATAGGAAGGAGAGAGCGGAGAGAGGGAGGAACACAGGGAAGCCAGAGGAGAAGAGGAGAGGATTGTGAGAACGGAAGGAGGCCAGAGAGAGACGAGGGGGCGGGGGGCAGTCCTGGATGAGGGAGGCAGAGAGGGAAGGAGGGAGAGGGAATGGGTTTAACATGTTGATGTTGTGCATCTGTGTGTGTGTAGGTGTGTGTGTATGAGTGAGTAAGTAGAGAGCGACATGAAGAAGGCGTAGGCCAACTTATGTAATCGCAGCTCTGCCGTTGGGGAAGTGATACTTTGTGTAGGTATGAGACTGTGCGTGTGTGTGTATGTGCCTCCGTGAAGTGTTTGTGTTAATTGTTCAGTATTTTGAAGCTGAATTTGACACATTTACGGTGTCCTGTGTTATTTTGATCTCGGCCCTCTTACATCATTCATTGTTGTGCTTTCCACCGCCCTCTCACTCTCTGGAAAACGCTGCTGGAAAAACTTAGGACTGCACTGCATTCACATTTTCAGTCTGAAAGCAGGCCCAGTAGCATACTGCTACTTATAAGGCACTTTAACTTTCCCCTGTGGGTCAGAATTGAAAGCTGTGAAAGCTGAGATGGTTGGCTAATTTTATCCAGGTCGCCAAAAAGAGTTTCTTGTGTGAACTAAAGTGGCACAAATGGAAACTCCTGGGTGTGAGTTACTTCTGCTATAATAATGTGTCAGTGTTTTATTTAGTATCTTTAACAATCTACAATTGAGTCTGGGAATAAAAGAAACTGTGAAAAATAGTTTTATATTTAATAATGACGTGAGCTTATAAAACAGGCTTTGTTACAATTTCTGAGCTGCCTTTTGTTCACATGGACAAAGCTTCCCTGCTGCTGTTTTACATGGATAAAGGATTTTCCACAGTTAAATGTGTTAACTGTTTTAGTTTTGCATGTTAGCATTGTGACGTTGTTCTGTGCAAATAAACAATTTAAATCCCGCACACCCCTTGACTTGCAAACAACATCTTAATGCACATTTCACATCACATTGGAGTGGCAGTAACTTTAACAATTGAGTTTCATTCACTGTCAGACTGTCTCATAGAGTTTTAAATCAGTTATCAGGCAGTAGGATTACTTTGAAACTTTCACAGTATCAATAAATAGCCTGGACTGGCTCTATAATAAGATTATTGTTGGTCCAAAGTTAACAGGGGGATGGTGCAGTGCTCTTCAGATGTAGCGACACAGCTGGAAACCACGATGCTTCCGCTCTGAGGTCATCTCTCTGGGCTTCTTTTCTCTTTTTTTCTTCTTTCTCTCTGGTTGTTGTTATTTGTATACTCTCTGGTCAAACGCAAGCTGTAAACATGACCCAAAGGCTTGTTAAATCTATTTTCCTCTTTTGAATTTGTTCTTGTTTTCCCTGTCATCCTTCTTTCTGGTTTTTCTTTTGGTCCTCCTCTCTCTTCTTTCAGCCGATCGCCCCTGAGGCTCCGCAGTTTGTTTCAATCACAGCAAACTAAATGGAAACACATGGAAGGTCATTTACTAACAGATTCCCAGAATTCCTGGATATGAGGTCACACAGTGTCTAACTTGTATATTGCTCACCACTTTCACTGCGTGGAAATGGAAATATAACCTCACACTCACCAGGAACCACTATGGGCTGGAGGACGTCGGGCTATGTGGGTCAGGACTATTGAGCCCAAATGTTTTTACGGTGAGTTTAGTCATTTGTTTAGAGCACTAATCCAGATGAAGAGATGACACAGATTACGACAACACAATAAAACCTAAATGAGCCCAAATATGCCAGAAGGACAATCATCATAGACTCTGAAATTGTGCCCTTCACTGTCAAAAATCTAATCTAATCATTATTCTGTTTTGCAGTTAAGATGCAAAGGTTTTGAACTGCATGCAAACTAATGTTGATGATGATATTTGTGGTAGTCATTCTGAAATATGAAAAAATATATAATATGATTCACAAAACATCTAAAATGTCATCATGCCACCACAGAGTATGATTTGTTCAATGATTTTAACAGTGAAGAGTGGGGAGTGTAAGAAAACTGTATCCACATGAAGAGAAAACCAATTTGAAAAAAGTTTTGATCAACTTCCTGGGGGGAAAAAATGGAATTGACTCAACAGCTTAACTTTTACCTGATCCTGACATGTTTATTATGAAATCTCTGAGACTGTAATTCTCATGGGGACAGCTCAATTCCACCTGGCTGAGTGAGCCTGTTGCATAATAACGTACAAAGAGAGAGAACAGAAAGGACCTGGCTTCACTTCACTCCTGTCTGCTGGCGGCAGTTTCCTGCAGCACTGTTGTACCCTGTTACAAAGAGGGGGCAGATACGGTCTCTTCTTTCTCCAAGTCTTCTCTTTCTACGTCTTCCTTCACTAAAAAACCTCAGTACATGAGCTGAAGAAGAATACTACCAGTGACTAAATATTTTTTTGTATTTATCCACTTGTTTCTGTTTTTATACAACCCTGGTCCCGAACTGGTCGCACAGGGTTAAACTCTAACAGAGAAGCACACATTCAGACCTCCACCCCCTACTTAGTGACTGAGTGGTGAAACACCAGGCTCTCTGGGGGTCTTAGCGTGGGGCTAACACCTGGGGGGCTGGAGTCTGGCTGGGGGCCTGGTGCTGGTAGGGAGTGAGATTTGATAGCAGTCACATGGATCCTCATGTGGACCCACTCCACACTTACATCTTGATGTACTGTTGATGTCATTTGTGTGTGCGTGTGCGAATATGAGTACACATTAGTTCCTGCTGTGTGACATAACCACGTCTTTCAGAGACTTGGTGTAACTCTCTTCTTATCTAGTTCACACATTCCAGTCAGCTTCAAACACTTCCACAGAGTGAGAGCGATGCAGTGAGTGAGAGAGATAAAGAGTGTGTGTTCACTCTCTGTTTGTCCATTGGAAACTTTGGGATTCAGCTTTCACGTGCACTGAGGAAACACTGAAGTGTAGAGGTGAAAAACGTGTGGAGTATAAAGAAAAATGAGTCTCTACAACTGTTGTTGGGATTTGGTCTCTTCAGATGTGTTTGCTTTCTCTGCAGCTTGAAAAGAAGGTGAAGCTGCAGCAGGAGTCCCTTCTCTGAAACCCAAAACACCCAACAGTACCATCTCATGTTGTTTGGAGGTCATCCTGTTTGTTGCATAATGCTGCCTCAATGGAAAAGAAGCCCTTCTTTCTTTGCAAGCAAGCACAATTCACACACCGGTGGATGAGTGAAGAGGGACTGGGTTTAATTTGCCTTGCAGGCATCCCACAGGAGCTGTAAACAACGTGTGTCTGTAGTCAGACCTATGAACAGCAAACGTCTGCATTCTCCATTTGTTAAATCCTCATTAGCTCGCCATAATTATGCTCAGTGCCAGCCCTGCTGGGGCCGCCTGAATGTGCCTCCAAACTTTATAGTCCAGCAGGTCTTAACTGAACCAGCAGTAAAAATTTGGAGGCCCATTTAAATGTCTAATTATTCCTTATAATGCACAGATTTTATAACTCTGTGGAGAGTACAAGGCAGAGATTGTATTTGACCCAATTACTGCTGCAGTAGCTGAAGACAGATACACCATTTGTGCCAACTAAATGATTTTAAGATGTAGTTGTCATCTGAAATCTAAACCTCTGAAACAATCAGGAAACTGCACAACCTGCTACTGTGGCCAGGTAATGTCAAATAAATCCACAGCAATTATGAAACTAGAAAATACATTTCCTGAAGAAAATGCATGTGAGTGCTGAAGGTTGAACGCAATTGCTGAAGCTATGCTGAAAAGGCTGAAGCTGTAGAAAAGTAGAACTTGTAAGCTGTTGAAGAGTTGGGAAAGTGGAAGTCAGCTCAAATACACTACACAACAATCTTCATTATATGAAAAAACTGGAATTTATTGACTAGAGAGACATTGTTGAAGATGTTTAAATTTTTCCCCCCAAACGTATGATAAATAATGCTTGATGTAGGCTACGCAACAACAGATCAAGTAGAAAGCAAAAAACATGGCCTCAATCTGTGGCTTCATCGTAGTTGCAGGGACTCAGACAGCATGGAAATGAATCAATAGATAGATAGATCACAATGAAGACATCCATACTGCACTGTGAGTGTTGGTATGTAGGGTATTTGACCTATAAGTAACTGAAACATGGCCCAGGGAGGTGCAGCAGGTCTGTCTACATGTTTAACCGTGGAAGAGTTGAACAAGAAGTCAAGTCTGATGCAATGCACTGGAAGATCAGAAGATTAGCGTAAAATGTAAAACAAAATGTACAAAACAGAAAAATGTGTCATTTTGGTGTTGATGTGGTGTAGAAACTTTGGCAAGTAAAAAACAGGAGACAGTTTCTCAGGAAATCAGCCATTGATTTTTGTTTTTTAATTATTATTATTATTGGCGTTAACAGAGACCTGGATGGGACTGACATCCCTCAGAGACTCATAGTTCAAATTCTCTGAGTCTCTCTGCTTTTTCACTCACATTGTGAAAGGTGATGAGGTTTGACTACAAATGTTGAAAAAAAAAATGTGTGTAGAATATAATTTGTGGCCAGAAGGACGAGGTAAAGAGAAAAATTTCAGATGATTTGTTATACCCTCTCCCTCTGAAGATGTCATCAACTCTAGTCCTGGATGAGCAATACACTCCCATTGTAAAATGTGTAAAAAAAAATTAATAAACAAATTTAAAAAAAGTGAATGAATTTAAACTGTCACAAATCAAAAATTGTTAAAGATATCACATCATGTTAACATAAATGTCCTGATAAAGCTGCTTGTTCTGATACTTGAATGGTTTCAGGCATTCACACCGTCAGCTTTCAAGTTGGAATAAGACAGTCTGCTCAGCACTGACGACTGGTTGACAACCACCATCATATTTCCTGACACTGTTCAAAGCTCACATTAACTAACGCATTCTCACTCTTATTCCACTGACCAAACATCTAACAGTTAACTTGGGGCTCTTTAGTCTTGGACAAACAGTCATGACTGGTGAGGCCTGTGCCTGCTGCGGGCTCTTAAATCAGTCCACTGG
Organism: Trachurus japonicus; assembly: GCF_045865225.1. Classification (NCBI taxonomy): domain Eukaryota; kingdom Metazoa; phylum Chordata; class Actinopteri; order Carangiformes; family Carangidae; genus Trachurus; species Trachurus japonicus. The sequence goes on from NC_140919.1 coordinate 28,054,999, forward strand.
TTTGGCTGCTGCACTGTGGACCAGTGGGCCTGTGGTTTGTGCCTGCTGCTAATCAAATTAAAAAACAGAGCCCTCATAACCTCCACACCGTCTGTCACAGCAAGAGATCAACAGTAAGACCGCTCTCTAATTGGCTGAATGAAGTGGACAGGTGGTCGGAAATCATGACTTAACAGTTTCACCTCACAAAGCAGAGATAACAATAAAGAGTCACAGCAGCACTGTGCATTTGATTGTTACAAACTGGTTGTGCCATGTCAGTCAACTCATAGATCTAGTTATCCAAAACATAATACACACAAATTTATCTCTGGTGGATAACCACATGTTCTTTTTCTTTTAATAACCACTAACATTAAAATGTGACAATATAAAATACAATGAAACTCTCTCTGGTTTTGATGAGTCCTGTTCTCGCCCTCTTGTATCTCCTTGTTGTCTATAATCATTATCATGTTCAATCAAACAGATGTGATGAGGAGCAGTGAGAAACCACTGGCCACAAATCCTGACATTATTTCTCACCATTTGACCTTTGACCTTATCGGGCCTCTCACGCCTGTTGTTGATCAAAGAAGCTGCCAGAGACACTCAGACATCACCAGACTTTCCCAGTAGCTTCCTGGTCTTCCTAACTTAACACTGCCTCATCAGCCTCTCTGATATAAAGACTCATGTGAAATGTTATACTGTCAAGCTACAGAATACAAGGCTAAGATACAGGAAGCTAATATTTTTTTCTTTTAAAATAAAACGACGCACATTTCTTGTATAGTTTTTCTGGACACTATACCACTTTATTTTCAGTTTCTTCTCGCATCCCTTGGTAGCTCATTTAAGAAGAGGACAGACATAGCATGTAGACCATATAACAAGAAATGACACAAATATTTGGCACAGTAACTAGTCAGTAGGCAGCCTCTAGGCTACTACACGTGTTCGTGCTTGAAGCTCTTAATTTGAAAGTCCTGACGGGACACAGACCGGTAGTGCTGCTGATGACAGTGTGTTGACGCCTCCTTGTGTGAGAGGCTGATCCCCTCACTCACTTTCTCAGTGCTGCTGCTCCACAGACAGACAGTCCTGACCCGGAATAAGAGGCTTACCTGCCCCGCCGCTCCGCTCCGCTCTGTGTCGGTGGATTGTACGACTGAACTACACTGGTTTATTGGAGCGACGCCTCGGTCTGTGGACACGACTTCAGGTAAATATCACTGATAAACCTACCTGTCCGTTGATTTTGTTAAACTTTTTTTCTTTTCTTTCTTTCATTTCATTTCATTTCTTCTTTTTTTGTATCGCGACTCGTGTGTAAATGTGGTCAGTGGACGCACCACGGTCTGTGGCCGCTGCCTACCTGTTGAATAGAGCCATTGTTTTCTATTATATTACCAACAAAAAGAGGGAAAACGACCAGAGGAACGTTTTATTTGTCAACATAAAAGCATCTGCTACACTGAGTGTGACACTCCCTTTAGTGTCAGCGTGAGCAGCGTGTGAGACAGATGTAGAGGAGAGAGAGAGAGAGGCTATACCTGAATAATATAGGCGACACGTTTCTTATTATTGACTTGTGATCACATAACAGCAACTCTCAACTCAGTGGTGGTGGTCGTTATTTATTTATTTTTTGAGTCACAGCCAATGGGAGTTCTTGGTTGTGGCATTTCTTCTATTAATAGGCCTATCCAGATTAGTTTTACCCAAGTTTGTAGCTATTGGAAAGTGTGAGTGAGTCCGGGTTATAATGGTTTAATAACTAAGCAGATTAGGTGTTGGAGGAGCGCTCAGATGTGGAGCGCCCCGGCTGGCTGCTCCTGTGAGAAAATCCCCAAAAAGGAAGTCATGATCATTGTTGAGGAAATATTACACAATTTGGAAACACGTCCAATGAGTCAGGGTGGCGATTACACTGCTACCTGTGCTGCTCCAGGAATTAAAACAAAAAACAAAACAAAACAAACCCTCTGTCTTGCCAGAGACAGGATGTCAGGATGTAGCTGGGGGGTTGGTGTCCAGATGTAATCTGAGATAATGAGCCTTATGTTTATGGACATTTCGCCTGAATTTCTTTCTCTTTATGATCTACAGCTGAGTTTCATCCTAAAGCAGGGCGCATGGCTCCTTTTGATGTGTGATTGACAAGAGGATTGGCCGATCAGACCCGCGGGTGATTGAAAATAGACCTGTGACTGTCAGTGCGGATTAGACTAGAAAGACACTGTTTGGTTTGCTCCACTGGTAGCCTACCAATCAGTCGGGCGGCGAGACGGTCTTCAGGAGGACAGGGATGATCTCACAGACTGCAGTTACACAACAGGGAGAGAGAGGAGAGAGGCTGAACTGGACTCACGTCTTTGTCTTTGCGCCTCAACAGTGGTTAGATAGAGGGATCTTCATTTGTTGTTGGCATCCATGATATAAGTAGCCTACAGAAGAGAGGGAGGAAGTCAGAAAGAGAGATGCTGAAATCGCTTCTCAAAGCCGGAGGGAGGCCCAGAGGACTGAGATGACTCACAGGGTATTGCACTGTATAAATATGAAGATTTACTGGTAGATTATAGTAGCCTAAAGTCTGGAAATAAAACACATCAGGGCTCCACAGAAAAATTAGTCATCACCAACTCACATCACTGCCAGACACACGATAGTGAAACTCTGAGGGAGCAGACACATCAGAGAGGACACAAAATTTGTTTGCGTCTATGGTAGCTAAAAACAAACGGATTAGCAGACAAGCAAAAGGCATTTTTTTTGTCAACAACCGCCTGCTGTGTGCGCAATTACGCGTGACGCAAGACCCCGCGGATGACAACAACAATGTAAGGAGCGCGCATTGGGGCGTGTGTTTGTCCTATAGAAGATGACAGGGCCCACGGGTGGCTCCACCGGGGCTCTGTCCTGCTTTAATGGAGACAGGCAGCAAATGGAGCCTGAGAGCAGAAACAGATGTCAGATCAGCCTCCACTGTGGCCGATGATTGCATCACCAGCACTGTCCCAATTTCCAGCTCCCAGCAAAGGTGATGCATGGAGGACATGGGACACCGACTCTGTTTAAACTGAAGCATTTTAACTACGGTGACCTGCAAGGAGCAATGTGATGTCTGCTTGTCTGGAGAGAGAACATCTCTTCTTCTAAGGGATGTTGAAGGGCTCAGACTTTATTTGAGCGTTAAGGTCAATTACTTTTAGGTTATTGGGCCTCAGGGATCAGGCTCTTATAGTACACTATAGATTAAGTCTCTCTCTGTGTGTGAGAGCAGAATAGACCTGGGAACCTTAATGACTGAACTGTAGGACAAACATGCAACTCATGCCTCACTGACACCGGAAAGCTTCTCATAGGGCTGTGTGTGTGTGTGTGACACATACGTAACATTTTCAGGATGTAAAAGTATGGTTTGTTTGAAATTGTAAAATTACACAAGTAATTATCTCATATTAAAATTGACTAAATGTCAGCCTGACCCAGCCCAGAGCCTGGGAATGTGTTGGGGTGACCCTCCGCTGATTAAATTTCCTCAGAAGAACAACCTACTTGCTGTCACTGATGTGGAAGTTAACACACCATGTCCTCTGCTTCAGCCCTATGTTGCTCACAATGCTTTTTGAGTGAAAACAGGACAAAGAAAAGGGATTAATATTGTAATTGTGGACCCATTATGGAGTTGTTAAGCCATTAATCAGTGGACCATGGCTACACAGTTAAATTGCAGGAATGAATGAGGTAAAATTGTTATCTCTCAACGAGACACCATTAAGTCATCTGTCAGATCCAGAGTGATGAGAACACATTTTCAACAGCACTACAAAAAAAGTACCAAATCAACTCAATTAATCAATGATCGACAAAACAGTCAGTCTACTAGAGAGGATGACATCACAATAAAAAAAAACATTGGTTTCAACTGGATTTTCAAGCCCTTTCAGACAAAGTTCAACATGAAACAACCTGCAAACCACGCAGCGAATGTTTTCAAGTCACTTCATGAAAAACAAACTCTGTCTAACAATAAAGCTCCTGTATTTCTATTTGTAGTTAATCGATTCATTGTTTTTCCTGGTGTTGAACTGTCAAAAAGAATATCTGCCACACCTCAAACAGCACAAAACTCAGTTTGAAAAGATATAAAATGATGCAACAGAAACGTTTAACTTATTTTTTTCCTCATTCCACAGCTCATATAGCCTCTGTTGTCAGAGGAGCAAGATCTGTTCTCAGCTGTGCAACTCAGAGTCATTGTTGATGCGTCTGATGTAACATATGATTTAAGGTGAAACACTGGTTCCACGTTAGGTTTAATGATGATGGTATGTGGCAGGTCGACAGGTTTATGACAGGGTTATCTTTATTTGGATGAACTGTTCCCTTAAATATCTGTAGGGCAGATTTAATTTCCCAGCTCTCCTCTGAGTCAAACACAGTAATTAATCAATGGAAAATCAATCAGTGTTGAAATGTAACCGAAGCCGTCACCTTTCTGAACTAGTTCTAACCGGTTCACTACACTGTTATTATTTAGGTGTGTTTGTGTTGTTGTGGTCACGTGGCTTTCACATTTCACAGTCTGCTTGTTTTTGTGGACTTTAATGGAGCAAACAGAGCGTGTCCTCCCTTCATTAGGCTACATGTGATAGGTTTTTAACGCTGTTATTTGTTCCACTTCTTTGCATGACTCTGCTGAGTAAATAGAGTTATTGTTTTCTTTGGGTTTAAATGAGGGCTGGCAGGTTAATGTCTCCCTTTTTACTATTTTTAAAAACCTCATCTTTGGTAAATCTGGGGTTCAGACGTTCAGACAGTCACATGGAGAGACAGTCTGTTGTGTCATTTGTGGATAGGGTAACATTAAAATTGTAATAACAACTAATCTGCACTTTAGTACTATTTCTTCTTGAATGCTAAGATAAGCCGTCGGTTATTTAAACTCAAAACCCGATTATTTTAAGATGATTAAACCTTTTCTATCATCATACCTAATTAATTTAATTGGAAATACTTTAATGTGACGTATTATTTATGTCCGTCCACTTCTCTGAGTGTGAATGAGACTGGGAGTCCACAGCTGTGCCAGCAGCTCTGTAGCCTACAGCTGAGGCTGGTGGAAATGTCACTAGTTCGGTCATAAACCAAAGACAAAATTAAATCTTAACCTGATGAACGCACACAATGAAAGGTCCAGAGACCACAATGTTATTAATATAACCTTGTCTGGGGAGCATGAACGCCTCCGCCAAATTTAACAGAAACCCAATCCAAGAGTTGTTTGGATGTCTCAGTCTGGACCCAAGTGTTAAGTCCATAGTCTGAGAGCATGGCACCACCCGTCTTTATGAGAGCAACACAGTAAACTGAGCTGCGTTGCTTTAATAAGGACCAGTGGCAGCAGGAGAACCTCTTCATCTGGGACAGTCATGTGTATGTGTATGTGTATGTGTGTGATCACAGATGTGTGTCAGCACTGAGCTGATTACAACAGATCTACAGTGAATGTCTCTCATGGATGGACCAACTAATCTGGTGCTTGTTCCACTGGAGCCACTTCTGTCCAACTCCTGTTGGCTCAGGGTCAGGGTCAGGTTAGTGACTCAGCACTTTACTGCAGAAGATCATTACACAGAACTTAATATCTGTCATCTACTAACAATACGGTTACATCTACAACAGTTGTTTCAATAGGATATAAATGATGAGATTCAAAGTGAAACAGGCTCCTTTCACATGTTGAAATACAGGAATTTAAATCTATGAATTACTTTGGTAATCCCCAAAGGGAAATTCACGTATGGCCAAAATCTCAACAACCATCGACTTTCCAACCACGTTTATCTCAGTTTGAAACAAGAAATGTTGTCTTTATGCGTTTTAGCCTGTAAATTGCCAAATCAGTGTTTACTCAGACGATTTGTGTGGGAGAGGTTTTTTCCCAGAATTGTGGCTCGTGTATAAAATGAAACCTATTTTCCTTTTGTGCAAACTGTTAAGTGAGTTTGTCAAAGCAACTCGGAGGCTTTGTCTAAACACTGTAAACATTTAACTGTGCTTTCTTCATATATTAAGATAGTTTATCAACTTTGTGATAATGTGATTTAGTTTTTTTTTTCAGTGCAAAGTTTGAAAGATACACTGTAGACTAGATACACTGCCTCTAACCAAATATTTTGCTCATAAAAAATTTAAAGAAGGAAAAAATATGGTAGTTGGTGTTGATAGTGTGTCCCCAAGGTGTGTAACGTCATACAAGAGAAACACTGAGCAGCTCTGCGTGTTGTAATGTGAAGAGACTCCACCAAAAAATGAAATACTGCAGTGTGTCACCACTCTGAGGAAACCTGACAGCATGTTTATTCCAAAGAACTGTGAGGACATGTAAAATACAAGAGGGACATATTAACTTGAGCTGATGTTCAGCCCCAGAATGAAATCATAGAGGATGTCGGTTTACAGAAGAGTTGGAGCAGAACGTATTGAGCATAGAAAGAGTGTGAGGCTGATTATTTGAAATGATATTACTACTACTGTACCATTCAACCTCATGTCATGCTCACCTCAGACTCTCTTCTTATTTTAAACTGTCATACAACTGTCATACAATGTTAGAACAAAAAGCAGAAGTAAAAGTAAAGTCATTGAGAAATCATGGGCAAGTCGTTCAGATATATTAGAATTGTTCTAAATGTATCTTTGTGAAACTGACTCATGAGCAGAAACCTAGACCTTGCACAGAAATATTTGAATAATTAAGCAAAAATGCAGCCAAGGGATCCTTTCAAAAACAGTCACAAACTAAAGCAAAAAAATAAAATAAATAAATAATGACATTTAACAATTCTTGTTGACAGAAGTCCTACACTGGTTTGATTAAAACCCACTGAAGAATATAGATGACTCTTGAGTCTGTGTAATAAATGAAAAGGTTTGAAGTGTTATTTAATAGAAATGATCAAGTTCCAGCCATAATGTCACTCACATGACATCGCTCAGTGTCCCTCTACATAACAAGGGTCTGTCAACTGAGGGTCATAAGATAAACACCACACAGTGATTTTCTTACACTCAGAGCTCTGCTTCTTAACAACAGTGAGCATACATTCAACCGCTCAGGATCCAGACACACGTCAAGTCACAAGATCTGAAAATTACATAAGAATAAAAAACTGCATTCATGATTAAATAACTGTTAAATCTTCAGTTTGTGTGATAGAAACTTAAGACCTGATTATTTTTAGACAAATTCAAATCCAAACTTTATTTAGAAAGCACATTTCATGCAGACTCAATGTGCAATTCAACCTCATTCTCGTCCTCTGTTGAAACCAAACAAAAGCAGGTGATGGTACTCTCTTAAAGTGGCTTTTTTTGTTTAGATTTTATGTCCTAACTTAACTTTTGTTGAAGCGTGGATGTCCTTCTTTAAATGGTCACAGCCTCTTTCTGGTACTGAATATCTGAGGTTTCCCTCTCTCCTAGCATCAAACAGTGCATGTCTTTATGTTTAAAGAGTTAAATACCAAAAGGGACATGTAGGACGGGGATGGGATCACAAGATCACAGAGCCCTCAGGCTTGACCCGGGAGTCATCTCATAATTCACAGTGCTTTTCTCGGGGAAAGAGGTTTTAAGAATTTTTCACTGATAACAGGCCGCCACTTGAGACGAAGATGCAGCGTTGTGCGGCCAGGAGCTTTTAAAAAAAAAAAACAACCATTTCCATGCAGTAATTTGTGTTTCCACCAACGATGCTGATGGGTCTTGGGGAATGCGTGACCAATTTTCTGGGCTGATTCACTGACTGACTCACTGTAAGAGCAGCCTCAACGCCCACGAGTGTAACTGCAGTCACATTGTCACACAGTTTGGGGCAGGCAGACCCCGCTGAAGCAAACACTCTGGATTCTTGGAGTGTTTTCCAACATCATGTCCTCTGGCTCACTGAAAAGGAGGTTGTAAATCTCCCCCCTGCCTTCATTCCTCACTCCCCCAGCTCCTGCCTCCTCCCTTCCCCTTCGCCCCATCTATCTCCCCCCGGCTTTTCCTCCCTCCACCTCCATCCCTTTCAGCCACTTTCTGACTCGTTTTTCTCTCTGGTTTCTCCTCACAGATCTCCAGTGTTTTGATGTCACATTCCTGAAGTGTCTGAAGAATTCAGCGGACTAACCCGACAGCAGACAGAGATCATATTCTTCATCCCCTCCATCCCTCTTGCCTGAAACGGGATAAACAGGAGAGTGTGTATGTTTTGAGGAGAGGCGGGCCCAGTGTCTGCTTGGATATGGCTTTTCTGTGTATGAGAAAAAGACAGAGGGTGCTGATCTGAGGTCAAGGCCTTCCTCCTCTCCCCCCTTCACCCCCCAGAGTCACATGTCAGTGTGAGGCACAACCCCCGGAGTTGCTGTTGCTACACTGACCGACCTAAATACTTGTATACTCACTCTGAGAGGCAACACAGACTGGATCTCTCAGCTGGAAGTGGAACGATCCCACAGAGTTTCTTATCCAGTGAGTTTGCTTTGTGAGCTGCTCTGTTTGCTTTAGCTACATTTCTCCTGCTGGTGTGAAACACCCTGAGAAACCGACCTCTCCTCACACAGAGACCGATCCACCTTTACAGGAGCAAAATGCCGGCAAAGACGCCAATATACTTAAAAACCACAACTCCCAAGAAGGGAAAGAAGCTGAAGCTTCGTGACATCCTCTCAGGTGACATGATCAGCCCCCCACTGGGGGACGTACGCCACAGCGCCCATGTGGGTCCTGAGGGGGAGGGCGACATGTTTGGAGATGTGGGTTTCCTCCAGGGTAAGATGGACATGCTGCCGTCCCTGGCCCGGGCGCAAAACGGTCACTCGCGCTCGCAAAGTGTGGAGAGACGTCTGGACGATGGCTACACCGCCAAACAGGACTCGCACAGCTACGCCTACAACGGTTTCCACTACCAGCACTCCTCCACTGGCCTGCTGAAGACCACCATTTCTATGCCCGTGTTCATCGCCCATGAACAGGCCCCACCCAAACCCCCACGCCTCCACCTGGATGACCCCTCCCCTCCCTCTCTGCCCTCCCAGCAGAACTACTTCTACCAGCAGCAGCAGCAGCCGCCCACAGAGACCGGCCACAAACAGGCCAACGGCCACAGTCACACAGAAAGCCAGCAGCACCCGACTCTGTCGCTCTGTGAGAATGGCGTGGTGGGCCGTTTGGCGTCAGAGCCGTGCCGTGACATCTCCCTCTCCCCCGCCATCCGCAGGCTCGTCCCCTCCTCTGGCTCCTTCTCGGAGGTTTCCTCCGAGGACTCCATGTCAGAGACCTGTGGGCCTCTGGATGTTCGCCGGGGCCTCAGTCTGGACTCTGACGCTGGCCTGAGCAACGAGGATCTGAGGAGCGAGCGCAGCGAGTCTCCCTGTACGGCCTTTCATCCAGTCGGTCTCACAGCCTCGTCCAATGTGTCACGATCAGAGTCGATGGCAGGGTTAGACCTGGATCTGGGGCCGTCCATCCTGGAGGATGTCCTGAGTATCATGGACCGCTACAAGGCTGTGGACGATCGCTGTGAGCTGTGAAAGTAAAGACTGACATGATTTACAGATATTTTTTTATACATGGGTTAATATATCCTTAAAAACTGTGAGACAAAGAGACTAAAAGAGGACATGGCATGGAGCAGTGTGAAGTGCAGGTGGAGAAAATGACAGCTGAGTTTAAAGGAGGCATGTGGACATGATAGTGCTGAGACGAGATGACAGCAGGCGGGGCCACAGGCTGGTCCTTAGGAGCCTTTTCAAAGCTGAAGCTCAGACTCATAAACACTCAGACTGTCGGACGATAATGAGCAGATCTGCTGTCATCTAGTTCTCATGGACCCTGGAAACACACTCCTCTTCTCTCTGGACTAAATGTCAGACACTATCCATATTGTACAGGCTGAGGATCTTCTCTCCGTGTCTCTGCTTGTTAACAGCCAACTGACTTAGATATACATGTCTAGACCGACCTGGGAAAATGGGAGAAATCACCAACTGTGAACAATATTCAGCAGCAGCAGGACTCACTTATGGTGGAAACCACAACTACTAATACGTTGTTGTTTTTTTTACAATATAGGATGTGCATTTCTTCAGTAGAGATCAGACTACACACACTCAGTCATACAAGGCTGAACTGCAATCATAAATAGATGATCTGTGCATCGTCTGTGGCCATTCACTACAATGCTTCAATTGCAGATTAAATGTGAAGAATGCTAATTTTACTGTGTTTCTGTAACAAATGAAGATATAAGCTTAAGTGGTTTCTACCTGTCCTCTAGTGTCTCTTTTGAGAACAGCAGCTCTGATCTTTCAGTGGCAGACCTCTTTCTTTAGAGAAGAGGGAAATGGAGAAAGTTTATTCCGGTAGTTAAAATTACAAAATGCTTTTTACATGTAAGACAAATGCAGCTTTGTAAATCATTTTCAGATATCGGTCTTTTTAAAAAAACACTCATCTTCCATGTTGTGGCTCACTGTCGGTCTCCCTGATATTCACTGTCTGCATTATCACAGTAGCCTAATATTCAAATGTCATTTATGCTGTATGTATCACTGTACATGTATGAATAAAAGGTTCCTATAATAATGCTTTGGATTCATTTATTAATCTTCATACACAAACACGGGTTGCAGTGACATTTTAAAACAAATTTTTATATTTAAAAAAATACTAAAAGTTTGACTTTGATTAACACAGTATAAGAAAGAGTCAGATATCTGTACACCTGTTTTGAATGTTTTACCAGAAGGGTGTGTTTTTATAGTTGCCTTAATTGTTCTCAGCATACTTTTCATATACATGCACTGAATGTGTAACTATAGATTTGTTTCTTTTGCTATGTTTTTGATATCTGCCTGAAAGCTTCATGAATCGAGGTTCTTCCTGATGGTTATTACATTTATTTCAATGAGTTTAATCAGCAGCATCATCACTGATGTATCACAGTAGGGTCTGGTTTGTAAGCTATTAGTAGAGTCTTTTATTCCTACTTCCACTGTGAATTTAAGGACGGCTGAGATGGAAGCCAATGAGGTGTCGGGTTTTGCTGAACATCACACAATAGGAAAGGCAGACAAATCCCCCAAGCCTTTTATGTAACATCTATTATCACTGTTTCAGTCAGGGGCAGGTGCTGACAGCACATGGGAAACACAAGAGGGCAGGAAGAGGACACAAGAGATTATCAAAATAAGGCAGGAAAGGTCAACCTTAAGAGGAGAACAGATGAAGGGCGTGACAGAACGTGTTATATCCATGATGGTTAGACTGAAGTTCTTAAATGAGGCACATTTGTCCAACAACCTTAAGACTCTGCAGAGGTGTGCGTTTAAATCTTCAGCAGATTCAACGAAGTCTGAGATCCAGCAGCAACAGCAACAGCAAAAATCTTCCACAACCTGAAAGTGGAGGTACAGCCAGGTGGTAGAGGCCGAGAAGCCATGTCTACACTGAGAAGGCTTCTGCTCTGTTTTGATGAGGAGGAAAGAAAATGGACAAATGGAACAAAAAAGAGTGCTGTTTCTAAACCCTGGATCTTGTAGCCTACAAATGTTTTCATTATGACTTATCTGCTACCCCCTGCTTATTTTCTCTTGCCCATGTGCTCCTTTTTTTCATTCTTTTTTTCCCTCTTTCTCTGTATACTGTAAAAATAAATGACTCAGTGAAAATGAAGTTGTTATTGTTGTTGTTTTTTTGTTGTTGTTCCTACTGTCAACAGTGTCACTAGCCGCAATGCAGTTTATCATTCCACCTGTAGAGGGCGGAAGTCCTCCAGGAACCACAGCGGAAGGAGACGAAGGAGAAGCGGGAGGCGGAGCTTCAAGCTTTGAACCGATGCTGTTGCGTCTGTGTGTGTCTCTGTGTGTGTGTTGTTTTCACTCACACCACAGTTATTAATGATTATTTCAAAATAACCCCAGTGGCTGTTGAAGTAGAGGAGCTGCTGTTACACACGTCTCATCAAAATGAAGTGAGTGTTTTCCCGCTTTGACAGAAAATATTAAAAACACTTTTTATTGTTTTGTCAGAGTTAGCATCATGATAGCATCAAGTTTAACAATAACTAACTCTCCGACATGAACTTAGCTACAGGGACAGTAAACGTGACCCTGGCAGCCGAGGTTTTATTCAGGCTTTCCTCTGTGTTTGTTTAGTCACTGTGTTTCCGTAAGAAGCGGCTCGTTACAAAACTAACGTTACGTCAGTGCACATTAGCTTAGCTTCATGCACATGTGAAGAGCTGCACTGACACTGTCACATCCACACCTCACATCTCTGACATCTCTGTTGTCTTTAAATGTCTCTGCTTGTGACAGATAGGTAAATAAATACAGTACTTGTTTATCCAGGCTCAGACCATGTTTAATGAGTAGCCTAGCCTAATGATGGTGTTAATACTGCTGCAACTAAACGGGAAGTACTGACTAAAAAGATGTGAAATACGGGACAATTTTTCAGATTTATGCTCTTCCTAAATAATTTGAGGTTTTACCATTACTTAATGGCTGTCACAGTGTGGTTGGTAAAAGTGTCGGGAAATGTAATTGTATGTACTATAATTATAAGATTTTGCCAAGTTTCAAGAGGCAAATCTGAAAAATCACTTTCAAATACTGTATTGTTTTTATTCCAGGCTCAACATCGAGGGTCTGTTGGTGTACTTTCCGTATGACTACATCTATCCTGAGCAGTACTCGTACATGCTGGAGCTGAAGAGGACACTTGATGCTAAGGTGGGTGCTGTTTCTGTGTCTCTGTTTATTGCACATGATATAGATCATTTAGGTAAATTACACTGTGTGTCGTAGGTCAACAGCTCATTCTCATCCCCTGTTGCTTGCTGCTCTGCAAGTATATTGCACACTCATAAGAAAACATGATGAAGTCTCAGACCTTAGTATGATATACACATACACACTCACAAAGAAAATTTAATTGTGGTCATAATTTAATGAACATGGGTAGCAACTATACAAAAAATTTACCCCAAACCTTTTAATGACCACCACCTGTCTGGACTGTGGACACAATTCAAATCGGATCCATGGATTCATGTTGTTGACCTAATCATCTACTGCCTCGGCAGAAATTCAGTCCCCTCAGACCAGACTCTGGTCCAGTCCATCTGGACAGATGATGGACCGCAGAACGGCTGCTCACTGGTGTTTCTGCACGTATTTGTAAACTCCTGAGATAAAACCTAGGAGATGAGCAGTTTCAAAAAGACTTAAACCATCTTCAAATCAGGTCAAAGTTATAGGATTCAGATGTTGGAACTGGTACCGCTGGCCTGCATTGGTACCATGTGATTGGCTGATTGGATAATTGCATGAATAAACAGCAGTACAGGATTTCTTAACAGTGCATGTCAAGACCAACTGTGAAAGAAGTGCTCAGATCTGAATTTGACTGGATCAGAAATGGTAAAACCATGGTACTGTAATACTATTGCAAGTAAAAGTTGCGCATTTTAAATTCCACTTGAGTAGAAATAAAAAAGGTTTCACCATTAGAGTGATACCATGTAAGTGCCATTAGAAAACAAGTCTTCTTTAACCTACAGTATAATAAATACATCACAGTTTATTCCCATGAATATATTTGACATTAATTATCCAAATCTGCAAACAAACTGCAACTGTCAAATAAATATAGTGTAGTGAAACGTGTATTTGTTTAGTCATTTAAAGTAAAACTTACTTCAAAATTTCACTGAAGTGCAGTACTTGAGTAAATTGACTTTCCAACCTGTTGATAAGTACAGAGTAGACACTGTCTTCACGCATGTTAGAGTCACAGTCTCTCTGTCTCTGTGTGTTTTTCAGGGTCATGGAGTCCTGGAGATGCCCTCAGGAACAGGGAAGACCATCTCTCTGCTGTCGCTCATCGTTGCCTACCAAAGGGTGAGTTCAAGTGTCTCTGTGTTTTCAGATTGTGCCGGAGTGATCGTCCACTGTGGCTTCGCACTAGCACAGTGGCCAGATGACGCCTCATGAAGCCTTGAAGCTTTCCATCCAAATGGTTTGAAAAAAGGTTCAGAGGCTTCATGTGCACACAAACCCCCCTGCTGGTCAAAACTTTTATTGTCATTTCAACTATTTGTGATGCCTCTTGGCTGTCTGTCTTGCAACAGTGTCAAAATGGGAATTATCGCCAAGAATAAAAAAATAAACACTAACTTTGATTTTGTGTGGTCCACTCATTAATTTATCTAACATTTTGATTAATGTGTAATGGTAATATAGGTCTATTAATGTCAAAAAACTTGTCATGTTTAAATAATTCCAATAGGACATGAGATTTTTATTTAAAACTGTTGCAGTGTTTTCAAAGATGTGAGTTGTGCTTATGAATACTAGGATGATGGTGTCTTTATTCTTTTTTATTAAGAAACAATATTTTTCCCACTGTGCTTGAAAATTGGCAAAACTCCAACACGAACAGTAACGGAAATTTTGCAGGGATCTATATTGCAAGTAGTGACGTCACTACTAAATGAAGCAAGCCTCGATGTGCGCTTCATAAAAGACTTCCTGGATTTCTCGGCACATGCCCCGAAGCCTCTGCACAGTACGTCCCATCACTACATAGTGCCACATAATCATATGTGACCTTCTTCTCTCCTACAGGCCTTTCCTTTGGAGGTGACAAAGTTAATTTACTGCTCCAGAACCGTTCCCGAGATCGAGAAGGTGAGTCCAGTGTCAAACAAACTCACACTCAGCTCAAGTTCTTTTCATATGTCCCATGTACTCTTTAACAATCAGCTCAATATAAATAATAATAATAAGATGTTGTATCATCACAACTTGTATTACATTTTGTAATTAGGTTGTGGAGGAGCTGAGGAAACTGATGGAGTTTTATACCAAGGAAACTGGAGAAAGCAACAACTTCTTGGCTCTCGCTCTTTCTTCCAGGAAAAATCTCTGCATCCACCCTGAGGTACGAACACCTGCTGTTTTAATCACATACCGCATAGGAAACATGAACGTGTGTGAAGCTTCTCTTTTAGATACAGGAGTCAGCTTTTTCTTCTTTGTGTAAATGAGTAAACAAACATTTGTCTGCCTTGACTGGAACCAGGATTCTGTGTTTGTGTCCAGGTGAGCGCTCTTCGCTTTGGAAAGGAGGTCGATGGGAAGTGCCACAGTCTGACAGCGTCCTACATTCGTGCACAACGCCACAGCAACCCGGACCAGCCGGTCTGTCGTTTCTATGAGGTAGGAAGTCACCTGAGTTCATCTGATTCAGAGCAGAAGTAGATGACTGAACAAAAATTATCAATTGCAGCTAAATACAATTGTGGTTTTGCTCATTTATAAAAAAAAACCTGTTTGTGAACCACATTAAGTAAGTGAATGACTAATATTTACAACAGATAAAGCAGATCTTGATCACAATTTAAAGTAAACCCAATAAAAGACTTTTGTTGGTTTGCTCCTCTTCTTTCCATGACCTCATCACTTGCTGTGGTTCCTTTTCTGCAGGAGTTCGATGCAGTCGGCCGACAGGTGCCTCTGCCTCCTGGCATCTACAACCTCGATGATCTAAAGGATTTTGGCAGGAGGAAGGGCTGGTGTCCTTACTATCTGGCACGCTACTCAGTACGTTGTATTGCAGACAGATACATTACTACACATTCAGCCTGGTAGATTTTGAGTTGGTAAATCTTAAAGCAGAAGTAAGTGATATATTTGTGTTAATATAAGTCTTAAATAGTTATATCTTCCGACAGCAATCACTTACATAGAGTGTTTGGACTGAAACACGGGTCTGTCAGTCACTCTGCTCTGCTCTGAGCCGAAGAGAAAACATTTATCGTATCCTACAGTTTTTATCCAATGAGGAGAGAGAACGGCATGCAGGGCTGTGTGTGCAGCCAAGGGACGCCGTGAATGTGGCGACGTAGGGACGAGGACTGTTATGGTGCTTTCAAGGAAACTCGTATTTTTCCGACCGTGAAGTGGTACCAGTTCGATCTGGTACGAGTTCACCGGTCGGAAGTTACGAGTGGCCGTTATAGTGACTTTCACCGGTAAAACAGGTCGGAAAAACACGAGTGGGTTGCCTGAAACGCTACAAAGTCGTAAGTTGTGACTTGAAGCTGTAATTTACGATTTCAAAAGCCTGCCTGGAACGCGGCATTAGCGAAAACGACCGGACCACTTACTTCTGCTTTAAGGCGAATGCATTTTAAGAGCAAAATAACGGAATGAACAGCTCTGCAGATAACTGTGAGAGTATTTTATTATGATAAGAAAAGAAAAAGGTTCTTTGCAAAAATTTCTTTCAGTGATTGTTTCATTAACTGAAAACCACCGTTGTCCTGACTTTATTTCCTCTAAGATCCTGCATGCCAACATCGTGGTGTACAGCTACCACTACCTGCTGGACCCCAAGATCGCTGACCTGGTGTCCAAAGAGCTGGCCAAGAACTCTGTGGTGGTGTTTGATGAGGCTCATAATATAGGTGAGGAACTGAACTGAGTTTAATGTAATAAAAGGAAATGAAATGGAAATTAATCTTAGGTGCCACAGAATCTGAGCTTACTTTTATGATTCAGGTTTTTTTTAGAAGTGCTATCTCCTCTTCTTTTAATTCCACCTCTTTTCCCACGCTCTTCCTCTCTCCTCAGACAACGTGTGCATCGACTCCATGAGTGTGAACATCACGAGGCGAACACTGGACCGCTGCCAGAACAATGTGGACACTCTGCAGAACACTATACACAAGTAAGAGGCTGGAGAGGTCGGCAGCAGGAGCTCTGAAACACCGAGCCCGCCCCACCTCAGTACACACCTACAAGATGGTGTTCAACATCTGAAACCTTCTCCACACTCTGCACGTAACCCACACAGTAGTCAGAACCATGTGTATCCCACAATCCACCATGGTTTTCTGTGCCTATTGCTCCCCAATCATCTTATGTGAAGTCTGCACACTTATCATAAAATGAGTTATAGACACGACATTGTCAGCATTAAACCATAAACGAAGAGCTTCTGTCTCTCTGATGTTCATGACAGCTGCTCATCTGGTTGACTTCAGCTTTCATGTATGTGTTTTTAAGGATCCATGGAAGAGCAGCATTGACTGACTGTGAAGGTTTCTTGAAACATTAAATGACAGTCAACTAGGGGCGTCGTATAGCTCACTCGGTAGAGCAGGCGCACCATAAACAGAGGCTGCAGTCCTCGCTGCGGTGGCCCCAGGGTTCGATTCCACCTAGCGGCCATTTGCTGCAGCTGTCCTGTCAAAATAAAGGCATATAAGCCTGAAAAAATACGTAAAAACAAAAAAAATTACTTAAAGGTCCAGTGTGTAAAATGGGGGGAAACAGTGACATCTAGTGTTCAGATTCTAGTTTGCAACGCTCGCTCGCACTCACTCCTCCTGTTGGCAAAGTGACGGTGGCATCCAAGGACAAAAAATCTTGTTAGGGTCAAGAGCATGGAGCGATGAGGTGAATATCTAAACCATTTTACCATATGTTTGCTGTTTCCTACTCCTTCTTTCCTTCCGCCTTCTTCTTCATTGGTTTATTTATGCACACAAAACTCGTGAAACGTGCTCTCTGGTTGGCTGGATTTTTTTTCAGACCCTTGCTATATGTATATCTAAAAGAAGAATTATAAGGCCACGAAAACCAAACAAATTGTATTTTATAGCAATTATACACTTATGCATATACTGTATATATACATATATATACATATACATATGCATATATATATATATATACATATATATGTAGTATATTCAGATTTTGCCAATAAACCGTACCAATTATTACACACTGAACCTTTAATACAAGCATGAATATTATCATAGTTACCAAGTGGAGTGCATCAGCTTGTTGTCTCTGCTCTGCCTCTCCTGCTCTCTGACAGGATAAAGGAGACGGATGCTGCTAAGCTGAGAGAGGAGTACAGGCGACTGGTCGAAGGGCTGAAGGAAGCCAACGTTGCCAGGGAAACGGACGTCTACCTCGCAAATCCTGTGTTACCAGATGAAATTCTTCATGGTACAACCAACAGGATTTTACAATGATTTAGTTTCTCATTCTTTTCTTTCCATTCATTGCAGTTTATTGTTTATACGACAACAGAAAACCAAGAAGTTGACTCTGTCTGCTCTGTCTCTCTCAGAGGCAGTTCCTGGTACTATTCGCACAGCCGAGCACTTTGTCGGTTTCTTGAGGCGTTTCCTGGAGTATCTGAAGTCTCGTCTGAGGGTCCACCATGTCGTACAGGAGAGCGCCCCACAGTTCCTCAAAGACATCTTCGACAAAGTCTGCATCGACCGCAAGCCCCTCAGGTGAGTGTCTTTCTGCTTGAATTTGGGCTTTAATCAGGGCTGCGGCCTCCTATAATCAGCTGCTGCTCAGTTTTTTTGCTAGATTGTTCACCTCCTCGGTCTCTGCTTCAGTAGCTTGATTACTTGTTCTCATTCCTTTCCTGTCAGCAGCTTCCAGCTCACTCAACCTCTCTTAAACCAGGCGAAGCAATCCAACACATACCTGAGATCAGATCAGATCTGATCTTCAGCACACCAAATTGTCTCAGATATCCTATAGCACTTGTCTGTTGTTCCCCACTGCGTCTCACCAGGTTTTGTGCAGAGCGGTTGCAGTCTTTACTACGGACTCTGGAGATTGCCGACGTTGCTGACTTCTCAGCTGTTACTCTCATCTCCAACTTCGCCACCCTTGTCAGCACATACAGCCAAGGTACTGAAACACTGAACCTCTGTATTCTGACTTGTCTTTTGAGTGAATTCTGCTGTGATAAAAGGGATTATTGAGGAATTGAATTTGTTTCTTTTTGATAGTATTGCTCTTTTGTTGAACATCTTCCTTTCTCTCTCTGAAGGATTCACCATAATCATTGAGCCCTTTGAAGACAGAACACCGACCATCGCCAACCCTGTGCTGCACTTCAGGTGGGGTAGAGTTAATAAACAATATAATGCGTATAATGTTAGCAGAGGTGCACAACAGTGTGAAATGTAAATACATATATAAGATTTATGGTCGTTAATCAGCACCAATGAGTCCAGAGATAGTTTTACAAGTGGCAAAGACTCCAGGTTTCAAAAATCAATGTTCACATTTTGAAGCAAAAACATCCTCCATCTACCCACTAAACGTCTCAGCAGTCGACCAATCCTGCAAGACTGAAGCCTGGTTCTGAAAGTCAGAAAAGCAAAGCTGTTGGATGTCATTTTACGCACTGATGATGATGATGATGATGTTCTTTCGATGTTTCTGTTGAATTGAGACAGGTTACAGTCAATCAAAGGGTATCAAGTATGTAAGACGATGCAGATCTGTGTAACATAAACAGTGAAAACAAATGATGGATGTTGATTTTCTGTCTCTGTTCATTTCTGTCCTCAGTTGTATGGATCCATCTATAGCGATCAAACCCGTTTTTCAAAGATTTCAGTCAGTCGTCATCACCTCAGGGGTAAGAGCTCTCACTCGGTCTCTGTTTGCTTACGTTGGGGAGAGAGGATGTTTCAGTCCTGTAACACTTCAGACTATTGCCTTCTTTGGGGGGGGTTGTTTGAATAGTTAAGTTAACTTTACTCCTACTGGAGAGTCTCCACATCTTCATGTGTCTGAAATATAATCCTGCAGCTTCGTGTCATAATTGACTGAATTTGTTAACTTGTCTTGTCACTTCAATTTCACTTCGGTTCCCAGTCTTGGGTACTTTTTTTTTCATAACATATTATTGCCATTTTATTCACAACTGTCTCTTCTATATTAAATCCATGAGTCAATATGATGATGTTTTTTTTTGTTACATAAAGCCAGGAAGTCTGTGTTTACAAGATAAATGACTTGTTGACTAGGACTAATGACTAAATGTCCTTCTCAGACTCTGTCTCCACTGGATATCTATCCCCGAATCCTGGACTTTCGCCCTGTTACCATGGCGTCATTCACCATGACGCTGGCCCGTACCTGCCTCTGTCCTCTGGTGTGTAACCACTTTCAAAAAGCACCTGGTCTGTGGCTCCTCCAGTGGGTTGACGGACAAACTATGGAACTGTTCAAGGACCAAAATTCACAAATGGTCTCACATCGCCATATCCTTGATCATGTGCCTCTTCTTCTTTTTCTCTTTCTCCCTCCGTTGTCCTACGTAGATCGTTGGAAGGGGAAACGACCAGGTGGCCCTGAGCTCTAAGTTTGAGACCAGAGAAGATTTTGGTCAGTAGAAACATCTCCACTGTTATTAATCACAGCAAGATGTTCCAAAGAAAAATATGAATTGATGTAAAAACATTTTTGTTTTTATCTTAGAACAAAACATGTTATTCTTATTTCACATACAACTGTTTTTCGTTTTTGTTTCCAGCTGTGATACGTAACTATGGCAACCTCCTTTTGGAGATGTCTGCCATTGTTCCCGACGGCATCGTGGCGTTTTTCACCAGCTACGTCTACATGGAGAACATTGTAGCCTCTTGGTATGAGCAGGTCAGTGTATGAACACACACACCTGAGGGACTGTGCTGTGCTCCGACTCTTTTAATCCTAGTGTCAGAATTAATTTGGTGGATGACACATCACAACTTCACCAAAGGTGAAACTGACGGAATTGGGTCAACTAAAAAAGTACAGCATTCATTCTTATCACACTGGTCATATTAGCACTCTGTATCAATAACATGCCACAAGAGGAAGAAAAACAATGTGTTCTCGTGTTGACCCTTTAATCTGGGATATTTTGGGTTAACTTTTGGACAGAGCTGTGATGATATTTCTTTTTGTAAATGGAAAATAAGCAGACCTGTGGTGTACTTTTTCCCACATCTATTTTCAGGGTATCCTGGAGAACATCCAGAGGAACAAGCTGATCTTCATTGAGACTCCGGATGCTGCAGAGACGAGCATGGCCCTGGAGAAATACCAGGAGGTCAGACTGACACCTGGCACCTTATCCTAGGCTCAATATATTGTTATTCATAGTCAACAAATCAGAAATCTAATAGTAATATTTTATTTTCTGTTTTTCTTTGTGCTGATGGTCCCAAACTTTTGTCCTCTGACCTTTCTTTATTGATCTCGGCTCGGCAGGCGTGTGAGAACGGCAGAGGAGCCATCCTCCTGTCTGTGGCCAGAGGAAAGGTGTCTGAAGGAATAGATTTCGGTAAGTGATGCTGCAGGAATAGCAGGAAATGAAACAGACTCTTGATGTGTTTACAAAATATTAAAAAAACAACTTACATTTAATTTTAAGTCACTTGAGTTTCTTCAGATTCTTAAAGCAGAAGTAAGTGGTCCGGTCGTTTTCGCTAATGCTGCGTTCCAGGCAGGCTTTTGAAATCGTAAATTACAGCTTCAAGTCACAACTTACGACTTTGTAGCGTTCCAGGCAACCCACTCGTGTTTTTCCGACCTGTTTTACCGGTGAAAGTCACTATAACGGCCACTCGTAACTTCCGACCGGTGAACTCGTACCAGATCGAACTGGTATGACTTCACGGTCGGAAAAATACGAGTTTCCTTGAACGCACCATAACAGTCCTCGTCTCTACGTCGCCACATTCACGGCGTTCCTTGGCTGCACACACAGCCCTGCATGCCGTTCTCTCTCCTCATTGGATAAAAACTGTAGGATACGATAAATGTTTTCTCCTCGGCTCAGAGCAGAGCAGAGGGACTGACAGACCCGTGTTTCAGACCAAACACTCTATGTAAGTGATTGCTGTCGGAAGATATAACTATTTAAGACTTATATTAACACAAATATATCACTTACTTCTGCTTTAACTCTGTCTTGTTCTGTTTTTTCTTCAGTGCATCATTTTGGCAGAGCAGTCATCATGTTTGGAGTCCCTTATGTGTACACACAGAGCCGCATCCTGAAGGTCAGACTGTCACTCTGCCGATATCTGTGTCTGAACTCACTCAGTATTCACCATAAAATGCACAGTGTATTTAGCAACAAACTGGTATTTGAGTTAACATGTCATAGTTTCCAGTTTGAGGATTTGACAAAAACCATTCGGAACATAAATTAGTCATGATATTCAAGATGTAGCTTATTCTACCTACTGTACCTTAGACAATTTAAGTGATGTTTGATTATCAGGAACAACCCTTACTTCAGGATTTGTGTCTTCTATCTGAGCTCAAATAAACTATCCAGAGTGTCAGAAAAGCCACAAGCACAGATGTTTCAGTGTGAACGTGGTGTGTCGTCTATAAATCACATCCCTCTCTTCAGTGTGACTGGATGGTTTCACCATCTTCACTGTCAGAGCTTCAGAATATCTTGTCCACACTGACTCGAGCTGTTGTTGCAGGCTCGTTTGGAGTATCTTCGCGATCAGTTTCAGATCAGAGAGAACGACTTCCTCACGTTTGATGCCATGCGTCACGCAGCTCAGTGTGTGGGCAGAGCCATCAGAGGCAAGACTGACTACGGCCTTATGATTTTTGCTGACAAGGTGTGTGATCATTTTCTCCCAGCTTGAGTTTGTGTTCTCTGATCCTGCGGTACAACAACATGCACGCAGTTTCTCAGCATCATAGTGCTTCTCTTTCATGTCTGGCAGGTCCCACAGTCTTTTGATCTTAGTATGAAGTAACTTTATTGGAGCAGATTTTGCTCCATTGCTCTGAGCGCAGAAGAATTAGTAAGTGATGACTGAAGCCGGCGTAACTCTCTTCCCTCTCTGCAGCGTTACGCCCGTGCGGATAAACGTGGGAAACTTCCTCGCTGGATTCAGGAGCACATCAACGACGGCAGTCTGAACCTCACCGTGGACGAGGCCGTCCAGCTGTCGAAGCACTTCCTGCGGCAGATGGCTCAGCCTTTCAGACAGGTGAGATTCACACCTGCCATTCAAAATCTTTGCTTCTGATAATCAATTTCTTCACTGCATGGGGTGTTAACTAGACAGCGTTGTAATTGTTCACCGAGAAGTAAAAAGGTCACAAGAACCAAAAAAAGACCAAGACAAAAAATGTTGATAGTAAATAAAAGCAAGTGATAAATTATTGTCTGTTTTGTGTGAAAGGCCAGAGATGGACATGGGTAAACATGGGTGTTTCTTTATTTAGTTTTTTAAAAAGTGATAATTCACATTAAAACCATCAGTTTTCTATATTGTGATCGTTCTATCTCATTATGGTTTACAAAGCAGCTTTTTGTGATCACTGAATAAATATTTCATGATCACACTAGATACTAAACGCCCAGAGAGGACATACATTTGTCATGTTGTGTTGACTTATGATTATGGCATAATCAAAGGTAATACTGTACGGCTGAACTATCTTGGACCTCTGCACTCATTCAACTAACAATTATTTTATTATTGATTTAAGATTATGATCAATTCTGTTCCCTTCACCGTCGTGGCTCTTATTATGTCTAACAGTCTCTGTCCCTCTCTGTGTGTCTGTCCTCAGGAGGACCAGTTGGGTTTGTCTCTGCTGACTCTGGAGCAGCTGGAGTCGGAGGAGATGCTGCAGAAAATCGCTCAGATAGCTCATCAGACTTGAAGGTGATATACACTCCATGATGTCGTCACTATGGCAACACCCACGACGGGGTCAGCAGCGCCATGAGGGCGTCATTACTGTGTGATGATCAGAACTGTGGTGACTATCAAAGCCACTCACATCCAGATGTGCAGGGTTGACCACGTCAGGACAGTTCAGATGTGCATTAAGAAGTAAAACATGAGATGGCACTGAAGATGCTCTGTGCTTACGTATGTTATTCTCAACAGTAGGATTGTTATTCCTTCTGTGGGTATGACATCAGTCCTTATGGTGTCTGTCACACAGACAAAACTGCTGTTTACTTGACTCCTGCAGCTGTACAGAGTCACATTTTATAGTTCATGTGAATATTTGTTTTTCAACCAGAAGTAAATACACATGTTTGTATTTGACAAATGTTTTGTGTTTTTCTTCTCAGCAAATAGTTTTAATCATGAGGATTTTTTTTTCTTTCAAACAAAACATCTACATCGCAGCCATCTGAAAACAACAACTCACAAAGATGCAAAACACATCAGGTAGTATGTCCATGTAAACAAAACACTAAAAAGTCCAGGGTGTTAATGTCTTAATGTAATTTATTTCAGCTTCAGTTTGCAAATACAAAATACAAACGTTCATATTTACCAGAAGAAACACAGCATCAGAAGAGATATCATCTGTTTTCTACACATTTTCCTCCCCACTTTGTCACAATCATACAGGAGCTTCATAAAGCTTGTAACAGACGGTCGTTTCTACCGTAACTAACATCAAGTGATTTGAGCCCTTACAACAAACAGCAGTGACCTCTTCTACCACAGCAAATGTACAGTCAGTAGTTCTCCATTGTGGAAAAAATAGAATATACATGGTTCAGTCGGAGCGAGCCCTAGGAGGAGCAGAGTGGAATAAAATCCACGAAGGTCCAGTGTCACATCATTTTGAGAGAGATACGATTTCCTAGCAGCACTCGTTTATTAGCATTCGTGTCTAACTTTAACTTAACTTTAACTTTCCTGAGAGTTAAGTGAGAGTGTGTGAAGTTATTAAGTGATTATACAGCTCTGAAAAAATGGAGACCACTCTAATTTTTTCTTGAATTATTTAATTCCAACAGAAGCTCAACTCCTTAACTTAATGAAGTTTCCTAAATTAAAAAAATCTGTGTTGTTTTGTTTAAAAATTAATATGAACCTGTTTTCTTTGTATTATTCAAGGTCTGAAAACACTGCATCTTTTTTGACCAGTTGGCATTGTCTGCAAATAAATGCTCTCAAGGACAATATTTTTATTCCAAACTTGGGATAAATGTTGTCAGTGGTTTATGGAATAAACCAAAAATGTTAATTTTACTTGACAACAAATAATTAATAGGTACTATTAATACTAAAACCAGAGCAACTGATCATTTTTGAAGTGGTCTCTTAATTTTTTCCAGAGCTGCATCTGAATTAACGTAAAATGTTTTACGCAGTGTTGATGTCAGGACACAAAATCTTGACTTAGAGTCTTCAATAACTAGTTTGAGTAATTCTCTCTAAAACAAATTCAAAAGAGCAAAGAAATCTACATCATATTAAAATCTATTTCATCATTTATAGTTACTTGCATTGTGGATTTTAGGCATTTTAGTGAATATGCATAGAAGATGAAAGACCCACTCAAAGTGGCTTTTAATCAGAGTTACAGAGACTTGTCCCGATTCTCACTTTTCTCAATAGTGTTGTTTTGAGCCACAACAGGCAGCTGAAAACCCACTGAACACTACCTGCCCAGCACCACACATCAGACACACACAGTTAGAGGTGAACTTGCAGAGCTTTCAGCAGTTCAAGAGTCAGATCATCCCCCACAGGTGGGACAAAGACAAAACAGTGAATATCAGGCCCGGAAACATAACTCCAAATAAATAAAGTCCTGTTGTGAAAACTGCAGTAAGAGAAAAGTGGTCAACACAACAGTGGCATATTATGTATCGCTCTGGTAGCTCACCAGGTGGAGGGTGTGGTCGGGATTAGTCCGTACCACAATAACCTCTGTGCCCTTTGCTGCATGTCAGTTCCTCTCTCTCTCTTGGCTGACTTCCCTGTCTACAGTTACTCTGGCTATAAAATACAGCAGAAATGCCAAAATAAAAAAACAAATGTGCTACTTATGCCTTCATATGTTGACTTGTTTTCATGAGACAGATACATAACTAAAAAAAAAAGATCAAATAGTGTTTTTGAATTTAACATCTGCATCACATGCACATATTGCGAGTCCTGCTGGAGTCAGGTATAGTGTGTTTTGTACTTGTGTCATCTTTTGTTGTCTAAGACATTTTATAATAACTGATGCCTGTTTACCTCTATTCAAGTCAGCCTCTTTGTTTACAGTCACTTCAAAAGTTTTCTTTACTTTCAGTTTGTGTGACCTCTGTGTCTTGTTGTGCTGTGCACCGCATGTGTTTGACACAGCTGAGGTGGAACAGGGAGCAATGTTTAAATCCAACACAGAGACTGGCTCTGAGTTCATCTACAGCTGGTGAATCTTAAGACTGGAGGTCATATACATTCAAGATTACTTCTTAATTTTGATTTTGAAGTGTGTGTACTTTAAGAAAAATGAATAACAGGGATGATACACCAGTGTTACAGATTAGACCAGGCTATAGCACACGTGCTGGCTCAGTGTGTTTGGTTTAGAAGGAGTACTGTACATTTTTTCCCAAATAGGTAAAATCACTCACTCGCCAAGACTGCCAGACTGAGCTCACTGGCCGATCACAACATGCAGGACTTTTTACATTTTTAAATAAATAAATTGCTGTGTCCATCTGTTACAAACAGTATCATCTCTCAAAGTCAGATACATGTGCATTCTGTCTGTTTTCAGATGGTCTGTCTCGTTTTCAGTTTCCTTAATTTAGTCAAGTTATAAAAAAAGGTGGTCCTTGTTTTCTGGAATGACAGCAGTGGACGTGGTGCAAAACAGCTGAAGTAAACACATTTATGTTTTTATGATTATCATCTAGACATTTAAAATATTTCCAAAATATAATTTGAACGACCTGCACATCTTAAAGGCAAAAGCACTTATTACATTTAAATACGTTTCTTTAACAGTATAAACTCTATAGCTTAACTTCTCCCTCGTAAACCAATGGTAACATTTATATTTTGACAAACTTCATGTTTTTGATCATTGTGCAAACAACTTAACGTCCCTGTGTCCTCCAGAGAGCATTTTCTTTTAAAAGAAGCATCTGGGAAGTCATACACTTGTTTAACTTTAGAATTCATTTTAAACTAAAAATATTTTTCTTATTGTTGTTAATAAAAATGTACCTTAAAGAGTTAACATGAGGGACAGCCTCAATTTAGTTACACTTTGTAATGTAAATAGGAATAACATCAGAGAACGTGCTGGTGGTCTGGTTCATGTAAATGTGTCAAAGTGTACAGTGTCTTGCTGAACCTTCTTGCTGAATGCTGCTGTTATCTGAAGGAGTCTTTATGGTCAACAAACCATACTGTTCAACATTAACAACAACAAGGAAACTGAATTAGTTTCTGATCTAAACTGAGGAAGGAGGAATGATGCTGGAGTTCAAGTGAACAGGAAGGAAAGGTTATAGTGCAACATGAATAAGTCAGTGTGCAAATCACACTTTTCATTACTTCTCTGAGACATGTGTCGTTACTGGAGACAAACATATCTTTCATAACTCTGTAAGTCAGTATTTGTGTGTGTTAGAGTCTCCACACATGTAGTGGTGACAGGTATCTGAGTGTTTCTCGAGGGGGGATCAACTTTGGTGTCGGGCATCTGATGTGAGCAGTGGATACAGGGCTGTGGGTCTCTTTCTCACCACAGTCAGAGACTTGAACATCTGTCCAGTGAGTGACTGTATGAGAGAGTTGTATCTAGCAGGTGTGTTGGAGAGTGTGTGTTAGCTGGTCCCACCGAGTGACCCGCGTCTTAACAGGCTCTGCGTGCTGCAGCTCAGGCCTCGAATATCTGACAAACGGCTCGACTGAGGAACAAAACAAAAACATAAATTACATAAATACACATGATCACATAATAAGAGAGACACATGTTACAGGTAAAATATACCGAAACACCAACAGTTTGCTCACCTGGGCTCCATCCTGACCGTCTCTGTCTCCAACATTTAACACATTCAGTGAATTGGCCCTCTTCATCCTGAAACAGACAGCATGTAAAAATCAAATGTTAATCATTGTAAAGCTGCTGAGTGTCTGAACCCCACAAGCTCAGTTTTACTGTTTGGAAAAATTGAAAGAATTGTTTTGGAAATGAAACCAACAATGATTTAAAGGCAAATGTGTCACATACAAATACTTGAAATGAGTCATCGATTTAGAGAAGTTAGAATCACACCCTGTATAAACTGTCTTTCAGTTGCTCAACATCTACATTTTGTCAGTTATAAAGTTCATAATCCAAATACTGGATAAAACATGAGGGGCTTTGTAAAAAGTGTGAAAATCCTCAAAGGCAAAAGTGATAATTTGTTTTCTGGGAGGAAAAAAACATTACCCCTTGAGCTTCTTAAATAAAAAAACAAAACAAATAGTAATAAGAACTTTGGCATTTCGGTAACAGAATATTACCCAGCATTCCTCGGGGTTGTTTCCTCCATTCCGACGCCTCTCAGCTTGCGGACCAGTTTCTCGCTGCTTCTCCGTATTGACTCTCTGAGTTTGGTGAAGGAGCCGCTGCGCTTCAGGTTGCTGAGACCGTCCTGTCTGTCGTCCCCTCCGGACCAGCTGGGACGACCTTCTCCTGGAGGACAGACGGACAAAAAGCTCCTTGTCCATTTGTGTTCATGTCTCTAATATTCATTTCAAATATGTACATCTGACCATTGAAGAGAAACCTCTGCAGCAACAGATTTGTTGTGCTACAGTCTCCACAAAGAGGCCTCATTCAAAAACAAAAGCAACATGGGAAGAACACAAACTATCACACTCGGCTTTCATTATCCGACTCACACAAAGTTTTGTTGCTATACACAGAACATCACAAACTGAAATTGAAACAATCTTTGTTTACAACCAAGATTTAAAAGCCTTACTGACCATAACACACAAATATCTTGTTATTTGTGGCCATATAAAGTGTTAATTAATTCCAAATGCATAAAGTAAAATTTATCCCAACAATGCTGCAGAACACAGATATATTGATGATGAAGATGAACCAGGAATGTATTGATAATAAAAACAACATTTGGACTGTCAATATTCCCCTGTTTAAACAGATTTAGATAATACAGTAACAGATCCCTCTTGGCTGCATCATAAATTGTTGATGCCAATATAACAAATAAGTTTAGCTACAGAATAAGATTAACCATTATGATGCGATGCGTTATTTTTCTCATAACATGTAATAAATCAAACTGACCAGCCATGAATTATAATGACATCCTGTGTCAGTGTTTTGTACCTTCTACAGAGCCAAACTCTTTTTCATGTGCTCTGGTCAGGATCTCTTTGTACAGAGCCTCGGCCTGTCTGTATTTCCCCTGTTTCAGGTAGCATGACGCCTGAGAGGGAGAGAGAAACAAAGGCATGACTGAAGAGGAAGAGAAGGTCTGAATGTCTGAACAACAACAAAACACCTTTGAGGAAAATATGGGACCCTTGTCTCATCTCACCAGGTTGTTCTTTGTCTTGGCCACGTTTGCGTCGTCCGGTCCCAGTTTGCTCTGGTAGATGTGCAGAGCACGTTCGTAGTACTGCTCCACCTCCTGGTACTTCCCCTGGTTCTGACACAGCAGAGCCAGGTTGTTGAGCTGCTTGGCCACATCTGGATGGTCTGTACCCAGAACCTGAGGGAGAAGAAAAATACACAGAACTTCCAGTAAAAATCACATTATCTGACGCATAACACTCTTTCACATTACATCACATGACGTTCTTTACTGAGGTAACAGTAGAAATACTGCAGTGTGAAACAGTCCAGTACAAGTTAATGTCCTGGGTTCAATCATGCTTAAACCAAATAATATTAATTGAAAAATAAACTTCTTTTTTTTGGTGGGAGAGACTTTTTATGTCTTTGTTAGTATAAGACAGTGTGAGAGACAGAAAATCGGTGGAGACTAGAGAGACAGAGATAACCTGCAGCAAAGAGCCGCGAGTCGGGGGTTGAACCTGGGCCGCTGCGTTTAGGACATTGTCCACATGGTGTGAGCCACCAGAGCGCCCCAGAAAAACAAACTTTAAATAGGAACGGAGAAACAAAGCCTGTAATGATGTGTCACATACAGTATCCTATTATCACTGAGGATGTGTAAGTAGAATGTAACTGTTGGCTTCATGTTTTACAAAGTCTGGAAACTGATAGCACTGGAAAGGTCGAGATAGAAACTGTGTATTTAGACAAACAGTATTTTGGGAAACTCTGAACTACTTGAAACATCCTGACCACATTCTGTGTATAGACAGAAAAGCCGTGGAGGGGATTTATAGAACTTTCAAGTAGAGAATATAGTAGTAATAGAAATATTTCCATGAAAATTTGATCCTTTTAATGATTTAAAAATAATTAAATAAAGAAAAGAAAATTCCTAAAATAATACTTTTTCCATGTTTAGGACCAAGTTTTTCAATCAAAGTTATATTAGTTGATGTTAGTTAGGGTTAGGGTTGGTGATTAGGTGTTTAGTTCAGTAGCAGTAAGAATTAGGAGTGGTACAGTATCTCAGTATCAGTATCTCTAGTCTCCTCATAAGTGAAATAATAAAACTGACCTTCTCTCTGATCTCCAGAGCTCTTTTACACAGCGGCTCTGCTTCTTTGTATTTTCCTCTTTTCCCATAAAGCACTGCCAGGTTGTTGAGCGTTGCAGCCACCTGCACACACACGCACACACATGTATGTAAATCAAACAGTTCACTCAGTACGACCGTCATTAAACAAGCATAAACGCAACATGTTTTTCAGGTTATGTAGATAACAGAAGATTAAATATCTAGTATTAAACATCACTCTCTGAAATTTGCAATGATAAAACAGCCAATAGTTTCAGGAGTTATTAAATTGTCTGTGACCGCGGCTGCTTCGTGAAAGAGAGGAGACTCACAGCTGGGTGGTCCATCCCAAGAGTTTTCTCCCTGATCGCCAGAGCATCGTTCAACAGGTTGGCTGCTTCTTTGTATTTGTTCTGGTCTCTGCAGGAAACAACACGTCGCATTGTGTCACCTCTGATCAGACTTTTCATTGAAAATCACATGTTTTGATAAAAACTCGTTATTTTCATGTCATTTCTGCTCCTTTTATTGCAGAAAGTGTTTGGTAACTACACAGTATTGTTAACAAAACTGATCCATTTATTTCTTCATCAGCTTCAGCATTTGTCTCCGTGGTAACTGGCCTCACCTGTAAACCAGTGCCAGTATATTCAGCATGGTGGCTACGTCTGGGTGGGTGTGGCCCGAGGACTTCTCCAGGTCCTCCAAAGCCTGTTGAGACATGATCAGACGTTCAGCTCTTCACAAACTGCAGCAACAGTTAGTGCGTGCTGTACGGGGGGAGAGATGGAGATGGAAGTCCCACACACCTGTTTGCAGAGCGGCACAGCAACTTCATACCGTCCCTGGGACGCGTACTGGATGACCAGGTTGTGGAGCGTTCGAAGGCGGGCGGGAATCTCGTAGCCGCCCTGCTGGGCTGCAGCTGCTGCACTGCTGTGGTGAGGCTGAGACACTGAGCAGAAATAAACAGATCAATACAATGCAGTGTTTTCATCCCCCTTTTATAATTAGTGACACTTTTACTCTGGCAAACAACAAACAAACCAAGTGAACTGGCTCCAACTAAATTAGACCAAGATGGAAGGAGTCAATTAAATTAACTTACAGTCATATTAGCACCTTCCTTAGAGTCAAGCATCCCAGCCTATAATTAAACTTGTTTTGTGTATCTTCAGTTTAAGAGTCACGTCATACTCAATTTGGAAAGTGATGATTCATGAATTACTTTACTCATCACATTGTTGACCTGCTTACTGCAAGGCACTGGTTTTTCACTCATATGCTTTAAACTGCTTCACACTATGTGATGCAGACGCTCAAAATGTGACATCAGAGGTTAAAATGTTGTCGCTGTGTGTGAAGTTGTGACTCAGATCATGAGCAGTGGAAGTACAGTTGCACTGTAAAACAGAGTGAACACAGGAAGTCAAGCAGATTATAAACATCAGTGAGAGAACAGGAGGAACTGCATCGACATTTAAAGGTCAGTTCATCCACATTACGAGCATAAGAGCATTTTCACACCAGTTACTAATCAGGTACCAAGTTTGAGTTTGAATAGTCTAAAACTTTTAAGATCTCCATCACTGAGACTTCTTTACCTCACAGTGAGGTTATTATTGTTAAGTTAAACTAACAAAATAATGAAAACTAGATGTGAAAAAAACATTTTTTGTAGAATTAAAGTTACAAACGATGCTTTATTAAAAAGAAAAGTCATCAGTTTTCATCTCTGTCAGTTTATTTTACACCAAAGCCTACTTACGTTTCTCTTTTGGCCCTACCAGCTGTCAGTTCATGACCAACATTGACTGTGTAAACGTTGTCAAGTACAAAATGTGAAGTATTTTATGGTTAATTAGCTGCAATGATGTGCCACGGAGCGGGAGTGGAAACTAATGAAAGACTATTATAACCTTGACTGATCTTCATTTTGATGACACAGAGTAAACACCATGGCAACACAAGTCTCCACACATTCAACATACAATTAAACAAAAATGAGCAAATCACACGTTCCCTAAGATTATTATGAACATGCATTAAATATTATGAACATGCATTAAACTGTTGTACAGAGGGACACGAACGTCTGCAGTAAACACGACTTACTCTGCGACTGCTCCTCATCCTCAGTAGGGAAGAGATCATCCAGAGACTCTTTGTTGGAGGTCGTGTCTTTTTCATCCTGAGGGGAGAGACAAATATACTGCAGATAAATTATCTCAGCACATCACATCTGCAATATTTCCCCATGATATACATTTATGAGGGTTTTAAATTCTGAACTATTAGACATCAACAGTTAATAAAAAAGACAGTGCAGATTTACACAGTGTTTTGGGGGGAAGGGGGGAGAGGCAGCTCAACAACAAATATTCCTTTCAAAACCAAACTAGAACTGAGCACAGTGAGTTGCATTCACAACCCAAATGAACATTGATGCTTTTCTATTTCTGCTGAATGTGTGAGTAAATCAGGAATGCTACAGTTTTAACCTTCACAGTGATAATGTGTCGGCCCTCTCTCTTCTGCAGCTTTAAAATCAATTGAAACAGTGGTTTGTCTCGGCTTCACTGTTTTTAAAAGTTGCAGATCCAGACACTCCTAAACTACATTTTCTCAGGTTTCAGTCACAGCGGGTTTAAATTTCTACCAGTCCTCTCACACACACACACACACACACACAGGGCCTACTGCCAAAATGTGTTCATTCAACCAGAGTTGCCATGCTCCTTATCCACATTCAGACCACTGTTATTCGATCTCCTGGTGGTGGACTGGTGAAGAAGTGACAGCATAAAGACACATTTGTGTTTGTCCTCACCAGCTGTGGCTCGTCCTGGTCATATTTGCGTATGGAGGACATGAACTGCAGATGTCTGTTCTGCTCCTCCAGGGTGACCACCGTCTGCTCCCTGTCCTGCAGCCGCTGCTGGGCGCTGGCCAGCTCGTCCCTCAACCACTGGTTCTCCTGACAGAGACGCCGCACCTGAGGAGGGGTAGGAGGACACAAAGACAAAGGAGGGGGGGGGGTGTGGGGAAAAGATAGAGGGGAGGAGAGAGGATTAATGATAAGGGTAGAAAAAGGAGGACAACAGACGACAAGAGGAGACAAGATGGAGGAAGAGGATGGAAACAAGTGAGGCAGAAGAGGGTGGGTATGTAAGAAATGGAAGAGAAAAAACAAAGAGGAGGGGGTGATTACATGAAGAAGCAGGTGAAGGAGGAAGATTTCAATATATTTATTGTTTTTCCATCCATCCTCTTCCATTTATATGGGGTTGTGCCGTGGTGGTGGCAGGTCAAACAGAGAGACATCCCTCTCCTCAGCAACACTTCCCAGGTCAGGAGGGATACATGTATATAGTCACTCCAGGGTCTGTCCTGGGGGTCTCCTCCCAGTTGGACATGATGGAACAGCTCCAGGCATCTTTATAAGATGTCAGCCACCTCGACTGGCTCCTTTCGACATGAAGGAGCAGAATCTCTACTCTGTGCTGATTCTCATCCCAGCCGCTTCACACTTCACACTGAAAACCGTTCCAGTAAGCGCTGGAGGTCTTGTTCTGATGAAACTGAGCCTTGGGGTCTTGTCCAGCCCCTCTCCAGGAACATGGGTCCTGAACCCTTGCTGTGCGTTGAGGTGAGCCCAACTCCTGCACCGGTTTAGGTTTCTTTCCCACCTCACTGGTGGGAAAGGACTAGGGTTAGTCCTTGGTACCGGGAATCCGAATAGCTCCCTGCTTCGCCTACTGCCCAGATGCCAGTGCACCCAACCCCCGATCTCCTGCTCTGCGGTAGTGGGTGGCAGCACGTTGTTCCTTCAGGCTGTGTCCGACCAGGCCCCACCACCAGATGCTCGCCTGCAAGCTTCCCTCCCAGGTCTGGCTCCACGAGGAGGCCCCAGTTCCGGCATGGTCACTCCGGGCGTGGTCTTTGTGGTTCGTCCATTCAGTGTATGTGAATGGCCCCTCCACTCAGAACAACTGGCCTTGGGAGACCCTAACAGGGCTAGTGACCTGGACAACACAGCTCCCAGGATCTCTGAGACACTCAAATCCCTCCACCACAATAAAGTGGTGATTATTTATTGTTAGAAACAGAAAAATACAAAAACCCTCAAGCAGAAAGTTGGATTAAAAGTACCCACGCAGAAAACACAATGGAGGATTTAGCAGAAGGACTGTTGAGTCACTCAGTATGTTAACTCCTTTAGCAGAGGACCTCCCACCTGCTTTTTCTCTCTTCAGTTGTTCTTCCTCCCACATAAACTCACCTGAGCTCGCAGCTTCTGTTTCTCCGCCTCGAGTGATCCCAGGTGAGCTGACAACGCCATCATCACCTGGAGAGACAAGAGACAACTGAACATGATGCACAAAGGGAAAGGGCCACAGCAAATCCAAATGAACATCAAAATTATACCTTATGCCTAATACCAAACCTCAAACTTTCGACAGACAAGTAGAACTTGGACACAGTACGGGGAATCATGGCAGATAGCAAAGTTAATTAGATAAGATAAGAAAATTGAAAACTAATGATTATAATAATGATAATAATTCTATTTTCAAAGCATATCTAATTATTAATTTTGTACATACAGTCATTTCTGCATTATTTTCTTTCTTTCGTTTTATATTTAGCCTGCATTTATTCTATCCCATTTTACTTTTGCATTTTTGTGCAGCAAACTCAGCTTTTGAGGAAGATGAATTCACTTCAAACCTCAAAATTGTGATTTTCCTGCCGGTTATAAGAACGTTTCAAATTCTGTGACTTTCCTATTTTGTTAGTAATTTTAACGCATAAAATGTTTTATTGTTTAAATGAACACATGCTTACACCAGAACCAAAACTGTAATTTAGGCCGTGTGTTTGTACCTGAGCCTCGCTCAGCCCCAGCTCGATCCTCTCCAGTGATTGGCAGATGATGCTGCTCTTCTCCTGCTCCACGCTGCCGCTCTCAGGCTCCGGCCGGCTCTCCAGCGCCCCCTGCAGGCTCTCCAGCAGGCCGCGGTTCTCTCCTCTCAGCGCCTCCAGCCCTGCGATCACCTGCTGCGTGTTGCACAGAATCTCCTCCGCCGACAACATTGCTTCACCTCTGAGGTTTCTCTTCTTACAGCAACTGACCTGAGAACAGCACAAACAGGAAAATGGTAATTTATGATAAAGTCACTTTAGAAGCACTTGTAGTGGTACGGACAATAGCCACAACTATTACCCTAACAACACCAGAAGAGGAAGTAATATATTTACCATCTGTAGTAGAGGTAGCTGTAATAGCAGCAGTAGTGGTAATATAATAATAATAGTAGTAGGTAGCAGTCATAGTTGTGACAGGAGGAGTCAGTGTCACTGTCCAGCCTTGTTGAGGACGGCTCTGTGTCAGGCTCAGAGAGACTTAGGTTTGCCCGGATGTGCTTGCATTAAATCTGGTTGTTTTAGCCAAGATTATGCCACAATATATTTTCCACAACTATATCCAAGTTACCTGCCACATGAATACAACCAACACTGTTGCTCAGTATTGGTTGTATTCATGTGGCTCAGTGTTGTATGTTGATCAGTGACAGAGTGTGAAAACAAATTTCCCTATGGGACAATAAAGGCATTCTATTCTATTCTGTTAAAGGCCAACCTTCAATTGTGTATACCCATATATTCTTGTAATTTTGCAACCCTCAGTAATAGTAGCCTACTACAATGATTTCAGCATCAAATATTAGCACCTTCCTTAAATTCAAACAGAGTTTAAACTGCATTTTGCAGAATTTAAAAATCAGCACTCGGCTGTTTTACTATAAACTCTGCCTTCCAGTCTCCGTTGACAAAGGTCAACAGAGGAAGAGAGGACCTCTGGATGTGGATGATGGCTGGTGACTGAGAGAACCACTTGTTCTACAGGCTGGATGCACATCTACAAACTTCCTGTTGATTTCACTGAACAAATCCAGACAACAGACTGTAAACAGACTTGAGTGTGAAGACGAGGAAGAAGTGACACACATGGTGTTCACAACATGGTTTCATAATTGTCAGGAACAAAGAAGTGGGAAATGTTACTGTTAACATGCAGGTAGATCATTACCCATAGATAAGCTTGGGTAAAAATAGTCCATTTTGCATGTCAGGTCATCAGCTGTATGAGTAGGCTATTTAGTGTCCGTTTACGTCTAAAAAAGTTTTTTTTTTAAATACTGAAACTGACCATATATCAGACTTCCAAACTGATTTCTGAAATACGGTTCACAACACCGTTACGACTGTCATGTAGTTCAACATCAACTCTGCCTCTATCTGTTTTGCTTGATTTTTCTGTCACAAACAACCTCCATGTAGCATCTTGTCCAAATATTCACAAGCCTCGGGTGTCGTTTTATGTATTCAAGAGTTCAATGAGCATGTTTTGTTATAGCAAAGATACTCTACAATGCTTCCAACCGTCTTTGTTTAAACTTTATAATAATATAATGGTTATGTTGTAATGAATTGTGATAATTAATAGGCTATAGCTCAGGTCTGATCTGAGTGAGTGCTGGGATTTTCACACAAGATCGTAGCATGAAACAAGAATTAATATTTTCAGTCATTTACAAGCATTCAAATCAGTTTGTCTTACATTACAATGCGTATCTTAGATAGTTTCTGCTGAGTGTGTGTGTGTGTGTGTGTGTGTGTGTGTGTGTGTGTGTGTGTGTGTGTGTGTGTGTGTGTGTGTGTGTGTGTGTGTGTGTGTAAACAGTGAATTCTTTAACTTGTGTAAATTGTGATCATCACAATTTATTTGGAGCTCTCTCTGGACACTTGTGTCATATCTATCTTTGCATATTTTGAGGCTCGCAATGAAACTATAATAACCCAAGCAAGTTAACATGGACGCGAGAGAGTTAAGCCTGAAATGTAACACACACGCTCAGTCTATGCGCTGTGTTTACTGTGGGCGGCGCAACAGGCCTCAGGGTCTGTTTTCATCACGTCATGAGTAACGTAGTTTGAAGTCAATGCAAAGCTGCTTCAACTCTGTCTGTTGGTTTCACAAATACTACGTCACATCACCTGAGGTTTCCGTCTGATTAAATAATAAAACCAGTTTTATTTCGCTGCGACTGAATGAAAACACTTAGCTGCTGCACAACATCAGCACGTTTGCGTGTGGATGATAATAGTGCACAACTCCAGGATGTAAACACACACATAAACACACACACACACACACACACACTCAGACGCAGAGTTCACGTCACCTCCACATCAACATTAAGTTATTTATAGCCCACCTGCTAAGTCCGGGCTCCGCGGCGTGGTTTGGTCTTTTTGTCCACGCTGAGCTGCTGCTGTTGTCTCGGTGTGGACAGCGGCTCCTGTCAGACACAGCGGAGCATTTCCTCTCACACTATCTGTCGGTTTGTTTAACGTTGAACAGGTGAGACGGTGGAAACTGGAGGCTGTAAATCATCCACCTGCCGCCTCCTCGGCTCTCAGCTGCTCCCTGCTACACAGAGCCCGCAGCGGCCACTTCCGCCTCTCGCCTTCAAAGTAAAAGTCTCCTGTGCGCACAACAAACAGCAGAGACATTGTGATGTTACTGTAGTCTACAGCATCTTCAATTATATTTTTTTTCTTAGCTTTTAATGACGTGCCATACACTGGCGTGGATTAGGTTTAGTTTGGTTACAATTACCTTATAAATAGTCTGTTTTGTTTTTCACACAAAGTCTGACACAAAGTTAATCTGATTTGTTTTCAACAAATATTTCAATCCATGTTGAATTTCTTTCTTTCTTTTTCTGGTTTTCTTCCTAGTCCCAGTAATGGTTTCAGAGTGTCCAAATTATGAGTCATGTCCGGTTTTTGAACAGATTTTGGATATGATAGTTGAATCATAGTCTTGTACACCCTTTCCACAGCACTGAACTGTGGGAAAACCATAGAGGGGAAAACCCGGTTATTCCATCTCCAAGCATCTGACTGCTGTCTGTTATCTGTGCGAGCTCATCTTCATATCCTTGAAATTCTTCCCATACTGCAGAAGTGCCAAGTGATTACCTGCACTGACAAGTTGCACTAAACTGGCATTAGGGCTTAGTCACATTATCATTTTTCCATAACAGAATGATGGACAGAGGATAGAAACAAATAAATAAACACATAAACATAGAAACTGTGGAATAGTAAACTTAAGTATGATTGCAGTAGCCTGATATGGTTGATGTTTCTAATCTGAGTGGAACATTACAGCTTTAATACTAAAGTTGATGTTTTATTAAA
This sequence comes from Trachurus japonicus, assembly GCF_045865225.1. Classification (NCBI taxonomy): domain Eukaryota; kingdom Metazoa; phylum Chordata; class Actinopteri; order Carangiformes; family Carangidae; genus Trachurus; species Trachurus japonicus. Next base: position 28,093,591 of record NC_140919.1, read on the forward strand.
TTTATTCTGAAGGCAAAGTCTCATGATTTCCTGCATTTGTCCCGTTGTGTCCGTCAGGCTTGACGAGCTGAGGAGCTTACCTGATCCCATGTTTCCCACCATACACCGCGGCACCGGGGTTGGCCGTCATGTCCTGCCCGTGACACGTACGGCCATCTGCCGGAGAGATGAGCTGCTGCAGGAGGAGAGATTAATAATGACACATAATCAACGGTTCACTCTGACAGTTTGTGTTTGAGCCTCAGCACATGACTGGAGGGAGCATATAGGCTCTGCCTTTGTATACACATTGTTTAGCTATTATAGCCATGTATAAGTAGCCTACACATATATCCTAATGATACTTTTGAATTAACCAACCCTGTGATACTACCACTTGGAAATTGTTTTCAATTTTGAAATCATCCATCCATCATCTCTGTTCCTCTCCTTGGACCAATACAGTTATTAATTACTGTAATCACAATTTCAACAAACACAAATGTGTTTCACTGCAATTATAACAATTATTATTCGTATAAATAAGTGTTCAAAATCATAAAACAGTATAAACTGTTCCTTTTTACCAGTCAGTTAAATGAGCATCTTATTGTTTGGTGGTTATAAATGAGGGTCAGTGTGTTTGTTTGAGCAATCAAACACACACATGTTCTCATGCTCCAGTGTGTTGTTGTGGTTTGTCTTAGGTCTGGTTTAATTTTGTGCAGTGCTTGCATTTTGTTTACTTATGCTGCTCTCACAGATTAGCATATCCATGAAGTCAGATTAACTGGGTGGTCTGTGTGTATGCATGTGTGTGTGACCCTGAGGTCGTAGAGTGGAACCAGCATTAGTCTTATTAAAGTCACATTAGCTATAAGCTGGTGGAGAAATAAGGTTTCAAGACATAATCAACTTGAGTCACAGTGAGATTTTACAGCAGAGTCAGAGGGGCAGTTCAGCAGCTTAACACAAAGCCACTGTAAACAAACAGGAGATAAAGAACAAACACTGTGTGTTTATGTTGAGTGTTACAGTTGGGCTGCTGGATCCGTGCCTCATCTTTTGTCTCATTCTGTTCTCTTTCATCTTCTTTGTTTCTCTCCAGTGTGTTTGTCTGGCTGGGCATGGCTACCAAGCCAAAAAAAAATCTTCTTTTTTGGCTTATCATGCCTAAATATAATACAGAAAGTCATTCTCAAAAAGACTAACCAAGAGGGAAGGTGTGTTTTGGGTGGTGGGGGTCCTGGGGAATTATGGGGATGAAAGGAAGCTGGGTAAAAAGCATTTACATGGATATGTAAGAAAGAAGAGAAAAAGACTGAAAATGTAAAATAAAATGAATAAATTGGGGGCTGTTCTAATCAAAACAAAAATGCAATATGTGGCTTTAAAAGAGGAACAGTCACTTTAAGATTTAGGGCACTGTCCCAGAGGAAACCTGAACTCTGACAGTTGCAGTTCTGCTCGATAATTTGTCCTGGCTCCTCTGGGTTTGTTGATGTCTTTGAGTCCTATCAATGGTTTTATTTTTTCTTTTATTCATTCATTGTACTAGCATGCTGCTGATGCAAATGACTGCAGGGTTTAAGTGAAACAAAGGGCACCTAGCGGTATCTGTTGATGGAAGTGTGCTACCGTGCAGGCAAAATAAATGAAAATGCAGAAAGAGAAAGAAAGAGAGAGAGAGAGAGAGAGAGAGAGAGAGAGAGAGAGAGAGAGAGAGAGAGAGAGAGAGAGAGAGTGTGTAGTTCAAACAAACTGCAACCATCAAACCTGTGAGTGTCTGTGTTCTGTTTCCTATGCGCTTATGTGTGGCAGTTATATGAGTCGGTTGATGGACAGCTCAGCTGTTTGGTAGCAACTGACTGTGGTGGGCGTTTAGGCAGGGTCCAGCCATATAAGGTCACTGGTCCCTGGGGAAACTCCTCCCTGGCTCCCTGCACACACCCAGCCCCCCCCCCCCCCCACAGACTAGATAGTATGACTGGTAGAAATGCACTTGTGCACCATCAGGGCTGTGTCCACAGTTAGCCGTTATTAGTGCAGATGGTGATTATCAAAATTGCACTTCATGTCAATCAGACTTTGATCTAAAAAACATTTCTGGTCTGATCAATAATTCGGTTGGACTGAAATCATCAGTGCCACAAAGCTTTTCAAGTACCACAGACATGGAGCCAGTGACAGAGCAACAAGACAGACAACATAACATAACATGCTTTCATTTGCCCCTCCTGTAGAGAGCCGACTGTAGCTGAACCTTCACAGACCTGCAGGTCCATGTCTTACGTAAGACACTCAAGTTTAAAGAGCCAACACGTAGTCTGTTCTCTCATGTGCAGAGTTTTGCCCCTGATGACAGCAATTAGACACTGATAACAAAATACTATATTATAATTATGACTAGCCCAGAGCAAGACAACTGGACACAAAGACCAATCTGAGCCAAAAATCCTAATCATGCATAACTAAGGCTGCACTGGGAAGGGCAGAAAGAAGAGGGTTACATTTCACATAATTAAAACAAAATGTAATGTGTTGGCATTTAGTATGTTTACTACAGTATGAGATTCAAAAGCCTGAGTTTGCTTGTCCAGCGTCTAAGATTTTCTTCAGTGATTTGACTACACCCTCCAGGGGGGATCTATAGAGTTAATGACAAGACACATTGGTGAGAAACTTTACAAATACAGCTCATAACAATGTTAAAACTCCTTTACCAAGTAGTGTTCAGTGAACTCCACTCCTCCTCAAAAATAGTGTCACTGAACTATGCAGGACCACCAAATATTTCCCATAAAGCATTGGGGGTCAAAGTTCATTCTTTCCTCAACCTCTGACCTGACTGCAGAAAATAGACATGACTTTATTTGCTCATCTGTTACTGTGAAAATATTTGTATGCTTTTATCTATCTTTATTTCTTGTATATATAAAATCATATGTGAAACTACAAAGAGATTAGGACCATTTGATCCATGCTTCAGCCTCTCAGAAAGCTCTACACTTTATTTTATGTGTGTTATTGGGTCTTGATGGACATTTCCTTAATATTCTTTTACTAAATATGAGTTGATATGGACATCACACAGTTAAACTGTAGAGAGCTTTGATATAAAACCTCCTTTCTAAATCAGTTCAACCTCCCAAAGCTACTCATACAGTGAAAGCCACTGACCTATATAATATATTAAGTTATAAGTAAATACAGGCCTATCAAATCCAAAACAATCAAACATAATTTGTCCAAAAAAGTCCAACAAAGTCACAGAATGTGATTATTGTCAGGAGGGGAGCTGCAAATAACGACATCTCATATCTTATGTTGTTGAGTTTGTACAGGTGAGTGACAAAAAGGACAAACTTAGGAGAGAGAGAGTGGAGTAACAGGATAACAATGTCCCTATCCACACAGGAAACGCTGAATGGCTTGATGAGTTATGAAAAAGTTGTATGTATGTGCGTATGTGTGCGTATGTGTGCGTGTGTGTGCGTGCGCGAAAGAGAAGGTTAGATAAAAGCCTGCTAAGCTGCAAAGCACAGAAGTTAAGATCAGTCCTGATATGAGATTGAGAGGTGGTGTAAGTGCACGCTGGCAACACTTCACCAGACAGCTGACAGCAGGAGGAGTGGTGGTGGTGGTGGTGTGTGTGTGTATAGATGTGGAAAAACCCCTAGAGATGTGATGCACAGGAGCACATGCATGATGGTAGACACAACTGCATTGATACAGCATGTAGGCCTATGGGGTATGCATGTACAGCAGACAATGCTTAAAGTCCCCCTCCCGCGACCCTTTTTGGTTATTTTAAAACATTCTCTGTGGTCTTTAAATTGTGATTATGAAGTTTTTAGCCAAAATCACAAAACCTGTGCCATTTCCCAGGGCTCTCCTTCTGCACAGCGCCAGCAGCTCATTAGCAATGCACCTCTGGAGGGTGGGCGGAGACTGCGCTGCTACAGCTACACCGAGCTGTCCAGCCTTTCACCTCTGAGCCAGATGTAGAGTGGGGCGGGAGCTTGTAGCACTAGTGCCCTCCCCTGGGGTTGTGACACGTCGACTCCAGTCTCCCTGAAACTGCCAGTTTGCGTCTGCCATTGATTCACAGCAATTTGAAGGCAGAAAAACTCAGAAATGCAATTTTGCACTTCCTTTTCTGCTGATATGTCCTCTAACATAAGAAAATGCCACAGGAACATGTGAAAAGCACGAAAAACACAATTTTCATGGGAGGGGGTCTTTAAAGACTTATACAACCCCCACACCCCTACCTCTCTCCACACACACACATGCACATGAGTCTGCAGAGTTAAACTGTTTCAAAAGTCTTGGCCAATGTTAATTTTTCTCCTTGGCCATCCTGCTGCTTTGGTCAGGTAACATGAATGTGATCATTCTGGCCATTTGGCAGTGGATGGACGGATGAACGATGGAGGGATGGTAGGAGGGGTCAGAAACACTGACAGCTGAGTCAATGCAATTCAATCAGGAGAACTGGCACCGGAAACCTCAGGACCTGGTGAGGTGGCACTAAAGATAGAAATCCACAGATCATCCGTGTCCCCCTGCTCCCCCCACAAATTACTCAGGTCGCTCACATTTCATTGTAAGTCCACCACCATCACCTTCACAAAAAAACACACACAAAAATGACATGAATTCGATGCTGTGACCAAACAAAAACAAAAACCCTAAATTTGAAATGCAGTATAATGTTACTGAGTGCAGATGGTTCACATAATAAACGGGTCAATGACATGACCCAATTTTTTTTGTGTCCATATGATTTGGTCAAATTTAAACAATTTTAATTTTTTTTTTTAATGTTTCTGTTTTAATCAGTTTTAAGAGAATATATTGGAGAATTATGGCAACAATCTCTAAGTGGTGTTACCATAAAAACTCTGTTCTTTTAAAGGCCAATTGTGCCAAATATCAGTTGTTTATAATGCTAATTTAAGATGTATTAAAAAAAAGGGGCATCGCGTGGCGTAGTGGTTAGAGGTGACGCCCCTTGTATAGAGGCACAGTCCTCGCTGCAGTCGGCCCTGGTTCGAGTCCCGCGTCGGGCGCCATTTACTGCATGTCATTCCCCCTCTCTCTGCCTCCCCGTTTCCTGTCTGTCTCAACTGTACTATCTATAAAGGCATAAATGCCCAAAAAATATACTTTAAAAAAAAAGATGTATTGAAAATAACAAAAACAAATTTAAAGCGTTTTTAGTATATGTCCTGCTCAGTATTGCCATTGATTGAGATGAAGGTAGGTTTCCTGCTGACAGGACAGTCCATGTATTTATCACTGTAACTATGACAACCAAGGTCAGGTACGCTTGGCCTTGGTTGTCATAGTCAGACTTCTATGGGTCATATCAGAGGACTGACTGGTCATTCTCAGCGTTTGTATTGTAAAATAATTCCACTGATGAGTATTGTACTAAAACTTTTAAAGGCCTTTTTGACAGATCTGACCCTTGCAATAGATGTAAACAATCGCCAGCAGACCACATGCATATGCTCTAGTTATGCCCCAAATTGTCTCAGTTCTGGACAGAAATACCTCGAAAAACTGACATGCCTATTGCTTCAAAACAAGTCATAGCCTTCACGATTTTATTAGCCAGGAGACTTATCCTTCTTAAATGGACACATACGTATAACCTCCCCTACGCATAACTGTTGGATAGCCTACATGAGATCCGATATTGTGTTAAACTTGAGAAGATCAGATTCTCCCATCGGGGTTCCTTAATAGCCTTTAACAAAACTTGGCAACCTTTTATAGATCATATCGAATCACTCAGCATTAATGACGAATCTGAAGAATTTAATGATTGATTAATTGCGCAGAACCACCCCCCCCCCTCCATCAAGTGTTTGTGTGAGTGTGTATGTAACATCCATGTCCAGGGACCTGTGTTTCTCTAGTTTTGACATACCAACTGAAAAATGCCAACACTATGGTTCTTCTTTTATTTTTATTTTTTTGCTGATGTTGTTGTTGTTCCCATTTTGAATTATTGTTTATTATCTTTATTAGGCTACTATTAATTTGTATTATTTCATTTCCTTGAGAAAAAAAATCACGCACTAGCTACTATAAGCATAACATACGAACCTGGCAATCAAAGTGTCCGGTGACCACAACAAAGCAAACACAGACACAGACAAAAAAGCAGGTGAGTCTCCTGCCTGTTGTTCTGCTGCTCTGGCAGTGTCAGCAGGTGTCTGCTGCACCACCTGCTGACATTTCCAACCTGTGAGTCGCTTCAGAGTTCAGACGCCAAATAAAGAGATCTAATTCAATTTCATGGGGATGGCTGTGATCACATTCCTATAGCCACTCTGTGTGGAGAGATTACTCAGCCTCTGACACAAACAAGCTGATAATCCTGTCAGATATACAGTTAATTGGTTTCAATCACAGCGTTTTGTTGTAGTCAGTATCAGCCGAGAACCAGCCTGTCCCCAATTACATAGAGGCTATGAGAAGAATATTCAGTTTCTAGATGAGCTATACTGAAAATGTTTGTTTCTGAATTATGTCTTGTGTCAATAAATAGGGTGATTTACTGTTGAGAGAAGGGTATTGAGCACTAATCTCTGTCAAGCTTCAAACATAATAGCAAGGCCTTTTCATTAGCTCCATCACCATTTAGCTGCAATATTTATTTTCATTTCACTCAAAGTAAAACAGTTTATTTTCTAAATCTTGCCAACCAACCTTGCCCACAAGTGGAAATGCCCTGTGACCATAGCCCCTCCCACTGTCGTGGAGGTTCACCTGGGCCTAAAAGCTGTCCTGTGCCTTCACTTGTTTCCCCCCTTCCAACTGCTGACATCCATTTATATCAGGGCCATCTTTTGCTCTTGCACCAACAGCAGCACACACTCATCCTCACATTACCACCCTTGCTTAATGTGCTGTTTTCCACAGCAATGTGTCATATTTGTCCTCTCAATAAGCCGTAATAGTTTGCCTTTGTGTGAACTCCCTTTCATGTCACACTCCTGTCCAAGCCTTGTACTTTCCTACAACAGGACACTGACAGTCTGGACTATGATTCGGGTGTGTTATGTCAGTAACAGCCAATAGCTTTTAGTCTTGTTTAGTGCATATGTCACATGTCCAACATGTGACATGAAATTGAGAGTTGCCATCTGAGGTTAGAACCATGTCTCCCCTGATCATAACCATTTTGTTTTACTGTAGTAACCTGAATCTCTGTGTACCTGAACACACATGACCATGAATACCAGTATAGTACACACAAACATGAAACCTCACATCTCCATGGCTCCAACACCACCACCCCTTCACATTCAACCCTGCTCATTCCACTGCAGCACTTTTCACCATGTCTCAGACTTAGCATGCACACATGTTGTCAGAGTCATCTTACAAATGCCTGGAGTCTATTTAAAGTTTCTTCAAACTACCAACTGTTTGTCTGAAACACTTAGTCCTGGTCAAATCAGAGGGATCCAAAGAAGGCATGAATCCTAAACATCATTGCTGCTTCTAGTAGAGATCTGAAGACTCAGACCACTTTGTTGTTACATCATGAGGTTTCACATCAAACAGCTTCTCTCCCTATGTACAGAACCACAAGGGCAAATTTTGGAGCTATAAGAAGGTGTATACTGTAATGCAAATAGAAACATCACACATATGCGTCAGTAGCCAAGATTGCCAGCTGTTCCTAGCAGCACCCATGTGTGAATGCGTGAATGCATGTAACTCTCAACTGCTCCCTATGGCCTTTACTGTGAATAGGAATCAGTGATCACACCAGCTCCAACAAGGTTGATAAAATGTGGGAAACAGCAGCTTCCTAATGGACGTGTGATGTAACAGATTTCAGCAAACTGCAAGTTGCCACCACCTGCATGTATATATAGTATGTAGGCCTACACATAAGTATGTGCATACACACAATCAATGGACCAAAGCTACCTAACATCCATTCACAACAACACATTTAAATATATATTCACTTCAATATCATGGTATTTGGTATGAACTAGCCCCATAGAATATATAACCATCTTGATTTCTTGTACATCATGATAAATTATTCACACAGAGTTGGTGGTTACATAACTGTCCTTGGTGCCTGTTTCTGCAGGGCAGCTGCAGCGATCTGGGGCTCTTTGGCTCTGTTGTGGGTGGGTTGCGACTGTTGCGTGTGCAAGGGGGGTGGGTGTGCTGAGGGATACAGTGACAGTCTAAACTGGGGTACTGGAACTGTGCCACAGTGGTATCCGAGCTACAGAACTAACTGGTCTGAATGGGCAAGAGGCACACACAGCACATATTGCACGTCAGTCAAGTGTGACCTTTCAGTTTTATTGACGGGGGTTTGAATGTAGTGGGGAATAAATTAGAGTTTCTAGCCCACACCAAGGTCTTGATTGTAATTAACAACATCTATAGGCCACTAGAGTCTGAATAATAACATGAAATGTTATTGAGTTTATTTCAATACAGAATTCAATTTGTGCCAAAGTGCCATGCCATGCCTGAAGACATAAAGCTAATCAAGGAAAAAAAAAATGAGAAGAGATTTAAAATTGATCAGTCAGTCAATAACTTTATACTGTACGTCCCCAGTGGCAGTTGGGTATGCAGTGAGGGAGGCAAGCAGCAGCATTTCATATCAAATGGTGAAGGGATGTGTTGTAATGAAGAAAAGAGACAAAACAAAGTTTTTATAAATCAGAAACTGAAAATGTGAAGTCATACGCATGTGGTTGCAGTCAGATATCACTTGGTCACAATGTTTACACCCTTGTTAATGGACATTATGGTAATAAGTAGGTGTGTATTTGTGTGTTGAATCATATGAGTGTGTTCATAGTGGATGAGCAACAAGCAGCAACATGGAGGAAGACTAATTTGGAGTGTCATAATGTGAGGACGGTCAGGCCACAGCTGTGAAACTGGAGCCAGTGTGTTGATTTAGAGCAAAGGAACTCAGCTCATCAACACAACTGTCACCTGCACAATTTAAGTTACATAAACAAACTGAAAAGATGGATACAACCACTGCTGCTTAATGCACATCCATTATTTGGTAACATGAAAATGCAAGTTTATCATGATTAAAAACTGGCTGTGCTAATTTGCAACATACAGCTGACTGTCATCAGCATAGCAACACACTCGAAAATAATAATAGAATAATAATAGCATGCAGGACACAATTTCAGGCCAGATGTTTGACTGCTGCCCAAGGCCGCCCTCACAAACCATGCACCAGACTTCTGATTTTGTGGTTAACTCCATTTATCAGTGTAACAGGTACCAGGGTAAATCTAAATTTGGCCGCTATTTTAATCTGGGAGGAAAAACAGCCAGGGTACAAAATAAAAATGTTGTAATCTGGCTAAATATGAAAAAAAAGTTAAATTACAATATTTATCTATTACACATATTTGATAAAATTTCTTCAACATTTTCTTTGCAGTTGTATTACAGGTGAAGGCTACACTTTACCATCTAGTCATAGAAGAAATATATTAGTACATGTGGTATATTTATTATTAAAACAGGGCATTAGGTGAAGGGCAGTCATTCTCCAGTGGCTTGCTCTCACTCACTCTGAACAGGGAAACAGAAATCACGTAACTGCTTTAGACTTTTCCTTCTGGTCAGCAGCACTGGATCATTGTATTTGATGGTCATTATCAAAGGCTAACTCAGTGTGGACAGACTGCAGCTGCAGCGGTGTGGAGACACTGTGAGTCATCATACCCAGGTGAAGTGATGCAGGACATCCCTCCACTCATTCTGGTTTGTTATCACTGGTTTAGGTGACAGTTCACAGTAAAGGCCAAAGTGACTCTTTGGCAGGCAACCAGGAAACACCCTGGCTTCCCAGTGTGCTGTCCACCACTGATAGCATGAGCGCAAAAAGAGTGTATCAACAGGCCAAAACAAAACTTTGTGATACACGAAAACAGCACTGAGCATTGCTGTGCATTTCTTCAAAAAAAAGAAGAAAAAGATTCTAATGTTAGTGCTAATTACACAACTCCTACCACTACAAAAACACATGTATATGTATCTGGATATGTACATTACACAAACATATAATCAATAATGAATCTACAGAAAATAACAACAACAACAAAAAGTTGATAGAAAGATCAAATAACAGGAAATATCTGACCTCCAGGTCTCTGCTGAGTTGTTGTGGGGAAACCTGGATGTGATGTGAGACTGCTCTTTGCGTCACTGTGTCTCTCAGCTCCGCCCCCAACGTCTGCTCTGTCACATGATGTGAGTGTGATTTAATATCTGTCCGCGGGTAGATTACTGGGGCCTATCACATCACCTTCGGTGTGTAATACCACTGGCACTTGTGCAGTTGAGGTTTGACAAAAGCAAAATCTGAGTCTGAGAATAACCTCATGTGAGCCCCAATTCAACCAATGACCTTTTACATTGCACACAAAGCGTTGTATCCTTACACACGTCATGACATTGATGACATGTGATACACATGGTCGATCAAGACACATCTCAGCATAAATTGTATGCTGAGATACTTGTGCACTTACTCACAAGCTTTGATACCGAGGTATAAAAAAAACACTGGAGTTCATGTTTTCCTTCCTCTGACTTGCCAAATGTCTTGAGTTTGCACAGCCTGTCACTATGTATGACTACATAACATTTCACACAGGGACCAGTAACAAGTATCCTAAACTCACACTTGCAGACACCTCCAATTAGCAGATTGGTGGGTGAATGAGCCACGACTCAATGAAACTCAATCTGTAATTGCAAATATTACTATGATGTAATCTAAGACAAAGTAGTTATTTTTAACAAAATATGGTGACAGACATTATTCAAGTTACAGGTTAAGTTAAGTCTCATCGACTCACAGGGGACAGACACATGGAGGAGAGATTCAGTACAATACATGTGCATGAACGTCTGGACTGAGTGTCCAAACCATGAGAGCAGTTCTAGCAGGCTGAGGGTGAAAGGTTGGAGCAGGCAGCTGCAGCTGTTGCCTTGTCTCTCGTCTCGAGTGTTCTGTGATGTTCGTTCTTGCCTTTTAGAAACTCACCCGGGCACAGAAGACCCCCTGTGGCCAATCAAATGAGGGGACCCCAAGCCCAGTCAGCCAATCCGGGCAAAGGTCTGGGTATAAATACTTAAGTCCTTCACCTGGCAGAGTTGGGCAACCCCTACATTCGTGGACAGGATCTGATCCCGGGATCTGTTACCTCTTTCTTTTCTCCTAAGCAGGTAAAAAACCAAAAGCAACAAATATCTGTCAGACAGATTCCTCCATTGGTGGACTCTGGAGCCATGAAAACCTTTTCTCGTCTTGGATTCCTCTGAGGCTTTGCACAATTTTTCCTAATATGGAAACTACTACTAAAATCTACTTTGGTCATTCTGTTCTGAGTGCACTTTATAGCCTGAAACTTAGGGTTTTTTTGTTTTGTTTTGTTTGTTTTGAAAGACTTGATGCTGTGTGTTTCGTGGATGTGGGCACCACTTGTCTGCTGATGAGGGGACAGCTGCGTTAATGGCAGTGTGGCCAGTTGTGAATATCTATCAGCTGTTGCTGGCGTTAGCAGGACAGGTTTGAGGCGACTGTGAATAATTTAGGAGTGCTCAATGTAGTCAAGAAACCATCCACAAGCCATATACACACTTTGACCTTTCAGTGTACCAGGTGTCATCACTCTGCTGCTGCACCTTCAGCAAGTGACACAACTGCGTTTTGACCTTTGACAGAAAGAGGCATCAACCTGGAAATAGACACAGAGTGACGGCTCGGCTGGTAGTTGTAAATTTATTCCTGACCCCGCACGTCTATTCTGACTGATTCTGCAGCTGCAGCTCATTCACTCCAGCTTTGCATTTAGACATTTGTCTTTAAGTAATTGGAGTTTAGCTACTGGATCATTAAGTCCCAAGATGATGATGCATGATGCATGTTGGAGCAAGAACATACAAAAATATTCTTTCCTCTTTGGGATACCTTTTCAGTTCACACAAAGCTTTGATGATTGAATGCTGAAGATAACGTTTTTTGTTTTTTTTTACTAAATGTACCACCTTGATTTTTAAACATTGAAATCTTTCTGCTATTTTTACTCTCAAAAGCATAATATCAATATAAAGTATTTTGTCTCTTGAACAAAAGTAAACCTACTGCTGTATAATTGGCTGCTAAATCAGCCTCAGTCTTAGGGTGAATACAGCAACTTCAGAAAGAGAATTAGTTGTCATAATGTAGTGAAGCTCAACGGTGAGGGGGGGTGGGTTGCAGGTGCAGGGGAGGGTGGGAGGGGGGGTGCTGGTGGGAGGGAGGTTGGTGGGGCCGCAGTGACACTATAAATAACATTGGCTGTGAAGGGAGGGTGCAGGTGGCGAGGCAGGGAAGACCAGAGAGAAGCATGTAGAGAGTGAGAAAGAAAGAAAGAAAGAAAGAAAGAAAGAAAGAAAGAAAGAAAGAAAGAAAGAAAGAAAGAAAGAAAGAAAGAAAAGTGGACAGACAGAATGAGGAGGTGTCTCCTCTTCACCAGAAGGCTTGTTGACAAAGCCCTTGAGAAACTTGGAGAAACACCAGACAAGGAGCATGGTACCACATCACTGTGTTGTGTTTCAGGTTGTTCTGTTACTTTAGTGTGACAAATAAACTTCAAATGACTGATCAAAACATCTGCTCATTATTGAGCACGATATGGAATAATAAGTGAGTGACTATCATATTGCAGTCTCTGTGAACGACACACTGTAGATAGTGAGTAAATAACACCTGCTCTCCTCTTTTCCTTGTCTCCTCTCAGACGGAGTAAGAATTGCAGCCATGGCAAAGAACTGCCACAACGACTACAAGATGAAGTTCACAACGGACGATGAGTACCCTGATCTGTCCCTGCACAACAACCACATGGCCAAGGTACAACTCCTGCTCCGTTCACGACCACACACTCAAAACACACAGATGCATGGGACCAGCAGCCTGTAGCGTGACATTAGTATGATCCATCTCAGATTACTGACGCTCTGACACTGAGGCTACCTCAAAGACAGAGGTCACATGTAGCATGATTCCCATTGCTGCTTTTAGAGGCCCTGACGTTGTATAAGATACTCAGCTGCCATACAGCACACCATTAAGTCACACGGTCACTGACCTGCACCATGTGTCATCTGCTGTAGGTGCTGACCAAGGACATCTATGGCAAGCTGAGAGGCAAATCCACCCCCAGTGGCTTCACCGTGGATGACGTCATCCAGACCGGTGTTGACAACCCCGGTAAGAGAGAGTCATCAGCATAGAGATTACACAAACAGCCAACTCTATATATCATCACATTCATCTCTACCATTATATAGTATAGTGTATACATAATCACATTTACATCAGAGGATTGGCAAGTTTTCTATTTGATGTGTTCAGGAACCACATGTGGTGTAGGAACAGAAACTCACTGTGAACAGTCTTCATGGTTGAACTAGCTCACAACATCACCGTCTTTTCTCGTCCCCTGTCTTGTGATCAGGCCACCCCTTCATCATGACCGTTGGTTGCGTTGCTGGTGATGAGGAGTCCTACGAGGTCTTCAAGGATCTGCTGGACCCCATCATCTCCGACCGTCATGGCGGCTACAAGCCCACCGACAAGCACAAGACCGACCTGAACTTCGAGAACCTGAAGGTGAGGAGAGACGATGGTGATTCAAGAAAATGAAAATGGCTCGTTGGCGAATCCACACAGCAAACTGACAGCCTTTAATTTACTGACTGTTGAGGCCACATGACTTCAAGCTTAAATTTCTCCCCAAACATTGACTCATTCTTTAAATACATTTTATTAAAATAAACTTTTAGCTCACAAAGGCACACTAAAAACACTGGATTTACTGTGCTCATAGTCTCTGCTGAAACCACCAGACATGTGCTGTTAATTCTCATTTAAACGTTGTACGGTGGCCCTGAGAGCTCAACACACTGCACCTGAAGAAAAACACTTGCAAAACAATACAAAACAGGAACAAACTCAGAAACATCTTCATCACTTATAGTTTTGTAACTATAACATAGTTTTGTGTCTCCTCGAAACACTTCCATTGTGAGAATTTGCTGTCAACGTGATGAAGATGTTTTGTGTGTTTTGCAGGACACACCTCAAGTGGTCGATCCAGTAATAATGTGTCTGTTGTGTTTTTCTGTCCTGCCTCCTTCTCTCAGGGTGGTGATGACCTGGACCCCAACTACGTGCTGTCCAGCCGTGTCCGTACCGGCCGCAGCATCAAGGGATTCACCCTGCCCCCCCACAACAGCCGTGGAGAGCGCAGAGCCATCCAGAACCTGTCCATTGAGGGTGATTATCAAACTGATGACACTAATCTGTCAATGTGACTCAGAATCGCTAATTCACAAGCAACACAAATGTTTGTGACCGAGACTGACACCTCTCCTCCGTCCCTCCCCTTAGCTCTGGCCAGCCTGGAGGGTGAGTTCAAGGGAAAGTACTATCCCCTGGACGGTATGACCGACGCTGAGCAGGAGCAGCTGATCGCTGACCACTTCCTGTTTGACAAGCCTGTGTCCCCCCTGCTGACCTGCGCTGGTATGGCCCGTGACTGGCCCGACGCCAGAGGCATCTGGTGAGAAACACAGACACACAGGATGGAAGTGAAACAGAAGATGTGATCACAAATGAGGTCGTTCCTGATCTGTTTTTTTAAAAGATAAAAACAATTGGACGGAAATATCACACCAGCAAAACATAACCCCCCTCCCTCTGAGCTGAAATCTCCCATATGGCCTCCCCAAGCCAACCTCTCACACTTTCACCATCTGTCACTGTCTCCCACGGCCCACATATGAAAATCCTCATTATTCCTGTTTCGGCTAAAAACAAGTATGTCATGAATGTGGCCACAGCTCACTAACCACAAACCCACCCTCAGTAAATTAGAAATACTTTAAATCCACCACTGTGGGTCACATCATTCACATTTTCGTCTTAATACCACTCAGACTCTCTGTGGCAGATTTCTCCCCAAAAACTGCAGATTGTAATGTAACCGTGACGTATAAATACTGAGTGAAACTGAGCTGGATTTCTTCCTCCAACAGGCACAACGACAACAAGACCTTCCTGGTCTGGGTGAACGAGGAGGATCACCTGCGTGTCATCTCCATGCAGAAGGGAGGCAACATGAAGGAGGTCTTCAGGCGCTTCTGCGTTGGTCTGCAGAAGGTAACACACAAAACCTCTGTGCATATATGTACACAAACACATGAGCATGATTCAACCAAGAACACGGGTGCAGGGGTTAAAGCCAGTTCACCAAGGCCGTAATTACCCTATACATTGGGGGGGACACATCCCCCCCAATATTCAAATATGCTCAAAATGTCCCCCCCAATATATAGATAGCTGATTAAAAAAATAAACTGTCGAGCACACCTGAATATAAGCCGCACCAGCTAAATTTTAAAAGAAAAATATTTAGAATACTTGAATATAAGCCTCAGGTTTTCATGTTGTAACATGCAATATTTCCACAGAAAGACAGTAGGGAACTATGCAAGTCATGTGCATTTGTTCACAACAAAGCCGGAGAAAAAGCAATATATGATGTTACAGGTGTGTGTTTGTGCAGTCTTAACTGTCATAAACCTTTCATATCAAACTCTTTCAAACTCACTTTCCTTTTTGTTGGTCAGATTGAGGAGATCTTCAAGAAGCACAACCACGGCTTCATGTGGAACGAGCATCTGGGCTACATCCTGACCTGCCCCTCCAACCTGGGAACTGGCCTGCGCGGTGGCGTGCACGTCAAGCTGCCCAAGCTCAGCACACACGCCAAGTTCGAGGAGATCCTGACCAGGCTGCGTCTGCAGAAGCGTGGCACAGGTACTGAAATCAAAACAAGGTCACGCATCCATTTCAATGCCAGCAACAGATGAACGTTTTCAGAGATGGTTTGAGAGTTGTTGGGTTCACACTAAAACAGTCAGCAAGCTGCAGGTTTCTCCTCCTCCTGCCACTTTTTGACCGTGGATTTGTTCCTCTCCCCTTTGTTTCTGTGCAGGTGGTGTTGACACAGCCTCCGTGGGTGGCGTGTTCGACATCTCCAACGCTGACCGTCTGGGCTCCTCCGAGGTGTACCAGGTCCAGCTGGTGGTTGATGGTGTCAAGCTCATGGTTGAGATGGAGAAGAAGCTGGAGAAGGGAGAGTCCATCGATGGCATGATCCCCGCCCAGAAGTAAATAGAACAGACAACCAATGACTGAATGACTGTCTGTGTTTGTTTTTTTTATATTACAAAAAAATGAACGGGTAGCCTTGTTGTAAAGTTATCTTACTGGTCTTGGCCACCTGGCTACTTTCTGCTTACTTCACTCCGTCAAAAGGAGGCTCAACTTTTCTCTCCACTCTTTCCTTTTCTTTCTTACCTCTGTTAATCTTACTCAACTTTTACTTTCCTGCTTTTTCTTCACTATCTCTTTCTAAGCTCATGTCACTTTTATCATCGCTCTGCCCATCTTCTCTGTAACATCCTGGGATCAATCCATGCATAGTCTGGTCGTGGCTATGTATACACACCAAAATAATTTTTTTTTGGTTGTAAAATATAACTTAACTGGATAATTAAACTATGCCCCATGAAACAATCAAACCTTCTGTCTTCAGTTTTCTTTATGAGAAACACTCATGGATCATTTTGCAAGTACTCAGAGCAGACTCACAGTACACTCACTCATCAAACCTCATACAAAAACATGACATCCATACATGACAAAAAATATTAAAGAGGTTGAAAGCCTTTATTTTTGTGTCACACATTATTTCCTAGGAGACATGCAGGATTGCAGGTCGATCATTTCCGCAATTTTAGCCCATAAGTTAACTTTTATTGATAACAGTGACAGCTTCAAACACACTACAACAGAACGGTAGCCTTAAAGCATGGCCCTAACTGTATCTAGAGAACAGGTTCAGAGAGTGAGGCCCAATTGTACACAAAAAAAAAAAAAAAAATTGCAAAAACTAGCCCTAAATCACAGCTTCACATTTTCAGACAGTGGTGGACACGTGCTGCAGCTGAAATCTCCCATGAAACAGATAAATATGTCGACTTTACGGCCGTAAAGATCACAAACCTGCTGCAACATCAAACTCTTCCTTTTCCATCTTTTGTTAGATGCTGCATACTTTGAAAGTACAAGTTATAATTGCTTGGCTTTAAAGAGTTACAATATAAGTACGACAACCTTTTGATTTTGGAGTTGTCAGTGTGGATGCAGCAGCACATGACGGATGTAGCTCAGTGGAGTGTGTGTGTTTTTTTCTAGTCTTTTGTTTTGTAGTCTTGGTTGATTTGTTCTGTGAGGAGTGATGTGCGACACGAAGCCAGGTCAGGAACAGTCAGTGTGAATCTCATCTAATTTAGTACAAATATTCACTTGGACTAAAAGGCGAACCGATTAAAATTTGGTCAAAGGTCCCTCTCATCTCTAAAACATGTTGTTGTTGTTTTGGATGTAACTAAAGAATTGATACAGTTATATGACACAGATGTTGTTCAACAGGATTAAAAAAGACGAAGTGATAGCATTTTAGATCCACAAGTCATAGGTCTACTTCACTGTGACATCATAATGCTCTGCACAGCAACACGCTGTAACTGAGGAGCAGAGTGGGAGATCGTGACAATATTTCCAGCAGCTTGATTTGTTTGTTGAAGACGTAAAACTGCAATGAGCTGATTCTGGTTATGAAAGAAGATGTAATAATCAAAAAGGTCATTCAAGGTCACGTTCTGGTCCTAACCCTCTGCTTCATGACTACACATGTTGCATGCCTTTTGATTTAAACACTGGCTTGATGAGGCAGGAGTTTCATTGGTTAACAGTCATACACCTCTTACAGTAGTAACGGGATCTGATTGGTCAACAGTCGTACACCGCTCATAAGTGCTGCAGCCTGATTACTCAACAGAGAGAAACATCTACGGTTATAAATCAAAAGTGTTGCTGAGGCTCAAAATATGAAATAAATATGAAACTGGACAAAAGAAAACCTGACAAAGATTTTGTGGAGACAACTGACCATGAGTTTATCAGAAATTTTGTATCTTCCAAATGTTTGGTTGATATGACTGTGGCATCAGTGGAGTCAAATGGCACCTCTGCCTGGAGACATTAAGGCAACACTCGAGTTGGTTTTACTGCGGAGATGAATGAAGCCAAGTGTCACTAGGTGCATGTAGGTGAAAGAGAGAAAGGCATTCAGAGCATCAATTATTCACTTCAGTTGGCGTTAGATGTGTGAAACAATTGGATTTTTAAAAACAATTTAATAAAAGAAAAGATTAAAATTCTGGCAGAACAGTTCACATTATGTCTCCAAGCTACACAGTTAAAAAAAAAAAAAAAAAAGTGCTCAACGAATTTAACAACAAATCCACGATATCAAAAAGAGAAAAGGTAAATAAAACAAGGAGCCCTATTAAGTCTTAATCGCTGCCTTTTCAAGTCTTCATTCTTGGCTTTGTGGCTGTATTGCACTACACTTGAAAGTGTATGCGATGGCATTTTAACAGGCAACACAGTATATTAATACTGTAGTGAAACCCTCCATTTACTTTACACCAGAATGAGCTACAGTAATTTGTGTGTGTGTGTGGTCGAATTACACTGAACAAACAAAAACCATATACAAAGCTGTGGCTGCTTAGTTTGTCACTTAATCATCATGCTGGATGAAGAAGTTTCTCCCAATTGTACCTGCACTGGCTTCACAGGAAGAGGATTGAAAGTGAGCTTTTTATTTATTTTTTTACTCTGTATGATACAATGGTAAATTACCATGACACCACCTAAAACCTTGGATGCCATGCCATTTGACCATTAATCAAATATTTGCTCAGAAAAGGAGATTTTTTTTAAGCATTTGCTGCACAGACAAACGCACGAAAACATTCGATATGTGCTTCGAAAAATACATTTCAATTTTCTTATGGGTGAAAATGTAGTAAAATTAAATGCTGACTTAATTTACTTGAGGTGATGTTTGTTAAATAGGGTATAGGTTTCTGACTGGATGACAAAACCTGCTCTTCTAATATACAAAAGCTGAACCTGCTTAGTTTTTTTTTTGGTACAACAATGCTGAGTGGCTCTTCTTGTTTGCTCAGAGTCGGCGGAGACATCCTGTTGTGAAATAAAATGAAAACTCTACTTTGCTCTTTAAACCAATGTTTTGCTGGTGGCAGAGAACTAAACATTGGGTTAAGTTGAGAATGAGCTGACACGGTAAGGTTATCGAGGTCAACATCTCAGCTTGGGTCCTGTGTTATTAGGCAGCTTTGCTTGTCCCATAGCAACTAATTCGCCAGCGGAGACAACATCTTATCAGAAATGGTGCAAACGAACATCAAAATCCCAACTGAGCGGTAAAATGGGCTTTGTCAATGGATGGGCAGAGAGGCTGGGGTGCTTCATTCAGTCTGTCACAAGTCTCTGCATTTCTGCATGTCTCCCTCTCGAGGCTGGAGGTCAGACTGCGCCCTCCCTCCGTGAATATGTGACCTCTGCTTCCGAGGATGACAAACAGGTGTCAAACCTCTGCCCATTTTAAAAGCATTAAAGAAAGAAAATAAACTTAATACACAAAAAATTAAAAGATTTCTTTAAATAGCAGCTCTTTAAAAAGGAATGATGACAAATATGATACAATAGGAACAACAACATCAACAACAACAAATTATCAGTCTCCATCGTTCTCAGCAACAGCATCCTTATCAACATCAAATATGAAATCATGAAAAAAACAACAACAACAGTCTGACTCCATGGGCTCACGTCGTATGGAGGTGGTGGCGTGTTTGTAAGCAGAAGTCGTGGGTCACTGACAGCTCCAAGGTCAAGGGGTCATCATAAGTCTGCCGATGGCGGTCTATCCGTGTCTGTGCATCTGTTTGTCTGGCTGTGATCGGTGGCATCAGAGTAAGAGGGTCTTTGGCGGAGGCGAGGCATCGCTAGCCACATCAGATGAGGTGAAGCCTAGGGAGGAAGAGGAGGAGGGGATGCGTCTGCCTCATCATTCCTCCTCCTCCTCATCCCTCCTCATTCATTAACCTGTCCTCTCCGTCGTCAATCTGCCCCGCCTCCTGTCGCCCTCAGAGCTCCAGCTCCTTGGACACTTTGGTGGCGATGTCTCTAAAGGCTAACGGTGCCCCCCACAGGCGCTTGAACTTCACACCGCTGCTCTGGCCCAGCCCGCTGGGCAGCTGGCAGACCTCGGCCTCGAAGGCCACGCGGGCTCCGGCTGCTCCGTGGGTGCAGGACAGGAGGAAAGGCCCGGCCAGATGGACCTGGCAGCCACAGCCCTGTGCCGCCTCACGCAGCGCTAGCACCACCTCGGCCGGGTCGCGAGGGCTCCGCACCCTCACATCCCAGCCGCATCGGGGGGTCCGGGGCTCGGCCGCTTTCTGATGCCCAGATAGATGGCGACTGGAAGAGGAGAGAAAAGGGGGTGAGGGAGGGAGAGAGGGAGGGATGCAGATGGGGGAAGGACCCGGAAATGTATGAGGGTTTGAAGCAGAAGGGACAAAGTGGGGTTGATATGGGATGTTTGTATGAGGAGGGGATCAGAGGTTGAAGTAGAGGGTGAGATCAGATATGAATGGGAGGACGAACAAACACATTTAAGGGTAAAGGAGTTAATGTATTGAGTGTTTGAGTGAGGTAGATGTGTGAATAGACAGGGAAGTGAATGTGTGAGTGTATGAATGGTTGTGTGAATGAATGAATGAATGGTCAGGGAAAGGGGAGAAGAACAAAAAAACAGTTAAAACAGATCAATGGATGCAGACATTTTGCTACCTAGGTTACAGTCAACACAGGAAAATGTGTATCTTCTAGTCAACAACATGTCGTCTTTCAGACAGTGGATGTACAAAAACAACAGAGGAATAAGGCAATCACTCCTACCTGAAATGTATTATTCATGTGAGGGTTCAGGGGCATGCTGGGATTGATTCTATTTTATAAACAGTGATGTGTGCAATTGATAGCACGCCATACAAATACATTTAAAAAAATCTGATCACTTTGCTTTGGAGCACAACAACAACTATATAATTAAAATACAATTTTTTTTCCCATTTCAATCGAACATCACAGGATCATCTACCACAAGGAGCCACGCTCAGCATCTACGGCCACACCACAGTCTGTAGGTCAGTGTTACTCTGGTGCTACTGGTTTACCTGCTGTTTTTAGCCTGAGACTGACACTGCGTTGGAACAGCTGAGGCTGAGAGGAAGTATGTAACACCTTTAGTAACATACTGATAAGACTGATGAGACTAAAATAAAACAGTATAAATACAGTCAGAGCAGAAGGGATCAAT
This sequence comes from Trachurus japonicus, assembly GCF_045865225.1. Classification (NCBI taxonomy): domain Eukaryota; kingdom Metazoa; phylum Chordata; class Actinopteri; order Carangiformes; family Carangidae; genus Trachurus; species Trachurus japonicus. The sequence continues at coordinate 28,114,986 of NC_140919.1, forward strand.
GCAACTTGTATATTGAAGGTTTCAGTTGTTTACTTGAAGACTTGAAAATGCTCTTTCAGAAAATGTTTTAGCCTTTAACTCGGAGCTAAAACAAGTCACTGGTCACTGATGGTGATTCAAAGCGAAAATGGTTGCGTTGCAGTCGAATTAGATCAAAACTCAAAGTGTTGCAAAAATAATGATGAAGTTAGATACTTGGTTTCCTTTGAGCTGCTGTGGTTGTTTTACAACCAAGGAGTGAAAAGCAATTATTTTGTCAGCAGAGCAATAAAGCCATGGCCTCAAATAAATAATACGAAAAAGCAACAATATCAAAGTCAATATCAATCATTAGCGCTTGTCTGCTGCTATATACAGATACAGAATGAATATAGGTCAGGCGGTTATTGATGTTTGGGTTTCAAAGTATTTACAGCAATTACAAGTTTTTTTCTACAGTATGTTGAACAGTAATTAGTTCTTAATCATGAATGTATCATACATTAAAATAGATTAAAATGTATGTATAAAGAGTTCATTTTCTCCAGAGATTTAATGGGAATAATATTCTTATAGACGACACACACAATGTGTCATTCAGGTTTAGGCAGAAGACCTTTAGCATCCTCACACAAGATGCTAAACTGATTGTGATTGATTGTGACCTCTGAGGTTGATTCTACAGGTATTATTGTAACATAAACAGATACATAAACTACCAATATTGAGGAGAGAACTGTGTTCTTAAAAAGATAGTACAGAAGAAATTGAGGGAGAATGGTCAATATTATGGTGTCACTGTTTTAGTTATCGCAAATTTGACCGCGTCTTGTTATTATTGGCCAACACATACAGAGACGCTGATATACCGTAGGTGTCAGTTTCTATAGTGATGATACTTTGGTTGGTCTGGTGGGTTGAAAGAGTGTAAATGATTACTCACCTTGTGACCGGAGATCTGCTGATTCTCTCAGGTTCGTCTGTGACCCTCAAGAAGAAGACAACGTATCTGTTAGGAATCAATCGGCCAATCGTGTTCTCACACCGACCCCTCTTCCCCTCAACCCCCCACCCCCCACCCCCCACTTCTGGTTTTAATGCAACAATCAGCAGCACAGCTTTATCAGTCCACGTCAACGACACAGAACATGACAACTCATCCTCAAATCACAGATGGATCATCACCAGCCTACACTCACTACAACTGGATGGGTCTGAAACAACATGTCAGAGTCGCCACGGAAACAAAGGGAGACGGAGAAAACAGACGTACAGTGAGTGAACCCAGAGCAGACTGTCAGGGATCAACAGACAGCAGATACAGTGTGTGTGTGTTGCAGTGAGTGACACAAATACTGATGCAGGGAAAACCACAAATGGATGAAGTAAAACACAACAGCTCCATTCATCTGCTGATTGTTTTCTACATTGATTCATCATTTCATAATATCGGACTCACAGTGATGTTACTGAATTGTTCTGCTCTGACTGAGGGATAACTAGTTTGTGATCAAATAAGACGGACACCAGAGGAGAGGTATGGCTGATGCTAACTTCAGTTCAAACAGCCTGTTGGCCTGGTACAGTTTGACCAATGCTTGTTTCCTACTTTCACTACAACAGCTCCCACAGCACACTCATTCAGTCAGCACCGATGCTGCTAATGTTACCAACAATATGTCAATCTGGTATTTCAGCTTCATTTCTAATACTTAACACAAATCTTTTTATTTTAGCATTGGGCCGCAACATAAGAAAATGTGAAACGAGTGAAGTGTAAGTCATGAGGGATCCTCCCTTTTGTCCTGCTACGACTGGGATGCAGAAGTTTGAAGCTGATCATTGCACTTCCCTTTCATCACCACCAGAGGTGGCTGTTGCCATTTCCTGCGAGTACACTGCTGACTTTTTCCCCACCAACCTGGCAACCTGATCTCTATTCCAGGAACAGGGGGTGGCCTGGAGAGGCTAGCAGTGAGATTTCATTGACAGATTTTTTTTTCTTTTTGCTGAAAATAAAATCTACTTTAACACGGGCCTGGATCCGACTCAGGAGCTGCTACAGTGAAGTGGCTTTAATCAGATCTAATTACATTTTAAGACTACGTGTCTAGGCTTTTTCGCTGCGTCACTTCATAGCACAGGGAGAGGTCTAATGCTGCTAATCCATACAGATCATCAGAGATATGAATCAGCATTTATGAATGAATGGCAACATGATAATCATCTTGGAGGGGAATTCCTGCTGGATTAACTGAACCTTAGTCCTGACGGGAAGATTTGACTTTTAACACCATTATATTGTTGAATTTAAAAAACACAGAGGTTGGTGTATAAATGTTTAGCTAAACAATTTACATTTTGTAATCTGATCTCTTATCAATCCACACTTTAAACCTGTTGTACAGTAGTAATTATGTAAATGGTTTTTAATTGTCCCATCTAGAGCCTTCCTAGTCTGCATCCCTCAGAAACGAGGTGCCCCGTTTGGCAAGACAAGTGCCACCACACTGAAGATGGACAACTAACAGTGGGACAAATCAGCCCAGGTGTTTTGTAAATGAAGAGTAAGGAGTGACAGACTGGACAGACTCTTATGCTCCGAGCCAGAGACTGTCTATAAACTGTGCAGTGTGTGTGGCAGACTGTGAGATCTGTATGAAGGCTGAGAGCTGACGTCTGAGACAGAAGAGCAGAGAAAGAATAGAGGAAGACATGAAAGCAGAGACAAGACAGAGGGTGAGAGACAGACGGAGAAGCTAGCAGCAGTGTAACAGAACAATCGGTGTGCATCTTGAGGGAGCGCTGTGTAAGATCCCTGTTTCAGAGAAGGATAAATCCCAGTTACATAACTAATCCTGATTTAAAACAGCAGTGACGCTGGGTCAGTCAGTCAGGATGACTGGCGCAGGCTGAGATGCTTCACAAGCATCTGCTCCTGCAAAGGGCCCAGACGTACGGCAGGTACCTTTAATGTCACAAGTTTGAGGCTGAGTTAGTGGAGTTATGCCAAGTTTGTGATAAAGTCAGTTTACTACTTACTTTACTGTTCCCCATCATATCCCTGCTCTTCACCCTGTGACAACCAACCTCCAGAAAGTAATGTGTGTATACCATACTTACAAATATTAATCAAAAGGAATTGTGATACCGAATGTATTGTTTTAAGTTTTTTTTAAAGGAAAAATAAATCTCAAATGTGAATATTTGCTCCCCCCCCAATATTTCTATGATTATAACCCAAATATTTTTTGGGTTTAGACTGAAAAAAGTCATTTGAGGATGTCCCCTTGGACTCTGATGGACCATTTTGGACAATTGATAAAAATAAAAAAAAGTGACAGATTAACTGATAATGAAGTCATTATAGCTGCAGCCCTGGTAATTGTAGCGCATTAAATTATTTTATGATTATTATAATTCTTCATTGTTCTGTCTCCACATTCCCTTCAGCTAATCCTACTTCAGTCATCAATTTCCTGCCGTTCTCAGTACCACATTTCAAAACAGGCCTCACCAGAAAACCTGTCTCATCTTCTGCTTGACTCTGTCTGCACTATATAAACCCTGGTGTCTCGGGCACATATTTCTCCTTTGTTTAATGTTTTAAGCATCAATTTACTCTGATTCAACTCGAAAAACTACACATGCTTTTAAAGTTTTTAGATCACGCATTTTCTAATTAATAATTTTACATTATACACGCAAACTAAACTACAATACCACTGCTTCATTTTAACAGTGAAAGATACATTGTTTACTCTCCTCCTCTGTCTTCATCACTACTCTTCATCCTTTACCTCCGCCTGTGTCTTGTATAAAACCCCAATAAAGCCCCATCCCCCTCCCCCGAGAGCCTGCAGCCCTGCTGCAGGACTGCTGATTTGTTAACAGCATGGACAAACATGTGGTGGTGATTACATGACTCAGACGAGTACAGCTGAGCTGCAGTAAATGCACATACTCAAGGGAACACACACAAACAGACACACATCTTCACAGAGCGGTTTGTTCTAAAAAAGTTGTGTGACTCCAAGTCAACGTCTGTGTGGCTGCTGATGTCTACTGTAGCTACATGATGAACTAATACGGACCTGCCCCAGGCTGATTATACCTTAACGCTAACAATCACTAAAACAGGAGAAACCAACTTCTCAAAAAGAACAACAAAACAAGTCCACTTCCTGTTGTTCCAGAAAACAAACTCTGTTTGTGATGGACTTTGTTGGAAGCAGGTGATGGTGCTGTGCCACCTACAGCCTCTAATGAGTGCTACAGCATGAAGCCCAGCCAGCAGAGACACAAGTCGTCCAGACACACACAGACACACAGACACACACAGACACACACACAGACACAGACACACACACACACACACACACACACACACACACACACACACACACACACACACACACACACACACACACACACTCACACACACAACACACACACACACACACACACACACACACACACACACACACACACACACAACACACACACACACACATTCTTGTACTTGCTGCATAGTGAGGACCGAGTGAATTTCCTGCAAAGTTAGGACCCGGCAATTTCAAGACCTCATGTCAACACAGGAAACATATGTCTGAACACTAGGGGGAACCAACAAACTATACATTCGTTCAGATTGTGGGAAAAACAAAGTTTCTGGAAAAAAGTTTTTTAACCCAATCAAGTGAGGACCGATTTGAACTTTTCACCTTGCGCTCTGATTGGCTGCTGTTGATGGGCCATTAATTAGCAGAGGCCCCAGCTTCTGCTTCTCCAGCAGCTCTCAACAACTCTGTTACTGCTCTGCCTTTCTGATGAAGGCTGACCCTAACACCTGAACATATTTTCACAGTTCCAACAAGTGCATTCTCAAAAAACCCTCATATACATTTTGTGTACATATTCATAAATATGAATAAAAATATAATGAGTGTATTTTTTTTATATTTTTTTTTCCCACATTCAGTCTTGATCATAAAATAATCTCCATCATCATAAACAGGATTTTAACCCTTCAAATGACAGATGGAAATTCCCTAAAATCAAAGGTGACAAGATGTGTGCATATTGCTCTCTCAGGATAACAAAACTTTTCTTCTTAAAATAAGATTTATCTTGTTATCATGAGGAAACAGAACACACTTGGCCAGCGATGGCCGGCGATGGCCGCAATGACGGCGGGGTAGCTATCCATGGCTACTTAACCAAAAGTCTTGAACTATCAAACAAACAAGTGAACTATGGACTATGGAAGCTTGAAATGGCCAAATATGAAGTTATGACGTGAACCATATGTTGCGGTGTGTAAAAAAAAAAAAAAAAAGGCAGTTGATTCGGTGGAAACCCTGCTTACAAAACTGGCAATCAAAGATGATGTGGAAATTAAATTGGAATGAGCACACAGAGCTATCGCCCCAGAATTTAAAGTTTTATTTTGATGAACACTTTCACTGCGGTGAAGTGACTTCATGGTCTCTTTGACATATAAAGAGCATCAGAGTTTCACATAACTCAAGGGGACACCTAATTAAAAAATTCAGATTAAATTTATGTCAATATTGATTTAACCTCTTGATTTATTTATTGAGGAAATGAACAAATGAGTGGAGAAACATATTAAAATTGTACAATTCAGTCAGGCAACTCCAAAATTAGAAAATTAATAACAATGAGCAGGCAACAGGCTCTGTCTCAGATATTCATTCCCTGAATAATGATCTACTTTGACAGACATTACAGGAATGAAAGCAGGGCCTCGCAGGAAATCATAGAGACAGAGCCCACAGGTGGATGCTGGGGAGGTGGTGGGTTTGCAAAACCTCATGGGTAGTGAGGGGCAACAGCAGTAACATGAAGAAGCAGTAAGGGTCCCAGCAGGGCAGCAGCAGTGTCGCAGCAGCATAGCCAAGACTGACTGTTATCTGTCTTAACTAGCTTTGCATCATATTGATTTTAATAAATATGAAAAAATAACATGAATTAACTCTGTAGCTACAGACTTTCCAGATCTCAGTCTGTTATTATCTCTTGGAGACTGTGGACCCACTTGTAGTGCTCCACCACCATAACACGAGCTACATGATATGATAAACCTCTGATTAAAGTTAATTCCGGTATCTGTAACTTTCTCTGATGTTCTTTTGTGACATACTGTTTGAGTTCACTATTCTGTCTGTCTGATATACTTTCAGCAAAAGTCTCAAATAGAATTCCCAGAGTAAATAAAATTTTGTGTTATTGAGGAGGAAAATCTTGAGGGGATAGTTATCTGTCCTGTACAGTTCTCCATAAACTGTAAAGATGATCTGTATATTGATTTTCCTCCTCCTTGCACTCTAAGCATATAACTCTTAGAATCTAAGAAAATTAGACCTCAGCCATCTCTCTAGCTGAACCGTTCTTCAGGAGCTGTATTAGGATGGTAAATTTGAATCAGATGGAGGAAGAAAATGCATCAATACTTTACATTTCCTGAAAAATTTCCAAAATCAAAAATTTCATAGTCCTTTGAATTAATATGATCCCTCCATCATTGTTTTTATATAATTGAAATTGCAGTCTTTTAAATTTCTCCATCTGTCTCTTTAACAGGTGAGAGGCAGCCAGTGTCACTCAGCCGGTGAACTCTTCACCTTGCACAGAGTGCTCTGGCTGCTGAGTTGATGGGTCGTTAATTAGCAGAGCCCCAGTCCTGCTTCTGCTTCTCCAGCACCTCACTAAAACCCTGTTAACCCCTTTCAGTATTTTGCCTTACTGAAGACGTTTGACCATAAAACACAAACATATTTTCACACAATTCCTTTAAACTGGATAAAGTCTAAATAAAAAAAAAGTGCATCACTTTTTATGCCTTTAGATATATTTTCTTTTTCACATTAAGGGCTCTAATTTCGTAGCTCTCTCCCAGTCTCTGTCGTGTTTAGGCACACTTTGCAATTTTCGTCCACCACGCACCCTACTGCAAATCCTCCTCTTTCCCACCTCCGTCCCTCCAACCAGCGCAAGTGGGAAATAGAGAAGGCGTGAGAGGGTTTAGAACAGCTGATTCAAATCTACACCAAATAATTTCACTAACGCTTTAAGATTAGGAGGCAGACATTTGAGTTTGTGTATCAGAAGTGAGGCCCATCAACTGTGTGGAGTTCCGTGCGACCCTCAGACGTGTCAAAGGTCACCGTGTGTTTGTCGTTCTTGTTCCTCTCAAGGACACACAACATACACACTGTCCCATCGGACTCCTTGGTTTGTGTTTCAAGACGAGTCAAGTGCAGCAGACCCCTGGCACCTATTATGTGGCCGATCCCCACCATGGCGACTGTCGTCTGTCTTTTTTTTTTTAAGTAGCCTATATACAGTATTTTTGGCTTTTCATACCCTTTATTTGATAGGACAGTTTCAGAGTGTGAAAGGAAATGGGAGAGCAGAGAGGGGGGAATGACATACAGGAAAAGGGCCGTAATGTTCACTGTTGACTTTAAATCATGTTGTTTGTGCTGTGAAAACTAATGAAAGCTCAAGTCCCATTGTCATGGGCATGATGTGCATGTAAAAAAATGTGTAAAAATGCTCTGCTATGACTATTTTTTGATAAAAAAAAGTTGTTTAAAATAAATCTCCAAAGACACTAACAACACGTCCATATTTCTCCCTCATTGAAAAAATTCACATCTTATTAATATGCATGATTTGCTTGGTCAGGGTTGCTAGGTAACGGCGGTGCGCGCAGTGTTGCCAACTGGCGACTTTCCAAACCCTCTTGGCGACATCTTTTGTAAAAAGCGACTAGCGACAAATCTAGTGACTTTTTCCAGAGATATTACAAAAGTTTCAGGACCTGAAATCACGTTATTACAGCTGTATTCAACGAGCAGCGGCGCTGCCGCGAGCACATTGGCTGCCCCCCCCCCCCCACCCCGCGTCAATGCGTCAGGGGCAAGGAAGACAGACAGGTGATTTGAAAACACGAAGCTCACGTCAGGTTTCAAGTGCAAGCTTGGTTTCCTCTGGGGAGTCTTTGTATTAAAATGCAAATTTGAATGTAAAACCGAAAAGTGAATGAAGTTAAAGACAGAGAAAGAAAATGGATCACAGGATTCGAACCCAAGTCTACAGATTATAAGTCGCGACATTACCACATTGCCACCGCTGCCACACATAATTTTGTGGTGCATCCAGCTGTTATGTAGGAAGTGAAGTGCCGCTATCGCGGTGAATTACTACAACAAACAGCGCATGAGCTCCTGAGCCGCCGCTTGCTGTGAATTATAAAGTTCTTTAGGTGCTCGCATCCAGAGGCCACGCCCACAGTCTCGGAGCTACTGGTAACAGGCTGGTATCCACCGTCCTTAAACCGCTCCCTCACCGAGCACAGAGCAACGTCGCCGTCATCGCTGTTTAACGTACGTTACTCCAGCTTTACACCCTGTGGGTAATTTATATAATGAGATGGGGGGGAAATCAACGGGATTGGTTGCTATAGTTTCGTGACGCACGAAAACGGACTCCAATTTGAAAAATTGAATTCAGTTTTTTTCAGACTCTGGTACTAAAACTGCATTTTCAAGTCTAAAATGCTCAGTTATTGCGTGGATTAGCAATTTTGCTCCTGAAATGCCTTGTAGCAGAGCCCATACACTAAATTGACATGTTAATTATTTTAAAAAGACGATTTTTGGTTTAGGGAATCTTTAAGTATTTATATTATATTAATAAATAAAGAATATAGTACTCAACTAGGTAATGATTGAAAAAAGATAAAATATCAAATTTTCCTTGCCACATATTTATGGCCATGTCATGTCTTTGTATCAGCCAAAACTATTAAAATGAATAATCATTATAAAACCGTGAATTATCAACATTTTCCTGAAGTCAGACCACTTCACATATTAAAACAGATATCAGCGATCCGGTGGTTTTGTCTAATGCTGCGTTCCAGGCTTTTGAAACCGTAAGTTTACAGCTTTGTACGACTTTGTAGCGTTCCAACCCCGTAGCTCGTGTTTTTACCGTCCTGTTGCTGTGAAAGTCACTATAACGGCCACTCGTAACATCCGACCCGTGAACTCGTACCAGATCGAACTGGTATGACTTCACAGGAAGAAAAACACAAGTTACGAGTTTCCTTGAACGCACCATGTGTTAGCAGCCCCCGCCCTCGTCAGGCATCTATTTGGTCCTCGTCCCTACGTCACCACATTCATGCGCATCCCTTGGCTGCACACACAGCCCTTCATGCAGTTCTCTCTCCTCATTGGATAACACTTGTATCCTACTAGGAAAGTTTTCTCCTGGTTTACAGCAGAGCAGAGTGACGGAGAGACCAAACACTCTATGGAAGTGATGCTGACAGAAAATAGGACTATTTAGGACTTATATTAACAAAAACATTCACCTGATATCTGCTTTAAAAGGCGACTGGAAGATAGGCCTAACTATAATGAGCCATAACTGCCCTCTTTAAAAAAAAAAGTCATTAGTTTCCGCATGCAGCAGTAGAGTCATGGATGACATGAGGATGGCTTCTGGTCCACAGCCTCTGATGTAGAGGGGAAACTGTATGGTAACAAACAGTGGTCCTCTCATTGTTGCTCATCTGTTGTGATGGCACGCCATACATTGTAAAAGTAAGGAAATGCCTCACCACCACTGTGCTTTAATTTATGATAATGAAAAAAAAAAGACATTTTAATTGTTTTTCTTTTCCCCCAGATGTAGACCACATAGACCAGTAGTGCTCATGCAAGAAGATGATTTGTCCAAAAAGACAGTATTTAATCTAGTACCTATTACTAGTTGCCTCTGTATGGTGATTTTGGATATGGACCTGGTCCAACGTGGTCTACGTGTCAAACAGAAAAATGTTTCTTACTGAACTATAAAACTAGAAAAAAAGCTTTCACTATTTCGGAACATGAATGGTCTAGACGTGGAAAAAGAAAAACAGCAAAATGTCTCTTTATTGCATTTTCATAAATAGAATAAAGGTTTTATATAACTAAAATTGGTAGTCTCCAGCTCTGTCATGATCTAGTAATGTAACTAATGATCTGTCTTGTCTAAGTAGAGTAGTTTTGGATCTGGACCATGTAAAAATGAAGTCTAAACGACAATAAAAGTTTCACAAATATGACAGTGGGTTTTGGACAGCACTTAGCCTTAATTTGCTTATTATTATTATAATTATTATTATTATTAATAATAATAATAATAATAATAACATTTTAAATGTTAATCCTTTTAAATTTAAACAAATCACATGAAAAATATTGTCATAGCAACAAATTCAATATATTATCCATTGAATTAATTAAAACAATTTTTCAAAAATCACATGGCCATGCAAAACAAAACAAACATGATTTCTAGTAATGTCTTAGTACAGCAGCAGGAGATTAGTCCTATATGCCTAAGCGTTTGGTGAATATTTGGGTGCAGTACCAAATTTCACCAGTAGGCGGAGCAGAGAGCAAAAAGTGTGTGAAATTCTGGCGAAAAATTCTTAACTTACTATCAAACTGAGGACCCTCTGTGAAAAACAGAGGGGAGCTTATTTATAGCATTTAGAGCTAATTTAAAGCTTGACAAAGTGAGGACCGGCCAAAATGTCCTCACATCCCAAAAGTGTCCTCACAGTGTTGGTTAAAAACTCTCGCCGGTCCTCACAATGTAGTATGTACAAGAACACACACACACACACACACACACACACACACACACACACACACACACACACACACACACACACACATTCAGGCAAGCAACTGCTGGTCAGAGGTCTAGTAACACAAACATGATGTTTAGAGATAAGGCTGCTCTAGAGGAAGAAACAAACTGTGTAAATTCAGCGACACTTATATAGACTTTTCTTTCTTTTTTTTTTTTAGTAAGAATTAAAATGAGTCTAAATCAGATGCATGCTTTCAACTCAGGGCTTCAGACTACCCCTAAATGGGGGCTTTTTGCCCCAAAATTTGAGTGTGTGCAAGTAAATTTGTCATCTACTTGCGCATGTGCAACCAGTAAATTTGCTGGGGGTTTTTTTAACATGGGTAAAATGTAGAAGGGGTGACTGAAAATATCTGGTACCTGTCATTCCAGGTGACAGGCCATTGTGTGTGAGGATCATGAATGTAAAGGAAATGTGAATATTTGCTTCGCAAGTCGATTTACGAGTCAGTCAGGGGCCACTATGCTCCTGGTAAAAAAAGTTAGTCTGGAGAACCTGTTTGGACTTCTCAGGATCCTGAATGTAAGTCTTATCAAAATACTACACCAACTACAAATAAAACTACCGGACATAGAATAACTTTCCACCATTAGAAGACTCTTAATTACACCGACATAACCCGTTCAACCTACATGGGTAACTGTGATTGGACTGATTTGAGGCCATATTGGAATTCGTAACAACTCTGTATCAATATGATAAAGTGAACTGTATCTTCTTCACTGGATTATCCAGAATCAGGTTTGTCTATCTATAAACAGTTTCTAAATTTAACCTCCAGGAAACTGAAATCTACTGTGATAGAAAACTGCATCTATTAATATGGTGATCATGGTTTTCTAAGTCTGAGTCTCTTCTTAATGGAACATATATCTACAGAAGAACATCCTTTGACTTGACTCTGTGTGTCCAGAGAAACAAAGTTTTCCACTTCATTGCTCAGTTTTCCTGAGGCCAGAAACCTGCAGGCTGAATTAAACTCAACCACTGATTAAATTCCTGCCTGTAAAGTAGCTTCACCTCGGATACATGTTTGTATAACTAAACCTGCCACAGACACGGTGGAGGGGATGACAGTGCACTGGCAGGCAGGCAGAGAGACAGACAGACAGACAGAAGCAGCCAGAAAACATGGGAAAGGAAGACTTACTAACTGTTTTTGTCCCCTGTGGGAGTGTGCAGCCCGACATGGACTTGTTTGAGCTCTGACGTTTAGTAGGGTCAAGAGTGACCCTAGGAGCAGAGAGAGGAAGAAGAAAAGGAGATGAAGAGAGTATGGGAGGAATGGAAAAAAAGGAAAAATAACAGCAGAGAGTCAGACATTGAATGAAAGAGAAGTGAGGAGGGGGAGGGGGGCACAACATAGAGATGACAGACAGACAGTGAGAAGCACGGGGAGAAGGCAGAGAAGTACAAATCAAACTGTGTGTACTGTAGTCGAGGAGAGAGAAGGGGAAAACGACTGGCAGGTGACTGGCAAGGAAAAGCAAAACTCGTTAAACTCGAACCAAACAATCAAACAAACAAACAGATAAAGCAACAATAAGCAGCCAAGAAGAACTGACTGTGAAAGACAAAGAGTGAGTCCGCCTGATCAGCAGACCTGGGTCCAATAGGTTCGTCAGAGTAGTGACTCATAACTGGATCTGAACAATACTAATACTACCTAAACTAAACTAAACAAACTGTCCTGCAGCATAGATGATGACGGGTGACTGGTTAAGAGAGAGGGACATTAGAGGTGGCCATATTTGTTGCCTTTAAATACTATTAGAATAAAAGGGGGACAAGATGGAAAAACATACCTAAATCTGAGCCTAAAAACCAACCAGCAGCATCACTAGTTTGTATCAGAAGGACACAATATACAGTGGAGAAAATAAGTATTTGATCCCCTGGTGATTTTGTAAGTTTTAACAATAAAAAAATCCAGAAATATTATCATCATATTAAGGTTATAAATTAATTTACATTTGATTAAGTGAAATATGGGCAAAAAACATCAGGGGATCAAATACTTATTTTCCCCACTGTAAGTACGTTTAGTGGTTTTGTTTTCTAATCTTTAAAAAGGGCTTCGAATGCGTCTTACATTGTTATTTACTATTTCAAAAGAGCCTTTATCCTCCCAGGAGGAAGGCGCAGAGAGATTTTCAAAGGCAAATGCTGTAGGATGCAGGTGGTAATGGGAGGAAATCCTACAGCTGTTGGCAGGTGTGGGACTGGAGAAAAAACAAACACACGCACACAAGATGTCTAATTTAAGTCAGAAAAACAAACGGTGAGAAAAACGTTTGAACTCTGAACTATTAGACCCAGGTCTGAGACTCAGAAGGACGAGGCCTGACGCCCTCTGAGAAGCTGTATTATTAGAGAAGGAAGGCTGGTAGGTTAGTACTTGTTAAAGGAGAGACGGTGAGAGGCAGCAAGGTTAGCTAAATGACCTTCATGTACACGTTTACAGCAAAAGAGCTACACTGTCCAGTTACAAGCCTTTAAACATACAGTCTGCTGTCACGTCACCACACTGGGATGATTTATTTCTTAGAACAACACATTGACTCTCTTCCTGTTCCTACTTATGTCCCCTCTAGGAGAAACAAATCTAATTTATTTTTGTTCTTAACAGTTGAGGCCATATACAAACTTCCCACTTCTCACTCTCCCAGCTTCTCCCCTTACCTGCGGGTCAACTTGGAGGTGAGTTTGCTCAGCAGGTTGCTCGTGGCCCGGGTCCTGGCATGGGGCAACGGGCTGGCATCGTGGGACGGTGTCGGGGAAGCCGGGGGAGCGTGGGATGGAGGCCGACGGTCTCTGATCTGCCCTCCGTGGAAAGTGCTCCTCACCGTGGAGCCTCTGGAGAGGCGGGAGGAGGGCGTGGAGGACGAAGAGGAGGCACCGGAGGCACCGGCGATGCTGTGGGTGGAGGGCGAGGCGGGGGGAAGGCGGTGGGATAAGGTACTGGAGGGAGGAAAAGGAAAATCAAGAGATAATAGTTGGTAAAAAATCATTTCAATTGGTAAATGCTGCCTAAGAATCACATATGCATAAAATTATAGACAATTCTGCCTTAAATATATCCTGTTACATAATCCACTGCTGATTCATTATGCCTCATTATCCCTTAATGATGGATGACAGGATTGTTGACCCAATAACTCGTCTGTGCTACATGAGTCAGCAAAGATGATTCAGATTTTTTTTGTCAGTTTTAGACGTACAAATGATTTCTGTTGTCTTTTCACTTCCACACTTATTTTACAGTTCTGACAGATCTGACAGAACACGGCGGATAATTGTGTCTTGATTTTATGATTACAATGGCATTGAAATCCCTATTATTATTTAGTCTTAAAACTAGTTTATTTTATTATTTTTTCCAGGCAGCATAAACACCTTACAGACAGGAAATGTCAGAACCATAATTTCTCTTCCAATATTAGAAAACCTTAGTCAAAATGCTCTCTCTCTCTCTCATCTACAGTATCTACATGCCCCCTACCTCTCATCCCATTTTGTTCTCTTTATCCAACACTCATACTTTGTGACACCTCCGCACACACGCACACGTGTGCACACACACGCACACACACCTCTCCACCCCTGACTCTCTGGCTGGCTGGTGGCCCGAGGCTCCTTTTCATAACGCTCCAGATAACACCCACACACAGGGTTCAAGTGGGGCAGAACCATTAGATGGGTTAAGTTGAAGTGCAGCCGTTGCAGAGCAAAATCATTTAATGTCATTGTGATCTAGCTGCAGTAGGTAGAGACGACCACAGAGTGGTAGAAGGGCTTCGATGTTAAATGGTGGAGAGAGGATCAGAGAGTGAAACGGTTTCAGAGTGGGAAAGAAAAGTATGGAAACAGTGAGACAAACTAAAGATGTCACAGTGTTTTTCCTCATCCCTGCATGATGATGGTCAAATTATACATGTCACTGTAACCTGAATGGCTGGGTTAAGATGATGGGAAGTGATTTGTGATCAAATCAACCAAAGCTAAAGATGGATATACGTATTCCTGAATATCTACAGTATCTACCTTGAAATGAGGAGACGTATCTTTCTGTGTCTTGTATACACAGTATGTGTGTGTGTTGGTACACTGCATGTTTTACACAAACAACATGTGTTGAACCAGAGTGTGTGTGTGTGTGTGTGTGTGTCATCAACCACTCTGGCATGGCATCACATTGACAAGGCCTCTGAGGCAAGTGGAGGTTACACTGGCACAATGCCAGTCCTCACTTCATCCTGCTGCTCACTACTGCTAAGCCCCCCCCCCCCCCCCGACCTCACCCCGCCCATCTCTTCCTCCTTTTCTACTTTCTCTTTTCCTCATCCCATCATCACTCTCTGGTTATAGCTGCCACTTTCTCTTTCCCCTCTATCCCTGCATCCCTCAGCACCACCTGTTAAATCAGAAAATGGAGCTGCAGCAGAGAACAATGGCTCATTGTAATGGCTGAATCAATGTAAAAGTGTTGGGTGTGTCTCTGCTCACAGGAGAGCCAAACCAGAAAAAAAAAAGAGTGAATCCAAACGGTATCATCAACACTAGTCTGGTGATATTTCTTGTGCAGTTAATTTACTTAATATGATTTGTACAAAACCTCATACGTGTTTTTCTTTGTTGCCTTTCCATGAAGTCTTATATTTAACCCCCCCCCCCCACCCATCCATCCACACACATACACACACACACACAATCTGTAGAGGGACATTTTATCGGAGGTCACACAGACAGTCCCCTCTGGCTTTTCCTTCGAGAGGCGACAAAATACAGAGTGAATAAGAGAGAGGGATGGAAAATGGGCCAGCTAGGATGAAAGTGAGAAAGTGACCAAAGGAAGAGAGGAAGGGAGGGAGAGAGAGAGAAAGAGGGAGAGGGAGGAGATAGTGCTCACCATGCTCTGGGAATGACAAGCAGACAACCATCTGTCACAACAACAGACAGTGTGTAGCTGGTACATAAACACACAGAGAGATGAACCCACTC
This sequence comes from Trachurus japonicus, assembly GCF_045865225.1. Lineage (NCBI taxonomy): Eukaryota > Metazoa > Chordata > Actinopteri > Carangiformes > Carangidae > Trachurus > Trachurus japonicus. Next base: position 28,130,710 of record NC_140919.1, read on the forward strand.
ATGCACAGTTTAAGCCCTTTATCCCCCCTTGAAGAGACAAACTGTATGTGAGACAAACACCCTGTGTCAGACACTCTCTCTGTGCAGTGAAGATGGAGAACAAGTGTGGAGCTCGTCTTTATAAACCAACCAACCAAACCTCTACTGCCAGTGTTTACTATGAATATGAATATGAATACATCTCTCACATCTTTCACATTGTCCAGCTCTGCTGTTGTTTTTACACTGACATTTAACAGCCAACACAACCAACCAGTTAATTAATAGCCTGTGTTTTCATATAATACAATCTGCTGATGCTTTTTTACTGAGCAATTACAATTTCTCTAACCTAAAACTAATTCAGATTTCTATTCACACAGTCCACAAGTAAAGTGAAACATGATCTTCTGGTGTATAGAGACTTTCAGCACAAACTATGACGATGATGATGCTCCAACTTCTGATCATGCTAATAAACATACATGTGTGCTCCATATGTCATATTATATACAGTGACAAGATTAACAATGACACAGACAGACACTGATTCTCCTCTCACCTGTTTTCCTTTCCATTTTGCAGCAGTGGATGTCTGTCAGTGCTGGACCGGTCTGTGCATACATACGTGTTCCTTCGAGTCATGGCACTAGCAGGGATGTTGTTCTGGGGGAAAGAACCAGAAATCTTACTGCTGGTGATGAATCAATTACGTAAATGGTAAATGTTTTTTTATCATGATATCTTCAAATTCAGGAAAGATGTTCAGGATGCCTTCATGTGCCTTACAATTTGTTTGTCAGGATTTGAAAACAGACACTTCTCTGCCTTGGCTGTTTGACCTCAGATGGTCGGCAGCAGAACGTATAAGAGTTAATCTCAGGTTAATCAGGCTTCTGTCTTCACAGTGTCAACTCCCACTCCCTCTCCTCCTAAACTTAATTTAACTGAACAACCATAATCTCCATACACCCCCTCCCCCTTGCTGGATGAATCTACAGTTTGTTATTCAGCTGTAGCTTTGTGAATGTTGTACTGTTGAGCTTTTCTCTAATCTGTGGAGGATGTGAATGTTTGCAGTCTCTATAACATCTGTGTCAGTGTGGCCTCCATGTGCTGTAATCTGAGGAAATGGGATTAGGAGGACTGTGAGGATTCTGCCATCTGCACATGTTGTATTGATAAAGGACTCAATGCGACAGATTGGTTACACTGGATGATTCATCGCGCCCACAGAACACTCACTGTGGTGGAGTTGACCTCCTTGCGTCGGTCAGGTATCTCAGACTTATTTGGGTTGTGAGCGGAGCTGACCATGGGACTGGAGGGGGTCGGGATGCTACGGGAGCCGACGGTATTGGTGCTCGGCTTGCGGATGGACAGCCTTTCCTCTTTAAGCCCCGCCCCTTCGCCTACACCACTGGGACTCCTTTTGGGGTGCGTTGACCCTGGAACCGCTGGACCACCTGAGACACGGGAGAGGAGCCGTCAAAACAATCCCATCAAGCTAAACCCGAGGATGTGGCTAATCTCTGTAATCTGCCTTACAGAAGTCAGAGTGTCTTCTCTGGCGGTGGTATGTCGAGGCACTGCGCTGCGCCTTGTGGCCAGAGGAGGAAGCAGGAGCACCGGAGGAGGAGGAGGAGGAGGTGGAGTGTTTGCTGGTTCCGTTGGTGATGGCGCTGGGACGGACTCGAGCTAGACTCAGGCTGCTGCCGGACCGAGACTCATTGCCATCATTCTGAGATACGGTCGCACAAACACAAGACAGAAATTTTCAAAAATGACAGGATGAATCGAGAAAAGCAAAAGTTCTGTTGTTTACTAAACCATTTAGTCCTGAACAGAACCAGGTTTCCAGATCCTGGATTAATTAAAGTCATGAGAGTTCAACACACTGCAATTTAAGAAAACACATGCGGCCTGGTCCAAAGACTTGAACTCTGAAATATCAGCAGAACTTTGGGAGGAGGCACTGTCTCGTGTCCATTGTTGTTCTATTAACTCACGTTACAGGTTAATTCAGTACAAGGTGCTGCACAGGTTGCATTATTCCAAAACAAAGCTAAATCGTATTTTTCCATCTGTGTCCCCTGTATGTGATAAGTGTGATATTGCTGAGGGCTCACTAGCGCATCTTTTCTGGTTCTGTCCTAAGTCGCACAATTTTTGGTCAGCTATATTCGAACATTTGTCAAAAGCCTACTCTAGAGCCATTCAGCCTAACCATGAGCTGGCTATCCTTGGATGCTCGGCTGAGACTTCTGATCTTCTGCATGACACTCAGGTGGCTCTGCACCTAGGGATGGTGGTGGCCAAGAAACTTATTCTCTTAACTTGGAAGTCTACCACTCCTCCCACCTTTGCTCACTGGCTCAGCGAGATGTTATCGGTTATTCAAATGGAAAGACTGCGCCTGCACAAACCCAATGAACAGAACAGATTCGAGAGAATTTGGGGACCCTTCCTGACCCAATGTCAGGTGTGATACCCGACTTAAACTTTCACATGGTACTTGCTTTACTTTAACAACTGCAACTATGTTTTTCTTTCTGTAAGACTATTTATGTAAAAGGTACATTTACAAATGTCTGGCAGCCCCTTTTTTCTTTTTCTTTTCTTCTGTTTTCTTTTATGTGTTACTGTTCCTTTAATGTGTTATGTTTTGTACAGTTTTGTAAAGTTAAAAACTGTAAATAAAGTATTAAAAAAAAAAGAAAACACATGCAAACAGACAAAAAACATCAAATCTTCATCTTCAGTATTAATGACATCACATTTCATCACACCTGCACACAGTACATCCATGCAAGTGTGTCAGTTTCATCACTTTTTTGTGTCTCCTGGAAACACTTCCTTTATTTAATTGATAAGGATGTTTGCTTAAGCTGCGATGGATTGAACTCTCAGGGCCACCATATATTTCAGACTGGTGAAACAGATCTCACAAATCTCACAAACCTATAAATGAGTATTTCTGCCGTTAAAGAAAGTCTTTAGTGCTGTACAACTGTTAAAACTAAAACCACACCCATATAATTGAGCTACTTTCCACAATGACATAAGGAGAAAACAAACAAACCAACATTTACCTCACTCTTACGTCCCAGCAGGAGGTATGTGGCGGTGACCTCGTTGTATTTCAGACTGACCAGAGAGTCCCTGATCTCGTCTCTGGCGAAGCCCATTCCAACCATCACATCTGCAATGAGACCAATCAAATTAGAGGCAGTCATTCCACAATTTCCACAGAGTCACGAGTGACGCAGGAAACACACACAGGTCGACCTTCTGTGGAGTTATGAAAGGTTTGACCTTGATGTGAACCTTTAGCTATTGATCCGTGTGCAGGGCCTGAATTTCACACCTGCCAAGAAAGAGCTCGATGGCAGCACCACCTGCCTGGAGCAACACGTAGGTTCAGTTCAGCCCCTCTAGTTGTTAAACGATGACATCCTGAAGGACATTATTCATGTAAACAAAACTTTGAGTGATACAAAACGCCAGAATGCTGACTCTGGTATAAGCTTTTCCTGAGGGGCTGAACAAAACCAGATGTTCCCAGTTATCCCTCACTGAATTTAACTGTTATTATAAGATGCAACACAACCCAGCAGTGGTCAGTGTTTTTTATGATCATAAATAACTTACTCATACAAGGTGTGTTTCTTACCAATGCGACCGGTGTCATTGTAGTCCTCCACTGGCTCTGTGTGGGGCTTCAGCTCATCACCATCATAGCCGACATTGATCCACTTATCTTTCATTATTTGCTGAAGAAGAAATAGAAGGAGAGACACTGTGACAAATGCAGTACATACAGCAATTCTTATTTAAACAGTAATACAGTATCTCCAAGTGTAACCTTCATTCTTTGGCAGTGGTACCATCAACATTTTACTTCCTGTCCATGTAAAGTGGTTCTCCTTTTAATGTATTTATTAACTATTGTAAAAATCTCAACAACAAATCAATGTGTGGACCTTTGTTCAACTGTTTCCTTCTACAGATACAATCACCTACAGACATGAGACATGAATTAGACATTTTCTCTTTATCTGCTGTACTCAGCAGAGTGTATTGTACGGCTAAATATTTAATGGTGTGTAAAGGTGTTGTCATGTTGTTGTTGTTATGTTTCCTGCTCACCTCCAGCGAGCAGCGCTTGGCAGGGTTGAGAACCAGGAAGCGGCGCAGGATTCCCTCACAGTCTGTGGACATGTAGAAGGGCACGCGGTACTTCCCCCTTAAAACACGCTCCCGCAGCTCCTGAACACAACACACAGTCATACGCCATGAGCTTCAGCTTGAGCCACGCTGTCGTTACATTATAATTACTAAATTCTATGCAATACTGCAAGACACGATTGTGTGGTTATAAAAGTGATAAGATGCAGATTATATGCTAATTTAAATCCTGACTTTACAATGACATTTACATAAAAACCCAACCTGAGCAATTCTGTTTTTATCGTCTTCTTTGCTAATCTTGTTATCGTTATACTGATTTTGAACATACTAAACGACCATGAGACTAAAAGACTAATTACAATCACTTTTGTGACACATACAGGAGTTTAAACAGTTTTAAATAGATATAATGATTTATTTTTCACATTCGGCCTGACATGACACTGAAGCGGTCCTGCCTGCCCGTCACCCACCTTCAGGTTCTGTCCATCAAAGGGCAACGACCCGCTGACCAGAGTGTACAGGATGACACCCAGGCTCCAGATGTCCACCTCTGGCCCGTCGTACTTCTTCCCCTGGAAAAGCTCCGGGGCAGCGTAGGGCGGAGAACCGCAGAACGTGTCCAGTTTACTGCCCGCAGTGAACTCATTACTGAAGCCAAAGTCGGCTATTTTGATGTTCGAGTCTGCGTCTAGTAGCAAGTTCTCCGCCTGCAGAAAAACAACAGAGGCGGTGAAATCCATCAAAATACAGGAAAACTATAACCACAGGCTGTAAGTGAAAAGATGCTGAAAACGACTGTTATTTTCATATTTGCTACTTAAAGCTGGAGCCTGTAATTTCTCTCACTGCTTTCATACAGGAAGTATAAGACGTGTTTTCTACTGCAATGGCTGATTTGAATAAGAAGCAGCTCTCGGTTTTAACTTCATTTCAGTCACCACTTGGTACTACAAACAGATATCAGCTTTAAAGTAAATGTCTGTTACAATCCTATTTATTCATATGTGTAGAAGTCATATGGGCAGCCAGACATACAGTAAGCGTCACAGATATCTGTTTATCTAACGAGGGTATCTGGAAGCTTTTCATTCTCTCTCTCATTACACTGTGTAATCACCTTCAAGTCTCGGTGAACAATGTTCTTCTGATGACAGTAGTGCACCGCTGACACAATCTGAGGAGAAAGAAAGAGGAACAGATGTCAGACAAGGGAAGATAAGTACATTTAAGGTTTGTGCTTACATCATGTGAACGGCAGCTGAACAGGGAGCTCCATTCACAGACGCCTCTCCTCCTGTACCAGCATTACAAATAAAAGGCAGATGAGTGGATTTCTTGCTGGGCGATCGCACCGACCATTTGTTTTATTTGGTCTGAACCACAGTGGAAAAGTTTACTGAATTTCTGTGCTGGTCTGTTTTAGGTGCATACGGCCCAGTTACAAGCAAAGCTGTGACTAAACAACGAGCCACATGAACTCTTACACAGCTCAGACTTCAGCTCCTATAACTTTTATTGAGTGTGATGATTCATCTATCAATTTAAACTCTTCTTATTCAGCCCACAGTTTGATTAGTGCTGCTCAGCATCCAAGTTAACTTTATTCATACTTTGTTTTCAACCCTAATATGACTACAGATTTTCTTGATACCTATATGACCTGATGCTCAAAGTAGAGGCTGTTGGTCTGTTGGTCTGTCTGGCTCAAAGGGACAAACAAACAGACATGAGGGCTTTACTGACCTGTCTGAACTTGGCTCTGGCTTCTTTCTCCTTCATTCTGCCGTGAGCCACGAGGTAGTCGAACACTTCGCCTGGGGGGAAAAGGGTTGAAGACTTGCTGTTCAGACAGGCATGGAATTTGTTTACAAGTCTGATGTTCCATATAACAATTTATCTTCCATCTGTATGAAAAATCTGTATAAAATAAAGTCTCATACACATCTCTTTTCATGCATTACGAGAGCAAATGTAGAAACGATGTAAAGCATGGAAACAGTATGTGAAGTTTGTGTATATTGTCATGTGATTTAAAGGTAGACTCCTCAAATGCCTGTTTTTCATGGTTTAATATTAATTTTCAGCTGACAGCTTGTGTCACATGTATCGTATGTCACACTTAAATCAGATTTCAGAAGATCTGGAAAAGGAAACTATTTCCATCTTGCAAATATTTTGTGTGCAAACTTTCAATAAATATTTTAAACGTTTGTGTTTGTGTGTATGTGCATTCCAGACAACATTTGGCTCTGGAGATCCTAGGAGGTAAAAGAGAGCAGCATGTCGGCTGGTGAGCTGTTACCTCCTTATTAGGCACTGAGCTTAAGTTCACACAACATACAGAGAGAGCAGCAGAGAGAGATCATGAGATCAGGATGAGTGCATGGGAAACATGTCAACAATGTCAACCAGCGAGATGAACAGAAGAACAGAAAAAAAGACAGGAGAGAAAATACTGGAGCAATTAAGAAAAGTGACTATAGATCTCACTAATGAGAATGAACATGACGGAACTGAACCCAGTTCATCTCTACAGGATCTGTAGTCGGTCAAAATAAAGAATCGAGTTGGCAGCATTCAATACTTGATGTCACTCACCTCCACTAGCGTACTCCATAACCAGGTAAAGAGTCTTGTCCGTTTCAATCACCTCAAACAAGTGGACTGTAACACAGAGGGAGAGATCTTAGCATGGAAACACACACACACAGTATACATACATACAGTACATAGCCACCACATCAAACACACCCATGATTACTCTCTTGTGTAACTCACCTATGTTGGGATGGTTGAGAGTTTTCATGATGCGTACCTCTCGAAACAGCTGAGAAAAAAAAAGAATTAAATTAAAGTATTCCATCATTCTTGTCTTAATTGTGATATTACATATGGATCTATGCAGGTAAGTTGCTTGAAATACTCATACATATCTTTAAATTTCAAAGGATAATAATGATTAAAGAATAAAACAGTGCTACACCACATTTAAAGGAAATATTTATGACTTGGAAATATGTCAGAAGCATAAACATAAACGGCAGCATTATCTTCGCTTCATGTGGTTACAGATTTTCCTGTGAGCTTTTGGGAATATGAGATCTAATAAAATGCATTTATGTGAATTAAAAATACATCCGAGTCTGTTTTTAAGCTCTTTCCTTTTGTGCTGAGCTCGAGTTCCTCCCAGCTTCATCTCCACTCATTCATCAGATGCATCACTCAGTGGATTCACACAGCTGGTATATAGACCTCCGTCCTTTTCATCCATTTCATCCTTCCACCCCCCCAAACACACACTCATCTCTGCAACCACCTCTGGACCACCCAGGGGAGTGTCTCGCTGGTGCTCGGCTGACAGCAGGGCCTCCTCCCCTGGGTGTGCTTCCCCTTCCACCCGCCTCCACAGGCCCCCACCCCATCCATCACCCAGCTCCAGACTGCTGCCTCATCCTGCTACTCCGACCGACGGTGTCTCTCCCTGTTTGTCTAATTAAAGTAATGTATTTGTCTGTGAACTCCATTTTAAAAGCCTACAGATGGAGAGTGGAGGGGCCAGATGTGTTGCTGTGAAATATGCTGACGGTGGCTCTCAAGGTGTTTCTTAACACCAGATACAAATTAAAGCAAGCTGAGGTGTATTTTTGAGAGGGAATTGAAATCTCAGATCAGTTTTACCTGAATCTTCAAAACCTTTAATGCACGTGTTTTGAAAAGTCTGCGACAAGCCTCCGAAACACAAGCAATCAGCCCATCCATCCATCATTAGTTGTTTTGGTTTGGTTATTAGTGACAAAGTGTGACATTCTGAACCCAGAGGGGAAATGCCACTTCACTAGGAAGGGTGTGTATGTGTACTGCATTATATAAGAAGCTAAATATACGTGTGTGACAAAGGCCATGTGTGTGTGTCAGCAGGAAACTTAAACAGAAATAGAGTGTGAGGCACATTAACAATGTGCAGGAGATGAGGGGCACAGACAGGGGACAATGAGAAAGTCAGAAATCAAGGAAGAGGGAGGGGTGGGGGCAGTGAAAATAAATGTGTGTTAGTATTTGTTTTGTTTTAGCCGCGTTGATGTCATTTACTCGCTCTGGAAAACACAGCAGCAGAGCCGACTTCTTTCATTTATTAATAAATTACGCACAAATGAAAAAAGTGGAAACAGAGAAGAGACGCAGAGTAGAGAAGAATAGAAAAGGAGGAATGCAGCGATGCCTTCATTCTTGCTGCCGACACTCGGCTGCCCTGGGCAACACACTCCTCCCTTATCGCGCTCTCTATTTGTGCCTGTGTTCCTCTGCAGCTCGACGAGGAGCTGACTGATCGCCGCATCACCGCCGTACTGTCTGAAGGCTCATCAGTGGGACCATCATCCATACATAAGTCAGTGATCATTACATAAACTGACAATAATAGATAAAAGGAACAGATATTGAACATATTTTGAAATGTATATATTTGCTGTCTTGTCTTGCAGACGTAGATGAGGCAATCACGCTCACGCAAAGCTGCAGCTTGGCACAAACACACACAGGGTAAACAGTTAACCCGGCTTGTACGCCTTTGTGTTAAGCCAAGCAAACCGCCTCCTCACAGCAGCTTCATGTTAATTGCACAGACACCAGACTGGTATCAGTCTTCTCATCTTACTCTCTGGTCGACAGCGAGTGTTATTTCCCACAAAGTCAATACTCTATATCAACACTAAATATGCTAATACTAAAAGGAACAAAATAAAGCATGCATGCATGCAAAGAGGAAGGAGGAAGGAATGTCTAGTGCATGATCCCACTCCCCCTATAATTAACATATTGTTTTTATCTTCATTTATTCTATTCATCCAGGCAGCTACATCCGTCCTGCTTCACATTCATATCGATTCAGATTCATCATGTTTCTGACTTGACAGCTGCCGAGCGCCCCACGTGTTCAAGGAATCTGCTTTCTCAGAGTGAACTAAGAACACTTCCACAATGACATAACGCCTGCATCGCCCGAGGCCCTGTGTGTGTTTTCACAGATATGATCAGAGACGGATTCCTCATATGCAATTGACCCCAAGGGAAAAACACCAGTTTTGGTTCGCCTCCGCAAAACAGATGTCCTCCCACACATAACCTCGCCATACTGCACGCACAAAGTAAAGTTTTATTCCAAGATGAGAATCTGAGCGCTTTAAAATACACAGAGATACAGATGAAGGTCTGTTTTTTTTTGTATTGTTTCATATCATTGTAAAATTGTGTCTGGGATGTTGGTCAGATAAAACACGCCAATTAAAGACCTCACCGTGGACTTGACTTGATTAACTGACAGGTTAATCGCTAATGAAAATAATTATTAGTAATGATCTATTAATGTTAAGGAAATGAACTCCTCTGAGGAAAAGAGAGAGAGAAGCACCGCTGCTGTGATTTGACATCCAGTCTGTAATTTAAAATAGATTTTAAAAAACCCTGGTGTGGATTAATATGAAGATCAATGCTGCCTCCACACATACAGTGTGAAGCACCCTGGTTGTTAATGTGTTATAATCATTAGTTTCTTTTCTTCATCTCCATTACTTTTCCTGCCCCGTGTGTTAAGAACAGGAAGCCACATCATCATAAACAGACTCACGGAGGCCCACTGGGAGTGTGTGTAATTGAATTAAGTGCATGGTGCATCAGCTGTTCATCTAAGCTTTAAGAAGAATTATCTGCTAAGCCTCTCCTCCCTCACCTCTCTCTCTCTCCTACACACCCGTTACCCTCTCTCTCTCTCTCTCTCTCCCTCAGACTCGTTCAGCCTTCTCTCTCTCCCACACATTTTCACTCCTTCTTCCTGCTGACTTGGTCCACTCTGTCACCGCTGCTCACTGGGACAGTATTTAGGAATAAAAGTAACAACTGGGGATTGTTTCCTAAACAGAGTGAGGCTAAAAGGAGACGCCGAAGAACCAGAAAGTTCAGAAGCTGGACAGGAAACTGTTGAGTCACTGGGATCATCATGCTTATCTAATGTTAATGTTTCTTATTGAAATGGAAGACGCATTTTGAAGATGACAAATCAGTAGTGTTGTGGTCATGACCACCGGGTCAAGACCAAGACTTTGAGGGGTCCAGACCGAATGAAGACCAAGACCAAAGGGGGGCCGAGACCAGGTCCAAGACTGAGACCAAACCGATGCAAGACCATTTTCTGTATTAGTGCTCATAATGATCATGTAGCTTGATATTTACATTATTCCTCAGCTAAAAAGAAAAGATAATTTTATACATGCTAATCGTTTGGATTGAACAGAATAACACAGCAGCACACAACCTGCTAAAGTCTTTTCCACGTTCGACACTGGTGCAACCAAGTTTTTCAGATGGTTACACAAGCATATACTTTAGAAATACCATTTAAATCATCTTAAGGTTATTGAATTACATTACATAAACCAAGGTTAGAGAGTGACATTTGCATTAGACGTCACTGCAGCTGTCTTCACTGGTCTAGAGAAAAAATCAGAGACACTGAGACGAGACCCGAGTAAAAATGTAGTCGATTCCAAAACAAGACAACCGGGCTTGAGCACCACAACACTACAAATAAACCACAGCATCACACACGTCTTCCATCGTGTTTGAATGGAGCTTTTCTCCAGAACAAGAGAAGAAAAAAATCACTTCTTTTTTTTTCTCCTCACATGGTGATAAACCCGCGTCACTATTGCCATGCCAACCCAGGTATTAATCCCTGGGCCTGAATCTCCTGCACCCCAGGGCGCTGTGGAAAGTCATGGACCGCCAAGCACATGGCAAGAGCTGCACACACAGACACACACACACACACACATAAAACCTATTGACACACTGCGGCTGTGACGTGTGCTCCTCCCATCTCAAAATTAGTTTTGGTGTTTTACAGGATTGTGGGCAGCCTTAATTCAATTGTGTCTGAAACTCTCGGGTTTAGAAAATGCTTCTCCTCCTCCTGTCAGGCAGCATTTATTAACTCCTGAGCGTTAACATCCTGTCTGTCTTTTTTCTCTGTGTGCCAGGAATCATTTATCTGCTGTTCAGTCACAGCTCTTTCTCAGGATTTACACAAAGCGACTTAACCGACTGTCAGCGTTTTTCTTTCCACTTTTCTCTGAGTGGTACCGCATGGCCCTGATTCATGTGTCTGGCCTGCCAGTCTGTTTGACCTTTGACCTGTTTATGCAGGCCTTGAATCTGTGTTTCTCTTCTCCTTCACACACAACAAGTTCACCGACAGACAGAGCTTGAAGAAAACAAAGATGTCGAAAAAGAGAAATGAGGAATTGATAATGCTTGTCTAGCTCCCATGTTTAGATACTCAGCGCCATCACATCTGTACTACACAACACACAGCGAACACACTACACACAGCACTGTACACAAACACAAACACACTTCCACTTCTCAGCCGCAGCCAATCACAAGAACAGAGCAATTCTAAGAAAAAGGGGAAGAGAGAGAAAGACAAAGAAAGACAGAATGAGAGGGACAAACGAACACACAGGCCTCTTTCTCTGATCCCACGTCAGACGACCTCCTGTCAATGACCCTCTGTTTGCGTGTGCGTCTATTAGCTATGAATGAGAATAGTCCAGCTCTCAGTGTATTACAGTTACAGCCATCAGACACAACATCAAAGCCGCCAACCCGTTCACCATGTGTGTGAGCGTGTATATACATACTGTATGTAGATTATAGTCCTGTATGTATGTATGTATGTGTGTGTGTGTGTGTGTGTGTGTGTGTGTGTGTTACACAACCAGCTGGTGTTGCAGTGTTGCTACCAATCAAATACAATCCTGAACCAATTCATGCACCAAAATGCAAAATAATACTATGACTAAGATTACATCAGAATGAAACATCAGCATGACCAACTTTTAAGTTCAATCGTTAACTTCAATCATTAACTAACACATAAGTCAAACAGGTTTCAATTTCCACTATGAAATTATTGACCAATATTGATCAGAATCAGAATCTGAAATGTTTTTATTGATAACATTTCACAAAGTCTTCTCTGAACCTTCTGGATGATAAGTGAAGTGAAGAACTCTTCTTCTGCCAGAGTCATTTCTAATGTGTACATCAGCCACTTCAACACATGTTCTTACTCTAAAGGTCTAGACAGCAATGACCCGCGCTCAGTCTCTAATGAGCAGCATTACTCAAGGATCCACCTCTGCTCTGTTGCTTGTCGTGGTTGAACTTTTGAACAGACTTTCGACCCCGTCTCTTCTTTTGTTGCCTGTTGCTGGGAGCGCTGACCCTCTATGTCATCCATATGAAACAGCTACTATATGAGCTCCTCCTCCCGCTGCATCCATTCCCTTAATGTACAGCAGTAATTAGAGCTCCCGGGCCGGTTGATGAGAGCAGCTGAATCATTAATGAAGAGTAGCTGGAGTTTAATTCTGGTCTCATTTCGCTGGCAGCGCGGCCACAATCATAAGCAGCCTGACTCAGCTTGATTACATTAGGGGAAATAATATGGAGTTTTATAGATGCTGGGTAAACAAGGAGCGGTAGAGGGAGGCAGTGGTGAATAAACACAGGGCATTGAACTTCTCGTCTCTTGTTGTTGTTTTTGTGGTGGGAAAACCTTCTGCTCTCTCGCTGTCCGCCCTCTTGTTCCTTTATTGTGTAATTATTCCCATTACACACCGGCACAATAACAACAATGCATTACAGCAGCAACAATATGATTATGCCCAGACACCCACACAGGGACAACAGCAATGCAGATAATGGCATTACACGTGCATACAAAAGGCAAGAGCAGAGACCGTGTCAGGCTGTGAGGTTATCATTCATGTAGGCCTACACACACACACACACACACACACACACACACACACACACACTGTCTGTTCTCTTTGGTTCTGCTCTGTATCTTGTCTTTCTCAGGGTCCCTGCCTCTGTGCCAAGACCCCATCACACCCCCCACCCCTATCCCAGCTCGGCCGCCCCTTTTGTTTGCCTGTCTGGAATTTAGTTCCTGGCTGAGGGGGCCTGCGTGAGGGACAAAACGCACTTCAGAGCATTAGATGGTGGCCCGAACCCTGCCTGGCATGCACACACACACACATCCATTTTACTTGTGTGTGAACATACACACAACACTGCATGAGTGCCTACAAAAATTCTCCTGTTCTCAAAGTAACACCGAGCTTTGATGGGGCCTGCATAGCCTGGCAAAATATCCGACAACACACACCCGAGGGGGGAAGAGAGCACAAAGAAAGCCCACTTGGTTCTGTGTGTGCTGCTGTTACAGCCTTAGAGCATTTCATTACAGCCATTTTAGCGAGGCATTGACAAAATCCTTCAAAGAGATTTGACTACAGTTTAGAGGACAGACGGGTTTTCCATGGCTCGAAACACAGGTTAAACCCTTCTAACTCTTCTGCTAAGTTCAGGTGCAAAAACTCTGCTCCAACACAGGAACAAGGACCCCTTAAAATAAAGTGTTACCAATTATACACTCTTTTCCAAGACAAGCAATACCCAGGGGCAAATCATAGTCAAGAGCAAACTGTTTACAGAAGGTGTAACTGTAATTCAGTTTGGATAATTTCTCCAACTTTGGCAGAACTGCATCTCTTCCAACACTTCAGTTAGTGTGTGCAACATTAGAAGACAAAATCCTTTTTTTTTTTTTACTGTAGCCACACTTTACTAGATGTGCATGTTACCACAAGTAACTGGTACAATTTAGGTAGATATATGTGTTTGATTTTCATTGCCATATAATCTATCTGCTGTTTCATGCTATATGACGGCTGTAAAATTTACATTTGCATTGGCAAGGTTTACTCCCCACTGCACTGGAGCAGCCCAGCACTTGGGTGAAGCAGGGAGTTTGTACAGTGGCACTTCACTATATATGAAGAACTCTTTTTTAAAGTCTAACAACCCTGACAGTCCCTGTGCATCCCTGAAATAGTTTTAGCAGCCCAGCCGGGCATCCTGTAGTGCCACAGACAGCGGAGAGTACAGCTGTGATTACAGTAGAGCCACTACGGCAACGCAACGCCTGGGGAGGGAGGAGAGAAAGTGGGACACAGAGATACAGTTAAGAGAATGAAGAGTTGATAAAGAGAGAATAAAATGGAGAGAGAGAGAGAGAGAGAGAGAGAGAGAGAAATAGGGCATAAAGCTACAGCACAGAGACGAGGTCGACAGAGCACAGGGTGAGGCGCAGCAGAGTGTGTAGAGGGGCAGAGAACTTCTCTACAGACTGTGTGTTTGTATTTCAGCTTTGAATATTCATGCTGTGAAAATTAAAATGCAAATGATGTGCATTTCCATTTTGTACATTAATGCACACACATCGATCTTCCATGAAAGACAGAGGACTGATCAATGTTGAATAAATTCTCTTCAGTGCCACCGCATGAAGCATCTATTTCATATTTTCATCCAGAGAACAAACTTCGCAGAAATCAGCTGAGCTGATGGTAATAAAACTACAAATAAGACAATAAAAGCTTTCAGCAGTTTTAAGTAACGGTATTGATGTTAACTGAGATCGACAGAAAAATCATTGAGTTACTTGAGATGGTATCGACTAAAACTGTTAAAGGGGAAAATCCCACAATACTGTTCTGCATTTTCTCACATTTGATCAAACAACAAAAGCCTGTTAAAAGATTGATTTGATATATCACAACCTTTCACTCATTTGAAAAATGTGTTGAGTTAAATAAAAAAATAAAATAAAGTCTAATAAAGTCTGAAAAAAGTTGTCCAATTGTGTTTGAGAAGCTTATTAAATTGTACTTTGTAACAGTTAAAAGAGTAAATTGAAAATGCTTTGGTTGAGCCTGAAAAGTAGGAATAGCAATATAATCTTAAAGGTGTTCAGAAATGGCTTGTTTGTCCTGTTTGTCGCCCCTCCTTCTACGAGTTTCAACGAGTTGCCGCACGAGGAAAACAAATTTGATTGATCGTTATCGAGCGGGCGGGATATTCAAAGCTTGGGGCGAGACTGAGCTCGGTGTGTGTGTGTGTGTGTGTGTGTCTCAGACGTTTGATTCACTGATGACGGATCCAATATCAGTGGCTGATGAATCGTGACGCATAATTCGTGTGCCTGCATTATCCAGTGCGGAAAAAAAATACCACACTTTCACCCCGGATTTACTCGAAAATAGAATTTTGCACAAAGTTTGGGCTACATCGTCTGATAGATGAGTTATTACACTATTTTTATGACCCATAGTGGAATCAAATTCATTTTTCTTTTCTGTACACCTTTAATGGTAAGAAATGTAGATGTAGTATAATGACCAGTCAATTCAGCTCCAGTTTATAGGTTGGGGAAAGTGACTGCAGAAAAATGTGGATGGAGAGAGAGAGAGAGAGAGAGAGAGAGAGAGAGAGAGAGAGAGAGAGAGAGAGAGAGAGGACAGACATGTGACAGACAGAGAGAGACAAAGAGACGGAGAGGGACAGTGTCACCTGGCAGCATGTGTAGTGTCCTACACTTCTGCAATAATGCTGACAAGACAGGACACCACTGGCAGCCACAGCCCTGACACTGCTGCACAGCACTATGCAGCACTGGACCACGCCATGCTGCAGAGTGCACACACACACACACACACACTCGAAAACACACACACACACAGTTCTGTACCAGCCTTGTTAAAACCAAGGTCTTAGCTTACAGATTGGGAGAGCAGATTCACAGTGTAATTAAGTCAACACCTCACTGCTGGAACAGAAGGCAAATGATGCTCGGAGAAAAAAAAAAAACTAACAATGGATCTCACAGTGCGTTTCAGCACCAGCAGGTCTGTGTTCCCACAAAGACACAGACAAGCGTCCATCACCTCAGTTTCACCTCTGTTACAGAGAGCAATAGTTTATCAGGGGGCGATAACGCTGACAGAATATCAACTGTACTGCTGTGAAGTGGACCTGAACTCCACTGTGGCTTTAGTGACACGATAATGAAAGATGAGAAGTTGTGTCCTGAGATACTAAAATGATCAACTTCGGCCGACGGCGGTCTGAGAGCTGGTGTGCAGCAGCAGCAGCAGCAGCCTGTAGGCAACCAACACTTCACTGTTTGTCATGTGCGTGATGTTGCATGGCAGCAGTCAGTATCCATCTATCATCAAAACTGTCCACACGGTTACAACTGAACTGGCAACAGTTGATTTTTCACAGCCACTACTGGACACCATGTGAACATGACAGGATGTTGTTTTCCCTCAGTATCAACCTTTGTTTTGTATAATACAACATCTATTGCATGTCTGTCCGTCCTGGGTGAGGGATCCCTCCTCTGTTGCTCACCCTGAGGTTTCTCCAAATTTTCCCTGTTAAAAGGGTTTTCCATGGAGTTTTTCCTCAGTTGATGTGAGGGTCTAAAGACAGAGGATGTTGTTATGCCGCTGTGTAAAGCCCTTTGAGACAAACTGTTTGTAAAAACCAGCTATACAAATACAATTGCCTTGCCTTGCCTTTATTCACCAAGGGTTATTGTCTACTGATTAGTCAGATGTTTTTGTAACTTAGACGGCAGCTAACATGAAATAGATCTGACTCTGTTTATGTTTAGGAATGACTCAGACTGGGAAAGTCTGGTGATTAAAACTCTTTCTGTGCCCTCGTGTAGCTCCACTAAGGTTAGGAGTTGCGCAAAGTCATTAGGAGCTGCCATGTTCAAACTCTTATCTGATGTTATTTCACAGTTAATTAGAAGGTCAGGACGGAAAGAAAACAGAAGGGAGCTGTTTAAAAGACTGTGTTGGACCATAAGAGATATGTAAACTAAAATATATTTAATTTTGATAAACTACTCGGGCTGTCACCTCATGTTATGTATTATAGTAGGATTACTCTGACAAATGTTAAGTGCCAGAGCAGCAAAGTCACCAGTATCTAGGCCGGGTGAACCCACTCTCACTCCAAGCTAGACACCATCAATATCCCAACGATCTGTTATCAGAGTCACAACCCAGTTTAGACTGGTTAGCTAACTAACTGAGCATTCATCAATAGTGTGTGTGTGTGTGTGTGTGTGTGTGTGTGTGTGTGTGTGTGTGTGAGATGCAAAATCAATCTCAATGATGTGAGTGAGTGTGTTTGCTGCAGTCGAGCTGCTGATAAAGCCAGACAAGGCCAAAGTTTGATCAGCAGAGCCGCCACTGAACAACGACTGACTTGTTCGCACAAAGCAAACCACAAAAACTACCCACAGGTTCAAACTATCTCTGAATGACAAAGAACAAAGACAACGCACATCTGATGCAGAAGTGAGGAAAAAAAAACACGTGTGAAAACAACATGGGAGAGCAACAACAGTACAACATGCTCATGACTGTCCTAAATCAGCTTCTCCTCACATATATCCTGATCTTCTCTGTTTTATATCACAAATTTAATATGAAATATGTGGTTTTATGTCAATTAATTAACTGAAAAAACAGCCAGAGATGCTGTGAACGATTTGAGACTCACTGTTCTCCTGCAGTGACAGCACTAACACATAAACAACAGCCACCGATCTTTCAACGCTTGCTTTCATTTTCAGAGGCGAATAATCCACCAACAAAACCACATGAGAAAACATTGCAACTTTAAAGGCTTGAAAACAGTGGGCAGGCCAGAGGCGATGTTTCTCAATTCTTTTTCATTAGATTGCTCTCAATCAGCACATGCATCACACATGCTCACTCAAATAGCCGCGGCAGGCCAAGGTGGCTTAATCTCATTAGGCCATGAATGCAATACACGTAGTTAATACAGGTTCCTGGATGTCACTGCACAAGCATACAGTGACGTACATCACTGTAAGCTCCGAACTGGTTAGTTCCAGTGGACTGAGTGGACAAATGATGGTTACTTTATACCTATTATTATACTGACAAAGCTTCTTGGACTCTCAGTATGAAACAATGTGGAGCTCCACAGATTTACATCACCCCCTAAACCTGGATAGTAGACCTGGAGCATTTTTACTTCTACACCACCAACAATGTTGTCTCAACCCCTTTACAAATCCCCCCCGTCATGCAGCGCTGTCTCAACCTGCAGCCAGTGATTTCCTTCCACAGCAGTAAGTTTCATGTAACAACCAAAAGGTCAACATTCAAAGGACTGATGCAAGCAAGGGTCTGAGAGATACAGCAAAACAACATGTGAGGAAGTTCTGGCTGCTCCTGATGCAACACAGCAGACTGACCTCTCATCTTTAAAATCAAAAGGGTCAAACTGCAGTTCAGTCTAGTGGATAAGGTGACTTAAGGCCGAGAGCAGCAGATGACAAGTAAAATAAGAAAACGGTATTGTTGCTTTAGTAATAGTAGAACAAAAGAAGTGGGCCATTCAGTTTCACCAAGGTGGTTGACTGTGCTCTGTGGTGTTGGTCCAGTCTTCGTTTAGCTCATTGTTTAGTTTTATGCAACTAAGACTGTTTCTCAAAAACAGAGACTGGTTCATATTAGGACATAAACATTGGCCACCTCACCCTCCAGGCGAACCCAGGTCTAAAACCAATGTTGCCATTTGAACATGGTAATCAGTGACACCTGCGCTCAGTACTCGGGCTCCACATGAAAAACAGGAAAACATTTGCTTGCCAACATTGTTATGGAGCGAGACGGGGAAGAGTAAGAGTTTTTAGAGACCAACATCAGATCTTTTTGTTGTTACTCTCTCTGCTGAATTCACCCAAGTAAAACATCCAGGTAACAAGTTTTCTGCTCGGGGAAACAGAGCGGAGCCACTGGATGTGGTTCCTTGGCCTTTTTTTTCTCCTTCTAATTTTGAAAAGCTTTTACCGGTAATTTACCCAGAATTCATTGAGCTAGTTTGTCTTAAAATGGTGAACAACGAACCAGCTTCATGTAACAGATGAATTCAGATGTCTATCTTGCTGTTTTATCTTAACCACACAGTCAAAGTCGGTCTTTGTGTATGATTATGCGTATATCTCTTTGTTTTCATCTTCCCTCTGCTACGTTCAGCTTTTATTTGGACACACAAAAGTCTGCACATGGACAAAAACAAAAGAAAACACATAGGTAACATGTGACTCACCTTCTGTAGGCTGGTCGGGTTGAGTTGCGTTTTATCAATGATCTTTATTGCAACCTGTGAGAAAACAATAAGAGGAATGAACAACAATAATCTCACAGAGACATGTTAATTCAACTCATTCAGTCACTCCAGACAACATCAAAACAGAAACAGAACAGAGAGAAAAGAGCCAACACTGGTGTTTCTGTCCATCTCTAGAAACAGCTCCTGGTGAGTAAATTACTTAACTTTGATGCTGAACTCACATTTCTTACAGACTGGTAAGTAAACCACTGTTACTGCTAACATTAGCCATGGAGCAGTAGCAAAATTTATTTTCTGAAGTGAGTGGTTTGATCTTTAAAATGTCACAATGCACTGGAAAATGTGAAGGATAATTTCCTGTAGCACGTGACAACGTCCTGGTCTTGACAACCACCGGTCTAAAACCAGATATATTCATACTGGATACACAAAGACAAAGAACAAAACCTACAGACGTTCAAACTAAAAGCTCAAATTTACAAAAACCGTGGTGGTGATCATTTTTTTAATTAATTAATTACCTAACTAATTGTACCAATCAGTTCTAATTGAATTTGTTATGAATATATTGTTACTTCAGTTTCCGAACTGTATAATATCGAGTCCAATATGTGACCAGACCTACATTAAAGCAGAAGTAAGTGATATATTTGTGTTAATATAAGTCTTAAATAGTTATATCTTCTGACAGCAATCACTTACATAGAGTGTTTGGTCTGAAACACGGGTCTGTCAGTCCCTCTGCTCTGCTCTGAGCCGAAGAGAAAACATTTATCGTATCCTACAGTTTTTATCCAATGAGGAGAGAGAACGGCATGCAGGGCTGTGTGTGCAGCCAAGGAACGCCGTGAATGTGGCGACGTAGGGACGAGGACTGTTATGGTGCGTTCAAGGAAACTCGTATTTTTCCGACCGTGAAGTCGTACCAGTTCGATCTGGTACGAGTTCACCGGTCGGAAGTTACGAGTGGCCGTTATAGTGACTTTCACCGGTAAAACAGGTCGGAAAAACACGAGTGGGTTGCCTGAAACGCTACAAAGTCGTAAGTTGTGACTTGAGGCTGTAATTTACGATTTCAAAAGCCTGCCTGGAACGCAGCATTAGCGAAAACGACCGGACCACTTACTTCTGCTTTAGCCATGCATCACAACAAGATACATTTTTAGCATTTACATGAGCAAGATCCCTTATTCAGAGCTAAATAAGTAAAACATGCAAATCAAACCACACTGCGGTGAGGACAGACATTGTTTTGGAGTAAAAACACGAGATGAAACCCACCAAACAGACCAACAAGGCTTCGAAAGAGGCTTAACAACATGTGGCGACCTGGTCGTAGACTGCGTCAAACTAACACGGTAAACCACCGATATATGACTGTCTCCTGCTTTATGAGGGAGGAACACAACAGCTCTCACATGATCGAGCCAGCGGCCGGGCACATGAACTTTCTACTGAGTCTGATGGAGTTATCGACCCTGCTGATGTAGGTCAGGTTTTTTACAAGAAGAAAGACTGCAGTGTATTTAAACACGCGGGCGTACACCTACACAGAAGAAAAGCATGACTGTCTCTGCTCAAGGGTTTATGGCTGTGGCTGTGCTGTGAGATGAGACCGTAGGAACTCCATATTTGGGCAAAGCCCCTTGGCTCTCTCCTGCTCTGGCTCCCAAAACTGTTTGTACACGTCTTCTCTTTTTCTTCAGCCTCATCAGTCACAACACACGTGACTTCGTTTACGCCTCACAGTTGTGAACGTGAACGTCTCCTACCCTCTTGTTTCTTTAGACTCACCTCTCTGCCGGTCAGTATGTGCCGTGCCAGTTTGACCTTGGCGAAGTTGCCCTTGCCGATGGTCTTCAATAGCCGGTAGTTTCCGATGTGCGGCTGCTCATCTGAACACAAGGCAATGGAGTTACGACATCGGGCGCCGAGCGAGCGGCTTGACCAGCCGGTACCCTTCTCTGAGCGGCTGGCTGACAGGGAGGTATGCTGAGGAGAGAGAGACATGAACTGTCAGACTGATTTAACACTGTGCATGTCATTTTCACTAAACACAGTTATCCATTCAATACCTGACAACGTACTGTAGCTGGTCATTGCCCTGTAAATGTACTATGTTTAATTAAACTTTCTCCTTTATTGAACTACAGCTGGTTCATAGGAAACGGGACATGAAACAAATGTGAAAAGAGCCAGAAGAGAAGAGCTGCCCTCATTTCAAACCTGAATAGGAAAAACATGATCAAGGCCTTTATCCTGAAGGTTTTTGAGTCTACAGACTTACTGGGTTGTGTGGAAAACTAACCAAGTCTTTGAAAGTTCATGTTCTTATTTTTGCTGTTATCAAACATCATCTGTATCACATCTGAATTCATTAGTCATTCAACATAAAAACTATTCTGATCATTTAATAGCAGCCTAGTCTAGAGACCATCAATACTAAATCACTGACAGGTCACAGCTGGTATGACCTCATGCAAGACTGTCTTTTGAATTGTGTCTCTTTTGTTTCAATTGAATCGAATTAAAATATTCATTGACAGCCCTGGTAAACACCTGCCAAAGTGATGAAGAACACACACACACACACACATACACACACAAAAACACATTTTTCCACAATGATTTAATGAATTTTGGAAAATAACCTTTAGTTGTGGCCCTAAACTATGTCAGCGTCAGCATTAATTAGCATTCAACAATTAAATAAAGGAGAGGTACACCCTCCAGACTAGCTCCCATTACATAGTCATACAACAACATCAGTGCGACAAACTGTGACCTTGACTCTGGTCCTGCAGTCATGTGACTGCAGCTCGGTACCAGACACCCAAAGATGAAAAGCGAGGGGAACCAGGCCACCTACGGATCTCATCTGACCCCTCACCGTCAGCATTCCTCACATTCATGTGTGGCAGTGAGGTCGGTGGAGGCAGACACGTGTTGCTGTGGCTGGACGATGTGAGGCGGTAACTCTGCTAACACACATGAGAGGCTTTGATTTCAAACTAACACAACCTGGGGTGTCAAGGTTTCGTCTGTGACTCACTGTCTGCTCAAAACTCAGAGGTTATCAGGTCCAAATGGTCTGAAATTACAAATAACAAACTTCCACTTCACTTCATATTCACAATCACAGTTTTCCCAGAGGTGCTACTTTTCACTGAGCTCCTAAAAACTAAAGGGGATGTAGTAACAGCAGTCACAAGTGCCCATGAGAATTTGCACAATGTCATAAAATGATTTAATTAAGGTAGAAAGCATATCATTATCCTGTGGTCCTCTTATAATTCATTACACTGCTGAATTAACCTTACAAACAGTAGAATTATGGTACTTCATACATGATTTGCTTCAGAAATGGATATTATGTAATTACAGCATCAGTGATTGAACATGTATATTAACAGTGCATGAATTATCAATGCACATCCACAAGATAAGGTGATCAAAATAAAAGATTGAGAAGGATTTTGTGTGAAATGTGCATGTGCATTTATTTACATATTTGTACTTCATTTGTTAATTTTTTCATTGAAGCTTCGACTTTCCCCCAAAAATCTGTGTACTGAGGCTCCAGTGTGACCCTATCTAAACCTTTTAGATCAAGCAAGGTCTGCGGTCTCGCTGCATAAACATCAAACTCTAATCCCCCTCCCCATCTGCTCTCTTCTGAGCACTGAGCGGAAACAAAAATCCAGCCTGAACTTTTCATCTGGAGTAGAGATGACATGAGGAACACGGAAATACGAAGGAGCAGGAAGCATCAGAGTCTCACAGACAGACCTCAGCTCCCGCCTTCTCATCAGGCCTCGCCACAATGAAAACAAACACAAACAGTACGAACTGCCTTATTTTGAATCTGTTTTTTAATCATCATGTTGGCCGACTTCCGCCCACTGTCACAGAATAAGACAGAAAAATGACAGAGCTGTTGCAGTCTGTGCTGTTCAGGGCAACAGTGACTGATGAATGATCCATATTTTCAGCAACTCACACTCATTAGCGAGTGGGATCAACCTGACAGTTTTAACAGGTGCAATCGCACCTTCAGTTTGTTTTCTCTGGTCAAATCCGTCACAGCAATGTCGATATCATCTGCGTCTGTAGATTTGTGTCATTTGGACTCGGACAGCCTCATTAGAAGTGAACAACAGGTGTAACAGTGTAACAGGTACCTGCCTGCACTCAGAGATGCATGGAGGGCTCTTTAGTTGCTCTGAACTGAGATGCACTGGCATCATCAACAAATGAGACAACACCTGAAATCTGTCCAATAAGGCAGTTCTGAAATGTCAGTGAAAAGAGAAACCGTAAATAAACTAGAACCATATTAACATGAGAATGAGATTTCAAACCCAGCCTCTGATCTTTAACCCAGTCAGCCAGTGAGTAAACGAAGCCAGGGTGGGTTACAAGTGTCACAGATCTTTCTACAATGAGCCATTATTAATATTTAATTTTTTCTCTCTCTCTCTCTATTCTGAGAGACAATGTTTATTTATCTGTTGTCAGTTTTTGATGGTCTTGTGGTGTTTTTGTCTGATTTTACTTTACTGTGTTGCCATGAGGAAGCTGCTAAACTGACAATTGATGTTGATACGATAGATATTATTGAGAGGAAAGGCAGTAACACACACACACAGTCTGATTAAACCACATCCCCTTGAGATGCACGTAGTGTGATAAGCACTGTGGCGAGATGAGCACAGTGTCCGATTGGGAAGTGCACAAACACACAAAGCTTTAACATCAATAACTCTGATATACGATGAATGCTGTTTTGAAACCAGAATTGAAACACGCAGACAGAGCAAAAAAAGTGAAGTACACATTTAAAAAGCACTCCTGTAGGTTAAAGACAACTAACGAGCAGCAAAAAAGCCACACTCACATGAACACAGTCCAGGTGCGAGAGACTCCTGATGTGGCATCACACTCTCTTCCTCCACCATGAACCCTCTTTTTTCCTCGAGACCCCGCCCCCTTCCTAAACCTCCAACCTCATCCCATCCACTTGATCCTCCTCTTCCCGTCCCTCCCATCCATCCATTCAGCAGGAAAACATCTGACAGGCTATCACCTTCCGAGTCCTGGCTCCTTTCCCAGCATCCATCGGGACTCTGTGTGCCAGAATCAGCCGTCCCTTCCTTTATCGATCCCATCACATTTACTAACCTCTTCTTCACTCTCTTCCTCTCTTACTAAAATGCATAGACATTTGTGCGAGGCCATACTCTTGTCGTTTTCTTGTGTGATACAGAATCAATCTCTGTGGGGAGTGAGTGCCCATTACAGCTGTTAAAAAAGTTTCCCCGTGAATACGAGTCGAGATCAAGTTCCACTAAACAGATTAAACCATCAGTGTGTTATCAAGTGCAGACACACGTCCGTACAAAGCCTGCAACATCTGCAGCCACACATATTGTGTTACAAGCACTTAGAGCATGTCTGAGTCATTACAGAGTCCATTCCCTCTGAAAACCAACTCTCTCCAACTATGATTCATGTGATGACTGTAACATAAATCAGTACATCAGGAAACAACCTTAACATGTGATGGTGACTACATGCATCAGGTATTGAGCATCCAACCATCTGAGCTTGAAACAGAAACAAATAATCTGTAACAAAAACTGAAAAACCTGTGTGCAGCAATAAGACCATGAACTAACCACTGGATATCAGGAGGAAACATTAAACGGATTACCGAGGCGATAAGGAGGTGCTTGGTTCTACCACCACCCAGCAGAATATCTTCCTTGTCCAATTTATTTCCCCCACCTTCCCCCATTTGCTCACCCCATTTTCTTATTCCCCTGGCTCATCCCATCCCCCAGACAAATCAATTTGCCTCCCTTCCCCTCCATTCTCCTCTTCGTGCCTGGGCCCGCCCTCTCTTTTGTCTCGCGCCACTATCTTCATTTTCAGCGACCTCACATCAATTTGAGATTCATACAGCCCCCCCCCCCCCATACACGCTCACCCAACCCCCCAAGCCTCACAGATCCCCTCCCCCCGTCTCCACACAGCCCATTCAAGGAGTGCAGCCCATCGACTAACCCACTCCTTCTGATTACCATGCACTTTCATTCAAGAGGAGGCCTGTGAGGAAGATAGTGTGTGTGTGTGTGGTTGTTGGGGCGAAGTGTGACAGGTCTCATTCGTCAGCAGACTGGGGCAAGCTAAAATATTTGGCTGGAAAGTCGGGGTGTAAAGCCCTCCCTCCCCCAAATCATTATACATGTAGGCCTGACATTTGGTATAGAAGATAGATGGAGGGCTAGCGGATGATTAGGTATGTGTGTGTGTGTGTCTGTGAAACTGTGTGTGGGACCGCGAGGGGTGTGAGGGGGGTGTGTGTGTGTGCGTTGTGGTCTTTCGCTATGTAATTTGCACATTCAGCAAACAAGCTGCACCTTGTCCTTGCAAACTGAAAGCAATCCAATTCTCTGTGACGATGCCCCACATCTGACAACATGTCCTGCTCTGCTGTCCTCTCTGCTTTCTGCTGCCAGTGAAGTTAAGCAGGTTAAATATATCCAATATTATATCTCATGTTATTAATCTCAGTGTAAAGTTAGCATTGGCTGCCATTTCTTCTCCCTATCTTCTTAAAGACCCCCTAAACCAAAAATGCCCTTTTTAAAATTATTAACATGTCAATTTAGTGTGTGGGCTCTGCTACAAGGCATTTCAAGAGCAAAATCGCTAATCCACGCCATAACTGAGCATTTTAGACTTGAAAATGCAGTTTCAAACCCAGAGAAAAACTGGATTTTTCAATGAGAAATAGTAGACCTATTTTTAGCCTATTTTTCTTTCTCTTGTCTGTTTTTAAATAATGTTTGCTTTTTATGTTCTTATTTTGCTAATATGTAAAGCACCTTGAGTTGTCTTGTTGTGGAAATCTGCTAAACTTGCCTTGCCTATTTGGGAGCTTTTTTAAACAACTTTTTGTGGGAAAGCAATTTTAAACAAAAAATAGTCATAGCAGAGCATTTATACAAATTTTAAAACTCCTCTTTAGGGGGACTTTAATATTTTGTAATTTAGTTACATCTACTAGCCGTCTTAAAAAGTCCTAATGAAATTTAATGATTTAGTGATTTTTGATGGCCGTGGTTGGTCCCTCTGTTTTGGCTGCCTCTGTCAGTCTGTTCCAGGAAATTGATGGATGTTGCTGTGAACATGTCGGGGACGCAGCCCACCTGAGCCCACATCGTCTCCTTCAGCCTGCTGACCCACACTGTCCTTTTGTTTTGCATTTTGTTTCATATTCACATGCCTTATTAATGTAAAACTACTGAATTATGAAATGTTATTTGACTATGCTGATGATGGCAGGGGTCGAAGTCAGAGTCAAATTTTAGTGTATGTGTGCTGAGTTTTATGACAGACCATTAACAGCATGAACCTTTTTTTTTAATCCATCTAGTTACTTACTTACTCACTCTGCTATACTGTTGCCAAGCAAGCTCTTTTCATTGATAAAAACCAAAAACATTATAAGATTTTCTTTTTTAATTTAAGTGATTGTGTGGTAGATATGTACTTAATTATGTACAGAGACAATTCAAATGGGTCAGCTCATAACACAGTCTTCATTCCGTTTTTCAGATTCAAATCAGCAGCAACAAAAACGAAACTCATCACCAGCAACGGTAAAACTGGGACTAACAGCCTCTTGTTGTGTTCACATGTCTGCAGGGTGTTGGTCATGATCATGCCACAGCAAAAACAGACAAAGACCATGTCTGTCCTTCTATTGATTTAGATATTTCTGATAAAATGAGTCAGTGAAGTTTTCCTCCCAAATAAGATCTCTAAATAAAAAGAACAGGGGCCTTTCATGTTGCTCTTGTTTCACAAATAAGCAAAAGAAAAAGAAACATTTAAGATTTTAAAAAAGCTGTTGTATGCAGAGTTATCTGTATTTTTCAAACGTTCAACACGTTTATCAGACGTGAAGTGAGAAAAGTTCCCCTGAGGGTCATGGCAGAAATATCATGAGGTCAAGCTATAAATCATGAGAAGCAAGTCTACATTTTCACATCCTCCTTGGTATAAAAGAATAAGTGTTAGCTGAAATATGTGGCGGCATCGCAGTGGCATGCACGTTTGCATATCCAACATTCCATCAGCTGCTCTGCAGCACAGCAGCTATCTGCCATCTGAGCCGCGCTGTGTGGGCACACAGCTGATTAAAACCCATACAAATGGATGAATGGAAAACTCTTGTGAATCTTATGATACTGTTCTTCAGCTGCAAGCCTGATTCAAATGCACTTCCTTTTTATTCAGTGATTCCAACATTCGATTTTATGAACCTACGATAATTTCAATTTACCAATTTGAGCCAGCCTTGTCATCTTAGCTTTCTTTTATCTCGCAAAAATCCAAGTCATTATATGAGCCGTTCTATGTTATTATATCGATATTACTGCTTATTCTACTATTGGACTCAAATAACTCGGCATGCAAGTGTCTCAGCTCAATGCTGATAACATCAAATGCAAATGTGATTTTGTCTTTCTTCCCTGCTCCGTTATTGTTGTTGTAAGTGAAGCTGGAGGAGCGGCCGACTGCTGCGTCAAGGGAGTGACGAACACAAACATGTTTCCCAACAATGGACCACGCCCTGAGGGTGGTGTCCTGCTCCTGCTCCTGCTGCTGCTGCTGCTGCGGCCTGGATGCACTCTAGGTCTGAGTGAGTGTGTGTGTGTTGTTGGTAGGGAGGTATTGAGTAAAGACAGGATGTATGACGTTGGTCCCCAGCAGAGGAGTGGCGTAACATCTGTTGACACACACACACACACACACAGGCTCACAGTGTGTGTCCAGTTTCCTCTTCCTCTCTAGCTGCTGTGGCTCTCGGCCTTGTGGCCTCAGTCTGATGTGTCACTGGCCCTGACACACACACACACAAACACACACTCCTCCTCTATCACACAGCAGCAGACACCCTGTCTCTACAACACCACAGAAGACAACAGAGAGATAACACGGTTCAAAATGAAACAAAAGATGAGTTATCCTTGTGGCTCATTTGACTAAATTACATAAGATGCAGCTTTGATGTCATGAGTGCAGCTCACGTCAGTGCTGCTTCTTCTATAGCCCGTGGTCACAATCTCTATTGTCCTGTTAGCAAAAAAACAAAAACAACACGGGAAAGAGTGTTTCAAGCATTTTGAGACCGAGATGTAGCCAGTGATATACCATCAGGTCCCACAGCAGGAGTTAAAGCACAGATAATGATGTACTATGTGGAGGCAAAAGTTAAAGTGGTCAAATCAAAAAGCTCACACATGTAGGTATGCGGGGGGAAAAAGCAAAATGTCTTCTTACTGACAATGCTGCTGCACATAATGGCCTATAATTACATTTTTCTGAAAGTCTAAACCACTGGTTCACTGTGGATAGACTGGCTGCTCTGATCACTCTCTGCTGGTGAGCAGCAAAACCAATAAAAAACATCCCGTTTATAAGTGAACAGATCCCGCAAAGTACACATTTGACATTTTTGCTTCAATAACAATTGCTCTATAATAACTCAGGGTCTCCCTCATGCATCAGGAGTGTGTGTGTGTGTGTGTGTGTGTGTGTGTGTGTGTGTGTGTGTGTGTGTGTGTGTGTGTGTGTGTGTGTGTGTGTGTGTGTCAAATACAGCAGGAAGTTACATGAACTTCGCCTGTGTCACTTCCTCTCCTGCAGATATGCTATGTGACGGTGATGACAGCGAGTCGTGTCACATGTGCTGCAACCCTCAGCGTGTGTTTCCTGGCGCAGGCCTCATGAGGAAGACGGAGCTGCCAGAAAAACATGTCAGCGACGGTGACAGACGAGCTGTGTGATACTGCAGAGGCCTCACTTGGCCTTTGACCATCATGTGCTCTGATTCTCCACAAAGCATGAAAGTATTTCAATCCAGTTAATACATTTGTTCGGGGAAGAAAACTGCCAACTGGTCATTAGTCACTGAGCTTAATGTTTATGTAATGTAAACATCTTGGGTTATTAGCTGTACTTAGTGAATTTGATAAATCAGTCTGATTAGAGAAATTCGGATTGAAAATATTAAGCTGAGTAATGGATCTACAGGGCGTTAATACTCAGCACCATTCACTGGGACAGATAGCATCAGAAACCTGATGATGGTGAACCTTGCTGTAAATCACAAGCACTCTGCCTGATTGATATTATTTCAATATTGATTACTGGCCATCTACTGCAGCCAAACCACCAATGTGACATGCAAACCTTATGCAAACCTCCCAGCCCTGGTGCAACAACACTAGCAGCAGTGCTACCACCACCATCATTAATAAACCAGTTTGGTTAACTTTCATCACACGACATAACCATTAGCAGGGTATATAGAGGTGTTTTTTCTTTCCATGACTAATTCTGCAGCACTTTCTCCTGTAAGAGGTGGCAGAGGAAATTCAATAAGAGAAGAGGAGTGTGTTGAACAGATGAAGGTCACATTGGACCGCGATGAGTGTGAGTTTAAGAATAATTAATAGTGAAAAGGCTGCTAATAGAATCGGCTTTTCTTTTAAAGGAGGTGTAAATGAGATATAATAGCGCAAAAGCTACGCACTGAAATGAACAATTTTACACTGTGAGTAATTGGCAAGAGCCTCCAGCTTTTATTTAAATGACCAAAAATTAAAAGAAATCATCACTAACATTTCTTCTAGGCCACATCTGGTTTTTACCAGAAATATCTTTAAATAAAACAATGCGGCAGCTGATGGACGTTCCTCAGCTCCTGCCAGAGTCATTCAAACTCTAATAACCATTAGCCAGACTGTGAGTCAGACCAGTTCCGCTGCAAGTTTTCTCTCGCTGGCTTCTGCAGTATATTTCCCCAGGGCAGACTAAATTGTGTTTTTCTCACTCACAGCTCAATCTTGTTCCTCTGTTCTATGAGCCAGATACAGTAACCAGTGCTAAAGGTGCATTCAAAAACGGCCTCATCGTTCTCCATCATTCATTATGCTGGTGAGTTTATCTGATGCTTTGGAAGTCTTTGGACCCAGGACTCAGGACGCTGCCTCTGAAACACAAACTATCTGTTGGTGTGATGGTGATTTCCAGGGTTTGAGGTGGGCTTTTTCCAAATAATTAGCAAAATCCCTGTTCACTGCGATTTTTAGGGTTTAATTCATCATCAAAGGAACTTGAAATTGCAAACCTATGGACAATAATCATGACTCGTGGTTAAATACATATTTTGTGTGTAAATCCTGATGCACACAACAAAAAAATCATAACCAGGATCATTTTGACGTGCATTTGGGCAAAACTAAAACTATCATCATTATCTTAACTTCAGCTCACCAACACAGTCACATCTCAATATTATTCACAACGTAAGCCAGATAGTGCAAGGCTGAGGAGGACGACTACCAGAAATTGTGGGTTAAAAGCGGCCTCCCTCCTCCAGTCTGACATTATCTGGCCCCAGTATGCAAAGTGTAACTGGATTCCTCAGTCTTGACAGCGCACAACTCCTAACACACACACACACACACAGATGCTTTCTGTTGGCCCCTGGAGATCTGCCACATTACTCAGCATATCATTCACTGCATGGGCTGTGATGAGCAGGGCAGGCTGAGGAAGGGTCAGATTTATTCTGTTTGGATCAACAGCAGCAGATTAAAGAGCTGAGTCACTGCTTGGCTCCACCACAGTGTCTCTGGCTGTCGCTGCACAGACCGACTCTCCTTTTCTGCGCCGATCTGTTCGCCAAACCCTGCTGTGTCACTGCACGGCACGCTCTCTCAGATGCATTTTTCAGTCAAAAGAGACACAATTTTCCTAGTTACACCCAACGCATTTAGGAAAAACCCTAACTCATTACAACCTGGACATTATTCTTTTAGCGCTGGCCATAATATCTTCTGGTAGTACCATATCTTAGTACCTAGGATAAAATCTAAGAATACAGCAGGTAAGACAAGCTGTCAGATGATCACACAGGTTGGAAACAATCACCACTGTGATTTCTATAGTTTACCTACAGAATAAAGGACATGAAACTGAAAGTACATCATGATAATACAACCTCACTGCAGTAGAGCTGTGTGCAAGTCAGTCTGTGAAGCGCTAAAAACTACGTAAAACGAAGTCGTCTGAAACCAATTTCCCCTTGAAAAAGTCTTGCTTCAACATTTTGCTCTTTAAAATCATTACTCTATCCAAGCCAAGCCCATTGTTCGGTGTATTTGACATACACATAACCTCTCATTAATGTCACTGCATAATATACGTTTAGAAACTTCTATCCCCCTCCGCTCACTGAAAGATAGCAACATATCTACATAACATTTAACAATATACGTCCACATGCCTGAAAACCATGGGGGTCGTCAACAATTGTTTTTGCTAATATGATCTTAATGAAATGTGATGGCTGGTTTGGCTTCAAAGATCCTGAATGAAACAAGGAATTTCCATGTTTGAGATTTTTAGTTGCAATCAAAAATGTGTTTATGTGGTTTTAAACAAAAACACACATAGTTCAGTTGTTGGTATGTTTCTTTAAGATTGCTGTCTGCAGCAGGAAACTATTAGACCTCAGTGTTAGAGGAAGTCACAACACTGCAGTCGACAGCACATACCATACCATGCATTACCCAGGCAAAACTGTCCCAAGAAAAGTCTATTGAGCCCTGAAGGGAAGCTCAAATGGGAAACTTGTGCCAGTGTTGCAAAAATGACCATGTCTCAGGTTTTGTGTTTCTGCTGACCTCAGTTTAAAGACACTATTGTTGAGCTCCAGTCACACTCACAGCAGCCATGGACACAAGCAATGGCAGCTTTTTTTGATGCAACATTCCCTCTGGTTAATAACACACCAAGACATTGTGAGGTGCAATTTTTTATAACAAACAAAAATGAATTTTTGAGCTGCTGCCAAAAGTGATGTTGTCATGAGATTGCTGTGTGTCATCAGCCAACCAACCAACCAAAACCTCATGTGAACATTCGTACCATTCACCTGAATCGGATGGTGTCCGCCCATTGCTGTCGCCAGGACAAAATGAAACATAGATACTGTGTAATTGTGTCACTCTGTTATCTATGTGACTGGAATTCAAAACAATGAGTGGCATGAATGGAAATAAAATGAAGTCACATGGAGGTTAACAGTTTGCAAAGCTGACAACAAACTGACAAGACTCAGTCTCAGTACAGAAACAAACCTACTGAAGAGAACATGAGGAGCAGATAAACTGAGGACAGCAAGCCGACACCTGAGAGGCCCACAGCACAGAAGCCTCATTACACAATGAACACAACAGACCAACTGTGTGCTGTCCATGTGTGTGTGTGTGTGTGTGTGTGTGTGTGCACGTTGACAGAGGCTCTGTGTCACTCTCCAGAAAACACCACCTGTTCAGCGCTGGTCGCCGACTTCCCACTCAACCAGAGTTATACAACAGCTGGCAGAAAACAATTTGTGTTGACAAAAGCTTTTATAGTTATTTGGATTATGTGACTTTAATTAATAGGTGTTTAAGTCAAGCATTTAGATACGACCTCTTTAACCCGACACTGACACAGGGCTCCAACCTTTTCAACCTTCATAAATCCGGTCTTGATTTCCATTGTTCCATCTGGCGCTATGCTAACAGATATGGAGCACAGGCTCAAAGTTACATCATTTGAAATCAGAGGGGAGAAAATGTGTCATCCTATAATAAATAAGCAGAATAAAAACTGTGTTTTGACATGAATCTGCATAATTTTCTGTTCATACATTTGTTGGACAATCACTCAGTGCCTAATTCTAAATAAATCCCTTTTTTCCATTGCCAAAATGGCCATAATCCCATAGCGTGGGGAGAAAAAAAATACTATTTATTGGTTTTGAATGTTTATGCCATCTTCAAAAATGCCTGCTACTCTTCGCCAGCTGATTTTAAAATAACAAGTCAACAACAACAATAATATTCCCACTTCACAACACCCAGTGGTCTGCCATAAAACATCTTCAGACGAACAGCAAGTAAAACTCATCAGAAACTAACGGCTCACAGTAGAGTGCACACCTCCACCAAGGCCAAACAATCCTGCACATGTCTGGGAGATCCACATCATTATTACAGAGCACATGAGCAGAGAGTTTTACGCAAGGATGTAAACATGAAATAGATGATAATGTCAAAAAAATGCATTATCTGGTTATCTTTAGGAAAGTTCATTAAAAAATCTCCTGCTCATGTTCTCTGGCCCATGCCTCCATCAGGTTTTGCGCTAAGTGGTTCAATACTTTTAGCTGATTAGCAAACAAACAAACAAACAAACAAACAAACAAACAAACAAACAAACAGATAAAAGTGAAAATGTGAGCTCACTGGCAGAGGTAATAATGGCTGTTATTTGGAGGAAACACGTCAAGTAACTCAACTTCTTCATTCAAACTCTCCCAGGAAGAAGATGCATGAAACACATCGAAGCAGGAATGAATCTGATTCGACAGTTGCAGCGAAATTTCCCTTCAAAACCAGCCACTGACGTGCTCTTGAGCAAGGCGTTTACAGGAAAGTGAGTTAATCTATTAATCTCTTTTCAGAGCACTGCCCTGCTTTACATTCACTCTCTCACACTCTCAGCTGAATCCACCACAGTTTGCCACCCGGCGGCAAGTATCACTAGTAAACCTGGGAGCTCAGCAGCTGACTCATGGGCACCTTGGCAGGAGCCGTTCAGCCTGCACAGATGGTCACGTTCCCAGCTTAGGCCTGACATTTCCCCTGTGACTGGTCCCACTTCTGTAACCTTTGAGCTACTGTTTCACTCACAACCCCAAAAAACATTTCAGTCAGGTTCAACCGGCGAGTGAACAAAAACCACACAGATCGAAGCATTGTGGCAAATAATAGGTCACACGCCCGATATAAACCCACCTAATTTTATACCGATCATACATGGCTCAGTTGGCCTCTGCAGACCAGATGATTAGAGGCCTGGAGCTGTTTACGACTGTATCTGGGGTGTTTCTAGGAGGAACAAATGCCACCGGGGGCATCGGAGGTGAGTGCCAAATTTTGTTTAACAAGTCTGAACTAATGAATCATGTCCAGGGAACAGAAAAGTCCTGTTCTGCCCTGCAGTGTCAACCTGACAGACATGTTCGTTCGTTAGTTTTTTTGTTTTTTTATTCTATCAACACCGCCGTGCGTGTGCGCACAAGAAATCGTCCACACCTGCCATGTGATTTCCTTTTCTCTCTCAATCAACAGACAAAACCTCAAGATTAGCCCCAAGCAAAATAATGAACCCATTCCCACAGTACAGAACAGACAGCCAACATATGTATATACCTGTTTGTTGTACTTGTAACTTCACTGCCATACACTTCGGTATCACAGTGCTCGACTCTAACCTAGTCTAGATAGCTGCAATCCTAAACCAAAGCAATGATGCAACACTGTAATTTTGAAGGATCCCTTTGTAGGCTTTCATATTGCTACAGAGACAGAAGTTACAACTTCTGTAAATCTTGCATTAGAACATCTTGTTGCATTCTGTTCAAAATAACAAAACAACCCGCTTGAGTTGTGCTCACTGCAGTCACTGATATGGATTGTGTGCAGCCACCTTACCAATATCTACCTATAGCCTGCATGTCAGGAACCCGAGGGAACATCGTAGCATCCGCAGGCAGTCTGTATGCAAGGTGTAAATTATAGCTACAGAAAATAACGTTTTCAACCTCTAAACTGCCATAGAGTCTCTCCCGCAGAACCTGACTCCGCCCCCTAACTCGGGGAGTGTATGAGGCAGAGACTTCGACGCATGCTGGTTTGTAGTAGGCAATCTCACCCACCTGTCACACCCTAAGGAACACACTCTATATTGTGCGACTATTGACCAACTGACTCACCTTTTTGGAGCCAGACTCTAGTGGTCATTAGAGAAGCTGCAGCTTTTGCACTTACGTGTTGGAGGTGGTACATCTTCTACTTGTGAGAAACAGTAACAGATATGAACCCCCTCGGTGGTGTAAAGGACTATGGTTTCCAAAGGAAGGTGAATATAAGGAAGCATAACGAAGTTATATAACAGAATCCCGCGAACATTTTTTTTGCTGATATCAGTAAATGTTAATTACTTTGCTCAGACTGCACAAACACTAGGATGTTGGACGTTACAGGGAGTGAAATGCAAATGCAGATCCCACTGTTTTGATTGCATAACAAAAGCAAACTTTTCTTACTCAGATTTAATACATATTCTGGTGTATTTTCTCTTCATTGACAGTTTCTCTAAAATTAGCTTAAAGGTCCAGTGTGTAAAATGGGGGAAAACCGTGACATCTAACTTTCAGATTCTAGATTGCAGCGCTCACTCGCTCGCACTCACCCCTCCCGTCTGCAAAGTGATGGTGGCCTCCGAGGACAAAAAGAAAACGCGTTTAGCGTGACTGGGACGACTGGGAGTATTTCAGGAGCATGGAGCGATGAGGTGAGGATCTAAACCATTTTGCGATATGTCTGCTGTTTCCTACTCCTTCTTCTTTCCTTCCGCCTTCTTCTTCGTTGGTTAATTTATGAACTGGCTGACTGGATTTTCCGTTCAGGCTGTCGTACATGGCGGCACAAGATGGCGACACCCTCTAAAGCAAGACCCATGCTATATGCATAAATATAAAAGAATAATTATAAAGCTACGAAAAACAACAAATTGTATTTTATAGTGCTTATTCACTTACACAAATATATACATATTCAGATTTTGCCAATAAACGTTGCCAATTATTACACACTGGACCTTTAAAAAGAGTCTGTGTCGACTGCTTTCCTGCCATCTGTGGCAAAGCAGCTCACATCTGAACCACTGTCGCCAGACTGTGTGTTGTTGTTGTTTTGGCCTGACTTTAAACCTTTTGGGGTCAATGTCTGACTGTCCATCTTTGGTCTAATAGGGATTTATAACATTTGTTGTAAAGTTTTTTATTGCACTTAATGTAATGAGTTGTCAACCTGTCTCTGCTCTGCTCCATGTGTGAGGAGAGGGGGTTACGATACTCGCAACAGAAAGCACCATTGCAACTGAGAGCAAAGACAGTAGAGAACTACATCTGAGTACGACCATCCACTGAAACCTGAAAAAGGTTTTGATTTTCAATATCAGGATAAAGAAAATGTATAGGAAAGCAAAAAATAGTTTTCAAAATCTGACAACTTTGGAAATGGGTGATATTATAAAGCTATTTACGTCTCCGTTTTGAAATTAGCACAAGCAGCTATGTCAGAATCAAATCAAGATCATTGTTGGTTTCTTGCCAAATAACTTTTAACGACTCTAAAGCTTAATGAAGAAGGGGGATAAGACCACAGTCTACGTATGGAACCAGGAACAATGCGATTGGTTCCTGGATCAACTAATGGCAGCCACACTTCAAATCAGCAGTGAGTATCTATATACTATCGCTTCTACTAATGAAAGTGCAAATGCTGGGTGCAAGCATTTGCACCAGGTTAACCGGGTTCCTGGTTAACAGCCAGAAAGTCAAGTCAAGTCAGGTTTAACTGTCATCACAACCATGATCTACAGTTACAGTGTACAGCAGAGACCAAACAAGTCCTGGTGCAACACAGACAGGTAAAAAAAATAAAATACTGATACACAACATAGAACGCAGACTGGGCCAGAGAAAATGTCTGCATGAACAGACGGAGGCTCTCCTGCTTAAGAACAGAACCATGATACAACATCTCACTATATGGAGGCCAGTGTTGTGATAACATACTGCAAGAGACACGCTGATCACACACACACACAGCCCTGCACCGTCCACATACAGGTGTTCACCTTTTGAAGATAGTGCATGTGAGCCTGCCTGGCTGAAATGGACTAGAGCGGGTGAGGAAGGGTGGGGGGGTATATGGAGGACCCCCTGCTGTTGCCATGGTGAGGTTGCTAACAAGAGTGGCTTGTGCTTGAATGAGTACAGCAATCACTGTGCTGCCCAGTTTTACAGCCAAATAGTTCCTTCCCAGCGCTGCTTTTAGAAAAGACGCCTCCTCTACCAGCCTGTGTGTGTCTGTTTTACAGATCATCACAATGACAAGGGACCTAGATATGAACAGTTTTGTTCTGTGAAGATAAAAATCTAAAAAAAAGAGATAAGAAATTGGGCTGCATCATGAGACGCTTAAAAAAAAACAATGCAATGACTTTGATAATCAGTGTTAAACATGGAGTGGGAATAGAAATGCTGCAATGCATTTTACATTTTGATCTGCAATCTGGATGTTGCACGACGAGGCCATATTGGGATTGAATGGTATACTTGGTCAGCACATGACTGATGAACTAACACAACAGGTTTTAAGAAGGAAGAGAACAGATTATGTTTCTCATAAGGGCTGACGTGGTCGCTGACTACAACAATCATTTCAGTGATCTTGCTTCCGCAGAGAGAGAGAGAAAGAGAGGAGCTCTGTTCTATGTTAAGACCAGCACTCAACCACTAGCAAACATCAGACAAAGATGGATCTCCATTTAAGCCCTTATAAGACACTGTAATTGCTTTACTGGTTTGCTCAGAGGAAGCTGTTGTGTTATTATCCTTGCTGTTATTGGGGGGCGAAGGGACCCACAAGGAGCCCCGGGAATTATATGGCATCTTCCAGAAACTGCTAAATATTATGCGACCAAACAGATTGTGTTTAAAAATAAATGTTATTTAACACTTACACAAGTAACTGGAAGGGATATTTTCTATTGCTATGACTGAGTTCCTTTATTTTGATTGTTATATAAAAAAGGGGCTTTACTGAGAAGCAGCATCACTTTATGGAGTCGTACATTTGGGTGTGGTCTGACACAAACTGCCCAAACCAATCAAAATAACTAGAAAAAGGATCATTTTTTAAGTGCCTCTGGGTCACGAATAGAGACACGAGCATACACATCTACCTGTAACTGCAGTGAGTTTGCGCTGCCAAAAAAAAAAAAAAAAAGGGAAAGTCACACAGCAGCTTGTTATGGAGAGGTGGCAGCATCTCTCCAATGGGAATGTTAATAGCAAATAATCCCAGGCAGAGGGACCTCATCCCGAAGGGCTTCATGTATTTTCCCATGTGAGCTGTTCAGAACTTACATGACAGCCTGCGACCAGGATGGAAAACTATATTTCACTCATGACAGTCCCTTCGTTTTGGTCCCACCCCAAATATGGCGTACATTCAAGAGTGAACACTGTGGTGAAAGGTCAACGTGAATGCCAAGGAAAAGCTGCTAATCACTGGATAAAAATTCTGTGACAGTCCCAGTCGCTGGTTTGAGATTTTTTTTTTTTTGCACAGTATCTAAACAGCAGACACACAGAGCGTGTTGCTCTGTGACCACATATCCTTTGAATACCCTTTAAAAATAGAGGGGAAGTATTCTGTGTTTTGTTAGCTGCTGCAAAAGGAAGTAGCTCTTTGTGAGAGCTTCAAAATCCAAAGGGGTTCAGTGATATTTCAGGCAGCTGGCCTGGTGTAAGCTAGGTGCCCTTGACATAAAGGTGGGTATTCTTTCTGCAGCTACACCACCGATGTCTATATGTGGTGAGGGGGGATATATGAGATGGTTAACACCCTGACACGCGTCTTTATGAAACACCCCTAGAACAAAAACCTGCACAATGCTTCATAAATCCAATCAACTCAAAGTCCTGTCTGCCCAAAGAAAAAAAAAACCCAGACGCTGCCACAGACACAGGAACACATCAGCTGGACGAACCAGGCTAGCCTGACACAGCACATTTTGCAACAGTGGACTGGCCACTGAGCTGCCTGTTACACAGTTTCATTAAGAGCAAAACTGGACAGGTCGGCCAGGGTGGAGGGGGACAGAGAAGGTGAAGAGAAGGAGGTTAGGGTGATGGAGGAGAGATACACTGGCAGAAAGGAGGAGGATTGGGTGCAGGGCAGGCTGGGTGTGGAGAGGGCTGGGTGGCCTTGCATCAGATGCATCAATTATTGATCAGCTGGAGGACAAGGCTACCATGCACACTGGCTGCTGGCTGGAGGAGGCAGAGGTGAAAGTCTAGGAGGATTTTTGTAGGCAACTCATTCATCGATTACATTTTTTTTTTTTTGCATATTCATGTAATCTATCTATCAACCAGGAGTCTGCACCCAACCCCCCCCCCCCACCCTTTTACGTCATTTGTCCCCCAGTGTGTCCTCCATCCCACATCACGGTCAGCCTGTGTGTCCAATTGCAACCCTGTCCCAAATGAGTTAGGGGAGATTAGCGCGTCTGTGTCGCCTTGCCTAGTTGCAGCTGCTCTTTGCACATGGCAGACAAATCTGGGAACCATTGGAGGGGAGGGGCAGGAGGGGAGGAAGAGGGGGGGTATTATTATTTTCTTCAAAAGCATAATAAGACATAACTTTGACCTATCCCTGCTGCTGGATGAGACAAAAAAAGAGATGCCGTGTGTTTTAATCATCTACTTACATGGTCCGGGTTCCGCTCGTTCCCAGGCAGTGCCGTGCGTAAAGACATGTTCGTCCCTGAGTGAGCTCCGCGGTCCAGGAGGGAAAAAATTAGGTAGACTGTGGGTGTGTGTTCACACTGGGTTTTATATTAAAAAAAAACACCCCCAGATTATCCTGGCTGTCGCTACCACACCAGGGTCCGTGTATCAGGGGGAAAAAAACAGCCTCACTTCTCATACAATCCTCATTGTCACAGTCCGTGAAGGCAGCACAGATCACCAAGACAGTGATCCAGCTTAAAATGATGCGTTTAAAAAACAAAAAAACACAAAGTGGTAAGCTAGAGCCACCTCATGTCTGTCTGCTGTTGTTGGTACCAACCCAGTCTGATCTGAGGAAGAAAAAAACAGCCCAGACTGAACCCCCCACTTAGCTTTTCACTTTCCCCCAAATCCCTCCCTGGCGTTATCGTACCATTTCAGGAGACACTGGCTCAGTCGTTCACAAAACAAACCCGATGGTACTTTCAGCTGCATCGTCCTCTGAAGGGAAAGTGAGGAAAACACACGGCCACTGTGGCATCTGGTCTGGGTGAGCAGCTCCCCGTGTCCCCAGGACCACCACCACGAGCTCAGTTCAGAGAGAGAGAGAGAAAAAAGGGGGAGTTTGTGTTTTTCCTCCTATCTAGCTAGCGTGATTTTGCTGGGTGACGAGGGTCACAGCGGCGGCTCCCACGGAGAAAGTGTCGCGAAAAAACACACAGGACCAAGGAGCCGTCTGAGAAAACATGTGAAGGCACCGAGGGGATGCCCGGCCGGGGCCTTTAGGAAAATAAATCAATGGTAAACTGCGGTTGTATTGAAGAAAGCGGCGGATGTTGCAGCCTCCCCCCCGTCCGTCTCTTCGGGCGGCTCTTCCTCTCCGTCCAGTCCGCCCTTCAGCTCCTCTCGCTCGGCTTAGCTTGGTTTAAAGTGCCGTAGCGGTGAGCAGGAAGTCGCCGGCGTCGGGTGATGAGCGGCGGCGGCGCAGCACGAGGAAAACGATGTCTGCTGCTGCTGCACCGGGTCGGAAACATATCATTTGTTTGAGTGTGAAGGAGGAGAGAGAAGACGGGATCCCCTCCACCTCCCGAAAAACACCGTGACAAGAGAAAGAGGGAGGAGAGGGACGTCAGCGGTAACGACAGGCAGGGCTGCTGCTGCGTCGGGGCCGCGCAAGCGCACACACGCGCGCTTTTCTCTCTCTCGCTCTCGCTCACGCTGCCTTCACGTACACGTCATAAAGCCGGTATTTAGAGGTGACTTGATTGGGAACTGAAAGCACATCTAACTGAATAACGACTGACATTTATGTTCGGATAAATAGAAAGAACGGGGTTCTGTTATTATCATCATAACTTGTCTTGAATTTTACTTCCTGGAAAATAACAGTCTGTTTCTTTCTCCCTAAAATATCTTTACCGCCTCCTGGTGGCCAAAACCTAACTGTCCTCCTATTCATCATTATTCATCATAACGATTAACGTCAACAATAGTTAGTAGGTTAATAATAACAGCAAATTTCCCAAATTATTTAAATCTATCTATCTATCTATCTATCTATCTATCTATCTATCTATCTATCTATCTATCTATCTATCTATCTATCTATCTATCTATCTATCTATCTATCTATCTATCTATCAAGAACTCACAACACAAAGGAAGTGTTTCTGGGGACACTTGACTTGAGAATTTATGAAGACAAGTACTTTTTCTATTCTGTCACACATCCTGTATTAGATTCTTTCATGCACAGCAACTGTTCCTTATCAGGAGGCTCTCTGAGTGTCCCCAGTTATTAGCAGCAGCAGCAGCAGCAGCAGCAGCAAACATTGTGAACAGTCCTCTTCTCTGTAACTGGTTAATTGGTTTTAGGAGCTATTTCCTTCAGTCTGCAGACTAGTTGATCATTCTTCTTGGACCAACACATCTCTTCCATTTCAAATGCTTTTCATATTTTCAAAGACAAATCTTGTGTCTTTGTCACAGTGAGTCTAACTCTACAGAAAGCACCTCTGCAGAGAGGAGACATCCATAAGCTCTGCCAACGTCACAGTTTCACATAAACATACAACTGTGGAGCAGGACAGTCCTGTGTCAAGGGCCACCGCATGTTAAGTGCTGAAATGTGAGTAGGCTACAGTGAAGATCTGTCTTTGGGGTGGTTTAAAGAGGCCTCCCACACTCATCAACCCTCTTTCGTTTGTATAATTAAATAATTACATTTTTTAATAATTTTTTCACAAGAAGCTGCATACTATCATGCAAAGTACAGAATGATTTGTTTTGTTGATTTTGGATATTCTGGAAAATTAATAAATTGATTACAAAAATAAAAATAAAACACCATATTTCCAACAACAACATAAAAGCATCCGTCACCCACCCTTCCCCCATATTCTTAAAGGCACAATCACTGCATTCATGGAGACATGCAGCGGGGTGTGTGTGTGTGTGTGTGTGTGTGTGTGTGTGTGTGTGTGTGTGTGTGTGTGTGTGTGTGTGTGTGTGTGTGTGTGTGTGTGTCAGAGAGCACGAGAGAGACCTCCTACCAGGAAATCTGCTTCTGCCTCATCTGTGTTTGTTGGCCTCTGGATTTACGATTAAGCGTATTAAAGACCATTCAACCAACATTCGTTCAGAAGCTACAGGAGTAATTACACAGCAGGCCATATTACCACAATTATAAGTATTAACACTACAATACTGATTACTCACTCACTTCCATACTCAGTTTCATTAGATGTGGTATAGAACATCTCTGATGTGGTGTTAAAACATAAACACTGGTGGTGCCATTTTTAAGATCTGGATCGAAACATTTGAAAATTCAATAACATATCCTATCCTTAACCCTTCTGTCACGAGAGGATTTATCAAGCAAAGTCACCAAAAGCAGCAACTGTGCAGAGGAGAAGCTTGTTTCTGCTTCATTTCAGGTGTGCTCATAATCAGCTGGCTCACCTGTGATCTCACTTCTCATCACAGCAGGAGAGAAAACAGAGCCCCAAAACTCATCAGCATGACTCAAACATCTGTGTCTTCACACCAAATTCCACTTCACACTTTTCAAAAGCTCTGTGAGAGTGGGTGGGTGCAGAGCTTCACCTGTCAGAGCTCAGGGGAGGAGGTGAGGTAGAGGAGATAAAAGAAGGGCCGGGTGTGTTTTTCACAGACTGTAGGCTACTGTCGCACATGTGAATGTCTTTTTTTTTTTGCCAGTTGTTTATTTTCTTTAAAATGTTCTTTCTTTTTAAATTATATTTTCATGATATGATGTGTATGTATGTCTGAGTGTATTTGACAGAT
The DNA here is from genome assembly GCF_045865225.1 of Trachurus japonicus. NCBI lineage: Eukaryota > Metazoa > Chordata > Actinopteri > Carangiformes > Carangidae > Trachurus > Trachurus japonicus. The sequence goes on from NC_140919.1 coordinate 28,173,788, forward strand.
CCTGAAATATTGTCTGAAACTGTCTGATACCTAGCCTGACAAGCCAGACTATATCACTACGAAGCAAATATTTTTGCTGCCGCTAGGGTGCGTCTAGATTTCTAGGCTATCTGACACCTGCATTTGAGGCAGAAATCTGTGGAAGCAGATCATAAACTGTACCAATTGAGTTACTTAGTATATTTTCCTGAGGTAAATGAAACGGTGTAATTAAGGAAATGTGTTTTTTTTTTTATCAAAGCAGAAAGGAATTATACAATCATTTATTAATGTTTTCTGTAAACAGGATCAACAGAATCCAGGTGAAAGCTTTATACATTAATTCATCACCTTAGTGGCTGCATTAATAATGTATGTGGCTTTTCTTTATTGTTTTTGAAGAGTTAGGCACAGCAATGCATTGACTTTTGTTTGTTTACAGAAAATCATTTGTTCCTCCATTCCGCTATCCATTCATTGACCACCTTCCCTCATTCCACAAATGGTTAAATGGCTCTTAATGTGCTCACCAGCTAAAGACTCACAGAGAACAGACTCTTCAACAGAACAACCAAACAGACATTGACACATTTCACATGTGTGACCAAATAATTAATTGTGTAATTTTGATGTTTTTATCCTGTCAAAGTCAAAAATCTCCAGGTCCTGAATCATCTGACTGCACTAATCCTTATCATCAATGATGCAACTCCTTTGTCTCTCTCTAAGATGCCTAAAAATAGTTGTTTGTCTAATTCCTGAAGTGAGTTTGTTCCAGAAAAAGACAACTTACACCCAGCGCTACCATTATGATATTATATCAAACTACTTACTGTCGTTGATGGGGATAAAAAAAAATAGGCTGAAAAAGTTCATTTTTGTATAAAATCATATTGTATAAAAACCATCCCCGAAACAGCATGGCCTGAAATCTATACATTTAGGCCTTTATGCAATGATATGAATAGGTAATTTGGTTGTAGATGTTGTGGACGAGATCAATCAACATCAACTCCTCACTCACACTTCAATTAAACCTGATCATTATGAACCCCATCAGGGTATGATTTAATGACTGTTGTATTAGACTGCATTTTCTTCAGGTGACACTTTTTCAAAGTGAGAACACGTCATATTGTGACTAAATTAAACAAATCTTACCTGGACTGATCTGGACCGGTTGGAGCGAACCCAGGGCCTCATCCTTCCCTCGCTCCTCTGCTCCTCTGCTTCCTGGTTATGACTGAGACCTTCAGTGACCTGAGTCCCTGCAGAAAGGGCCGATACTGGAATAAGCAGGTAAACAACACGCAAGAAGATTTACTGTCATCGCTCGGAGAACAGAGGCAGAGAAAGAGCTTTACCGAGAGAGCAGAATACTGCTGCTGCTGCTGCTGCTGCTGCTGAGAGAGAATCGATGCTGGAAAGAACAGCAGCAGTCTATATTTCCATGGACTGCGGAGCTTGTACTGAACACTGTGTTACAGGGAACACCGGCATCATTAGCAGCGCTGTCCGGTCAGCTGTGCATAAACCAATTAGAGGAAAAAAATACTGGATGTGGAATTGTCAATACATCTAATGGTCTATGGAAAAGGAAGGGAGGGGAACGAGTCTGCTTCTATTGCTTTCTACATCTGTGGTTGGTTTGTGTGTGTGTGTGTGTGTTTGTGCCTGTATGTCTGTATGTGTGTGTGTGCAACAGTTAGTGATTTGTGCTGCTCAGAGCACGTCAGTGGAGATTGATCCAGTCAGTGGCTCACACTGACCCTGAGGACTTCAAAAGACAAACACATGCATGTATTTGTGTACTCTGAGGCTTGCGGGGACCTTCATGGCGTGTTCATGCTGATTCACAAGCTTAATTACCACAGTTACTCAATCCAACCCTGACCCAAACCTCAACCTAATTTAACCTTAATCCTAAAAACCAGGAGCTGAGCCTCAGGGCATGAGGGACAGGCAAACTCACTTTCTAAAATGCCTTCACTCATATTGGTCTAAAGCAATAATACATGAGTTCACATACACACACACACACAAAGTGTTTTCTGTACAGCTAACCTCTCTGATGTAATTTCTCAGTGGGATTAAAAACATTTCAGTCACTGTGATGAAACCTGAAGCTCCACCTGATTTACTATGTTGTACTAAGAGGTGGTTACTTAATGTTTGTGATGTTTTGTTTCATCATTTTTTGCACATTAAGCAACAAATGCACCTCACCAGCAAATTCATCCTGATTAGCCCATTGCACTCTCTCCTTACATTCTCCAAACGGTGTAAATATAAATAATCTGTCTTCAAACAAAGGTGTAGGCCTACCTACTAAAATAAAGTCATTTTCTAAAAATGTCCTCACTCTGAGGTGTAAAAACTATATTAGAAAAACTTGTCTCCTCTTTAAATTGGCAGGAAGCCAGTTGTGCTGACTGTTGTCTTTGCCAATCCCCCACACTTCCTCCCAGATGCCCTGGGCTGTAATCTGGGATGGATTACAGCCAGCCTGACCTACTGTACAGTCCTGAGGCTGCACAGACAGCCGTGCAGCAGACAGCCAGTGTAACAGGCACACACTCACCTCCTGTCATTCTGTCATCTAAACTCCAGATCTCTATTATGGATGTCTCAGACAATTCAACACAGAAATATTCTCCATTGTTTTTGTTGTCGTTTTTTCTTTACTTTTTTTTTTTTTTTTTTTTTCTTAGCTTCTTAGGCTATACAGCTAGGTTTTTAGTCTCTTGTATTCAGAGCCGTACCTCTCAAGTGGATCCCCTTCTTGTCATTTGATCTTGTCCTCAGGTTACAGTTCAGTTAGGCCTGGTTGCTGCTGTGGACCAGTTGACTTTAGCTTGTGAAGTGAGACGCGTCGGTGTGCTCCGACACTTCTACAAACAGCACTACCCTCCTGATGGAGACATTGAAAAAGTATGGTAGACTGCCATCTGTTGGTCAAGCACTACGAGTTGATGCAACAGTTTTATCATCACATTATAAAGGTGGCACAGCACTAAATATATTATCACTGGCTCTTCCAGAAAACATCAGATGAAAGTTTACAAATTTTCATCTTCAGTGTGTCTGAGAGAAATTGTGGATTAGAAAAACATGGAACAACTCTCTTGAATAAAGTCTATATGGTGGCTAACCACGTTTCATACATTAGGACTAAAACCAGCTTCCAATCCAACTAGAGCTGGCAATTTGAGTATTAGTAAAGTAGCCTATTTCTTTAATGAATTATTATTTTATTGACAGTCATAACACATTGAAACATTTACATGACCAGAAGCTGCCAGCAGGGGGAGCCTTCTCATCTTTAAATCAGCAGGAGCAGGTGTGTTAGGAGCACACCACCTGCATGTGCTTTCTTCCTGCAGTGGGAATTTGTTGTTAGTTATACTGCTTTTGTTTTATCATATTGAAAAATGAATATGTTTGATAACTTCCCTATAAGTGAAAGGTGGTGGTCTTACTGAGCTATCAAGAGACATGGCTGAAGTGTAGCTTGAATCTGTTCAGTGAATTCTATAGGAGCCTGCCAATATGTTCTCAATATTTCTTGCCACATTTTTACTGTAGCTGTTATTCACATCAGTTTTCGCTAACCTGGTCAGAGGTTTCCAGGACAGACTCACAGCCTGAGGTCCACTTACAAGGTTGTTTTCCCTATAGCAGAAACTTTCCAGGTCACCATGCAACCATGTGTACCCAGTCCGTGTCCCATTGTTGCCCTCCCTCTGTAATGGACACATTGATGTTCCAATATCAGACTATACAGTTACAGCAATTTGTGCAACACTGTCCATATAGTCTATTGACCCACTCCATATGAATGCTTATGAATAGGGGAGACTGGGGACAGTTGCAACACTTTTTACATTTTTCTCAGTTACTCAGAGACTATTTGGACTAGGCTCACCAAACTTTTATAGATTAAACATACATTTGTCAGCTAATTAGTCATACCATTTAAAGATGGTTACATATGACACATCAATCACAATATTCATTTGAATGGAAGAATCCAGACGTTGCAACTGACCCCAAACGTGGGGACAGTTGCAACACGGATCAGGGACGGTTGCAACATATTAAACATACTACATTAAATTTCACTATTTAACTTTTGATTTTTGTCTCAATAAGCAAAGTATTGCTAAAATATGCATTGTCTTACAATAATACTATAGTATTATTTAGTTATTTAGTAATATTTATCAGAGAACAGTTGGAGTTTTGTTTTGCATAGAACATAGGCCTTGAGTCAATGTGCAGAGGTTAATGAAACTCAATAGCTCAGTGTGAGACAAGAAGAATGGAACTATTTGCAATAGCCTACAAGAAACTTTTATAAACATGTACTCTACTTTTGGATGATTTATTTACTGTATGACATCAAATAAATTTACTTTTCTCTAATTTTCAAAGGAAAATATATGTGGCTACGTCTGTCCCATAGAATAAGATACAACTACAAATTGCATATTTCATTATAGGAAGTTATCTGGAGAATTATTTTGAAATCTTAGTCTCTCGTGGTTTAATATAATTGGCTGTTCTGTTCATCATGAGGAAAAAAATAGATATATTGTGCCTATTTTAAGCTAAAAATGTTTCATTTTATACATTTGCATTTGCATAGTGCTTCCATATTCAAATGGTAGTTGTTGCAACCGTCCCCACCCTGTCAGTCATGACAAAACATCATGTACTAGCTAGACACAATGACACTGACACATGCTAACCATGTCATTTGATAGTCAACAAAACAGTGATTCAAACTAGGTAGGTTTGGATTAATTCATACAAAAGGTCAGGACAGTATGACAAAAATACAGCTCATGAAAAAAGCTACTTTCATACCCTTAAAACAACTTTGTCTCAGTACAAGCGCAGGAGCAGATGCTGAATATGTCTTTTCTATTATTGGTGGGTAGAGGGTCTAACTGTGAATGTGCAGTGTGAGTGTCATCACTCTAGCATGTTTCTGATTGGAGAAATAAGGCTTGTTGCAACCGTCCCTTGTTGCAACTGTCCCCAGTCTCCCCTACATTTATGACCATGTCATTTCTGCAGGCTGCAGAAACTAAGCACATTGTCACAGACACAGATTGTTTTTTGTGACAATTCAAATTTTAAGCTCCGAAGAGGCCTGCAGCATTTGGCTTTAGATGATGAAACGTCATTATTTATTTAATGTATTTGATATTTTAGATATATTATCATAATTAACAATAATATATTGTCCAGTCACAAGTTCCCATGTGCTGATGAATTAAATATTAGAAGTTGTAGAGTGTTGGACAAAACAAGTGATTTGAGGAGAGTAGAATTTAGACAATAGGGATTTTCCACTATGGTTTAATAGTTTTTAGACCTTATGGAAAAATACACTATTAGTACCTTAATCAAACATGAAAATAATCATTAGTTTCAGTTCTAATAAAATTTGATTAAATTGTCTTGCCTCTAGTCAGTTAACAACTCGTGTTAGCAAGGCAAAATGGATATGAGTGTTTTATATAGAGCTGAAATCAATTTGCTGTCAAGTGACACCAAATAAAATTCAATTTTTTAATGGCCAATTAGTTGTTTCAGTCACTTAAATGAGAATATTTGCGGCTTTGTTATCATTTTAATGATGATAGATAGACCACTACTCATTAACATGTCAGGCTCAGACACAGTCTTCTAGAGAGGAAGTCGTCTGGACATGGATCCACTGAGTGCAGTTTGTCAGGGTGCAGAGGAGACAGTAAGCAGTTGTGTGATGCTTCAGAGACGTGAACCTAACCGCATTGGTTCGACCAACATGTATCTCCTGTTTCTGACATTGTTCTGAGAAAACCTATTTGGTAACCACACCTTCCTCTGACTGTAGCTTAAAGAGCTGCATAGACGTCTACAATCTCAGTTTTCAGCAAAACGATCCTGTAACAAAACCTGACTTCAGTGCCTTCTCGTCAGTGGTAAGTCTTGATTAAACCAATTATACAGGTCTGTCAAAGCAAGAGTAACACCTGAAACATTAACTGAATAAGTACTGAATATTTAATTACAAGTCATAGTACTATTTAGATTGTGGCAGTGCAGTGTCCTCAAGTATTGTAAAAATGTTAACTTAAAAAAATAACTTTGTTTACATGTGTCAAAACCAGCAAAGTCAGTCACGTCATCATTGTCATCAATTAATTTTTAACCTTTTAACTAGACAAATCTTTTGACATTTTGATTCAAACCTGACTGAATTTCACCCCTCTCAGTAGATTACTGTACTGTCACTTTACAATACAATGGAAATGTATCTATAAGCCTATAACGGGGGAGCTTCAGATTTAGAACCAGGTTTATCAAAAAAAAAAAAAAAACTACAATGAAGAAAGTGTTTGATTTGATAGATTTTGATGTTTTACTGTATTTAATCTTACAGTGATCATTAATCTATGTAGCATTTTGCAGAGATTTGATACTTCATGTGGTGATTTTAAAAGAAAAGAAAAGAAGACCTGGGTTAGCAGTTGTCAATAATTGTACCTGTAAATTCAAAGAATGAATTGTTACTTTAAATCTGAGGTATAAAAATAACTATTTATCAGGGAAAAGACAACGCAATCAAATATATGACATCAATGTAAATTCATGGAGTATATCTGTTTTTTTGTTGTTGTTTTTTGTGTATGTGTGTGTGTGTGTGTGTGTGTGTGTGTGTGTGTGGCCCTGTCCAATGAAGAATTGGTGTGATTCGATTGAAAACAGTGACACAATGCAGGACTATACCAAAGTGAGTGAGAAACAAACTGTGTACCAACAGTGGAAGTGAATACTACAGTGTTTAATCTCCTCCATGCTCCAGGTGCGTTTTCTGCTGTAGATGATGATGCTGGCAGCTGTAACTCTGGCCTCTCTGAGCCTCTTGGTGTGGGCATCAGACCTCTGCCCCGCAACCTGCAACTGTCTGGACAACTTGACCTCTGTTGAGTGTCCGCCCCAAGGACTGGACGTGATCCCCGAGCTGCCAGAGGACACAGAGAGGCTGTATGTCTCTTACAACAACATACAGGAAATACGCAGCCGCGGGCTGGAGAAGCTGCAGGTATGAAACATACAGAAAAAAAAAGAAAAAACTGCTGATAAACTGCTCAGGGACTCTCACAACAGGAAAGTCCCAAACTAAATGCTGCTTGCGCTCAACTGTCTGTCTATAGCAAATTTCCTGTGGAAAGACAGAGCCTTCATTAAAGACCCACACTTGTGGTTAAGCAGGGTTTGACATATTACACATATAAGTGACTTGCACTTGTGACCTGATACACTTCAACAAATTAACCCCACTGTATGAGTAATATCTTTGGGGAAAATGGAGGGTTACTAACCATGAGACACCCACAGACAGGCCTATCATCCTTTTCTGCAGCCAATGTAAATGCGTAACTAGGTGAGGCTACAAAAAGACAAAGAAGAGCTTTAAAATGACAGTTCAGTATTTTTGTAAAGAAGCAAATGTAGTTTCTGAGGTTAGGCGAGAGGATCAGTGCCACTCTTGATCTACCAGTGCCCCAAGTCTATTCAAAAAATATACCTCTGTTATTTAATCTGTCAGAAAACACTGAGGGATACAATAAATTACATTTTAATGCCCAACTATTTTTGGACAGGCCCAGTTGTGCAGTTAAGAATGACATACTACATACTCCCTCTATTGTCCACAATATAATGAGCTGCTGCCTGGCCATGCTGTTGTGTTCCCCAGATATGTAGTTATCTACACCATATACTGTAGACTCCCAAGAATGTACTGTGAAAAGTAGTGTAAAAGTCATAGTCACTTGTTGCTGGAAAAAAGAAAAACTAAGAGACCCAGGTATCCCAAAGTGTTTCTTTCTCTTTTTTCCCATTTACTTATAGTCCTCTACACAGAGCTCCCTATAGTGAGTAGTCATGAGTCATGAGCAAACCAAGGTGGTTTCCAGTCCTTATGCTGAGCTGAGACAGTGAGAGTGGTATTGATCATCTCATCTAACTCTGTGCCCTGAGGCCTATAATCATCTCTAAGAATATCTAATTATCACTTTATTACAGAATTGTTGCCTTTCAAAACCACATTTCTAAATCATCTTCTTAATCTAAAACACCTCAGTGTTTACCTGGGCTTCCAAGACATTAAAGAACATTTCTTCCATGGTATTTCAATGCATTTATAGATAAAAGACTTTCCTGTCCTGTAGGTCTTGGACCTGACGAAGAACAAGCTGAATGACTTCCTGTCCCTCAACCCTTGGCCCAGTATGACCAGGCTGTCCAAGCTCTTCCTACGTGACAATGGTCTGAGGTCTCTCCGGCCCTTTCAGTTCCTAAACTGCACTGCTCTCACCTTACTGGACCTGAGTGAGAACCTGCTTGAAAATTTGCCGGTCGGATTCCTCTGTGGATTAGTTAATCTGAAAACACTCTATCTGAATTTTAACAGGATTGGCGTGTTACAGGCCGGTGGACTGGAAGGGGCGCTCGTCCTTGCTGAGCTGCACCTCAGCCATAACAACATGACACAGATACAGGAAGGTGTTTTTAAAGACTCCACAGCATTAGATAATCTTGTTCTGTCACATAACAGAATCTGCAGGGTGGATGAGAGCAGCTTCAGTGGAGCGACTAATCTCCAACATCTTGACCTGAGAGCTAACCGTCTGCTCACTGTTCCAGTCGAGGCACTGAGGAAAGTAAAGAAGCTGAAGTTTCTGAGTCTGAAGATGAACAGCATCTCAAATCTTCCAGATGACTGCTTCTCTTCACTAGGGCTGTTGGATTATCTGCATTTGAGCAACAATAAACTGACCACTGTGTCTGAGGGATCACTGACAGGTCTGGCCATGCTGCGTGAGCTGGACCTCAGTGACAACCTCATAGATTCTCTTCCTTCGAGGGTCTTCAGCAACCTGACCAACCTTGAGTCTCTTGATATGTACAGGAACAGGTTGATGTCCCTTCCTGTGGACGTATTCAGTAACTTGACCAACCTGACACAGCTGCAGCTGGACAGCAATCAGATCTCTGTCCTTCCAGATGGTCTGTTTGATTCTCTGCCCAAACTCAGCGACCTACAGCTGTCATACAATCGCATCGTGGAGCTCCATCCTGCTGTGTTCACTGGGCTCAAGTCACTACAGAACCTGTGCTTAGACCACAACGCTCTGAGAGACCTCCCCCGAGGACTTTTCGACAGGACCAGTAAGCTCCGAGAGCTAGACCTCAATGACAACCACATCAGCTTTACACATCCCTCAGTCTTCAATGGTTTGGTGAGATTACAGTCACTGAAGCTTTCTCATAACCATCTCTCCTCTTTACACTCAGATCACTTTAAAGAGCTCACCGGTTTAAAAGAGTTAAATCTTGATGGAAACAATATCGATAAACTCCCTTCAAACCTGTTGATGAATCTAGTGAATCTCACAATGCTGGACCTGGGTAACAATTCCCTCTCAGAGCTGTCTCCAAGTGACTTTGCAGGGTTACCCCGCCTTAGAGAGCTCTCATTGAGCTTCAATCAGCTCTCTGACCTTCCTTTCAACACCTTCCATCACCTCCGCTACCTCCGCAGGCTTCTGCTGACGAATAACAGCCTGGGTAGTTTACACCCTCAGCTCTTTGCACATATGAAGCTGAGAGAGTTAAAGCTGGATGGAAACCAGCTGCATCACCTGCCACGTGATGTCTTTCAAGGACTAACAAACCTCCAAAGATTGAGTTTGAAGTCCAACCAGCTCAGAGCAGTGGAGAGCGGGACCTTGGAGCCTCTGGGGAAGCTGAATGCTATCTACCTGTCAGATAATTTGTGGGACTGCACCTCTGAACAAGTTCTCTACATCAGCTGCTGGGTCAACACGAACACAAAAAAAATAGGGGATCGGCCAACTTGCTCCTTCTCCTCTTCATCAAACCCCAGAGCTCTGTCAGGGCCAGCAACACGCCCCTTCATGTTACAAGATTACTGCATTGCAAATGCTGCAAGTGGTTCACCAGCTTCATTTCCTCTAACACTCGGTCTGCTCTCTATTTTTCTCATAGCTAACAACCAAACATGAAATCCTTTGTAGTGGTTTCATCCTCTGTTTTTTCTTTGCTTCTCATTATTTCATGTTTCCTTTTTGTTTTAACCCATCTGCCTCCTACTCTTAATACGTACACTGTAATTTTCAATTCAAAACTTTTTGATGAGATTAACTCAAGGACATTTATACAAACCTGTTGACATTGGTTTTGTATGTGTTTTGGTTTCCTAAGGAGAAGGTCACAAGTGTGCTTGTGTGTGCATTGCATTTTGACTGTATTTCATTCAAAAGGACGAAGATTTTAAACTGTTAAAGCTCATTATACTGCATTATGAATGTCAATAAAAAAAGAGAAAGATTCAAATTTCAGTGTTTATCCATTTGACTCAGTCACAAAGCTGAGATATAACAAATACACACTCCACAGGAAGAGCTAGAGAATATTCTTACAAAATAACTCAGTATATCAGTTTTTCTAATGCACACAAGGCAACTTTGTTTCCAAAACTCACAGTTGTCTTTCAGTAATTTACTGATATTCAATATTTTGAAAACAAAAAAAGGGAAGCTCTCTTCACGTGGTTTTAACCACTATCAGACTTAAATAGGTGCTTGAAATTTCTGGAAGAAAAAAAGTTATTCAATAAAGTCAGACTGTCATTATCCTTCATAGATCAGAGTAAGAATTTAACAGCTGCCAGTAAATATCAATCATGATGTGTATTCCTCGTGGTTTTTACGTGATTTTCTTAGTTAGAGATTTTATTTCACTCAGTGACAATATATCTGGACAGTCTGTATCAGGCCTTCAAGTTCATAACTGTAAAACGGCTCACCTCAAGCTCTTTAACCTCTGATTTCACTACAAACCAATTCATTTGTTTTTCCAATCTCTCCATATTTTCCATAGCAGGCACAAGGAAAACATCTGCTCTGCCACCAGGGCAGATGTGTCTTTGCAGTTTAACTTTAGATGTAGAAACACTTGTGGTCCTTCAGGTTCCTCAGGTAGGAGAAACTCTTCCCACACTTGTCACACATGAACTGTTTCTCCCCGGTGTGTATCTGCTGGTGGGCCTTCAGGCTGTTGCCCTGGTTGAAGCTGCGTCCGCACATGTCGCAGCTGAACGGCTTCTCCCCAGTGTGGATGCGCTTGTGTCTGTTCAGGTTGCCTGAGTTGCTGAAACACTTCCCACATGTGGTGCAGCTGAACGGTTTCTCTCCGGTGTGGACCACCTTCAAAGGAGAAGGTTGAAAGGAAAGAAAAGATTTACACCACATCTGTCCAAAGTATCTGAAAAGGCTTAAATTTAAAGTCAGTAATCAAAAACTTAACTCAGCTTGTATTGAATCTAAAATATTAATGTAGGGTTCATTTTTGTAATTTATATAACAAGTGTCACAGGAACAGGAAGTGCCCTTTGTTGCATCTGTAACCTCATTCAGTGACAGGCAGAACTGAAAAAAGGTCTGAGAACTCCTTGACCTCATTTCAGCAGTGTGAGAACTTTATGTAATATATCTGACCAAAAACAGATGTTAAGATTCTCTGACAATTGCCGTTGTTGTGAACTATTTTTTTTTATGTGAAGAACCTGAGCTGCAGTTTATGTTATGAGATGAGCTCTGTAAAAAAGTTTGTTGTTATACTATTATTGGTAGCACTGCTATTTTCCCTTTACATCAGATCTGTGTGCATCTTTATCCTTTTTATCCTTTAGTCAAACAAAAATGTAACAAATATCATGCATTCTTATATCAAGACTGATGCTTCCATAAATGTCATCTATATTATTATCACATATAGATTTATAATTTCTCATAACAACATACATATAAACATCTATTATATTCATTTCAAAAGTCCCAGACTTTTGGGCCCTTTGTAAAAAATATAAATATATTGTTAGGCTTTAGGATGGATATATATTTACATAACATGTCTACATGCATACATACACATATATATCTGTAAGAGCTAAACATGTCAGTATAAAGAATGGTTAAAATTTACATTAGGTTTGATGTCCTGTAAAACCTTTACATGTGTTCTTCTATTCTTCTATCCTGTGTGTATGTAATAAAAGAGAAATCAATATATGTACATGCATTACATCTGTGTGTGGATTTCACTTCAGCAGATTTGACTGACTAATGTGCTTATTTAGGAGCTGATTGTTGTTCGAAAAAAAGTTATCATGCCAACAGCAAATGAAGGGAAGGGGACGAGTTCTCTCTGTTGATGTATCTTTCCAACATGAAGACAATAATCTATGTAAACCTACCTGATGTGATTTAAGGCTGCTGTGCTGTGTAAACATGCGACCACAGATGTCACAGGAGAAGGGCCGCTCCCCGCTGTGTGTCTTCAGGTGAATCTTCAAGTAACTGGACGACTTGAAACTCTTCCCACAGAGCCCGCAGCTGTGAGGTCTGTCCACAGTGTGGTGCTGCTGGTGTGAGCGCAGGTCAGTGATAGAGCTGAGCCGCTGGCCGCAGTGTATGCACGTGCACGGGATAGTCGCTGCGTGCGTCTGGAGGTGTTTGCGTAGGGAGTCCACACAGGCCACCTCAGTGCCGCACGCCACGCAGGCCAGCGACTTCTCCCCTGGGTGAGAGGTCTTCTGGTGCATCTTCAAGGCACTCCGCTGGATGAAGCACTTGCCACAGGTCTCACAGCTAAAGGGACGCTCGCCAGTGTGTATCCGCTGGTGGCCTTTCAGAGTGTCAGCCTGGTTAAAGCTTTTGCCACAAGTCTCGCACCTAAAGGGCTTTTCCCCAGTGTGTATGCGCAGGTGGCGTTGGAGGTTGCCTTGTATTGTGAAGCCTTTGTTGCAGTACTTGCAGTTATAGGCCCGCTCTCCTGTGTGGACCATCTGGTGCATCTTTAGACCGTGAGCGCGGTAGAAGCTCTTCCCACACTGCTCGCAGCAGAATGGACGCACCTCACCATGGAGGCGCTGGTGGTTTCGCAGGAGCTGCTTCAGGGTGAAGCCTTTGCCGCAAACATCACAGGTGTGTGGTCTCTCACCTGGACATGGGAAGAAGTTGTATTGTAAATCCAGGTGTCAAATATCTTGAGTTTTTTTTTTTTTTTTTTTTTTTTAAAGCTGCTCTATTAAACATTTTCATGAGCACAAATCACATGACAAGATGTGCTTTCAACCTATTTCACTGTCTGGTTTAGGCACATCATGACCACATTTCACAGCAGCAGATGGCAGCTATGTTTAGCAAACATGTCTAGCACCCACTGCACACCTCCTGCCCAGCAAGCAACTCGTGAAGAAAGTGAAACATCTGGCACCTAGAGTGCCAGAACTGAAAAACGTGCCAGCAAGTATCTTATCTTATCTTTTTTCTCTGACATTCTCCTGTCTGTTGTCTGCTGCTTGTTGCCAATGTATGCACAGTGAACTGCTTCAACTGAATAGCCCCCTTGTGGACAAATAAAGTTGTCTGAGTCTGAAGATGTCTGGTCTGATGGTTAGTCTCACCTGTATGAAGTAGCATGTGTGTGTTGAGGCTGCGCTGGAAGGAAAACCCTCGACCACACTGGGAGCAGTGGAAGGGCTTCTCGACGCTCGCCTCATGGACGACCTGGTGGGCTTTGAGCTGCAGCAGCTTGGTGAAGGTTTTCCTGCAGTGTTTGCAGCTCAGAGGCTGCTGGCTCTGACCCTGACTCGCCTTCTTTGCTCGACCTCTGTTGGACTTGGCCTTTGCAACCCGTTTAGATCTAGTGGTGTAGCCTGGGTCACCATCACCTGGATCCTCTGCCTCCAACTAACAAGAAAACAAATATTAGGCTTTGTTGTTCATTCATTTCCTTTGGACCACTTATTTCTCTTTTGGTCACAGTGGGGTGATGCTTATTTCATAATCTAGAAATCCCTAACAACATCAAAACATGTGGGTGTTGTTCTTTTTAAGAAAAGAAACCATGATTGCAAGTTTAATTATTTACATTATTAAGATAGGGACAAAAAACATTATAAAGAGACAAATTAAACAAACTATTCAGGTATCCATCAAATCAACCTGGTAATCTGGATCGTCATCATCGTGGCCCACTCGGTCTCCATACTGGTCAGAATCAGGAGACAACTGATCAGCAAACGCCTCAAATCCTTCCTCCTTTATTATGACAGGCTGGATACTATCCTGAGAGAGACGGAAAAGTTTGTCTGGACTGAAGTAAGACTATAAATAACCACAAAAAAAAGACAAAGGCAGCCATCTCAACAGAATTTTACATTTTGGCATATTGCTCTTTCATAGTTCGGTATTTTAGATGATACTCTGCTGAAAAACAAACAAATCTGTGATTCCCAGTTTAGCCGACTGAGAAACACATCTAGACAGGGACTGGGGGCACGTCTCTCTAACCTTATTCTCAACTGATGTGGAAAGCCTTTCCGGATGAATGACGGCATTACAGCCACAGATATCTACTTTCACACAGACGTTCAGCCTCTGCAGAGGCTGTGTGATACAAGACAGAAACTTACCTCATATGTTCTGCCTTTCCACAGGTGGATTATTGGTGACCTTTTCACCCCTGCCTCACCAATGGTCACAACTATAAAAAAAAAAGTGAATAATCAGTAAGTTTGCTTTATCCGACCAAAGTTAAAAGCAGACACAGAACAAAGACAGTGGAGACATGAAAATGTTTTCAGTCTGATACACTGCAGTGTCAATGTCTTTTTGGTATCAAACTTCTCCACCATCAGTGCAGTGACATTCAGAGAGTGTCAAAGCAAAGCCCATCTCTCTCATGGTCAATCAGTCACTCAATCAGAAAGCAGTTTCATTTTCCTGGAAGACGGCATCGGTGATACCCGTTTTCAAATCTGGGTCAAAAACACAGGCAGCCAACTACCGGCCCATTAGAATCCTACCAATCATCTCAAAAGTTGCTGAGAAATGGGTAGCAACCCAACTCATTAAACATCTAGATAAAGGATTCACCCCACTTCACCGAATGCAGTTTGGATACCGGGCCAACCATTCCACAGTGATGGCTAACTGCTTTTTTATTGAAAATGTTAAATTGTTATTGGACAAGAACCCCTGTGTAGGAGCAGTGTTCTTGGATCTCAAGAAGGCGTTTGATACTGTCAACCATCAAGTTCTTTTAAACAAACTCACTCATTTTAACCTCTCTGATGATGCTATCTCATGGTTTAAATCTTATCTGTCAGATAGATCATAGTATGTTAAGGTTGACGATGTCATGTCTCATCACCGTGACTGTCATGTTGAGTCCCACAGGGCTCAATTCTGGGGCCTTTGTTATTTTCTATGTACATTAATGACCTCCCTGATATTTTCCCAGAAATGAGTGTTTTAATGTACGCAGATGACGTTGTGATCTACACTCAGGGAAAGGATGCAATGTCAACGGCAAATAACCTAACCAATGCTTTAACCAGGGTTCAAGACTGGCTATGTAATTCGTGCTTAATGTTGAATACTAAAAGAACTGCACATGCTGTTCGCCAAAAATGGTACAAAAGATACTGAACCACCAATGTCTCGTAGCAAATCGGCTAGAAACACTGCACATAGCCTACACTACACAACAAGAACACAACTCATAACACTGAACCACCAATGTCCCAAAATGAACATGCTGTTCTCTTGAATGGAGAGAAATTGGAGACAGTAACCCAATTCAAGTATCTTGGGGTGATACTGGACTCCAACCTCACTTTCAAGAAGCACTTTAAGAAAATTACCAGCACTTTAAAATTTAATATACAAAATTTGAAACAAATCAGACCTTTTATTACAATGGTGGCCGCAAAAGCCTACCTACACTGTATGATTCTGTCCCATATTGAATACTGTTTCACAACCTGGCGGTTTGCTGGTGTCACCACCCTTAAACCTATTTAACAGCTATACAAAAAAGCCATTAAAGCAGAAGTAAGCGATCCGGTCGTTTTGGCTAATGCTGCGTTCCAGGTAGGCTTTTGAAACCGTAAATTACAACCCACTCGTGTTTCTCCGACCTGTTTTACCTGTGAAAGTCACTATAACGGCCACTCGTAACTTCCGACCCGTGAACTCGTACCAGATTGAACTGGTATGACTTCACAGGTCGGAAAAACACGAGTTACGAGTTTCCTTGAACGCACCATAACAGTCCTCGTCCCTATACGTCACCACATTCACGGCGTCCCTTGGCTGCACACACAGCCCTGCATGCCGTTCTCTCTCCTCATTGGATAAAAACTGTAGGATACGATAAATGTTTTCTCCTCGGCTCAGAGCAGAGCAGAGTGACTGACAGACCCGTGTTTCGGTCCAAACACTCTATGTAAGTGATTGCTGTCGGAAGATATTACTATTCAAGACTTATATTAACACAAATATATCACTTACTTCTGCTTTAAGGTTTATGATCAAAAACCCCAGTCTTCCCATCTTTGCCCAATTCTAAAAAAGCACCAGTTACTGACCTTCGAGAATTTCAAGTTATTCAAAAGTTCTTGTCTCACTTATAGGTCATTGAACGGGCTGGCACCACCGCCCCTGGGAGATTTTCTTAGAGAAAAATAGTGCGACAATAACAAGATCAGCCACCAGGGGGAACTGTGAGGTACAGTTTAGGAACAGCACAGAAGGTTTTATCAATCTATGATTGCTCAACATGGAATATGCTACCGCTGGTCATAAGGGAAAATTCAACATTTAAACTGCTGAAAACATGGCTTACTGATAACCAGGTCTGCCAACATTAAGGGTAGTTTTTTTATTTTTATTTTTTTCTTAGAGTACGAAAAATAGTAGGCACTTTACTCCAGGCACTTTAAAAACCAGCACTTTATTACAGATGATGCACTTTAAAATAAAAATATATGGCACTTTATAACAGATGCACTTTAATGACTTTAATGGTGCGCCTTTGTCGATTACACGCACTTAATTTTACTACTGTACTACTCCTTGCTCTTTCGTACCAAAGTGGTATGGTATATTATTGTATATATTGTGATATTGTGATATGGTATTGTGGTTTTGTGATATGGTATTTGTACCATGCTGTACGTTGTTCTTATTTTCGTCCTTGTATAATTGTTGTTGTGTGAACGGCGGGACTACGGATAGAAATTAGCCTAGAGCTAAATCTGGTGTATTTACATTTTAGATGTTCATGAATACGCAGAGTCCCATTACAAATAAACAAATAAATGAAAAAAAGAAGGAAAAACAACGTCCTCACATATATGGTCATTAGTTTGGTCATCACCAAATGGAGACTTTAAAGACTCAAACTGAGGAGGATTTTGTTATCTTTAGAGAGAGTAGGCTACCTGTTTCCCGCTGTCTCCAGTCTTTACAATAAAACTAAGTTGAGCTAAGCTAAGATAAGATATGTTAATAAACTAAAAGCTAAATTAGATTAAACTACGATTATCAGATGTTGGCTTTAATCATATTTTTAATGGACACTTATGACCTTAAAGCAGAAGTAAGCTGAGTTTTTGTGTTAATATAAGTCTTAAATAGTTATATCTTCCGACGGCAATCACTTACATAGAGTGTTTGGTCCGAAACACGGGTCTGTCAGTCACTCTGCTCTGCTGTAAGCCGAGGAGAAAACTTTTATTTTATTTATTTCCTTGTATCCTACAAGCTTTATCCAATGAGGAGAGAGAACGGCATGAAGGGCTGTGTGTGCAGCCAAGGGATGCGCGTGAATGTGGTGATGTAGGGACGAGGACCAATAGATCCATGACGAGGGTGGGGACTGCTAACTCCATCGGCTGACAAGAAGTTAGCCAAAACGACTGGATCGCTTACTTCTGCTTTAACCTTTAACCTTATGTGCTTTAACTGGTAGTTCTTCCTTTTTTTTTCAAAAAGATGATTCAAATACAAATTTTAGTTGCCAGTTCTGTAATTAAATCTGATGTGAACATTGGTCATAGGCAACACAGCTGATTTTGAAGTGTTAGTTAAGACAAACACCACAGTGGACAGACTCATCACCTCTGATATCCCTTCTCCCTGAGTGGTGGCTGATCTGGACCAAATCCTCCTCTACTCCATTGACTGAAACTCTCCTGTCCTCGCTCGGTCCACTGCCGTCCTGTGTCAGGTCCTCCGCCTCCCTCTGACCTCCTCTACCGCTCAACACCAGCTTCAGCTCTGTCTCTGCCACCTCCAGCCTCTGCCTCAGGTCCTCGATCTCTGCCACACCCTGCGACACCTACAGAGCAAAAACAATCAAACAAACAAACAAGATATTTACATTGAAATCAAGTCATAGTCAGGATTCAGTGTGCTTGATTTGTTTTGGAAGTGTCAGATGTTGTCTCACACTGTTTGTACAGTGGTTGCTATCCCTTTAACATTTATTCACACCGCTTTAACAGCCAATGCTTCTTTCCCTCAATTAAAGCACCTTGCTCACGCGGTAGCCTTTAACTAATTTTGCAGAGATAGAGACAGTCTGGTGATCTGCTGACATACTTCTGACTGCAGCAGCTCAGAACATTCGTGGAACAGCTGGCAGATCTTCTCCACAGTTTCTCGCGCCAGAGACGTCATGAAGACACTGAACTGGATGACCTGACAGGAACAAGATGACCACTGTTAGAGGCAGATTAACAGGTCAAGACTTGGGTGACAATAAAATGACGATGATGATTCAGACATGTTTAAGTGTAACAGTTTTGAATAGCTGGAGGCTGAAGTTGAAGCCTGCTCAAAGACATTGGGTACTGATATCTGACAAACACTACTGAGACCAATGCAAGTGTAGCTGAGGCAATAGCTGCAGAGTGACACATTTTACAGTGGGTATTTGACATAAATAACTTTATACATGCAGAGTATGTCTCCTTACAAAGAAGATAGATAGATAGATAGATAGATAGATAGATAGATAGATAGATAGATAGATAGATAGATAGATAGATAGATAGATAGATAGATAGATAGATCGATCAAAAACTATAAAACCTGGAAACCACATCAATAGACTTGACCCAATATCCAATATATAGTTTAATGTCCGATAATCTTTTCTGTTTTTTCACCTCCTCCCTATGAAATATTTTCGCAAAAATGTAGAAATAGTGAACCGAAATTTGGTGGGAAGATGAAAAGTAGGCTAAGTAGAAGAAACGCGATGCACTGACCTCTGTAGCTATTTCATAGCTATTGCCTCATGTAGCTGTGAATACCTTCAATATCATTGTTGTTGTTGTTGGGGTGAATGCCTTCAGCATACACACTAACAACAACAACAACACACCTTACATCGTCACCTGTTCCTAACAGCTCCACTTACCTTGTCCTCCGAGCAGCCTTGTGTGTTTTCACCCGTAACTTTGGTCATTTCAGTCACAGTCGTGTTGACCATTATCTCCAAGATGGAGCCGACCTGCGCCTCCAGGTCCGACATCCTGACGAGGTCCCGACTCGGCTCCAGCTGCTGCTTCTCCGACTGGACCGTGGCCGTGGGTGCAAACCGGTGCAAACAGCTCCAGACGCTACAACATTGTCGCTATGGTGAGAAAACTCGTACCAGTCACAACACGGAACCCACCTTTTACTTCCTGGTCGAGCTCTTCAAAATAAAAGCCCGACCATTCTCTCTCGCTCTCTCTCTCTCACACAGTCACACAAATGAGACGCTGGACGCTAGACACTGGAAATCATCATATAATACAGACTTACAATAGGGAATTATCGTTGATATTGCATCAGTTTTGCTTCATTGGTTTATGATTAATAAACTGTTATGATTATGAATATAAATAGTGATGTGTGGCTGTTTCTGAGAGAGGACAGACATAAGATGGCCCACACTACAGGTGTTACCATGACACCACATGGAAAAACCCCTCACAATGAATGCAGGTCATATGAATCATAGACATATATGAAGCAAGGTCCCACATTACGCTCTCCCTCCTGGTCAGAAAAACAAAAATAAGTTTACAGCCATCTCTCTCATGGGAGGGAGAAGAATCTGACATGAGTTCATGTTCAGTTCACCATACCAGTAAGTTAATTTACAGTCAAGTATGCCGGCATATGGGGAAGCTCTTATTCTTTTATAATTAAATTGCTTTTATCTGAACCTTTTTTAAACTGATGGTTGATTTCATATTATTCATGCGAATAGCAGGCATCAATCAGGGCATTCGGCCTTGTAATTACTGTAATGTCAGTATGTGTTTTACCAATATAAATGTTACTTTGAACAATTAAGTTAAAATGCACTATGTAGGGATGGTGGCTGGCCTTGGCTTTGAGCTTTCCTTTTTAAATGTTCAAAATAAAAGCTAGTGACAGCTTTTGATACTTTCAGATTATTCAGTGTTATAATTATTTAGGCTTATTTGGACATTATTTATTTAATGCACTTTGTTGTTTTGAATTCATCACAATCCAGTACGAAAAAATATCATTTAAACTGACTTTTTTGTAATGCAGTATTTTTGGACATATGTTTGGCTCTTAAATTAGTCAATTTGCACAATTTTATATTCAATTTTTATTTTTAATATTTCATACATTCAACAGACAGAGAAACACTTTTATTGAAGACAAAATGCCTGAAATGTGATCTTTGTAGTTAATGACCAGAGGTTAGTTGTAACCCTCAGAATGACCAAGACCAACTTTATGGACTTTATATTTGTCAGAAAAGTTCTTGAGTCAACAAAACATCTTCTGTTATTGGACACATTGTTCTACTGGAGTTTCTTGTTTTGTTTTTTTTCCTGCAACTGCTCCTCTTTTATAGATTTCTTTAAATATCCAATTCTGGGTGATTCAAGATCTACCACAGGTTAGTGATGCTCTATCTTCAGGCCGTTGGGAGTGTGCTCCCGAGCATTTTCTGCTATTTCTCAGTACAGTTATGTCTCTTAAGCAACCTTGAATCTGAAAATCCAAGTCCACAGCTGTTGCAAGAATATGGTCTTACTCCTGTGTGGACCTGCATGTGAAACTTCACGTGTCCCAGCTGCCTGAACCTCACTCCACACACTTCGCACTCATACGGCTTCTCCCCTGTGTGGATCCGCAAGTGTCTGAGGTAGTTGGTGTAGATCCTGAAGTCCTTGCCGCACTGGTCACATTTATGTGGTTTCTCCCCAGAGTGCTGCAGTTGATGGGACTTGAGAGCCTGACGGATGATGAACCTCTTCCCGCATGTGTCACAACCAAACGGCCGTTCACCTGAGTGGATCCTCTGATGGTAGTCGTATGTGGCTTTGTGGAAAAAGGCCTTCCCACATATTTGGCAGTTATACGGTGTCTGACCTGTGTGGATCAGCTCATGTCTACTCAGTGAGGCGGCAGTGTCGAAACCCTTGTGGCAGCTCTTACAGCTGAACGGCGTTACATCCACTGTGGTTCTGTCCTGTCGATAGATGACTCTGCGATTGCCTCGCCGCTCCCGATTTCGTCTTACACCCACCCGTCCTTCTTTTTCATCATGGACTATCTTCTGGTGTTTCTGCAGCTGGCAGTTGTACAGAAATGTCTTTCCACACAGGTCGCACATGAACGACTTGGAGGCACCGTGAAGGAGCATGTGTGCTTTCAACTTGTTGTCCTGCATGAAACTCTTCCCACAGACTTTACACTTGAACGGTTTTTCACCAGTGTGAATGCGAATGTGTCTCCTCAGGTTGTGTCGAAGGGTGAAACCTGCACCGCATGTCTCACATGTGAACGTCTTCCCTCTGTGGACCGACTGGTGCGCCCTCAGCGATCTCCTCTTCACAAAAGCCTTGCCACACTCGGTGCATTTGAATGGATGTTCTCCAGTATGAACACTTTTATGGCACGTCAGGCTGAAGGCGTACCTGAAACTCTCCGCGCACTCCGAGCATTTGTACGGTCTTTCGGTGGAGTGGACGATCTGATGAGCCTGCAGGCTGCTTTTAGTTTTGAAACCCTTCCCACAGCTGGAGCAGATGAACGGCCTCGCGTCTGTGTGTACCACCTGATGAGACTTCAGGTACATTTTCTTTTTGAAACTCTTGTCACAGAGCTGGCACTTGAAGGTGACGTGCTTCCTCTCTTCGTGGCGCAGCAGGTGCTGCTCGTAAGTCGCCGTATTCGTAAATTTCCTGGGACACTGGGTGCAGGCAAAAAGCTTTTCTTTGTGAATGTTCATGTGCTTCATCAGATGGAATTGCCGGATGAAGCTTTTGTCACAGACTTCACATACAAACGTGCTCTCTTTCCTCTTCACTTCTGCTTCCTGAGTGTTTTGGACGTCAGTGTTTTTGGGTCCTGTCATGTGCGTTGTGTTACACTCCCCTGCAGTGCCTAGGCAGAAGTAGAAAAGAAAAACTGAGCACAGATTTCCACAGAAGCACAAGCTTTTTTGTGGCAAAAGATATTGTTTTGACACATAAAATCATTATTTCAATGAATTCAGTGTTTCACAATTACTGACAGGTTGTGGAATTGATGTCTCATGCATCACATTGTGTTGTATGTATTTGCACTCAATTCTGGAGTCTGTTTGGCAATGTATTAATATGGATATCTTTTCTATCTATGATGTACTCACCTTGTGTCGTTTTTAGTGAAGGCCCAGTGTCAGAATTAATCTGATTTGTCCCCTCTCTGCTTCCTGAACAGAAATTAATGAATGAAACTCAATGAATGAAACTAAAGACACTTTAGTTGTTGCTGAAGTCAACTGAAATTACTGTAACTGATCTGTTTCCAGTATTAAAGCAGATATCAGTGGCACGGCCGTTTCGGCTAATGCTGTGTTCAAGGCAGGCTTTTGAAACCGTAAGTTACAGCTTCAAGTCACAACTACGACTTGGTAGCGTTCCAGGTAACCCGTAGCTCGTGTTTTTACCGTCCTGTTGTCTGTGAAAGTTCCCTATAACGGCCACTCGTAACTTCCGACCCGTGAACTCGTACCAGATCGAACTAGTATGACTTCACAGGAAGGAAAAACACAAAGTACGAGTTTCCTTGAACGCACCATGAGTTAGCAGCCCCCGCCTTTGTCAGGCATCAATTGGTCCTCGTGCTACGTCACCACATTCACGCGCATCCCTTGGCTGCACACACAGCCCTTCATGCCGTTCTCTCCCCTCATTGGATAACACTTGTATCCCACAAGGAAAATTTTCTCCTCGGGTTACAGCAGAGCAGAGTGACGGAGAGACTCGTGTTTAGGCTGAAATACTTCATGTAAGTGATTGCTGACGGAAAATAGGACTATTTAGGACTTATATTAACAAAAACATTCCACTGATATCTGCTTTAATGAAGTATCAGCTTCCCAGGTAAATGTTTCTTGAAAATCTGATGTACAATGAAACTATGATTTAAAAAAAGATGGGTAATATACAATAATTTATGCATTGCTACTCTCTGTATTTGTTGAGCAAGTTTGATAATTTCTATGATTTCATCTTGAAGCTAATTATGAAAAAGCCTGTGTTATTTAATGACCTTCAGTATGCAACTTTATTGCTTTGAATGTCATGTTGATTCTCATTCGCTGTGATCATAGATTATGTATATTCATTTTTTTACACTGTAGAAGTCATCCTGCTTTCCCCACCTACAACATACATACTTTTAGTACATGCTTTTTTCTCCTAGTAACTCACCAGCATCACATCCACTCTGTGGTGCAGCGACAGGTGATGGATCAGTGACTCCCTGTGACACCTCATCCGTTCTTGCTTTTAACATCCCAAGTGGCTTCAAGGTGCAAATCAGCCCACTCTGCTCAAACAGCACGGGGCAGCCACTCAGGACGCTTTCTCTCCAAATTCGGGCATTTTCAAAGTTTCCAGTCATGGTTTTCAGTTGGCTCTCCAGCTGACACACTTTGGCCTTCAGAGTGTTGTTTTCACTGTGCAGCACTGAGGACACTTGGAAGAAAATAGTGTTTATCTTCCTGGTTGCCTCCCTGGCCAACTGCTCATACATGACCTGTAAAGTTAACAAAAAAGTCAATAAAAATGGGTGAAAACATAATCCAAAGAGGTTGTGTAGCTGCTAAATAATGTAAACCATCATTCAGTCTATTCCCTTAGAAGGGCTTCAAATGAAGACCCAATATATTTCATTGATAAAACAATGTGTTTCACATAATTATCTGTGATCAAGAGGACAAAGCTCTTTACAGGTGAGGGCAGTATTCACATTTGCTACTGACAGCAGGCAGGAGGCATTTTCCTGATGAGTCACTCTTTAACTGTGAAGCCAACTGAGGCTTTCAGTTTAAATTTAACCTTTAATCAATTCATTTCTCCACTAATAATTTAGCAAATAATATTTCAGAAAATGTACTTCACAACCTCCCAAAAATAACACTGACAAGTTTACAGAGGTCGAGAGTCTTTTGGACTGACGGGATGGCGATAACAAACGTCTCTCGTTCCTGCTAAACATAGTTCGGCAGTTACAGTTCAAATATCTTGCGAGCTACTATGGTGAATAAAGCAGTGCATCACTCAAAACCAAATAATGTACCCCGCAATAAAAACGTTGTAACAACGTGTTAATTTACAGTCTATGATTGATAACTAAAAGTGTCGCTTATTACGGTACATGTCGACCTTTATCTTGGAAGTGTTTGCCAGTTTCCGTGTAAGCCCACACGACGCCATCTTTGATTAACGTTACCCGTCGGTTTACTTGAGTTTATTCGGTCAGTCCAATCTCCGCCAGTTCAAACGTCTCGGACTAGAATGAGAGAGTTAACAGATACACAACAGCCCTGATATGGATAAAAACCGCCACATAAATAACACAAACCGTTCACTCACCTTACGTCTTATATCTGGTTCCTTTGCGGGGGTTTCTTCATTCAATTTCCCGATAACGTCCACCGTCGTCTGTATAACAATCTCCATGATGGACTTTGTTTCAAGATAAAACACAGAGTTTTCTGACATTTTCTCTGCTAACTTCAGTGCTCACTGTTTTGGGAGAAACTGCAGCAGAGTCGGCGCCATTGACTCCGGAGGCGGAAGTGACGCTAAACATAAAAGCCCCCCCCATTTCAAAATAAAACTCAAATTTGTTTTGATTGCAAAACTTCTTTTAATTGCAAGAACGAGCAAAAAGTATAACAGACACGGCCTTTTAGGATAAAGCTGTACATTCTACGAGGTACAGTTTTAATTAGAAAATAATCACATTTTAATGGCATTCATTCTCTTGCATTATTGTGAACTCACAACATAATATAGTATGAAACTGTTTAAGAAATCTTTCAAAATAATAATATTAATATCAACTCAACTAGTAAAAGAGAAAATGTTTCACTTCTTAACTCTTCTTTACACATAGAGATGGAATTTTTGCAACATTTACCACCTTCACAATATTTACAGAGTTACCTCAGCTCAATGCCTCTGTTTCATAAGTGTAACAAGTGTAAGCAGCCCCATCTATTATTTATCACGTGTTAACAACTGGGGTTGCTGAAGCAAAAAGAAAATTCAGAAAAAAACTATAAATGCCACAAGCATTGCTGCTAACCTCTACTGTGAACGCTCTGGATGAGAGTAGAGCTGCTACAGCTACTTTTACAGCCAAGTACATCAAGTACTGAATTAGATTCATGTGTTTAATCCCTTAACTCTGATATATCAAGAGTATTGACCAGTTATGATAGCCCTCATGTTAAAAGAATATGAGGACACACAAGTACCCCTTTGTATTGCGAAGATGGCGCCTGGCGTGTGGCAGCCTGTTGCAGCAGCGCTTCATGTCTAACTCATTCAAATTCAAGAAGCCGTCACAAGCAAATATTTTGTATTTTTACTTAACAGCTGCAACAATTCAACATCTCTTCAAAACTTCAGAACAAATGAATTAATTTCAATGCACCGGCTCGCAGCAAAAATTAATAAAGACAGAACTAATCAGGTTATGTTTCGTCAGTGTCCCTCTTGCTCAGCTGAGTAGTATTTTGTAATTTTGTTTCCCTTAACACAACATATTGCCCCTTCATTGATGGCCAGGTTAACACAGGTCCTCCCATTTGTCAGCCGAGCATACAGATGGAATCACATCACCTGTGAGCCGTCACAGCTGTGCTTCTTCAGCTGCCTGGAGTCGGAGAAGCCTTGGCCACACTGCTGACACGAGTAGAGCTTCTGCCCGGTGTGAACCTGCATGTGCGACTTGAGCTGATTTGACTGGTGGAACTTCCTCTGACAGTACAAACATTCAAACGGTTTCTCCCCCGTGTGGATCCGCAAGTGTCTGTAGAAGTTCCCGTCTGTTCTGAAGGTCTTGTCGCACTGGTCGCATTTGTACGGTTTCTCACCGGTGTGAATCCTCTCGTGCTGCTTCAGGCTGCCGGCGTGGAAAAAGCGCTTCCCGCACACATCGCAGACGAAGGGCCTCTCCCCCGAGTGGCTTCTCTGATGATACCCAAAAGAGTATTTGTTATGGAAGGACTTCCCGCATATACTGCAGTTGTACTCCTTGTGCTCGCTGTGGCCTCTCTCGTGAAGTTTGAGGGAATACGCAGCGCTGAAACCTCTCAGGCAGATTTTGCAGCTGAATGGTTTCACCAGATTCTTGTTTCGCCGTCGGGTCTGGAAATGTCTTTGCGTTCCGTCTATCTCCTCATTCCTGTCAGCATGCACGTACTTCTGGTGTATGAGCAGCCTGCAGTTGAAGAGGAAGGTCTTTCCACACAGGTCGCACATGAAAGGCTTCCTGGCACCGTGGACGAGCATGTGGGATTTGAGCTTGTTGTTGTCTGAGAAGCTCTTGCCACACTCCTGACAGGTGAACGGCTTCTCTCCTGTGTGGATGCGAAGGTGCCTCTTGAGGTTGTTGTTCAGGCTGAACCTCCCTCCACATATGTGACAGGTGAACGGCTTCTCCCCCGTGTGGACCACGCTGTGTCTTTTCAGAGCCGTGCCGGTCCTGTACGACCTGTTGCACACCTCGCACGTGAACGGAGTGATGCCCGTGTGCTTCCTCTTGTGCACCGTCAGGGAGTGGGCATATTTGAAAGTCTCCTCACACATCGTGCACTTGTATTTTTTGGTGTTGGTGTGAACTATCCGATGGAAGCGAAGAGTGTCTTTGCTCTTGAACTCCTTCCCACATGTTGCGCAGCTGAACGGTCGTTCCTCCGAGTGCACGGCCATGTGACACTTGAGCTGGACGGCCGTCTTGCAAATTTTGTCGCAAAACTGGCACTTCGGCATCTGCTTCCACTTCTCGTGGCGTAGGAGGTGGTTCTCCAGAGACTGCTTGATTCTGAATGTTTTCCCACACTGGTCGCAGGCGAACGGCTTCGGCGGTTTCTGCCGCTGGTGCCGCTTCAGGTGGTTCTGAAACGACTGCTCTTTCCTGTACGACCTTTTGCAGTGAGGACAGGAGAAGGGCAGCGGGGCTTTACTCGCCTCATGACGCAAAAGGTGATTTTCCAGAGACTTCTTCTCCAGGAAGCTTCTGTCGCACTGGTCGCAAGGAAACGGCTTCTTGTGCACCCGCATGTGTTTGTTCAAGTCACCCTTCCAATGAAACCCGAGGTCGCAATGTTCACAGAAAAAACGCTTCACTGTCCGTGACCCTCTAGTTCGCAACCTCTCACTCGACTTGGTTTTGCTCTCTTCAGTGCTGTTGTCAGTGGAAGCTGGAAATGGAGAGAAAAACAAAACAAAATGAATGTAATATTATTTGAAAATTTTGATTCAACATTAACTTTGAAGGATGTATCCTCTACAGATTGATATTTGATATATGTGCATTATGTGAGAACCAAAATTTGTAATCTAGTAGTACCTTTTTCATATTTGGAGGGTGCTCTCCTGATCCTCTTTGATCTCCCTGAAGGTGCCTCCTCCACAGGTTTCTGTGAATGTCAATAACAGGGTTACCACGGGTTATTAAAAAGCATTAAAAGTCATTAATTACTGCAATAAATATCATGGGCTTGTTATTGAGGTATTGTAATATTGTGAGATTTAGAAAAAAATAGGGGGATAATACAATGAATCTACAGTAAAATTAAACATGGGTGAAGAAGTAGAGCATTTTCTAAATAAATATTTTTAGGTGGTGGTACTGTAGACTTTTTTATTTTTAATCGGCATCGGCAAAAATTGGAATTGGCAGGTCAGGCTTTTTAAAAATCGGTGATTGGTGATCGGCCAGAAAATTGCAATCGGTGTCCCCCTATTGGTGTGATAAACATGTGGAACCAAGAAATTGGGTATGTGTTATGTATACACATGCACACGTATAGTATTTGCAGTCATGGATATTAACAATGTTTGAAATTGCATTAAAAAGGGCATTACTGTTAAAAGTGGTCTGAGTGATTGGATCTCTAATGCATCCTCAATAGATCTTGGGTGAATTAATAACTGAACTCATGAGAACAATCATTTCACCTGAGACAGATGTTGACACCAGTCGTGAACAGGGCCACAGACAACACATCCCTCCATGGAGGGAAAATAAACACTAATATAATACTGTGTCTGTCTGGTACAAACTAGTATCATCAGAAAGACAAATAAAAACTAAAAACACAGTAAAGTAGTTCAGACGTTAGATCCCAACACGTGGCTGCTTCTAGACAAACACAACTTAATCAACACCTGACCTTTTCCTGTGCCGAGTCGAGACCACCGACAGAGCCGGAGTCTGGACTGGGGACGTCTTGAGGAGGGGACCCTGCGGTCTCACAGGCAGCGGGCGACGGCGTAGAGGGGTGGGTGACGACCTGGCTGGTGCCCACCAGCAGCACCGTGGGAGCAGAGGTGACGCTGCCCACAAACACCATGGCAGGTTTAGGAAGCGTCCCAGACTGGGCTGCGGAGCCGGGTGTGATGCCACTCTCTGCTGCAGCCGGTTTGGGCGCAGCGGGTTTTAGGGCAGTTTGACGGGTGGAGACTGAGAGCGCTGGTGCTCCGGCTGTTGGAGAGACAGAGAGACATCATGTCACATCTACTTTAGGTCAGTGGAAACTGGCTCATTAAACAAAGAGATAACCAGTCCATAAACTACTGAACTTACACAAAGCAGCTACACTCACTGCATCTCAAAACAACCACACGTGTGAAGATTTACTGTATAGTGCTGTTGTTTATCATTATGCATGAAGTTGGTTTGAGGCAGACAAAGTAAAATAAGTAAGTAATCTCTAATATTTTGTAAAATCAACAGTTCAGACGTTAATAGTCAACTACTAAACCCCAGAAACAACACTCAAATACACTGACTTTAATGTCACATCAACCTATCAAACTGGAACTTGTTCGTTTGTGTTTTCAATATCGCAACTGATCAACTAACTGATCAATCGGCTAATTATCACAGCTCAAAGTTGAACCTAATTGTCAGTAGCTCGAGTCTCAGCTCCTAAACTCTTGTAAAGTCTGCCACTGTCTGTCACTGAGTTTCACGTTGTGACTGATCGATTGGTGGTTATTGATAGATGGCTGCCCCCCCCCCTCTCCCCTCTCACCGGTCACAGAGCCGCCCTGGTCCTGCAGCGGGACGTGGGTCTGCCCCCCCTGAGTCTTGTCGCTGATGCTCCTCAGCTCCCTCTCCAGCTGCTCCATCTCCCGGCCGAGCTGACCCACCCTGGCCTCCAGCTCCTGCTCCAGCTGCCCGGCTTTCCGCTGCAGCACGTCCTCCAGCTGCTCCACCTTGGCCCGCAGAGCCTCGTTCTCCTCGGACAGCTCGGAGGAGAACTCCGCGAACACTTTGTGGAGCTGGACCACCAGACACTTCTCTATCTCCTGGATCTCGCCGAGCTTCGCCCCTTCCCACTCGGTGTTTGTTGGCGCCTCTTTCGTCCAAACATCCCTGAACACGGACACCGCCGCCTGGATGGCCACCTCCACGGCCGACGCCACCTCGCTGCCGAACCGCGCCTCCATGTTTCTGTTTCAGCGTGAGACGGAGGCCGCGAGCTCAACACGCATCTTCACTTTCAAACTCAAGACTTTTTTTTGACAGTCCTCCAGACACAGGAGGGTTCAACAACGCATCTTCCGTGTTCACGTAACATTAACCGTCCTATATGCTGCTGGACCGTGCACCCCTGAAATGAGTCCGTGCCGCACTTCCGCTTCCGGTGTCACGTCTTCGCTTCACAGTAAAAGCTCCAGAGAGGCAGACAGCTGTTCATAGACTGTATAAGAACACCGGTTTTAATAAGTTATTTTCTAGACTAGGAAGTGCATAGACTACCGAACGGCGAATCAATAAAGATATAATATAAATAAATAAATAAATAAATAAAATAACATCTTAATTAATATAGATGAATTTAACTATAATTTAACTCTATATTTCACAATAAAGGCTCAAAAATATAAATAAACAATTAGATATAAATAAAAAAGCTGATAATAACCACAATAAGGTGTGAAAGAACAAAGAAGCTTCATTGTTTTCAGCTTTCCAGAGTTGCTGGAGCAGAATTTGAAGTACAAATAAGTAAAATACAGATTTTATTTGTAATGGGTTGTGATCAAGGCTGGATTTGTGATCAGGTAAAATGCCTCTGTCCAGCTGCCCTAAGCTGAGGGGCCTAAAAGTTTCTAGATTCATCTACACCACTGGGTTGGGAAAGCTTGATTTGTGACAAAAATAAGAAATGATTTGCGCCAAAAAACAACAACAACTAAGGTATAGTCCAGCATTATTCTCTAAACTTCTGACCCTCTCATGCGGAGGGGCCATAGGCTATAAGAAACTCAAGACTTTTAGATAGTCGGTGTATGTTACAATGTTATATGTTATATCACAAATTATCAATGAAATATTTATTAACATTAACATCAGTGCAGAGACTTCTGTTCTTAATATGCTAAAACACCAATTGGGCTGCAACCAACAAAAATTAGTTGTTGTTTTTTTTAATGATGTATTATCATCTTTCTTATTTATTATTTTCCATGTCCTGACCTGGGCTGCTCATGTGGGTAAATGTAAACCTCCCTGAGACACTGTATACATCCGTCTATACAATAAACTTGACTTTAATAATGTGATGACATGAAATACAGGAGGAAGCAGACTGATGCTGACTCCTGTCGCCTCATGTGAGGTCACACAACTCACTTATCTGCTTCACAAAAACACACACACAATCATCGTCTTTCAATATCACAATTTGTATTTATCAATTCAAAGAAACGACTGTACAGAGTCAATGATTTGCAGTTGGTTCGCATCATTTCATATATAATACTGGTTCATTCATTCACCTTTTTCCATGTTGGTATTTGTGTCGCCCCTGTATGTTACAGTGATTGTATAGTGGAAGGATGGGACTTGAAGACATGCACAGCAGTACTGTAATAGAGACTATGTCATTCATGCAACCTCTTTGTCCTGATGTGTTTGTGTGGAGGATCTGTGGATCATTTTCAATTCGCTTTTTGGTACAAATCAACAATCTCACTTCAACACAGAGTCAAAAAAGTTCAACATAACAAAGACAGGGGGCAGTTTTCTGTGCCATCATCGATAAACTTCGTCATCTGTTTTTTTTTTTTAATCTTTTTTTTTTTCTTTTTACAGAAAACACTTCTGAGCAAATACATTGGGACATTATCAGGTTGCTGTTAGGCAAGCATACAGAGAGACAGACAGGCTGAGGGCAGATAGACAGTGGTTCTCTGGGGTCCTGAGAGGAAAGAAAAATCTGTGGCTGGTGTCATCACTTTAAATGCAGAAACATGAGGAAATTATAGTTTGAATGTGTTTGGAGCACAGAAGGAACAGGTTTGTTAAAGCAGACATGTCCTGCAGTTACTACAAATGAATGATTTACTGAGACTGTTTGGCTCATATATCCAAATGATCTCAAGACAAAACAACGATGATGCCAATTCCACAACAAATTCTATCTAATTCTAATGTGTCTAAACTAATCCAGAGATTGTGAAAAAGTGCTGCCTGAATTAACTTTGAAGCTGTGGAAACTGAGTGTACAGAGATAAACTGAAACTCATGAGCGTTCATTAGATTAAATGTAACCTCATATAAAAAATATTGTGCTTTTTTGTTTTAAAGCAGAACGGAGTGCCTTGTGCAGTTTGTCAAGATTTATGCTCATGAATGAATCTGTCTTTATATTTACTGACAAGGAGGCTGAAACTCCTAACATGCTCAGCACACAAAGTCTTACCCCCATTTAAACACAAATGTTATCTTTACATTATGATTTTAATAAACCTAACCATTCTGTAAGAAAACTGTCGCTTGTATATGGTAACTTTCCAATAATAGACTCGACCACAGAATCAGCCTCTCTGTCACTGTCATTGGCTTTGAGTTGAGGAGCCCTGCATGTGTTGTTATTGAAGAGTGGTTAAATAAACCACCAATGATTGTCCTCAGAAAACACAGAAAAAAGTCTAGATTAAAAAAAAATTGTATTGTAAAAAGTAGGTTGATTGCATTCACTGTCATCTGAGCCCTATTCAAAGTATGAATATTTTCTTGTTATTAATAATAATAACACTAACATTAATGAAAATAATAATACTCCAGGCAGTTTGTGTGTGTGTGTGTGTTCAGGACTGAGGCTGATCATCTGTTCTTGTCTGGACGTTGGACAGAGCAGCAGGCTGTGGCTTTGTCAGCACTTCTGGTACCGTAAACAACAGATGAGGTATCTTCAACAAGATATCAAGGAGAAAACTGAATTTTGATCGACAAACTGTCCATAAACCGAAGACATTCAGTTTATGTTCAAAGAGAGAAAAGCAGCTCCACTCAGATAATAATGACTTGAACAACAAATGAATCATCATTGTTTTTTTTTTGGTGAATATTCTGTAGCTCCGCCTATTGATTAATCAGCTAATTGTTTCATGGGTTGCAGCGATTTTGAATCGGAAGGAAAGTGATAAAAAGTGATAAAATAAATAATTCTTGTTCTTTTAAGTTTAGTGGATCTGACCTCCCTGCTGGACCCCGACACCACTGTCCATCAGGCCTCAACTCTGCAACAGGCCAGTGTCCTTAGTGCAAAGAAAAAGTTGCATAAAGTCTCAGGTCATTGCTGACATCATCATCATCATCATCATCATCATCATAATCATTATTGACAGTAATTCCTGAACTCACCCTTCTACAACCGTCCGTCATGAACCAAACTTCATGTTACTGCATACTACTGAGTGGTTTTGGTGTCTTTATGTGAGTGACTGAAAGAAAAATCCGCATCACTGTCTCTGCCTGCTGACGTATTAATAAACATTTATCATGTAATAAAAATAGAGATTTTTACATGTCGGTAAATAAAGATGAATTCTCTTTTTTCTGGTTTGATGTGGATATTTCTTGTGTTTGTAAGTGAGAGCAGGAGGAAACACTGAACGTCTACATTCATGTCCAGTGAGAAAAGAAAACACTGACTATAAATATATTAATGATGAATCAAAAGTAATTTTATTCATCAAATCATCTCGGCCGACAGACTGAGGTTGATGTGAACAGAAGAGCACAGACACACACACACGCACGCACGCACACGGACACACGCACACACAGACAGGACAGGCTCATTTGAACTGTTTGTGTTTGGACTTAAACCAGATCTTCGTATTTGCTCTTCACTCACTTCATCATGATGTTGACGTTCACATATCAACACATTTCTGTTCAACAGTTAAACAACATGTCATCCATTTAGCTGCACGCTCTGTCCTGTGTGTATCCATGGTAACAAGGTGTGTGTGGGTTCACAACACTGTCAGATTCAGACTCTGACGACTGCACTGTGCCACTTTACACATGGAAGTTTTTCTCCTTCAAAACTCACCTCTTTTAACTTTTAACAACTGTTTGTTGTGTCCAACATGCATGTAAATGATTGCATTGATCTGGCATTCACACCTAATTTAGATGCATAAAAAGTGTCAAATAAAAAGATTAAATAAAGCTACAACTTGTCAAGACATGTTTTTTTTTATCATAAAGACAAACAAGACAGAGAAAGATAGAATTTAAAATCCTGATGTGAATAAAATGAATTAAAAAAAACAGCCAGATATAATGAAAGTGTTGGCTCATCGGCTCATTGTTACTCTTCAGAAACAGGATGATTAACTTCACTCTGGCAAATATATATTTCTACAAATATAAAGCAAATTCTCAGAGTGGGATTTCAGGGCTCTACAGCCATGGCAATTACTGCTCATAGAGGATGATGTAAGTTTAAAGTCCAACTGAAATCACAGCCACTCTTCAATAGATGTTTTTTTTCCAACTGTCAACAATGATTTATCATGAGAAGAGAAAAAGTAAAAAGGAGGAGGTGGCCTATGACTGTTTTATGATGCTGTAGCTTATGTGCTCTGGATAAATGAGTAAGAGACACACTGTCTGCATGAGAGAGACTATGAGACAATGTTGCTGAAGGCGCTGACGTTACTGCTTTGACCAAATATGGTTTAAAACAGTGTCATTTCATTGGCTGTATAGAAATAGGTTCTTCATCTACGTGGATAGAGACCACTGACAAATCAATGCAAAAAAAATATGGGGCACTATCAAAAAAATCAAAAATGAATCTATGAAATATAAATTTCTCCTTTTTTGGTGGATGTGAGGGCTGAAGCAGACAAAACATGCAGGATCATTTCAGCTGGACTTTAACTGAAAGAGTCAAAAACATCAGAACTTAAATGAACAACATTTTCTTACAGTAGCAGTGATATCGAGACAGCATTTTTATTTGAAAGGATTAAGAAAAAAAAGATTACAAAGACAAGGTTTGAAAAGCCACCTGACCAGGCTGCTCCAGCCAGGGCAGGACAGTGACTGTGACTGTGACTGTCCGTCAGGACAGCAGCTGCTGTTTCACAACATCCCACAGCTGCATTGACCGGTTAATAAGACTTCCATTAATCTCCGTTTCACTTCTGTGTCCTTGTTTCTTCGCTGTTTTTTTTATGGCTTTGTGGTGAGGTTACGAGAAAACTAAACACAAACAGATGTGTGGATGCAGCAAAGACGAGCTTCTTTAGACGAGTGGTTTCTCTCCAAGCAAAAACATGCAATCTCACAGCTTACACAGTTCAACCCCCTTTTCTCCAGATATTTGGTCAGTATGTTCTCCTGGCTGTCACCTTGGTGTCACACGTCGCTCATCCATCCAGTCGTGACCTCCGCCACAGGACGCAATTTTTCAGTTTGTTTATAGCAGTGCCAAGTGCCGGGGAAGAGGCCATAACATTTTAGTGTAGATCTAATTAAAGAGTCCATGATAACTTCACATTTTTTGTCATGTGTGTGAATATTTGGCCAGGGCGGAGGCACGCACTCTCCTGACTGACGACCTGATCCAGTTGTTCATTCCTGCTTAACTCTACGCTGATGTTGCCCCAGACACTGATGACCTTTCACACTCTGCAACATGTTTATAACCTTTAACATGTTAACCCTGCTATATACTATTCTGTGTGTGTGTGTGTGTGTGTGTGTGTGTGTGTAGGTCTGTTATAGATTGGACATGTCTGGAAGACTGAGGTTGCGTCTGAGGGGACAAACACATTAAGACGTGAAGCATACTGTAAGCACACACCAACATAAATAACCTGAGAGCTATGGAGACCCTGGGAGCGGAGAGCAGCAACACACACACACACACAAACACACACATACACACACACCTGGTGATCTTTCTACAGCTGTGAGGACACTTGTTGACATTATGCATCTCCTCGCCACTTGGCGCAACACTAACCATCAGAAAGAACATTCTGAACCTTAACACCTGAAACAGCCCTTTGAAGTTGTGATCAGCCAAAATGTGTATTCGATTTTCCCAAAACGTCCTCACAAGGGTTACTGTCCACACAACAGTAGAAAGACGTGCACATACGCACGCACACACAAAGAACGTATGTTGAACTCTATATAAAATGGATGCAACAAATCTGTGTGAAAACACGGAAGAGAAAATCCATCGAGCGTTTTGATGTTATAAGACAATAAAAGAGTAGATGAGGCCTGTTTTCAGCCTGAGGGCCTCACACATTAAAAACAACGTCAGGCGCAGGTTTTTGTGCTTGTGACGAAAGCCAAACATGTCATTTATGGGAAACTGATCTTGATGCCAAAATCAGCAGGATAAAAATGAATTTTACCCACATTCTTAAAGTTATTAAAACTTAAATCTCTCAAAATATGACAGCTTTTTTTGTTTTTGTTTTTGTTTTTTGCAGTTTTATCATTTAAACTATATTTTAATGAATGAGGCCCCTGTGAACCAGAGTCCACCATCTCTTTCTGACCACCGAACGGTGCATCTGTCTTTATTATATTTATGATTTAGACGTGTGGCTGCAGCTCAGACTCAGAAGGTCTTTGTGTCACAGATTCATTAACACCTTGTGGATCTTCTGTCCTGCAGAAATCTTCATGACAAAAATCTGGTTCCTGGACAGCCAGATTTCCAGTGTTATACTATAACATCTCCAGCTAACTTCAGGGTTGTGAGCTTTCTTTTAAGTCGGGATTTCAAGCTTCTGGATGCTTTTTCTATTCATATCTGATCAGCGATGAATCACTTCTACTTTCCTTTTGTTTTGACGTTCACTCCGGCCGCTCCTCTACTCCTCTCTTGTCTTATATCATCATCTTTCCTTCTTCCTAAAATCAGCATGGCAGCTGTTCAGCAGTGTTGATTCATCCATGATGGGGTTGGACGGATGTGATATCAGTGTGGCTCGGTGACAAAGCAAAACCAGCTTCGATTCCATGTTTTTCATGGCCAGACCTCGAGACAGATGGGACAAGGTGGAGAACGGTAAACAAAACAGTTTCTCTAAGTTGTTGTATGTCTGTGGAACATTTTGGCATAATTTCATTCTCTTTCGATTTTTCCGAGGAGTAATAAGACCTAGTGTAGGATGTCTCAACTTACAGACAGACAGATAGATACAGTAGATAGGACAGACAGACGAGAAGTACATACAGATAGAGCTCATCTCATAGAAAAAACAAACAGTATGTGGAACAGTATGAGCTACGTTTTATCGCACTACCAGCAATCAGCAACAGCCTTCAAGTTAACGTGATTCGTGTCCCGTCTCTCTCTCGCGCGCGTTAACGCTGCCCGGGCTTCAGCAGCACTAAGCTCCACCCATGGCAGTTTTCTGAAACGGCCAACAGGGGGCATCAGGGACTCTGTGTGTTCTCACAGAGACACAGAGGAGAGAGAGAGACAGAGAGAGAGAGAGAGAGAGAGAGAGAGAGACAGACGTCTCCTGCTCCAAATTTCATCCTGTCCATCCTATGAGTGAGCCTGGGTCAATCCTTCTGTCCTGTGTGTCACTTTCCATCCAAACACAACCTCTTTGTTGACAGTGTTGGAGGCGGAGAGAAGGAGGGAGGCGTTCACTACCAGTCTACAGCCCCGCCTCCCACCTGGAGTTCATACTCTTCAATCCCGACCAATCTGTTGACCGGCTCACTTTTTCTTAGCGGACTTTTCTGAGCGCTTCCCTTCCGACTTCCCACCCCGATCTGACCTCTCCGACCGCTCGCCTCGCTCCCTCTCTTTCTCCTTCTCCTTCTCCTTTTCCCTCTCTTTCTCTTTTTCTTTGTCTGCCCGCTCGATTCGATCGCCCCGGTCTGAGCGCTCGCCACCTCGCTCTGACCTGTTGTCTGCCTTGCTGTCGGCCTTGCTGTCGGCCTTGCTGTCGGCCTTGCTGCCGTCCCGGCGCGTGCCCTCGTCGGTGGATGAGGTAGTTGGTTGGGGCTGACCCCATTTGGCAATCTCCTCGTGCTCTGTTATACTTGCGGTGATGTTGGTCACCCACGTTTTGAGGTCGTCCTGGAGGGAGAGAGGGAACACAGGTGTCAGTCGATTTTTCATTCACTGTTTATATGTTAAAAGTTTGAGTGATCATTGAGACAAAACATCTTAAACGATTCTGAGATGTGAGCAGAAACACAGAAGCATCTCACCTCATCTTTAGCATGAAACAAAAACTCGCTGCCGTCCTTCGTTCTGCAAGAGGAGAGGAGAGGGATCACACTTGGAGCACGGTAGTGTCAAATACCAGTGGGTATGTAATTTAGAAGATTTTTTTTAGTAAAGACCTGACAATTAAAATTTGTTTTTTATTAATCAATTCATTTTTTTATTCAGTTTGATGACTTATAAGTCAAAACTGAAGCAACTTCAAAAACACTTGATCTTAAATTTTTCCAATCAGTCGGAGGTTTCATTAGAGCCTCTCTACCTAGTGAAAGTCAGTGTCTTTCAAATCCCACAGTTCATGTGTGTAACTCAACAAACCCAGGCTCAGATAAGCCTCATAACATCAACAGCATGTGAGGACTTTTGTTGGATGGTATTTTATAAGAATATCAAACTGAGCAGATTTAGAATGGTCACTTGTAAATAAACTGACCTCACAACATTTTCCTTTGACTGAAATCTGTGCTGTGACATGAAAAGTAGATTGTTGACTAGTAGCTAGTGCATAAGCAGCAGGCAACATTTAAGATACATGGGGTTACAGCGCTTTGCTTAGTTCATATTGATTATTCATTTGGATTAATTCAGTGTGTTGATTAATGAGGTGCTATACGTGTGTTGATTTGAAAGTTAGGACCTTTCTCGTCTGCCTGCAGGCAGGTTTCTCGTCTCGTGGACGACCTGTAACTCCACTGTCTTGGACTACAGCTAGTAGCTACTGACAGTGGTTTTTGCTATGCTCAAGAGGAAATCTGCTGTCAGCTATATGCTGCGACCCCAAGGCGGCCAGGTCAACGACTGCCGAACTGCTTCCTCGCTGGAAGTTAGGTGAAAACAATGTCCACTGTAAAAGACAAGTAATAGTCCTGCATAAAAATCACCATTACATCTGTGATTTTTTGGTTCAAAAACAAAACAGAAGTTAACGCGAGAATGACAACGGTTCCTCACTTGAGCGTAAAGACGTTCTTCTTCTTCTTGTAGCCGTTGGTGACGTCGCAGTGGCAGTGGGAGAGGCTGAGCAGCGGCTCGTTGTTGTAGGGCGTAGTGGTGTTCTTGGCATCCTTGTAGAAACCCATCTCCCCTTTGTTTAGCACGCAGTACAAGTTGACCCATGACCTGCTGTGGTGTGGGAAGGCCGGGGGAGGAGGGGGAGTGGAGGAGCAGGGGGAGGGGTGGTGGTGGTGGAGGGGGGAGAGTACGGGGAAGGTGGGGAGGTGGTGTGGTTGGGGGGAGATTGAAGGGTCAGCTAGAGTTGCGGAGTCGCTCTCGCTAAGCTAACACCTCACTCACCTGACCAGAGCAGACAGGTAGGTAGGCGGGATGAACCGGCGCCAAGAAGGGAGGTGGAAACACACTGCTGAACAAACACAGACGAACGCACAAACAGACGGACGGAGGGAGGAGGAGGGAGATGGACGGGTGGGGGGCGGAAGGCTACATACAGCTTGTGTGTGTGTGTGTGTGTGTGTGTGTGGGGGGCTCATATATGACTTACCTTGGAGGAGACGACAGGAGCAGCCAGCAGCACCGAGGAGAAGAGGAGAAAAGAGAAAAGAGGAGTTTGGTTAAATGGCATTTTGGCAACAACACAACATAAAGTCTGGTCATGCATCCTTCCCCTCTGTGAGTGTGTTTACATGCACACAGCATTCCAGGTAACTACTCACATCCAAGTAAAGGTATTATTCAGAGCAAGCTGGCTGTGTGCAGCTTCAACGGTGCATGTGATCTATCATGGTTGAATTTAACGGAAGTCAAGGGAAAAGGTCTTAGGTCTTGGAAAACTATCATCAAAAATGACCATTAGTTTGAAGGTAAACATTTATTTTGACCTGGAAACTGTATGTTTCTTTTATAAGAAAGCTATTTCTTGAATTTCCAACATCCAGGTATTTTTGAGGCTAATACTGAAATCTGTGATGGAAGGTTACAAAAATCAGATTATACTGTATATTAACCAGTAATTTTTAATATAGATAAGATGGTGATAAGATATTAATATACATAGATAAACAACAATCTTGATACAGAAGATTGACAAAGCCTTAAAGAGTTGAAAGTCAACTAGTCTTGGCTGCAGAGATGCTATACAGCGTGATCTTAGGCTGTCTCTGTTGACAGTTGTGAAAGAAAAATACTAGTTTGATTGTCAAAAATGTCAGTCCTAGATTGCATTGTGTCACATCTATAGACATCATCACAGACCTGGCTGTAGTTTTACCTCTAGAGGATTTTTGTTGGTCAGTCAAAATGAACAGTTTCTACACACTGTATGTTATTGAATATGTATTAATTGATATAAGTTGCCTGAAGTCTGACATGTTTATTTCTTTGATTTTAAACATAATTTACTACATTTTTACATTTTACTTACATTAATTAACATTCTGCAGATACACGTCAATCTAGCAACACTACAGGTGGAGTTAAAATAACTAGATCATTTGATATCTCTACTGTTCATACCCAAATTTACACCCATGGATATCAAGCACCTGACACAGACTACAACAAAGATTTTGTTTGGCCCCTCAGTGTTTTATCTTGTGTTCAGATTTCACATTAACTTGTATTAACTTGAATATGAACAGAAAACCATGAGAGGATGTTTGAGCTCTGATCAAAGAATCCTTTAATTTGAAACTGACCAATGATAGCTCAAGGCCAAAAGTGTTGTGAAACTTAAATGTCAAACTAAAGTAAAATGACAGATTTTTCTACCATGCGAAATCAGATTATCATTCACTTCACTGAGTTGATGTGAAGAATAGATACTGTTCACACGCACCGTATATTTTCATGAGGAAAACTTGGATATCCTGAATAATACCAGAATGGTAATGTGCACATAAACATACTCGGTGTCTCGTCATGTAGCTACGTAACAGAGACAGGTTGAATCTCAATCCTTCCTCACAGACTAAACTCTCTTCCCCAGTGTCGACTGGAGGAAAAGATCTGAGGGCGTAACCCTGCAGATCTTCTCCTCCAATCAAACTCGAGTCAAAAAGAGAGCGTACAATCTATCAAACAAGGAGCTGTCTGGAGATTCACACCTGTGCAGATTTAAGCCATTCGGGATTATGCTTTACCTTGCTATGTACATAACAGGGCATGTACATATGAGACATTCATCCATTGCCTTGAGTGGACGCGTGCGTGGGACTCATCCTTAGCTGGAGGGGGATGAGCTTTTAGCTGTGTGCAGTCAGCTCAGCCAATAGGGGACAGTGCAGGGAGGCGTTTCTGTCTGTGTCTCTCCGGAGGAAGCAGGCCAGTCATTTGTAGAGGTCAGGTAGTGCGCTTGTGTGTGTGCTATCTATTCACGCAGAGGCTAAGTGTGCGCCATCACTATCTTTAACCATCAACCTTCACCGGCACAGCAGCCGGTCAGTCTGCCAACCACCGGACCACTTGTGATGTTTTACTCTGTGGACTCACGTTAGATCAGGAGACATCATCAGACCTGTGCCTGAAGTTTTCACCTGTGACGAGCTGCTGTTTGAATTCATATAACTGTTGTCTTCAAATACTGACGCTATTGATCAGAGACGACATGCTGTACATCATATATTAAGAATGAATCTA
Organism: Trachurus japonicus; assembly: GCF_045865225.1. Lineage (NCBI taxonomy): Eukaryota > Metazoa > Chordata > Actinopteri > Carangiformes > Carangidae > Trachurus > Trachurus japonicus. Next base: position 28,215,371 of record NC_140919.1, read on the forward strand.
CAGTCTGATATGAGAATAACAAATGAGTGCTTCCTTACACTACCATAACTGGTTGAACGTAGACAAAACTAAAGGTTCAGAAACTTGCAATGCTGCTTCATAAATAGTAAGTCACTTTGAAAGACAATCATGATGGATTAAGATGGTTCGATCTACTACTCTTCAATACAAATCATAAACTGTAATCTACCACTATCAACTGGCAGGCCGTGCACCTGCACTGACAGCGTCGAGAGAACGAGTGACATATTACACACACACTCACTGATAAACTATGTGACTTGTATAGTTGTGTCAGTTACAGGAAACAGTAAAATTCACTACAAATCTGTGAACAGTCAGATTATTTGGGAGTTAACCTCAGATGCAGAAACACAGTATGTACAGTATGAGGAGAAAATCCAAAACAATGCGTGAGCAATGAGTATGTTTTTTTTAATCACGTCAACCTAGAGTAACCAACGAGTCTCCATGTGTCATGATCTGAGCTGGTGTCAGTCTATTCAACGTGTTTCAGCAGAGTGAGTTAGCTTGTTAGCTTAGCATGCTAAGGTCATGCACCTGTCATCATTTGAGAGTTCAGAAATAGACAGTGCTGTGATGTCATGCGACAGCTGGTACAATGACATGTGCAACAACCAACATAAGTCAAACAGTATTTGAAAACACATTTTGAGTTGTTTTACTAATCCTCTGTTTTTACTTAATTATATTATAAATGATATCATACTATAGTAAGAATGTTGCTCTTCTGGTACTGTGGTACAGGTCACATGTAACTTTCCTGAAGTACCAAATTAAACTGTCAGTATTATTTTCAAGTACTATTTGACCGTGCACATGTCTTATACTCATGACACCAGTGTCCATCCTAACTTTCTACGTCATCTATTATCTCGTCCACATGTTGTGATGAGCGTTAAGACCCTGAACACCCACCTATTGGTGCTCTTCTTCAGACTCTCGATGTCCAGCTTGCGGAAAAGGAAGCCCTCGTGGTGTGCGGTGTGTGATGGAGGCTGGGGCACTGCCGGGCTGCTCTGAGCGGGAGCGGACCTAGACCGCCGCGTCGTCTCTCCTGCCTCTTTGGGTCGTGGTCGGCGCCGTGGTTTGGGTCTGTCCCGAGCGCGAGGTCGTTCGGGACGGGAAGACTTCTCTGGTATCCCGTTAGGGAGGCGAGGCACCTCACCACGGGCCTTAGGGCAGGGAGAGGTGATAGAGTCAGTATGAGTTTGGTTAATGGCTTAAAAGTAAAAATCCCCGTCAGGTGTTTGATATTTATTTGCTAAGTTTGTGTTGTGTGTTGTGACCCATGAGTTACAGTATGTGGTGTATGTAAGAAGATGCTGCCGTTGATTCTCTGAGATGTCCCCTGAAAAAACCGATGACGCAGATATACAAAATAGTGGTGGTATTGGATTTGAAAAAAATTATATCCTGTTTTTAAAAACCTCTATAAAAATGTAACTGAAACAAATGAGTTTTCACAAACACAGAATGAAAGAACGAAATAAAACATCAAACATATAAAAGCTCAGACCTGTGCTGCTTGCTGTTCTTGCAGCTGCTCTACAATTTCTGCCAGAGTGGATCTCTTTTCTCTGTGGAAAAATGCATATTAGACAGGAATTAATATTCATTTATGTTTTTTGTCCCCTACAAAACACACACAACACAAAACAAACAACTCAAGGCTCCTCAGAACGAACAAAGTCTCACCCTCCTCCTGAGCGTCTGTCTGAATGCTCCTTCCCGGTGTCGTGCTCACTGGATTCCTGTCTCTCCAGCCGGTGTCGGTCCCTCTCCCTCCGACGGCCTTCGTGGCTCCCGTGTCCCTCCTGCTCGCTGGACGTTTGTCTCTCCAGCGTCCGCCTCTCCCGCCTCTCGGCGTGTTCCCTCCACACCTCCTGAGGCAGCTCGTCGCGTCGCGCTTGGATCAGCTGCTCGCTGGACAGCTGCCGTTCTATCCTGTGGTCCCTGTGGTGAGTGTGCGTCTGGACCTGGGGCTCCGCTTGGCCCAGTGGGTCAGTCCTGGACCCCCGCGGCCCCCTGGTGGGCTCGCTGTGCAGACGCTCCCTGGGCTCCTGGAGGACCACCTCAGCCATCACGGCCACCTCGGCTTTCTCTGTCCCTATCTCCCCCATCATCATCTCCCTCTCCCTGCCGCGCTCCCTCACCTTCTCCAGCCTGCTGGCCACGAGTAAAGGCGTCACTGCGTCATCCAAGTGTTTGATTTTGGGTTGCCGTAGATACGGGGACGATTTCACCTCCACTTCCCTCGCTGCCTGCACCGGAGGTTGGAGGTGACTCACCGCCTTCGTCACCTGCTCCCTCAGCGTGCCGGCACTTTCCCGGGCCTGGTTGGCTGAGACGAGCATGGCTGCCGTGGCGATGGATGCGATGGAGGACGGCGCTGGCTGGCCCAGTCCCAGTCCCGCAGCCACACCCACTACGGGGCCATGGCGTGACTCCAGGGTGTGGCGGTAACTGGAGCCGTTCATTACAGGGGTGTAATTGGCAACTGTCGACCCCAGCCGACGCACCACAGATGAAGGAGAGGGAGTTGGGGTGGCAGGCGAGGGTGAGGGAGGAGAGCTGGCTTCATTCTGCTCATAGATGGTCTGTCTCATAACGGGTGATATGGGGAGGCGGGGGAGGGTGGATGGACTGGGACAGGCGTCTTGGGGGTCCAGGAAGACTTTACGGCCCAGCAGAGGGGTTGGGGGTAGCTTACTTTGTTCTGCCTTCAACTTCTCTACCTATGGAAAGGAAATACAACCAGCATTAAAGAGGAACATTTTTACCTTAAATAAACAGCTTTGGAGTAATTGTGATGGATTAATAAATGGTTTAACTTGTTACAGGGAGAATGGAGGCTCTCTGCCTTCCACCTAGTGTCACTTATTGTGTCAACTTTGCAAGATCTGTACCGCTGCCCCAGTGTCCTAGCCCTCGTCTCCGCACACCGCTACACAAACATGCCCCGTAACTTCTTGTTTATGACAGATTAAACAACACAAATATACACATTGTAACATTGTATATGATATATAACATTATCTTCCACTCTATTGATTGATTTCTCGCCAGTTTAGTTGTAAACAAATGCACATGGCCGAGAGGAGGGTTAGCAAAACAGCGGAAAAGCAACCAAACTTTTGCTCTTTAAAACCAACTAGTAACGCAGGTCTTTGACATGAGTGGATGATGTTTGGCCTTGTCTGGGGGTGAACCCTACTGTATGTGTGTCCTATGTCAGCTGGGATTGGCTCAGCCTCTCTACGACCCTGTACCCTGTAAACTGTATCATAGACAATCGATGGAGGGATGGAGGGATGGATGGATGGATGGATGGATGGATGGATGGATGGATGGATGATGTTCTGTATTCATTTCTCCATAGTGGAAAGCCTCAGCTCTTACACCACAATTACAGTGTTTTCAGAACTTTAAGCATTTTAGGCTTTTTCAGTAGAAAAATCCTTTTCTTTTTTTATTATTATATTTTTTGGGATCTTTGCCTTTAATCAATAGTGTGGTAGTAGGGAGAGACAGGAAACGGGGAAGCAGAGAGAGGGGAAATGACATGCAGCAAAGGGCCGTCCGAGGCGGGATCCGATTCGGGGCCAGCTGCGAAGAGGAATATAGCCTCTGCACATGGAGTGGCTGCTCTACCAACCGAGCTAAATGACGTCCCAAGTGGAAAGATCTTTCCCACGCCGGCCAGATTGTGCATGTATTTCCACAATAAGATGATGATGGTGATGATGATGTTACCGTGGTGAGTCGCCGCAGTGAGCTGAATCGCTCCTCCCAGGTGGCGGCAGCTTTGCGGAAGGCTTCGTGTCGACGAATCAGCTGCTCGACCTCGTCTACACTCGATCCCAGCTCACAGCTGCTGATGAACGGCTCCTGAGCGGTCAGCCACGCCTCCGCCACCACGGCGTCCTGGGCGAACTGATGAACCTCCAACACTGAGGGGATGAGAGGAGAAACAAAAATAACACTCTCTATTCTCCCAAGAACATCATGAGTATATTTAGGCTGGATATTTATCCAGTCTCTTTGTGTGTGTTTATGAAAGCTTCAAGGTTTGTGTGTGTGTGTGTGTGTGTGTGTGTGTGTGTGTGTGTGTGCGTGTGCTCACATTGCTGCAGGAATTCCCAGTGCCTGTCCCACTTCTCAGACAACTCATGTTGCTTAGCAACCACCTTGTCCAGTTTTTCCTTGATCTGAGAATCAAAATCACAAAAACACAATCAAAATCAGTACTAAAATGTTGAGCTGACCATGTGCAGAACATCTCTGCTGTTGTATATAACTGGAACATGTTACTAGTTTTAGTTTCTTTACTTGCTTTTATTGTTTTATGTACATTTACATCTTTGTGTTTCATGTTATTTTTGTTTTGTGACCATTTTTTCACTGAGATAAATTAAAGACATCTTCGTCCATCTTAAAATGTAAACCCTTACAAGACCGACAGCTTTTACACACTCTACATAACGTACATGTATGAACATTTCTGTATTCAAAGATTGAAGAGCTGTTTTATCTAATTTAGTGCTTTTTCATAAAATCCTCATGCTGTGTCTCAAATTGGACACTTCAGTTATTATTACACTCACTTGTGTAATACACTGGCAGTTTATTGTGCACTCATTAAAAATATGATCATGACTGTTGATGACCTGCGGCTGCTTTGCTCACTTGCATTGAAAAAGAACAAAGTGTCTTGTCGGTGCAACTTTAACATTAGGTTACCATCGACACCACCCACTATGGCTGAGTTTTGTATGCACCGTCAGCTTATGCACTTGCTCACTCAAAATAGTCTAGTCAAAGAAGTCTGAGAAATAAAACTATTGCCCTTTCAAGGCCATCCATTCTTCATCAAAAAATACTAAAGTCAAAAATATCTATGGATTTTCACAGTCCATGGGTCCTCAGCTATTAATCAACATCTTGCTCTGTGAAAATAATGTTTAATGTATTTGGTTTGAACCGATTGCTGCTGCAGCGAAACAGTTTCCTTTATAAATCATTAACTTAGGTTCATGCGCCTCATCACACTTCCTCGTCCCACCTCTTCAGCTGCAGGGTTTCTAGCAGCCAGCAGAGTCTTTCCCATCTCGATACACTCCAGTGTGCTCCGGCTGCGAGCCTCCACTTCGCTCTTTAGACTCTGGTGATAATTCATCAACACCTCCACAGAGGACACGTCCCTGCAGGAACCACATAGCCCACAGACACTTTACTCACCAGCACACATATACAGCACGCCAACACACTGCTCTGTTTTTCAGACTACGACTACCACACTACCAGACAAAGCCACACCACAACAAAGTGTTATGCATTTTTAAAGAAATAAATTAACCATGAATGTTATGAATAAAATGTTTGATGGTAATATAGCATTCATAATGTATATGATCTGGTAATAGCAGTCATTTTCAACCTAATTTTAATTAATTAACACTGCTTGTGATTTTACATTGTGTATTATCTTGTGAAATCTGTGCACACTGCTTGATTTAACCCTCAGGTTGACACAGACTTCCTGTGGCTGTGATGCAAATACCTGGGCTTCTCTCCGGTCCCTATCTGACAGATGATCGACTCCATCCACATGATCTGATCTCGGACCATGCCGAAGAACCTCAGCTTGTCTGTCTCGGTGGTGATTTGCAAGCGACACTCCTCACAGGACGTCAGCAGCTCTTTCCAGAACTGCATCACTTCATGCTCACGGCACGCGATTGCTTCGGCCTTCTCGCCGGCGTACACTGTCCTCAGCTGGGCCGCACTCTCCTGGAGCTGACGCACCTAGAAGAGTGGGTGGAGCAGATTTTAGAGAGAAGCAAAACTGAACAAGGTGGAATCTGATACTAAAACATGGATGAAAAGAGAAAGAGTTTATTTTCCAAATGACGCAGAAAACACAGCTGCTCTGGCAGCTGGGTTTAGTCACAGCCAAGATGTACAGGCTCAGAGTCGACACGGAGCAGCTGTGATCTTGCATTGTTCTCCGGTAAAATGTACCAATGTTCCTGTTCCCCAGGTGCATGAGAGAACCTCGGCAGAGAAAAATTAATGCAGACTAGACGGTAGTTTTTCCATAAAGATTCAGATTATTACTACTGTAAGACTCTTACTACCAATTTTTTTTTTTTGTTTAAATTGTATCTACAGTTTTAAAATAATGACAACTTTTAACACTTTAAAGTAGAGCAAACTCATACAATAACTGATACTGTACTGCACTGGGACAGATAATTGAATCCATATAAATTGGACTGAAATAATACTAATGGAAGACACATAATCAATATAAATACTTATAATAATCTTTTTTTTATTTTATTTTTTATAAATATATCATTATTTATCATATTATCTCCAGCACATCTGTATGAATGTGAGGCATTATGTGATGCAGAAAGCATGCATTCCCCCAAAAATATCCACTGGGTAAGTAGATGTGATATTAAAAGTAGCATTAAAAAAAATCACAGTGATCATCACAGAGGAAAGTCTTTGTGATTCTTCCCTGTATGAGTCCTGCAGCTACTGTATACTGTGGCAGCTTTTACATGTTTTCTGTTAATGCACATGCTTCTGTACCTGTGTGACCAGCAGCTGTATGTCCTGTTCAAAGCTGTGCAGGAGTCTCTGCAGGGTGCTGGTGTTGGCAGTGCTGCCCTGCCGAGCCCGAACTTCTGGCAGTCTTCGATGTTTGTCCTCAATTTGAGCCAGGACCTGAAAAAAACACACATACAGCAGTGCAGGGTTGGTCTTGTCTGTGGTTGCACCTACACAAGCATCTTGCAGGCACATTAAAGCCAAACCGATGCATCCAATCTATTCAAAACAGTAAAAATGACCTCCAAATCTCTGTTGACAGAGTGAGGCTCGAATATTTCTTGTCACCATATCATAACATCATTGGAAAAAAAACACATGAATTTTCTGCTTACCTTAAAAATACCTTAAGTTCTTATTCTAACGCATAATCTGCAGCTCATTTACATTTTCTAATATTTTTTTCATATTTCCAAGCTGTACTCATCAAAAAACACGAAAACCTTACATTTGAATAGGAATCAATCAATCAATTTTAGGATTGATTGCGCCACATGGTGAGACTCAGTTGCCCCATTTCAAAGACTTTTTCATGTAGCTTTCCTCTCACGGCGAGTGAGAGGATTACACTTTTAAATAGTTTTTAGGGATTGAGCTCAGTTCAAAAGCGAGTCAAAACCGAATGATACAACTGAGAAAACCAGGGGCTGTTAAACCTCAAGTTTGTGAAAAAAACAATAACACATTTTCAAGGTTGCACCGTGACAAGACTTGTAAATTGTGACGCTGCCAGCAAAGGACAACACCTTCACTTTCCCCTGAATGGGGACGCAGCTTTATGTCAGAGAGTCATCCTTGTGTCCTCCTGCAAGACTCCAGTTCCTCAGAGACCTTACCTCTCTGCAGTCGGAGAAGAACTTGTGCAGCTGGTGTGAGGCGGCAAGCATCTGCGCCCTGGTCTCCATGAGCTCCAGGAGGTCGGCCCAGGCCTCATTCACCCCGTCCTTCCACTCAGCTATGGTCGCTGCCTCCGAGTGGCCGTAGTCGATGAGCTCGTCCACCATCTGGTTGACGGCTGTCACTCGTTCCTGTCCCACACTGCCTGTCTCTGATGCAAACTCTGTGAACTTCTCCTGCAGGACCTGGAGGTGTGGAGGTGAGAAAGGAAATTAAATATAAACTTAAAGGAAAAGTATATTTCTATGGTGATGTCATTTACATGCATGCTGCTCTCTCTGCATTGAAGCCCCTTGATGCACTTATTACCGGAGATGTGTTCAAACCCATCACTGTTTTCTTTATAACAAAGTGGGATGGCCATGGCCAGTGTAAGGAGGGAGCAACATTGCATGGTTTTAATTTACAAACCTTTACTTGACATTTTACCTGTTTATCTTACCAGTTTAATCCTGCACACTCGTTCACAGGATGCCTTGATTTTAAACATTCCTAGTATCAGGACAGAATTGGGGAAGACTGCCTTTCAACTCTATGCCCCTCAGAAGTGGAGAAATTTACAGAACTGTCTGAAACTTGATCACCTTATTTCTTTAGATAGCTTTAATGACTATTAAGTGTTCAGTGCAGTCTGTATGTAATTGTATGTAAATGATTTTATTTGTATTGTGTATATTTATGTTGTTTTTGTTATCATGGCATCATTGGAAAAGAGAGCTGGCTCTCTGTTGACCATGAATAAATGAAAGTGAAAGATGAAAAAATTAAAAACTTAATATACAATCACATGAGACCAGTGTTGTTTCAATATGATTTTTTTTCTCCCCCTCATTTATTCATCCACAGACACCATCCGTTGACATACTTACTGTGACATGCTCATAGTCTTGACCCAGTTCGGGTGAGCTGGCAACCACCTCCCTCTGAGCGATCCACTGCTCCAGCTCGTCCACCTCTCTGTTGAGCTGGTAGAGCCAGTACTGCTGCTCCAGGCGGCTCTTCCTCTCCTCCACCAGGTCTTTCAGAGATACGTACAGACGGTCGATCTGCGACTGCCGCTTGCTGATCTGCTCACTGTCAAAGAGAAGAAGGAAAAGTGTGTCAGGTCATAATCTACAATGGTTTCTTCGTCTCTTCCTGAGGTGCAGCATGTAACAATGCAGACAGAATGATAATAACACCTGAGTCACAGGCTAGAACACAAGAGAATACATAGGACCAAACCATCCTCAGCATGTCATCCATCTGCACTGCTAGAGTGGCGAACAGCTGAGCTAAGCAAAATCGGAGCCCTTGCAATAGTGGTTTGATGTGAATGGAAAACAACTCCACAGAACAGGAGAATAATGTGTTTTTAACTTACATCACCACATATAAGCATCATTACTTGCTGCATTTCTTTTGACATCAGTTATAGCGACTGTGACATTGAGAGGTAGTCATTGTGAATATCTGACAATGTCAAAATTTGGTCCGGGGCTATCTTTGGTCACATGACTGTGATATTAGCCGTGTTTAAACTAAACAACCAAAGATATCGCCACTCAGTGAGATCAATTGTGAAAATGCAAGTGATGAGATTATACTTTTTTAGATTTTTCAGAATTCGACAGATTTTGAAAATTCTAACATCATGAAAAAATCTTCTGATATTATATTGTGCTAATAAATGTAGAAAACACGAACAGTTCTGCAAATTAATTTTGTTGTAAAAGGAAATCTGAGACTGAGTTTGTGTGCACGCGTGTTTGTGTTTACATGCTCACCAGTCTGGATGTCCCATCTCCAGCAGCTGCCGACACTGCTGCGACAGCAGGCCGATGGTCTCAGCATAGTCCTCGATGGTCTGTTCCAGGACCAAATGTTTCTTCAGCAGCTGCAGTGTACTCGGCTCATCCTGGGAGGAGAAAACAGCACGCACAGAAAAGTTTCTCTTTAAAAAAACAGTATACACATACTCACAAAGCATACATGCTCAATCCTGCCTCTATGTAAAAGTCTACAAATATAGGACAATAATGAACTTAGAGTCCAACAAAATTAGAAGACTACTATGATTTGAATATGTTTTTGTGTCTAAATTTTTATGTCCAAGATTTTAAAGCAGAAGTAAGCAATATTTTAAATCTTAAATAGTTATATCTTCCGACAGCAATCACTTACATGGAGTGTTTGGACCGAAACACGGGTCTCTCAGTCACTCTGCTCTGCTCTGAGCCGAGGAGAAAACTTTTCTCATATCCTACAAGTTTTATCCAATGAGGAGAGAGAATGGCATGAAGGGCTGTGTGTGCAGCCAAGGGATGCGCGTGAATGTGGTGACGTAGGGACGAGGACCAATAGATCCATGACGAGGGCGGGGGCTGCTAACTCCATCGGCTGACAAGACGTTATGGTGCGTTCAAGGCAACCTGTAACTCGTGTTTTTCCGACCTGTGAAGTCGTACCAGTTCGATCTGGTACGACTTCACAGGTCGGAAGTTACGAGTGGCCGTTATAGTGCACTTTCACAGGTAAAACAGGTCGGAAAAACACGAGTGGGTTGCCTGGAACGCTACAAAGTCGTAAGTCGTGACTTGAAGCTGTAATTTACGGTTTCAAAAGCCTGCCTGGAACACAGCATTAGCCAAAATGGCCGGATCGCTTACTTCTGCTTTAAAGCCCATAATGTGCATTTTGTTCATTTTTACTTAGTTTACCCAGCATGTTGCGGAGATGACACACTCACCTTCCCTTTCTCCTCGTTCATCATGTGCAGCTCCTGCTCGCTCAGCCAGGCCTCCACCTCAGCCGTGTCAAAGTAGTACTGCTGAGCCTGGTACATGGCATCGAGGACCAGTTGCCTCCTCTCAGTCTCCACCCAGAGCAGCGCCCACAGCTGGGCCAGCTGGTCGTGGCCGGCCCTGACGCAGTCGGCCTCGGGGCTGCGTATGGAGGCGATAATCCCTGCCCTCTCCAGCACGTCTTCAATCCTGGCCCTGTGGCCCTGCAGCTCCCTCTGGAGAGTCTGGGGGAGAAGCGGGAGACATGAGAAAGGCCACTAGCTATGATGTACTCCCTGTAATATAACACTGTACTGTACATCAGAATATGTTACAGGTTGTTCATGTGTCACATATTACATGGGAATATTTCTGTGACTTCACCACGGTATGTTGAAATAAGGGTGGTGATAAAATCTCAACAGAGGCCAGAGTGGAGTTGTGCATTAGGTAAATCTGTGGTTGGAATCAGACGCCGTTTCCTCACCTGATTCTTCTTCATGAGCTGCTGGACGGCCTGCAGAGTCGAGCCGTGCTCCTGAGACATGGCCATCGGGAGACGCTCCTGGACCCACAACTACAACCACAGCAGTGAATACGACTGTGAGACAACATATCTGCACTTTACGGCATTAAATGTAACATGATATAAAATGCACATCTACATTTTACACAGAACTCAAAATGAATCTTTTTTGTTCACAGATGATATGACTGTTAAAATGTATATATATATATAAAAAGTATATACAGTATACACACACACACACACACACACACACACACACACACACACACACACACACACACACACACACACACACAATTTACAAATAATATAACATTTAGATAAAGAAATAGTAATATAATAGTAACTATAGTAAATAGTTGTTTTTTTAAGGTGGATGCATCTTAATGTGCCACAAGTACATGGTTGAACTGTTGGATTGGACCAATACATTTCAGGTTGAAGATATATTTACACACATTCTGCAAATAAAAATAAAAGTATGACAACTTTGAAAATATGAAAATCTTGAAAATATGAGTGACATGAAATCCATTAAAAGTTCAGGTTGTGACATGAAGTGAGACAGTTTCATCCTCTCTAAACACCCCCTGTTCCCATTATAGTGTGTACAGTATGAGTGTGTCTGGTTGTGTGTCAGCCCTTTAACTCACAATCTCGTCCTCCAGGTCTCGTCCGACTTGGTGGACTTCCTTTGACGCCAGAAGGATGCGTCGTCTCTCCTTCAGCGGCTCGATCAGACGCACCATCCTGGCCTCCACAGCAGCCTGACGCCCGGCAACCGTCTCCTTGACCTGCGTCTGCTGAGGGATGGAGGCCGCCTGCACCTGGAGCTGCCCCACCTCCTGATACCACTCCTCCATCTGGCTCTCCATGGTCTGAGGGGGAGTCGGGAGGGGACGTAGAGTAGAAGTTATCAAAAACAGATGGAGGAAAAGAGGATGTGTTGAGAGAGGAAGTAAAAGACAGAACAAGAGAATGAATCGAGTGGAGGAGAATGGCATGTAGTCATGGGAGAGAAGATGAAGGTGAGTGGGATGTGACGACTGAGGCAGTAACACAATAACTGGTAGCTTGGTAATTTGACTGCAGCTCTCAGTTGACTATGAGATCACATTTTAAAAGTTTTTTTAAAATACCATTTTACTTAGATTTTAATTTTCTTTCTTTCTTACATTAAATGTAAGATACATTTTATGTAAAAGTTATGAACAAAATCATCAGATCGTTTTACTTACCACAACAATTTCACAGAATACAATATAAAAAGCACAAAACATTGATTTTTCACCTTGTTTTATATATAGTACAGTGACACATTTATGAAGAAAAAAAAATGTAACAAAGTGGTGTCACCATTTTTATCGTGCTCAAAAAGACATGTATGTACGACCTAATCACAATAATAATTTATTTATAATTGGTTGCTTGTAATGTCTGCAAACAAATCATGTTAGTAAAAATTGCAAAAAAATATCACAACTGAAATAATAACTGCAATCCATAAATCAATAAAGATTTGATATTATTTTAACATATTTTGAAATGTCTGCTGTGTTCACTTCACTGGCATTTCAACATATAATAAACGATGGACATGAAAGCAAAGATGAGAGTGAAAATAATCCAAAGCAGCAAAAGAATAGTTGACAGACATGGAGTGTAGTGAAGGTTACTGTACCCCTTATCAGGATGGATGCTGGGAAGTGGAGTTTGGTTTGATGTTAAGATGATGTGGGAAAGCAGTGCTAATGGCGGCCTGTTAAAGGAAGCTGTAAGCGGCATACTGTGGGAGAGGAGAATGAGAGATGTCTGGTGAAATGATGAATGAAAGGATGAATTTGTGTGTCAGCCCCAGACACAACTGTTGCCTACTGTTTTCGTTAAGTTGTTTTATAACCATACTGCTGTATATGGGAAGTTCATGTCATTTTTAACTGAGTATTAATTCTGGAGTTTGGATGTCTCTTTCTGTAGTCCATTTCTCAAAGCACTGCAGAGTATTTGTGCTGATGATGAGGATAATTTTATGACTGTCCATGGCATGTGTTGGAGAGGATTTTTATTTTTACAGCCTCAGACTAACCCTCACTAAACGACTAAAGAGTCTCTGACTAAAAGCCTGGTCTGGTAGAGATCAGTGTGCAAATCTGCAGTCAATGACGCCATCTGTATGTAAAGCGATATACTGCTGTCTATACCTACCATAGGAGCTCTGATACTGTATGAGCACATGAGGAGTTGGTAGGTCCAAATGAACACATGAAACATGTGAGTAAAAACAAATATTTGGAGAATAAAAGTTGGGGGTTGGTGTTTAGATTTTTTATTACATTTTGGTAATGCTAAATGAACTGTATCACAGTTCACAAAGTAGGCTACTCTTGTTTTCCACATACCATTAACATGTACATACTGATCACCTGACACAATTTGTGAATCAGTGTTTTGAATCAGCCGACATCTCTAACAAACAAGCTAGGTCAACAAAATAAAACATTAATTCCTTATTTTGATTTGACTTTGCTTTAGTTTGTTCAGTGTTCAGTATTAATAAACCCACCAGTTTTAGTTGACTTAATGACCATGTGTGAACAAATGCTCAATTAGCATGGTCATGTAACATATCCAATCAGTGATGCCTTTTGGTAAGCTAACTGCCCTTTGACTGTCTCATTGATTTATTTATATAAAAAAAATCCACAAGCTCCAGGCAGTTTTATTTAAAAATATAGTAATCAATAACTTCCCGTCAGTATCTGTAAAATGATCTTGGGATGACACGTCTGAAAGATGAGTGGGTTGGCATCGAGGACGAAACTGTTTCAAAAACAATCAACACAAAAAAAAATTATGCTGGGGTGAAAATAAAAGCCTGATTTTGCTGAAATGAAATGGAAACTGAAAGCATTGTGAGAAATGTTGTTAGTTATTTTCAAGATGTTTTGTCTAATTGTATTGAGATGATGTCATCACGGTGTGACATTTCAATATATAAAGTAAGATTGTAGCAGACCAACAGCAAATTTTCATGTAATTCACAGGTTTGATTGAACTAAACGTCACGTATTTGCCCAGTATCCCAAAAGTATCTGGCCAAAAAATGTTCAGAAATGTCATCATTAAACTTTCTGACTTTTCTTTTTTTGTTGCTATGAATAATACAGAAACTCAAAACCAGAACAATGCTTCTGCAAACGTTGAGGAAATAATGATCAGCTTACTTCTATGACTGCTCGTAGACTGATAATCAGCAACAGCATAAAATAACCTGAACAACAAATAGAGCCACAGTGCCACTTAACTGGGACATGAAATCCTGCCCAGAAATAAATGCACATTACTTTTAAAACTGAAGTTTAAAAAAGGGTGATCTTTGGTTGGCATCATTAACTCATAATAGATGAATTAATTTCCTGAACACTTATTTACTTATCATGAATATCTTTGCAATGTAGATAATAGTGAAAGACATCTGAAGCCAAGAACTGACAAACTATCAGGACAGAAAGACGTAGTATAATTATCTAAAATTGTTATAGAAATCTTGAAATATCCTCATTGTTGTGTTTTTCAGTGAAATACCAAATATTTTCCTATAAAAGAAAAAAAAAATCAATGAAAAAAATTGCATAATTATTTAATTTAACCGTCAACACTCTCCTTCTGCAGCCACAATTGCTGAATCGTTGTTTTCTGGAGCATTTTAATGCCTTTATTGACATCCACAGTAAATGTGGGGTGAAGTAGAGTTGGAGAGTGAGTCGGAGTGTGACATGCAGCTAACTGACCAGTCAGACGGGAGGAAAACTGGAGAGTTGCTGCTCAGCGTGAACGCACCCCTGCAGTTTGTGCACTGACCAGTCAGCTACCAGGTTGTCCCAGACATAACCATAACTCATGAAATGTTTTTTAATTCTGTGTACCTGTAGTTTTTTGAGCTGCTTGTTGACAGTGGTGAGGTCTTGTCCCTGGTCCACATAGGCCAGTTGACCCTCCAGCTGTCCCAGTCTCTGGTCCAGGCTTTCGTAGCTCTGCACCAGCAGGTCAGCTTTGTTGGCCTCAAAGAGCTGGCGGGCTTTGGCCTGGGTCGTGCTCTCCAGATCCTGCCAGCACTCCCGGATCTCCTCCAGCTTCCTCCGCACCACAGGGCTGAGCTCCGGCTTCTCCTGGATCAGCTGCTGGCCCTCCTGGATGGACGAGAGGACACAGGTAAGGAGGAGTTACTAAATAGAAATATAACACTACAGGTAAATACTGAAAGGAAAATATCAACCAAGATGTCCAACCATGATCACCACACTAGATCAAACACAACCCCTTCAAGATTCAAGATCTTCTAGGTCCTCTAGAAGAGGATCCTCTGTACCAAGATCCTCTATTGTCTTTGCACAGAGAAGTGAGTAGCAGTCAGATAGATACGATAACATGGTCATTAAGGAAAATACTCAGCACCTTAATCAGTGAATCCTCGTCTCTACAGCACCTGGGAGGTATTAACATAAAATCACAAATTTATGTGCAAATTTATGCCAAAAGATACTTGAGAATCAGATCATCTCTGATAAAATGAGCTCATGGGGTTTAGAGCAGAAAAATCAAGTTTCTAATGTGTTTTTTATCTGCATTTATTAAGAACATCTAAACGGACTGGACTGGTTAAACACAGAGAGGAAGAAACTCTAGAGAGGGTTGGTGGAAAATATACAATTTCCAAATTATGACTTTTATCCTCGATTAAACTGGGGATTACTTATTTTTTCCCAAATAATAATCTTTTTAATCTATTGATGATCAGAAATAATAAGTAATCAGTTACTGTAGACAATTTAGCTCAGCCAAAAAGGTAATACACTTCACACTGATACATTGATGATACAGTACAAATCTTCACATTTCAGAAATTGTAATCACAATATTGTGAAATAAATTTTACAGTTTCAGCTGAGATGATTTAATAAAATCAAGTTTAAATAATTAATCACCACGATTAATTGCAAATTGCAAAAAAAAAAAACCAACAACAAAAAAAACCTTGATCACCTCAAGCTCTGAGCTGATATATGTATTTCGCAGTACCCTTTATGGAAAACATAATAAAGAAAGACTAATTGATAACAAAAGTAACTCTAAGTTGCTATTCCACTGAAATGTAATATAAAGATAATCATCAATCAGCTGAGGTTAAAATATAAAGTGATATAAAGTAATGTGTGCGCGTGTGAGTGCAAAGATTAAACCTCGCTGTATTAAAATGCCTCATAAATTACCTCACCATCCCCTCCCCTTCCCCTCTCCCTGTGCTCTCCTCTTCAGATTTCTGCCCCCTTTTGTACCTCTGTCTCCCTCAAACACACAGAGAGAGAGAGAGAGAGAGAGAGAGAGAGAGAGAGAGAGAGAGAGAGAGAGAGAGAGAGAGAGAGAGAGAGAGAGAGAGAGAGATGTACACACCACTATTCCTTATGTACACCTGCTCCCTTTCAGTTTTTTTCTATTTCGCCTCCCCCACAGTGAAATCCTTCCCCCATCCAATTGTAATTCACACTGTGCAGACCATGTATGTGTGTGTTTGTGTGTTACAGGGAGCCACAGAAAAAAGGATGTAACAAAGAAAATAATGTATTATGAAAAAAACACACAGAAAGACAAAAAAAATGGTCAGACGGTCAGAACTAGTGTTATGGAAAGCAACTGAATAAAAATCAGTTTGATTACATTACACATTAACTGATAATTTACATTACTGATGTTATTGTTCATTCAATTCTTCTAGTAAAAAAAAACAACAACAAACAATAAACATCCCTGCTAATGATAGTGCATGTGATAAAAACATCACCGTTAAGAATTCCTCTTGAATTGGTACACTTCAAAAAGAAACTATGCTTTAAGTATGTACTCGCATTTATAGAAATAAATGTTAATAGTGTTTCAGGCATGTACCTTGAACAGTTGGGATATTGTGGGTAGTCAGTGTGGTTTCGTTCTCTGGGAACAATGAATGTGGTGGACAAACTGACCAACAGTCTGATCTAACAGAGCAGCACAGCCCAACAGCTGGTAACGTCATAAATGTTTGTCAGATCACACACATTTAAAATGTCAATATATAGACAAATGACTAATTTTATCAAGGGAAAAACAGTACCAGCTGGCTTCATGTTTGCTTCACCTCTATAGATCTGTACAAAAATGTAATGTAAATCAATTTATACCAACAAACACATTTTTAGGAAATTTTCCAAACATACTTTTACTCATTTCATTAACATGTAAGATATACTGCTTTAGAAATATCATTTAGTTTGGGATTTATTATGCAGTGCAACTGAGTTACCGGACTTCCTGCCAGTTAACTTGTTATTCTAACCCAAGTTTTCAAGCATTTGGTGCTTGGCAGGTGGTGAATTAAGACTCAGCCAAGACATCTCACAAAGACAGTAAAGTAACGCTGAGCAGTGACTCATCATCCACAGAGGACAACATCCTGCCTGACTCACTCAGGTTATGATAAGATCTACAGACAGAGCTGCATGGTGACTGGAAACTGGATGGTACAGATACCCTAAAAAGGTTTCCAGTCCAGTCTAGCATTACAGGTTTGAAGTGGGCAGAAACAATTTCCCTAAAAGCTATTGTGTAGGTGTATATAGTGTATATAACTGCTTTGATGTGAATGCAGTGTAATGTATTATACGATTTATCTGTATGAAATTACATGTTTTCTTCACTTGAATTTTAAAATACATGGTATTTTATTTTTACATTTGTAGGCACTTACTGTGCACAGTGAGCTTGGCGTCATCTTGATGTGTTAGCTAACAATTTACATCATTGGAAGGCTGGATCAATTCGATTCATTCGTCATTGTAAACCATTGGATGTATGATGAACATCTTGCAGCAAAACTCACGCATGTGCATAAACATCAACAGATGTTGATGTTTAGGTCAGATGATTGGGTCAGTACGGACGAGCAGTATGGAGGTATTTGGATGTTTCATAGTGTGTGTTTTGGACGATTCAAAAGTGAGCACCATCCGCCGCCATTATCCGTTGCCAGCCAGACCAACTCCAAAAGCGTTTTGATAACTCTGAAAGTTCTCCAAACCCTTCCTTGGCTTGACGGTGAGTAGAAAATTGGTGAATTATCAATTTTGGGTGAAGTATCCCTTTAAATGGTCTTTCTCCATCCTACCTATCCAAACTACTAACAGCCTATATTCCACCTCGTCCTCTGCGCTCTCTGAACTCTTACCTTCTGGTCATTCCCTCAGTCAATAAAAAAATCAATTGGTTGCAGGGCTTTCTCGCACCGTGCACCTTACTTATGGAATAGCCTCCCGCTACATATTCAAGAATTTTTAAAACCTTTCTTAAAACATACCTTTTTACCCAATGTTTGAGAGAAATTTGAGTTTTCTAATTGTTATATCCATGACGTTTTTTACTTTTGTCTTTTTGTGTGTTCTTCTGATTATTTGGTTGTCTACTCTTTCCCTAAAGGGACAACGAGGAGTTTGTAATTGGTTTTAAAAAAGTCTCATATGAATGTGGATGAATCTACGTTACCCACACTTGTTAATGGGTCAATTTTTGATAAATATATCATTTTGTCTTTATCGTTATTTTGTTATTGAATGAATGAATGAATGAATGAATGAATGTTTTATTTTCGTGTCATGCCACCACTGTGGCCCATCCCATATGGGATTACAAGACACAATAACAAATACAAAAAACAAGAACTAGACAGTCCTTCCTGTTGGAAGGAACTGTTGGATTATTATTAGTGGTCGGCTCGCCCAGCATTTCCTACTTTCGGTTTCGCAGACGCTGCCCGGGGGGTCATGGGAATAACGCAGCTGAATCGCCGTTTATGGTCGGAGCTACGATGGTATCTGATCGTCTTCCAACCTCCGACTTTCATTTTTGATCAATGAAAACATTCTTGGCAAATGTTTTCGCTTTCGTCTGTCTTGCGCCGGTCCAAGAATTTCACCCTGCATGCAGAGGCTCATGGGAAATGTAGTGTGAATACACTTCGCTTTCCAAAACTCCTCGTTGTCCCTTTAATCGTTTTTACTGTAATTGCTTCTGTTAATTGATCAAGACCATGTTGCTACCATGGTGATTTTACACTTTAAATAAACTAAACTAAACTGAACTGAACTATGCCCAAATGTAAACCGAGCTCACTTTTACGTTCACCATCGTTCTTATAACGCAGGACCATTGCATATTTGAAAATAAAGTAAAATTTGTGTGTGCCTTTCTTGGCCACCACATGAGCCCAACAACTGAGGAAAAAGAAACAGAGTAAAGGAGGATGAAGAAATGTGTTGTTTTCCTCCGATGCTACAACAATTTATTCTCTACAGAGCTGCAGGATACTTTCAGTTGTTCCAGTAAAGATGAAAGCCATTATAATTGATGTGTGTACATGCACACAGAAAACAGATGAATTACAAGATGTACAGTACTGCAGGCTACACTACACCACTACACTCACTGTCCTGTAATGTTTCTGCGTTTGGTGTGGTGTTTCTCTGGCTGCTGATGTGTGCCGTCCTCTGTGGTGAGTGGGTGGGCTGCGTGGGCTCCATCAGCTTCACCCACAGGCTCAGCGTGCACACACACACACACACACACACACCAGGCTGCAGTTCAAAGAGGATCAAATATTGTACTGCTAAAACAAATCGTAACTGAGATTTCACAGCAAACAGGAAAACCCGTGTCTAACACATAACTACAATGTTTTCTTTATAGGGTTTAAAGCAGTTATATAAGGCCCTCTGTGGTTATAATTATAATATCTTGGCATGAGCTCTAAGAAAGCAATATTAAGTGGAAAGGCACTGTTACAGACAGTGGGTGTGGAGTTTGATGATTGAAAGACACCGTCTTTTATTAGGTATGGAGGCTCTGTCAAGCTGCATTAATTAAAGGGAATTAAAGGCTCAAGTGTTTTTGCGGCTCAACTCTTACAAGGGACTAAAAGTCAGGTTATTTCAGCCTTGACCATTCTGATGTTCCTCTGGCAATCCATCACAGTTTGTAGAAGCCTAAAACTAAATCTTAAGTGCACCCATTAAAAGCAGTAAAGATTAGTACAGTTTGTGCAATGACTCCACCTGTTTAATGCGGCCAGTGATGTTGTGCTTTTTCTCTTTTCTATTAATGAAGTTCAAGCCTCTTAGGACAGAGCTCAACTTTTGTCAGCATTCATCTGGTGAAGTATTCACTATCAATTTTTCATTAAAATAATTTCATTTAAAATTAATGTTCATGCTGAATTATTATTGTGATATCATAAAGGATGTCTGACTACGGTAGTTAAAACACGTACCACAACATCAGAACAAAAATAAAAAAAGGCACAACAACAAGGCCAAGCGGAAATGCAACAGTAAGAAGAAGCCATGAAGGACAGAGAGAGGACCCCTGACAGGACACTGATTCGAACAGTGACAGATGGTCCATCCTCATTCTGCTGTCTAGTCTGTATATCACAGCGGACATCTGCTCCCGAGCGTCACGGCTGCTGACACTCGGCTGGTCAGTGTGCCTGTCATGCTCAGGCCACTGCAGCTATTGTGTCAATATTTACTTTTCATGTGCAAAGTCTGCAACCACCCTCTGCATATTTCAGGTCATACTGTAGCTCTCCATTTTGACAATACGTTCTGTATGTCAGCCTTTCATGAGGGAGGTCCTCCACTACAGATGGAGTGACGCAAGCAATGGCAGGAGCAATAGTCATGACGGCTGAAAGGATAACAAACAGGTCCCAAATATATATGACATGTTAATTCAATTTTTGTGTGTTTATAATATATTAATGAGAGCTAGTGATGCACGCTGTCTCAAAAAAACACTGAAATGGAAATGGAAGCTATTCATATCAACACATCCAATAATAAGAGTAGCTTTTTGGCAAGACCGGATTCAGAAACATATGAATGTCCTGATGATTATATCACTTGAGTTTATTATTGTTCAGTTCACTGCTCATGTTGTTAGAGATAAAAAAAAACATGTAATCATGAGTTGTCACCCACACATGCAAGCAGCCTGCTCTGTGCTCTGGCTAATGGAGCACAGGTTTAAGAGATATGCACTTACTGCGAGCGAGCATAGGCAGGCACACACACTCACACACCCAGCTGGAGATGACATATTTTCCAGAAGGTACCCAGTTAGAGGCGGAGAGCAGCACTGAAGTCCCATCTACCTAAAAAGTGCCCTCCTCTCCCCCTGCGCTGCTGTAAAAGCATCACTCTGTCTGGAGGAAAAAAGGCACTGGACCTGTTTGTTTTGTCTCAATGTATTACAAACATTAGAAATCCCAGTGTGCTCCAGGATGATTTGGGAGGCATATGAGAGGAAAACACTCTGATGGGTTTCATTTTGTTTCACTGCACTAGCGAGTAGAGAAACATTGTGATGGTCCATCATTAAATAATCCAATCCGCCATTCGTTCAGAACTATGGTTTGTGGGTGCTGATCATCTTTGATTACAAAATTATTATTTTATTTTGGGGCGGTGCGTGGTGCAGTGGTTAAAAGTGGCCGCCCCATGTAGAGGCTACAGTCCTCAACGCAGGCGTCCCCGGTTCGAGTCCCGCGTCGGGCGGACCTTTCCTGCATGTCATTCCCCCTCTCTCTGCCTCCCCCTTTCCTGTCTATCTATACTGTGCTATCGAGGCAAAAAAGCCAAAAAAAAATATACTTAACAAAAAAGAAAAGAAAAGAAAATCATTATTATCTTATTTTATTTACAAAATTTTGTGTTGCTATTTTGCTGAAAACTGAAGCAGATTTAGGTTTAAACCCTTCTGGTGTTTACAAAGGTAAGTCAAAGCTATCTTTGAAGAATAAGAGTCTTACCAGCAAGGTTGCTGTGCTAGCAGAAGCTACTATAGTATCACTATCAGACATATTGAGGCCAACGCCAGCAGGAACACCTGCAAGAACAATTCAAAGGAAAGAGTAGAAGCTCTGGTATATATAAAAAAAAAATGCAGGTGACCTTTTTCCATCTTTTTTATCTACATCAGTGTAGGTGAGACAACGTGAAAACTACGGTAGATAATGTTGAGTAGATGTTTGCTTTAACACTTAAAATGACTGCATGGTCAGGTTGTAGCAATGCATACCTGGATGAATTGTAACATAATACAACATGGGAAATACATTGTGGTAACAGATTGGACATCAGCTCACTCAACATCAACCAGTCAACATCTCCAATAAAATGAACTCTAATGTCCACCCAAAAAAATGTTAAGATTTGCTGCGCTATGGAGCCTCTAGTCTAAACTCAACCTTGTTTTCTCCAGATACACAAGGAATCATAAATGATGAGTTATGTGACTACTACAAATTAAACCCAACATTACTCATTAGAAAAGCCAACTTTGAAAAAGAATAGTCTACATTCACTGAGATACTAGCCATCTATTTAACATTAAAACATTAATGTTGTCTTTTCAGAGCTTCATTTTCATAGAAACATCAACCTAATTAATAGTTACCACTATTAATGTCTTCATTATTGTGTGATAACAACTCATCGAGAGGAAGTGAAAGTGGAACCAGAACAAGCTGACTCTGTCATTCTTAATGAATTAATGAAGTCAATTAAATATTAAAGTGAAGCCATGTCCAGTGAAGAGCTTATTTTCAGTGTGCACTCACACACTCCTCCATACAGTTACATACGCAAACACAATATGCAGCTGAGCCTTAATAGTAGCAGCTTCTGTTCGGACTGAATCACTGCGGTCACATCACAGTATTACCGGGCGTGTTACATTTAATTTCACCTCTGTATGTAGAACAACTCTGGATTTTTGGTTTGGAAACCAGAAACCTACACAACTGGCTTAACAAAATAATATTCTTCTTACATCTGGACTGTTTCTTTGCTTTGTATACCTGCCACAGTAAAGATGTGGTCAGCTGGTTATACTTTTATTTATTTATTTAACCTTTATTTAACCAGGCGAAATCAATTAAGAACATGTTCTTATTTACAATGACTATACGTCATCGTATATGTTCATTCACAAACTTTATTTCACAATACAGATATGATTCCTATATATTTAAATGTGTTAGTGTGGTCCATACAGGAAGCCCAGTCATCCTGCAGCGACAGAGCAGCAGTTATTGATTACACACTGCATTACCCATTCAGAACACTGCAAACCTCAGCTTATTAGTTTTGGCTCTCTACACTACACTACATTAACACCTAGGGCTCAATGAAGCACATGGTCTAAAGCACGTGGCACAATCACATTTAGGGTGTGTCAACATCACCTTCGCTGTTATAACAATGAAATGAAAATGAAACAATGAAAATCTCATTTCTGCACCCGGCACTTAATCTGCAAGGGTATTTCATCTCTTCATTATTCACGGGAGTGTTTCGAGCATAACATGTAATAAACATTTTTAAACGCCTCAAATTCAGTCGCCCTCCAGTCGCCCTGTACTTTCCAAGGCCCTACAAGACCAACAGCCCGATGCCAGTTGGCGTTGCCTGCTCTCCAACCCAAACTGATTTCGATACTATAATGTATATATTGTGTGTTACTTAGTACTTAGCTCATTTGCACCATTGTTTTTGAAACTTTCATGCCAGTAAAGCACCTCTAAATT
The DNA here is from genome assembly GCF_045865225.1 of Trachurus japonicus. Taxonomy (NCBI): domain Eukaryota; kingdom Metazoa; phylum Chordata; class Actinopteri; order Carangiformes; family Carangidae; genus Trachurus; species Trachurus japonicus. The sequence goes on from NC_140919.1 coordinate 28,238,877, forward strand.
TGAATTTGTGCGAGCAGGGGTGGAGAGGAGAAAATGACCTTCACACAAGACAAGGTGAAGGGAGAGGGGATTGGACAGCTGTTGCCTGGTAACCGCCACAACGACAGGCAAGAGGAGACACATTGCTCCAGCTGCTATCAGCTGTTTAACGTCACCACAACCTGACGCAGCACAAGAGATGCATCATAATCATCCAAAAAGGCCTCCTCAGCTGGGGTGTCCCCTATCATCAACACTCACCTATAGACCTCAGGTAAGACTGATGCTTTAGCCCTTTTCCCTTTCCTATATCTACAGCAGCTCAGCTACACTGTCAGTACAGGTAGCTGCTGAGGGAAGAGAGATTTACTCATTGTGGGATTTCCCAGCCTATCTAAATACCCAATGAAATAAAACTGATCTAAAGTGACACATACAAAACCTTTAACACTGATTGCTAATCATTTGCATGGCAATGGTTGAACTGGAAAATGTAATAGATAAATGAGTGGCAATCATTTAATTGGCTGCCAGGATGAGGATGCTGTCACACAGATAGCTTTTCTTGAACAGAAATAGAACAGAATATTTACTGATCTTAATATTAAAATACTAAAATTAGACACAGTACAAAAGCTGTTTGTTCCCATCACAATACACAACACAACACAATACAACACAATACAACAACAAACAGCTGGATAAGAGCATCTGTCTAGTTGCACCATTTCACCATACTTGACCTTACAAGTATGTGAAACCATCCGCCCGAAACCCAACAACAACAACTGTTATTTTCAATAACAGAGAAACTAGAGTAAATGTGGTAAATGGTGCTTTCTCAGATGGTGAACAGGTAGAAAAACAAGCTAAACTATGTAGCTATGAGACAGATATCATCTATAGTTTAGCTGAACAGCTCAGGTACATACAACTCAATTCCCTTGTACATTTACTCTACTATACTCTAGATTCAAGTACACTGTGCTATAGAAGAAATATCCATGTAATCATAGATGGCTTTTGTAACCAGAAAACAAGAAATGTGCTTAACAGAGTCCTTCACAGCAGACAGGGTTGTAACCTGATTACATAAATAGACCAGAGATTCTCAAAGGACCCAGAGACACAACCGCACCATGCAAAAGGACAGAACAGTTTCCAACACCAGTCAACAGTGTGTACCAAACCTGGACTGTACTGCCATGATAAAATGCCAAATCCTGTAATTGTTGTCTTGCAAAAATAAGTAATAATATAAGTTGCTAGTCAGCGGCCATGGAGGGGGTTTGTGGGGTGAACATAGCTGCCACCTATGACTATAACATTTACATGAACCCTGAGACCAAGCTGTGACACTTACACTCATCAAAGAAATTCTGCTGAACCATAATGTCTTGTTTTTTCCAACAAACTCCTCATTGTACAAAGACAGGACACATACAGTATATATATCTATATACAGTATATCTATATCTATATCTATAGATAGATAGATAGATAGATAGATAGATAGATAGATAGATAGATAGATAGATAGATAGATAGATAGATAGATAGATAGATAGATAGATAGATAGATGACATCCATAAAAATCATAAACCGGTTCTTTCCACAAATGCCTTAGTTCGGTCAGTTCCGTAATCTGCAACCCTGATGCTCTTTACTTGATATAAGAATAATGTCTCATTAATTATTATCTCAGTGTTAAGCACCAGTATGTGCCACATGGTGTGTTGTGTCAAATCATCCAGGTTGTTGTTGAAGTCTGAAAAATGTAGTGTTGTTGTTAGTGTAAACTGAGCTGCCATTACTCACTTACTATAATAACATGTTGAGACACAAAGTGTAGGTTCTCTGCAGTTTATTTTATAAATACCGGTAAAGACATTTTAGTGTTCTATTTAAAAAAAAACTAAAGTGAGATTAAAAAAGGGAAAAAATCCACCAAAAACCTTAAAGATTTCTGTGTTGTTTGAGTAGTTTAAACATTTAAAGGTACGGAAGGAGATCTTTTTCTGGGGCATTTTTTACCATATTGCTTGAAATCCTGTTCACACCCCGATTGCAACCAATTAATTAATTCAATGCTTTTTCACCAAAATGAAAAATGTCAGTCACCTGTGGAACGGAAAATCCTGTAATACCACCATCCAATCATTTTGAACGCCATGAATGAATTCATTGGATCGTGATGCGTCCATCAAACTGCCATCTGTCCCTCCCTCCCCCCTCTGAGCGTACCCCCCGTGTGTTAATCGCGCACATGCTCGGAGTTTTCAACGATTTACGATACGACACCAGAGCCAAAGCTTATGCTAGCTTGCTAAATTCAACAAGACAGTTGCAGCAACGTTATAGCAGATAAGAACAAACATTGCACGTTCCTGCGCTCTGGAGGCGTGGCTTCAGAGAGAAGTCTGAAGAAAGGGGCTTGGACTTTTGAATCATGTGTTTTCAAAATGTCAACCCGTTTTTCCATCTCCTACTCTTCCTTTAAGTTTTCAGTGCTTGTTATTATTTTTGTTGTCAGCCAAATGAGATCTTTCACCTGACGATGAAGACAAAGAATTTCTGATACTTGACAACAGACCCGTTAATGCATCAGAGTAATGGCAGATTTTCTATAAAATGCAAGTGCAGCGATCTTTCATACATTTAAGAAACCAAAGGCCATTTTTTAACTGCCCTCCAAAGCAAACATCAATTATTTATGCAAAAATGTAAATCAGACACATCATTTTTGTCCAATTCATTTGATTCTTTGTATACTCAAACAACATTTACAGAAGCAGCTCAGTGTTCCTCTCTCTTTCTACATCACTACATCACTATACATCACACATCAGTTGACCAATTTCTCCACATTGTGATCCCATGTTTCAGACATGTACGAACATGCTAACATGCACATTGCACAACCACACCAACTTCAAAGTGTCCACTGTAGAGGAAGATGTGGAGAGAAATGATAGGGTTCTTGGTAACAGGCATACAGTAATTAGACATAATGAGCAGCTTATAGGGCAGCAGTGGGTGAAGCTGCCTATCTGTATAGCTGTGGGTCCATCAGCCACAACGTTACAGTGATCAGAGAGCTGATTGGAAAAGGGCAGAGCGATGATGTAATAACTCAACTTCACAAGTTTATTTGAAGCTTTTCTGCTCTGACAAGACGGTTGGTCCCAGAAAATCAACTGTAGATGTATATGCTTTAATAATAATATTAATAATAATAATAATTATTATTATTATCAACCTCAGCCATGTCAAAGGGAGAGTATGTGCACTTACAACAACACAGTCTTGTGCCTTGGCTCGCTTCACTCTGCTCCCACAGGGGAGTTCAGTTTCAGCCCTGCCCAGTATGAGACTGCAGAGGACCAAGCTATTATGCCATAGGCAACTGTATGCACCATCAAAGCAAGTTTTTATGTCTGAAATACACTACTGTATTTAATGTATCAGTTAGTAACATAAATGCTAAGGTTTACGATGATAAATGTTCTTTGGTGTCTGTTGTTCACAGTCCTTTGATTTTCCTCGGAGCAGATGTACTGCCAAGATTTGTTTATACCATACGCCCCATCAGATAGAAACTGCAGCCTGTCAACTAAACAGTCACAGGTTTGATTTGCTACAACAGCCCATATGGGTCCATCAGCGTCCATGTGTCCTCAGCCAAAGCCTCAGCCACTCTTCTGTGCTCACTCTAGAGGCTCATCACATGAAATATCTAATTTTGTACTTCTAAGGCACAGTGAAGCTCCTGAATGTTACCCACCAACTGTCTACATGTAATCCTCGATGACCCAAAACAAACATGGTTTAGCTTCAAGAAGAAGAAAACTGAAGAGGCCATGATGTGGACCATATCTGGGCTACAGCACAACACAATTAAACCCGGCCAGCACAAAGATATTTTACTCCACATTGTTCCTGAAAGAACGATGCACGCACACAATCCTTGATCATGTTCTATGTTTTCTCAGGATCATAATATTTAACAGATTAGGTACACAGCTGCATAAATCTATTGATCTATTGACAACATACATTAGACAGCAACATAACATCTTGACCCATCTGCAATATGATAATATAAGCAAATCAAGTCATTTAGTTATCGCCCTCACTGCCACTACCACAGAGCCACGTATACTGTACACATAAAACACTTGGTGTGACTTTGCCTGAAACAAAAACCACCATCTGTAATAAGACAAAGATATTCTGAGGAAACATGGCAGTGAACTTCTGCTCTACTGATCAGTGATGGTCTCACACACCCAGACGCAGGTCACAGCAACGAGTCAAAGGCGTCAACAAAAGAGCCCAATGTCAACACAGTGAAACCTGGACATGCAGTGGGGGAATTACTGGCTAACTCAATTATGTTTGTGTCATATGCAGTTTTAGACAAGAGGTTGATGTTCTGTGTAAATCTCCTTAACATGAAATAGATCCTATCAGGACACAGAGCCGTGGTGAAGGTTACAGCGCTCCCCTCTCTATTTAAAACCCCTCTGTAATACTTTCTGTCCTTGCCACTGGCTTTGTCACACTTTGATTAAGTAAGTGTAATACTGAAGTGTTTAATAGAAGGACTATTATATAGAGCAGCTTAAAATAAATTTGATATTAATGAAAGGTTTTGCTACGTCGATGGCTGATGTCAACACTTTGTTGACATCAGTGATGTCTGTCTGAGGGAACCAGACAAAAGAGGTACATCTTCTCTCTAAAATTATATAAACAAGTCTTAACCTTCAGATTTTTGGCAGCTGCTATAAATCTTCTCAAACAAAGATAACATAGTCATTTGTTATAGACCTAAAATAACATAATTTTCTCTTGCAAACCATTACTACAACTGCCTAGCAGGCATCTACTGACAAAATCAGCACAATTCAACAATGAAGACATGTAATTTTCTGTTTGCTCTGCCACTTTCTAGCTCTTATGTTAAAGGGTAAATGTTCCTAATGTACAGTATGTTTATACTTAATCCTAAATGATTGCTCTCAATAGTCAACAATGATAATTTTACCAAGGTGTAAATAGCTAATGTGTAGCCAATGTGATTATTAGCACCTGGGTGTTTATAGAGAGAGACGTTGAGCACCCCACATGGCTTTATGTTGACACCTTCCATCCAAGACAAACTGTGGTAACAAAAGCTGCTAATTGACGGTCGGCATAACTCTAGTTAAAATCCTGTTATTGAAGTGTTAACATTATTTTTCCAACACTATATTGAGCTCACTATGAATTGTTGACAGAGCCATGACATACACGGTGTGAAGGGTTTCTGTAGTACATCAATGGGCCAAACCCCAGACAAATAACATGTTTTATTACAGCTCCAAACTAGTATTGTCATTACTTCTCCCCATTGTAATGAAATACATAAACAAATTTTTTCTCGTTAAACGGTGATATTTTTTTCCCCATTGCAAGAAGCCAAACATCATAAGGCCAAGTCAACACCAAACCGATCCAGTAAACCCCAAGAAAGAGAAAGAGAAATGACCCAAACTGTACCAGCTTGGCAGGATCATGTTTGGATGAGCAGCAGCACTCACCTTTTCAATTTTGTCCAACCATTCCTTATTCTGGGCCAATTCGGCCATGAAGGCTTGGTGCTTCAGCCATTTCTTATGAAGCTTCTGGGTCTCGTCTCTGCTGCTGTCCCTCGCCATCAGCATCTTCTCACACACCCAGTCCCCAAGCTGGACGAGAGAGGCAGGGAGATGATGAAAGGGAGAGAGAGAGAGAGAGAGAGAGAAAGAGAGAGAGACATAGGTCAACACTGGATGAGTAAGAATACTGTAAATAACTGTTGCTGTGGGGTGTTGGTTTTATAGAAACACTTTCACACTAATAAGTTGTACACTTATGCTGAAATTCTGTCCCGTTCATACGTCTGATTGCACCAGAGTCATACACTCACTTACAGTACATTTACATTATAATTCAAACATGTATGTTTTCATTATCTTCTATCATGTGAAAATGCTGAAGAACAACAACAAAGGGTGTGCTGTAGATAAACACACCAGCAACACATATGGTGAGAAATGCAAGGTCAAAGACACAGACATGAATATTTAATGACGCACAGCAGGCACATGTAGGCAGACACACGTGTACCAACAAGCATGGCGGCAGGAATTCACATGTACACACAACAGATCACAGTGTTCACAGTATCAACACTCACCCACACAGTAAACATCCCCACACACACACACACACATACACACACTCTCCATCAAAGAGTTAGAGCTGCACGTTCTGCACACACAGATTGTCTGTGTGAGGCAAACACACAGTGAGAACCCTTCACGCCTGTGCCGACAGCATCACCAACGTATTCAGGTCAGCATCAGCACCCTCATCTCTCCGTCATCAGCATCCTCACACCTGCGCGCAACATTTCCACCTGCACCTCCGTCAGCCATCACCGCTCTCCTCTCACCCAACCGTGCAGCGAATTAACTCGTTTACCAGCGCTGTTTAACAGGAACAGCCCATGGGGTTGTGGCGGCTGCAGGCAGCCGCTGGTATCCGCATCCTCGCTGGTCTGCCGTCACACACATGCAAAGACGCTCTTCACCGCAGAGCCAGATGGAGAGAACGAGGAGGGGAAGGGAAGGAAAGAGTCAGACAGAGATGCTCCTTCTGGATGGGTTAGCACAAAAGGTGTGCTGAGAGGAAAACGCCAGCCATGAGGGCGAGTAACAACAGCACTGGAGGCTGAAGAGACAGACCGGAGGCTTCAAACTGAGGCTGCGCTCCCCTCTTTCCTCGCTGTGTTGCTGAGGACTCGCCGTATGCTCAACCGGGAGAGAGAGAGAGAGAGAGGAGGGGTGGGGGCGGATCAGTGACGAGCGAGAGGGCAAGAATGAGGATGACTGAGAGAAGAAGAAGATGGAAAAAAAAAACCTCTTCCCCAAAACAATAAAATGGCAGGCAGCCGAGCCGACGCAAGAGTGCTCCTCCCCTGCCTCACACCTACAGCAAGCAGGCGAGTGAGTGGGCTGGTCGGAGGAGAGATGGACTGAGGAGGAGGAGGAGGAGGGGGAGGAGCTAAAGAGTGGGATAGGGAATTTTTTGGGGGGGGCAGGGGAGGCAGGCAGTGCCTCCAGGCTCACCGGTCATGGCTAATGATGCTGAGCTGGAGGAGCTGGAGGGGGGAGGTGGGCTGGAAACGGTGTCAAAGCAGGGGGATGGATGAGTGTGAGCACAGAGAAACGGTACAAACAGAGGAAGAGATTTTTTTTTTTTTTTTTGCCGCTTTAATGGATTGAAGCGCGCCCGTCTCCACCAAACAGCCGAGCTCACGACTCCTCTAGAGCTGTTTTTGTTTTATTCTTCCTCTCCCCGCGCACTACACACACCACCCCCCTCTACCATCCCTCTGTTCCTCTCTGCAGCAGTCCCAGGCAGCTGTACTCTGTGTCTCCAGCTTGCCTGATGCCGCTGCAGTGGTAAAGCAGAGAGAAAAGAGAGAGAGAGAGAGAAACAGTGGAGGTTTGGCGAAGGAGGGGTGATAGTGGGATGAGAGAGACAGCTAGTGGAGGATTGGACGGAGCAGTGATTTATCCCGAATGATGTATTTGTAGTCTGATAGATTTACTGCTCCTCTTTCCTTTAAAGGAACCAGGGCTGGATTTCAGTCCGACGCTCCCTTCTGTGTGTCACTTTGTCACCTCTTTCAGAAGCTATCGCGCACACTGTCACACACGGGTGAAGACACACCGGCTCACACGTGTTAACATGGCTCATGTACATGCAGACACAGAAAAGAGTTGTGTGCACGCTGACGCTCATAGGTAGCGTGCAAAGGGACATGAACATACACACAAAACGCACAAAGACAGACAGACAGACAGACACACAGACACACACACAGGTCTCATGACTGCAGAGGTCACAGTGGGTCACAGCCAGATGCCCCCCTTGAGACTGTAAATGAATTGAATGAGTGAAGAGGGAAAGAGATGGCTTGTTGGAGGGGGGTGGGGGGTAAAATAGCGAATGAATGAATGGTTGGGGGAGGAGAGGGGAGGAGATAGAGGAGGGAAGTAAGTCTGACGCAAGAAGAGAGGACAGGGACAAAAAAGGAGAGGGAGAGGAGGAAAGAGGGCGACAACAAGCGTCCCAATCATCACCACGTCATCACACTGATCACATCTCGTCATCACATCACACTCAAACCTTTTCTTTGTTGTAAATCAAGTATCTTTGAGCTCGAGTCCATCAGCAAAAGAAAGATGATTGTGATGGTCAATTAGAAATGATCATCATTATCATTAGAAAAAAAAGTGAGTATCAATCAATAATAAGATGATAATTAGATGCATAGCTATAAAAATGTATGAATGAAAATTATTTCTGGAGTAGAGCTTTTCGTAAAACTAATTTTTAATATTTTTGAATAGATGTGACCGACAGGATGTCAAGACTCACAGATTATCTGTTTCACTGTGTATAACATCATCTTAAATAATTATTAAATAATAATTAAATCATTGTCACAGTACATACTGTAGGGACAAAGTCCTGTTTGTCTGCCAACTCTAATAAAATACACGTTGGACATCAGGGGAAGATTTGGATTCAGACTAATAACAGATGTGCATGTGCTATGCATGTTGACAGACGCATGCTTCAGGCTTTTTCATGTGGTGAACATTTCATTTCTTTATTTCTATAAACAACACAGAAGCCGCCGTATTTACATAGGTTTTGAGGTAAGGAATTATTAAATTGAGTGACAGTGGAGCTCTGGACAAACCCTTGTCCACTGCAGATATTGTATGAAGAAGAGATGTTAACAAAGGATTTTTAAGTCTGGTGAAAATATGAGGAGGATACGGCGTACAATAACTTAAGTCTTCAGCCCACCATAGAAAACGTGACAGAAAAAGAAAGCACAAACAAGAACAGAGTGTCATATACTGTGTTGTATTAGAGACAGTGAGCTTTAGCAGTGCGGCCTTTGGGCATTCACCTGCTCTTTTCTGGAAACAGACCCAGAGGTGAGGCAGGGTAAAAGCAACAGTATGATCTCTGAGTTCACTTCTTTAGTCCCCTATTGTCCTGAAGATGGAGTTGTACTCTGGATAAAGTGGAACAGACAGGTTGAAGAGGGACTTTTAAGGTTATATAAGAGGGATAAAATACTTATTTTTATTTTTTTTCTCCAGTATTTTTAGACTTGGGTTTTGTTAACTGCAACCACAGCCACAAATTCCCAGGGCAGGTTGCCTGAAATTTATAGTGTTCAATTACGAAATAAACTGAGAACCCATGTGACTGTTAAGCCTCACTGTACCGCCAGTGTTAGCAATAAATAGCTGAACCAAGTAAATCATAAAATACACAATATCAAAAAATCATAACATAAATAAAAACACAAACAGAAAAAATAAAAAGAGGTTCTATTTTGCTTTTCTGAGTACAGTATTAAAAAAGTATAAAAAAGCAGTGGTCTATAGATACCATTGTTGTCACTCTAATGGTTTCATTTTTATCTAAATTCCCTTTATCCTCACTTTTTATGGGGCAGTAGTGAACACTGCTTTCTACAAAGATATGTCAGAAATCTACCCATAAAAACGAGAACAATAAGTATAAACAAACATATGTAATTGTGTAAAGGTCGGTGTATATGTGCTGTTGAGTGGACAGGGAGCAGTAGTGAGATGTATGAAACACGAGGAGAGGAACACACCCTGCCAGCTCAGAGCTCAGGTTCCTACAGACTGACGCAGTGTCACTCGCCTACTGTAGGCTACACACACACACACACACACACACACACACACACACACACACACACACACGATCGGGGGGGGGGGGCTCCTCATGCATACTGTACTTCTACAGACACGCATACCACATACAAGCAAAAAGAAAGATGACTGACACACACACACACACACACACACACACACACACACACACACACATACATATATACACAGTGAGATACACTCTTCCTCCTTTGAATTAGTGATGAGGAGCTGCACTGCTGAATTATTCAGTAGAGCCAAAGAGAGAAAGTTGCTGAAACTAAACAAGGTTTTGGCCCAGAAAGAAGCCTGTGTCTCTGCAGGGTGAGAGAGCAAAAACTGCAGAAGGCAGCAGAGAGGTGACCAACACAACTGGACATGCATGAGGTGTGGGATGTACTGTATTGTAAGCACTGTACTCAAACTACTGTGCATTTTTGGTATGTACATAACTGGTGTCAGAGTGGAGCTTTGACTTAAAGGGGCAAAGAATGGACTAATATAAAAATAAAATTGAAAACATATATCCTTATTACACTGATTGTACTAATATGCATATGTATATTTACAGTTTATATGTTACATTAGTATGTTATTATACACTCATGTACAGTAAGGATTTATATAACTTAAAATCTTGAAAGTTACAGTTAGAAAGTTAACAAAGTATTTCAAAGTGTTTCTTGTGTTGATAAAGTTGGGTTAAAACATGATTTACCCATCAATAACGAGTCTTAATGACTTGCAGCTGTGAGGTGTTTACATTAACACCAGCCAGTGATGTGCTGAAGGTGTTTTATAACCGGTGTTGGGCAAATTAAATCTGGAAAAGTAATTCAATTACTGATTATGGATTATTCCTTTTCAAAGTAATCATGTTATAGTTCTGATTACTCTATTTCAAAAGTAAATAGTTACATTACTAGTTACTCCATTCCCTAAAAAAAAACAAAACAACAACAACAAAATAAAACATAAAACAGAACAACCTCTTGCAGGACAACAGAGCCGGCCGACACTGTGTAGCCCAGGACGGGTACTCAAGTGTGGGTGAGAGCAGCGGAGAGACCGGGCTGGAGCATAAAGTGACTGTGGCACAGCAGGACCACCGAGGTCAGGCAGAGCGGGCCGACACTGTACTGTATATCCCAGGATGGGCGAGAGGAGCTGAGAGACTGGTAATGGTAACGTATAGTTGTAACTATAATGTAATTACTATTTTAGAAATCATAACGAGCACATTACCCCTTTAAAAGTAATCAAATTACAGTAATGCGCTACTAAATAATGTGTTACTGCCCAACACTGGTTGTAACCATGGTACAGAGCTGTCACAAAAGCTGACAGAGGGGATAATTTCATTCCAACAAAAACAAGAATGGGGTATAAGACCTTGAACATTCCTACAGACACCAGTGAGAAGTTTTGCTCTCATCAGGACAACTGGACGACCTGATGAAGGCTGGGATCGAGTAGATCACCTGGCAACTAAGGACCTAATGGGCACACCACACCAAGCACAAAAAGGCTGAACTGCAGAAACCTCCTACCTCATGACAGTCCTGAAGAAATCTCTGAAGTTCCCACTGGTCATTTAGTTTATCCAACCACTGCTGGGCCAGCTCTCTGTTTTGGTTTCCCCTAAAAGAATGATGGACAGGCTGTAGTATTAGTATAGTATTTTGTCTTCATACTTAAAAAAATCACAAAAATCAGTTATACACTAATCATTATGTTGGCTAACATAAGAATCTGGGTTGCTGTGATCTAAAATTTCTTTCTCAAGTTAAGACACAGTAGATGTTTATTGAGCCAAACCTTGTAAATGTAATAATTGTCAAATCATTTTTATGGAATCAGACTATGATACATAAAAACAATCTGCCTTTATTTGTCCCCTTGGAGGAAAAATAAAAATCGACTGAGATAATTCATGTAAATTAAATCTAAAAACCATATGGTTCACCACATTGCTATTGTTGTCACACATAGAAAAAAAACCCAACCCCCACACGCACACACACGCATGTACGCACACAAGCACCACCTCAGCTATCACATAGATTTCATGGTCAGGTGTCAGTTCTGGACCAAACAGACTGGGCTCTGTGCTCAGTGTTTTGGGTCTTTATAAATTGCCATTCTTTTTTATTATTGTCATCTTGCGTTTGGACAGCTGCTCAGATCTTTGTGTGTTATAATCAGCTCAGCGTACAGCTAGGACAGTGTGCAGACAGAGAGCAGAACAAAACCAGTGTGGTGACCTGGAACCTGAAACTTTTGGAAGAGTTCAATCTTAAACAAAGCTATCCAAGATTTGAAGCTACTGAGGGTGTGAAAAGAAAAACAGACTTCTTACTGCTTTTCCATTTACACAGGAGACAATAATCCATCACAGTACACTAAAATCATTTGTTTTTCTATGTTAAAACTGCATGTTTTATTGTGAAAACATTATTATTATAGTGTGTATATATATATAGTGTATATATATTTCTTTTTAGTTATTATTTATTAAATTATTTGTTAAATTATTTATGGCATAATTTCTGCCATTTGCTTGCACTTAGCAAATGTGTCCATGAAAAACTTCACAAAGCAGGAGGAAAATGTCAATGTGTCAATTTTTTTTATGGTTTTCAATCATTTTCGATGCAGTAAAGGTGATTAACTGCTAAACATTCACCATCCACTTCAGGCTTTGAGGCTTTAATCCAACTCATTTCCCTCCTTTTGTTGTCATGTGTTTATGTAGTACCTGTTGGCGAGGGTGTCGATGCGTTCCTTGATGCGGTCAGAGTAGATGTTGCTCTGGCTGATCAGACTCTCTCCAGCCTCAATCACAGCTTTGATCCTGTGCAGGTTCAGCTCCATGGTTGTGGTGAAGTCCTTGTGTTTCTTTATGGCCGCTTCAACCGTCTCCACCGTGGTGGGCAGCTCCACATGGGCAAGGGCCGATTCCTGGAAGATAGGGATGCAAGTAGTGAGGATATACTGTTAATCATCTGTTTTTAATCCAAACTGCCAAACATTTCTTTGTTTCAGCTTCTTGGTTGACAAGATTTGCTCCTTCTCTCTGTCATATGGAAGATGAGAGAGCCCTTTATTAGTTTCACAGTGGTAGGGTTTCAAACGTGACAGTAAACTGATTATTTTAGCATTTTGGACATTTTCAACTTTTTCAACAAGGTTTTAAGAAGGCTGCAAAGTTGGGATTTTCTAAAACAACGTTTTGCTACTTATTAGACTAAAATAAATATGATTGACTATCATCAGATAAAAATTTGAACAAAACATTATAAGAACAAACCATATTCTTACAATGAATGGGGCCCCTGGACACAGAAAATAAATTGAACTGAGGCAGAAACAACAGTAAGAGGCAGACAAAGATCTTTGGCCTGGATCGTCTTTGATACTTATTGAAGAAGAAATGCTCTTCTCTAAATAAGCCTGAAACCCTACCCCCACCAGGCTAATAAGGAGAGCTGGACCCTGGTAAAGATCTGTTAGCAAAGAGAGAGACACACACACACACACACACACACACACACACACACGTGCCTGCGAGTCAGGGGCAGGTCTGCCTGTGACATTTCAGATGAGAAAAACAAACCTCTGTGCCTGTTATACCAACTCTTATTCTGTACCACATGGCTCAGGCTAGATCATATATGTCAACAACATAACACATGACAAAAATGATATTCCAAAGACTGCTATCCCAAAGACTTTGGGAATTTATTGAATATAGAAAAAAAAGAGATAATCATCTTTCAGTGTAGTCCCGTTCTAGTTTTAAAGACGTTGAAAACTGTCTATAACATAAAGATTGATTTCATTAATTCCCATCTGTGCCAATCACTGCTTAAGCTACCAAGCTCATATTCATAGCATAACAATTCAATGGGATATCACTTTAAAAGCTGCACTTAATTCATATTGCTACTCATTCATGCCACTAAAATCAAAATAACCGCAACACTGTGAAGAAATATATTCTATTATGATGCTCCTGCATTATTTAAATCCAGTTAAGATACAAGGTATGACCTTTGCAAGCTTCGATACCAAACTACAAGTTTAACCAACAAGATGGACCTATAATTTACACAAAAGTATGAAGTATCATCCTGCTGTATATTGTAAACATGAAGACCCATATATAGACAGACTCGAGAATCAGAGGGCTGCCTCCCCCTACTCTTCATGTAGATCTAGAATTACTAGAAGCTGCTACCTAACAGCTCCTGCTGTAATATCACATAGACACTCTGCAGAAAGACACCTGCTCTCACACACACACACACACACACACCCTTGCTTCTTTCCTCTCGTTGGCAGAGATATAAGCTGACCACACCCAGTCCAGCTGATTTTCTGTGCTTCTCTGCTGCAGTCAGAAGGCATCATTAAGCCTGTGCACAGGGAATGTGTTCATGCAGACACTGGGATGTTACACAGCCGGTGTATATGTGTATATGTATACAGTGTCTGCACATTTATACAGCATGCATATACATTTACACATTCACTTATCAGCCATAGCATTACATAAAACAGGGAAGTGTTTATATAAAAACAGTACATATACTGTATGTACAAACGTATACTTTATGTACATATATATATAAACTGACATGTACTTAAGTGACAGCTCTATTTGAGCTTTTTCCTCTACTGACTTCCTCTGGTCTGCCACCATCAGAAGAAGATGAAGCGGTTAAAATAGCCACAGAGAAGTTGATTTGTGTCTCCCGCAGTCAGACAAGCTCGGACAAACATTACCTAAAAGCTGCAATATAAAAACAGCAACCTAAAAGCACATCGTACATGTTGCACATAGCAGCTGCTCTAGTCTCGTTGTCAAACATCATTTAAAAGGGGAACTATGCAAGTCTGGTCACTTTTTCGCTATTTTGGTTGCTTTCTTCTCTATGGAGCTTCCCCTACAGTTCTGGAGTGCATATTTTCACTGTCGTAAAAACTCACAGCTTGCTACTCCTCCCCTTTCTGTTTTAAGATTAGAGATTACAGATTACCAGGCGTGTTTGCGTCGTAGTGCCATATAGCAGTCCGTGGGTTTTTCATAAACAACATCTGGGACACCGGGTCGGAGCTTGCATGGTTGGTTTTCGGTTTTCGACCTGAGATCCTAGGTGGAAGGCAGAGGCCCTCCATTCTCCCCGTAACAAGTCATTCAACCATCACAATTACTCCGAAGCTGTTTAATTAAGATGCAAATCTTGCATCTTGCGTTTCTCTTTATCAGAACTTTCCTATTGTTAAAATTACTTTGGCAGATTGATAAAGTAATTCTGAATCTGAATCTGAATGATGCAATGACATTGGGGCAAATAAAAGAGGGTCGATGGTGAGAATACATGGTAAGAGAAAACAGATGTTGCTATCTTAAAGCATTGCCACTAGGGTAACCAGAGAGAGCTGCCTGGAGACACTCCTTTGAAAATACTGAGTCTTTGTCTCACCTGGTTATTGAGGAAGGACTCGGCCTGTTTAACGTCCCGAAGGAACAGATGAAAAATGTGAGCCTGGACCAGAACCTCTCTCCTGCTCTCCCACATCTCCAGTAGTTTGTTCCAGCCCACATCGAGCTTCTGGAGCCACTGCTGCAAGGCGGCCTGGGGGAGGGGAGCCTCCTCAGACTCTAGCAGCTCGTTCATGGCCTGCAGCCGCTCGTAGTCCTCTTCATACCTACACGAACAATGACACCCACTCAGTCATTTACTGAACACCTGGCATGGTTTTTTTAAGTCATGTCAAGTTAGCTATATTTATAGAGCACATTTAAAAACAACAAACGTCGACCAAAGTGCTTTACAGTTTTGCACAAAACATGAACAACAAGAGAGTATAGAAGGAGATAGAGAAACATAACAGTGATAAGATATATTGTGTTTCCTTAAGATAGAGGATGGAAGCATGTTAAGTGAAAATAAAATAGGGCCTGAAATTGATCCTTGTGGAACACCAAAGGAGACAGGAGAGGAGGAGGACACATTGCCCTTTTGGACAGAGGCTGAGCAGCCTTGGGGGTAGGAGGCAAACCACTGAGAGGGCCAGTCCCTGAATGCCAACAACAGTCTAGCTGGTCCAAGAGGATGGAGGCATCCACCATATCAAATGCCACTGAGAACAGGATCAGAGTGCCATAACATCCTGAGTCTAAAGATGTTAGTAAGTAATTTGTTACCCTCAGCAGGGCAGATTCTGTGCTATGGGGTTTAATAAAACCTGATTGAAATGTGTCCCAGATGCTGTAACTGTCAAGGTAGGAGATGAGTTGAGAGACTTTTTACAGGACTTTTAATTATATTGAAAGTTTTGATATTGGATGGCATTACCGGGAACAGATGGATCCAGCTTTTCTTTTTTGATAACAGGGTTGGTGAATGATTGCATTTCTAAAGCAGGTAGGGACATGGCCGTTCACTAAAGAGGTATTCATTATGAGAGAGAACACTGGGCCCAACAGAGTTCATGACTTCCTTAGGTGAGAGGGGGTAAAATCTTTAAAATGACATGCCCGATGACTGAGATTCTTCGTGCAGTTAAGAGAGCTTTAATTCAGCCAGTGTTTTGTACGGGGTGCAAGAGGCTAAAATGCTTTTAAACTGGACAAATACTTAGCTTGCGGGAGCAACACACAACTCACAGATTGGAAGTCAACCATTAAGCCATTAAGAAGACCATTTTTCAAATTAAAAAACATCCAAACCAAGATAAAGGCATGTGTTATCTTTCAGTAACCCACCGTCCTATCTCCTCCTTCAGGGCTGCATGTTTGTTGATGAGTTTCTCGGCCTCCTCCAGGTCGTTGGGCAGCTGGTCTGAAGCAGCAGATGTCTGTGTCTGGACCAACCAGGTAAGGAACGAGTCCAGGTCCTAATAGGATGGAGAAACGAACATGATTAACTACATTTACTGTTACCGTACAACACAGACATGTGTGCAGCCTGACACAAATAAAAAATAATGTGACTTCTTGCGCACATTATAACCACATACAGTTTTCAAAAGGTTTCTGTGTAGAAAAGCACTTTGTCTTCTTCAAGGTGAAATCAAAGGTAGATCATAGTATGTGTCCAGATTACAAATTGAATCAAGACTACTGCTTATCTTACAGCAGAGAGAAATTTATTTCCTAACAAATCTGTGTCTCCATCCCCATTTTCAATCTGTCGTCTCTACTCATTAGGAAGGGAGCCTTTCTCAAAACAGACGCATAAATGTCTTTGTTTTTATGTGAAAGAAAATCGAATTATTATTTTATATTTAAATATTTTAAATACTAATTCATACCCAATGTCCTAACAGTGTCAAATGTTTGACCCAAGTGACTAATAATTGAGGTTTGAAGTTTCATTTGGCTTGAAACAGTATTCTGATGAGGGGTTTTTAAAATTATTGTTTACGTCAGTTAAGGAGCAGTATCACAGAAAGGTAAGGGGCACGGTAATCTGTACAGTCAAACACATGCTGTTGGAGTTCCTATTGATAAGTGGGAATCAGTGATACATCCCTTCCTGATGTGTGGACTGTTTCCATGTACCTGTATGAAGCTTTGAAGCCTGCTCGCCACCATCAGTGAGTCCTCACAGCCCTGCAGGGTGCGTTTCAGCTCCTCCCACTCCACACTGATGCCGTCGAACGGCACCAGAATCTCGATGGCCCGACCCGTGTGAACGGTGGCCAGATGCTCTGCCTCTTCCTTCATCACCAAACAAAGACAGCATTATGGTGATTCAAGCCTTTAGTGTTACAGTTTGTATCTTACGTGGTTTCTTACTTTTTTTTAGAGCAATAGATGGCAGCTACCTACCTGCAGATGCAGTAGTTTGGGCTCTAGGACAGTCAGCGCTCCCTCCATGGTGGAAAGGCGTCTCTGCAGAGCCAGGACACCTCCGAGATCGCTGCCGACGTACTGTGTGGCATCGATGGCTTTTCTCTTGTCCTGGATCTGGGACTTGATCTCCGCACACTCCAGCAGGTAGTTTTGAAGACGTAACATTGAGTCCAGCTGATCTTTCTTCATCTCCACCAGCTCCACAATGCTGTTCCACCTGGTGTGATGTGGGGACAGACAAGATAGAGAAACAGTTCAAGTAGTAGAAATGTGTAACGGTGACGACAGCTCTGATGTAGTGAGAAAAAAATGCACCTCCAGTTCTCGTCTGCAGGATTAAGTAACAAAGTTTTAAGAATACATTATAGTTTGAATAATTAAAGCAGAAGTAAGTGATATATTTGTGTTAATATAAGTCTTAAATAGTTATATCTTCTGACAGCAATCACTTACATAGAGTGTTTGGTCTGAAACACGGGTCTGTCAGTCACTCTGCTCTGCTCTGAGCCGAGGAGAAAACATTTATCGTATCCTACAGTTTTTATCCAATGAGGAGAGAGAACGGCATGCAGGGCTGTGTGTGCAGCCAAGGAATGCCGTGAATGTGGCGACGTAGGGACGAGGACTGTTATGGTGCGTTCAAGGAAACTCGTATTTTTCCGACCGTGAAGTCGTACCAGTTCGATCTGGTACGAGTTCACCGGTCGGAAGTTACGAGTGGCCGTTATAGTGACTTTCACCGGTAAAACAGGTCGGAAAAACAGGAGTGGGTTGCCTGAAACGCTACAAAGTCGTAAGTTGTGACTTGAAGCTGTAATTTACGATTTCAAAAGTCTGCCTGGAACGCAGCATTAGCGAAAACGACCGGACCACTTACTTCTGCTTTAAGTTAAGGACACTTAAAACAGCATCATATAGTGATACACACTAAAAGAAAATGAAGCAGACATGTAAAGAAGCAGATCTTTCATAAGAAAGAAAGAAAAAACATCAGCTGAAAAATACCAGCTCAGACTTATATCTCATTCTCTTGCGATGCAGGGTCTAGCGCGGACTATGAAACCAACCATGTTCGAGAAATGTTACTTTTTGAGATGAAATGTGAGATGTCACTGCTTAAACATGAATTTAGTAAAATGACAACGGTTCTATTTGCATATTGATGGTTTGCTTGGCTTACATTGCCCTTGACGCAAGTCCTCACCTTGAGAAGAGACAAGCTGCATTTCTATTAAAACTCGCTGTTATGATGACCTGATATGAACCGTTGCGATTTATCTGGGACAGTTGATTCTGTTTGCTCCGTGCTCTGCTGTGGTTTCAGCCCAGGCCTCTGTCTGCTTACCATACCGTCATACAATATGTTCTCCTGATCCTGCTCCAGACCAGCAGGTCTCAATACACACCCATTCAGCCAAGAAACGCACTCACACACACGCACTGAAGCCCACACACTGAGATCCTTGTGACTGTAATGAGGTAATGGCAGAGTCACTGAGAGGCAGACAGGACGCTCAGCGGGCAGGAAGGAAAACAGCTTGGTGACACTGACCTCAGAGCTGCAAAAGACGTCTTAGAGATCAGAGCAGTAGTGATGGTGAGTTTAGGTGTGAATGAAGGCCACGGTCTCTACTCCACAACAGTGAAACACAAGCTGTGTATGAACGTATACAAGGAGGCAAACTGAGTTTACACACAGCACAGTTTGTTTTTATGTCTTTACTAGGGCTCTCAGTTGGTTCAAATATTTAATCACGATTAATCCCACAAGTGTCCATAGTCAATCATGAATACTAGCAAATTAATCGCACACATTTTGTTTGCTCAAGGTGCACCTTAAAGGGATATTTTTCAAGTGCTTAAATATGGACAGATGTGCTTATTCCAACTATGGGTCAGGCCAAAGGCCAATAACAGAGGGTGTGTTAATAATGTCAAAAATGTATGTATTTGTATTTGTATATATATTTTTTTTGTCTAATTGTTAAAATGTAGGAATATTTTCATAATAACGTTTTCATCTCTAAATGCACAAAAATCAATGGCACCTTATATTCATTGCCTAAACCTAGATAGTTATAATACACTAAATACAGTAAACAAGTGGAGCAACATATTGACTGTCATAAATAGACAACAGAATAGATTACAAAGCTACAGCTTTGGAAAACTGTAGCTGGGTAAATATGAATAAGTGGTAAATATGGTTATTTCCCAGTAGGTTTGGATTTGTGGAAAGATTTTGTTGCTTTGAAGTTTTCAGCTGTTTCACATAAGTTAAAAAGAATGTACATACTAAACCTAATGCGGTACTCAAATACCACTCTAAGGCCAGTGAAGACATTATAATATTAAATAGTTAATAAAACTGAAACTGATTTTTTATTCAAAAGAGAGAAGCCTAAAAGAAGACATGAGTATTTATTGTCTTTGTTTATTTGTATTTTTGGGACAAGCGCTCTCAGCTGGCCTCGTCTTGACTGAGGCAGCCGGCACAGATGGTCGCCATGAGACCAACTCCATGTGCCAAGGTCGTAGGATTCATTGACACCCAGTCTTCGTGAATACTGCTGGCAGATGTAACAGTGGTCAGTGAATATGACATACGAGGTGGATAAAGAAGCCAATCCAGTCGCATGGCTGCCATCGATTAACATGTCAGCCAAACAGAGAGAGAAAGAGACTGGTGCAGTGGATGCACAGAAGAGGTTTGTACTGCTATATTATATGAAATCTTAGGCACTTCCCATAGACAAGCTGTACAATCAATGAATGAATAGATGGATGTAAGTCCATGTAGATCAGAGGGCAGGTTTGAGTTTAGCATCTTGCTAAGAAGACAACAAATGTTATGTATGCAGTGATAATTCAAGAAAAATCAGTAAGTATCTCAGTGATCGCAATTTCAAGGTCAAAGTACTGCAGACAGAAAAAAACTGAGCTGGTGGAGTTCAGTGATCTATTAAACAAAGAAAAAATCAAACCCAGATCAGGAAACCAAAGTCCAAGAACAACAAGCAGAAGGAGACACTGTAAATACTCAAAAAAACAAAAAAATATTAAACCCAAACACTGGTTGCACTGATACACAGAGCAGGAGCATAAGACAAAAGTCCAAACATGATGTCTCTAAAAATATTCAAAAGAAAGTGTCCCTTCCGGGCAGACCACGACACTGTTAACAAAAACAATGTGAAACGTTGTGTTTCTGGATGATGAATTCCCCTAAAAAACTACACAGCCATACAAACTTCCATTACTCTCCACATCTCTTCCATCTCTTAAAGTCATTATCCTCCCCTCCACCTTCGTCACCTGTCCTCTCACCCCTCATCTCCCTATGCAGCTATAACTGGCCTCCAACACCCTAAGGAAATCTAGACAACACAACCATTGTGGACCTGATCACAAATGAGAAAACTGGCTACAAAGAGGAGGTCCAGATATTGTCCCCAGTATCTGCTGAAAGACAATGCCTCTTCAACAAGAAAACACATGACACTAATGAGCTGGTGCCTTGGTGTCCACATATTCGGGACCTGACCTAAAGTGTGAACACAGCAGCACCTTCTCTTCTTGAGGGCCCTGAGGCACAATAAGCTCCCCCAGAAAGCCCTGCTGAGTTCCTACCACTGCACATTAGACAGTGTCTTGGCATCCTGCTGTACAGTCTGCTATATTACTGACTGCACTGTGAGAGGAAGTACCTCGCTGAATAGTGAAGATGGCTGAATGGATTGTCAGTTTGACACTCTCAAACCTGAGTGATATCCACTCAAGCCATCTTCACAGGCAGGGATCAGAAGAGACTCCTCACACCCTGGTCACCACTCCTCTGACAGTGTCTTCTCTGAACAATTGTAGACATTGTAGATTAACACCTTGTGATAACCTCCCTACCTACCTCCTCACTGTGTTGTTAAATCTGGTTTATTTCTACTACTGCAATCAACTGCCCTTGTAATATGCCAGTGGCAGTGATGTGTTTCACAGTAGAGTGTAATGTCATGTAGCGATAGCATTTCTTTATTCTTTATTTCAAGTATTTCTATAGCAGTATACTGCCATGCCACTACAACGCTTAAGTGTGGGGTTGTAGTGGCATGGCTCAGCTGTGGATGTTGGGAGGAATGTTTTATTCTGGTACCTGGAGTTGAGGTGGTCCTGACAACCTCTGACCTCTGTAGAAGATGGATGACCTCCATCCAGGAGCTGCTGAACTATCTGATTCACATCCAGGATCCTTCCCATCAGGCTGTTCATTTCCTGGTCCAGACTTTCAAACCTACAACAATGGCAGTGAGCCAATTAGATCACTCCTCAGTTATGAATAAATTAAAAACAAACAAACAAAAAAAAACACTAATCCTTCACCCTCCTCCTCACCTGTGTGCCACCACCTCCACATCCTCCAGCCTTTCAGGGATCTCCATCTTGTCCAGCCACTGCTCCTTCTCATCAATCCACAGCTCGCAGGCGTTGACCTCACTGAACATGCGGTAGACAGCGAGGGCGTCGTGCAGCCACTGCTGTCTGAGCACGGCCACCTCAGCCACCTCCGTGTACAGCTGCTCCACCTCCGCCATACGCACCTGCACCTCCTGCAGAGAGGAGAGGAGGGTGTGAGGACAAAATGGGGAAAAGGGCAGATTTAGAAAGACAAACATAATACCTTCACCAAATAAGTTAACACATCTTGACTGTGTCCGCTCTACCCACCTCCTGTTCACGGTACTGCAGAGGCAGTCCCACCATGTGTTTCCGCAGCGCCACCACGTGTAGACGGTGTTTGTCGATGGCCTCGCTGACGCCTCTGTGTTTCTTCAGCAGTGACTGAGTGGAGTACTCGTCGTGGCCAAAGTCTTCGCTGGAGACCAGCCGGTAAGCATCCTGCAGCCAGGCCACTAAGTCGTCTGTCTCCGTGGAGAACTGGAAAAAGTTGAGTGCCTCCTGCAAGTGTCCGAGACGCTGCGCCGCCTGGTCCTCCAGTCGTTTCCACTCGCCCTTCACCTCCATGATGCGCTCCTGGATCCCTGCAGTGCCGAAGCTCTTCTCACTTAGGATCTGCTTTCCTCTCTTCATGGTGTTCTGGGGCAACAGGGCAGGACGGAGGGATACAAGTGTTGAATTATTTCACACTGCGTGCAGTCGGGGGGAACACCGGCCAACATTTGAGCGAAAATCTGCATATTTGAGTAGAACTGTGGAACAATGTGCTATAAGTGACATGGTCACAAAAGAGAAGCCCAAATAAACCAGCAGGCCTTTCTTCATTTTTTCTTCTTTAATCGTCAACTTTGCTTAAACATTGTTAGTTGCAGTACTTGCAGTATTTGCACTGTTCAAAATATTCTAGTCAAAACAGTGGGTAAGCACAGACAGTAAATCATTAATGATCAGTGCTGATTCGCTCACTTAAAAATAAAAACACAAACAGACCTGCAGCAGTGAGCGGTGAGCCAAAAGCTCTCCAGCCAGAGTCTTGTGTTTCTGTAGTAAGCGCAGCACACTGCTCAGGTCCTTCCCATAACCCTGAGCTCCCAGGATGGAGCTCTTCTCCCTGATCCAGGCCTCCGACTCCTCCAGTTCCTAAAAGAAGAACAGGCAGACAAACTAGGTTTAATTTTTACCTTTAAACATTTAACCACAGTTAATAAAAAGAAAAAAATGGAAGCTTGATATTGCTAACCTAGAGTTGAAAAGAAATAAATTAAGTAAATTAAAGAGACAGGGACTGAGAAGTGGGAAAAGATAAAAACAGGTCAGAGATACATCATATATAATATGACATTGGGAAAAAGTTCAGATATATAAAGCAGTCTTTTCTTGTGATCCCCAAAGTGCATCTTACACTGATCCCACTCTGTGTTTGACAGCCTCACAAAATGCAGAAGGAGAAATGAATCAGTAACGTTAGTGATTCACCAATGTGAACCAATGAGTCTTCGGACAAAGAAATCCACTGTTCTCATTACACATCACACAAAGCTTCATATTTGTGGAGCTCCACTGGCACACTTACATGACAGTGCTGCAGGTCAACCACGTAAACAACAGCAAATAAAACATTATGATTAGAGTGCTGTAGTGCTTTGAAATTCATTATGTCTTTTAGACACTTCTGTTCGACCTTCACTCCATACTCAACTGTATAAGACATGGTAAACATGACTTAAAAAATAATGTTGTAGGTCAGAATGAAAGAATAGAATGAATCCACATTGTAATACAGGCTTGTCGTTTGTGCATTCACTTGCTAAAGTAACAGAAGTCAAACAGCCCTTGGGATAAAAATATCTTAATAAAGCATGTTTTCACACTGCTGAAGGTTAAGTTTGAGACTATTAACATGAAGTACTTTGGATATCCAAACACGAGGCCAGACATGGCTTCAGTCGTCAAAGAGCAGGGTTAAACAACAAGAGAACTATTTTGTTTGACGTGTTGTTCAGCCACAGTTGTTTCAAAGGCTCAGTTGAGATGCAGAGATAATGACATTTATTTTCAAACTGTTTCTCTCTACATTCATGCATTCAGAGTATTGCAATCACTCATTAAACGATACAGTGAGTGAAAAATAAAAGATAATGTAATTAAGTATATCTTAGATGTAGTAAGAACTGTATCTAACACGACCAGTCCAACCATCCTACCTGAAAAAATGCCCACAGTTGTCTCGACTCCTCAAGCTCAGAACGCCTTTTAACTGCCAGTTGTTTCAGCTCCTCCAGACAGGAGGAGACGTGGTTGACCCGGTTACAGATCACCTGTGGGTCACACGGTTGGTAACCTGGGAGACAAGAGCATGGGGTTAATGACTATACAATACTATATAATAGGAACAGTGTTCATTCAATCATCACAGTAATTTAAAGAAAAGAAAGAAAACATACACTAACATCAAGTTAAAAAAAAAAAAACTATCTTGACACAGCAGATAAATGTATTTTCTGTGTCAATGTCAAATACTTTGTACATCTCTCCTTAATAAAATAAAGACTAAACCCTTAATTCCTGTCGTAATTGAGTAAGTCCATGACATATAGCAAACACTAAGGGCAGTGAAGCAACTGTTGCCTCTTCATACATCCAAATTGATTTTCTAAAGTATGTACAGAGCAATGCAAAACAAGCCAACAAATCTACTGCTACAGAATAATTACTTCAATGACCAGCTCTCCGACAGTCTCAGCCAAGATTGAACTTGAAATGTCCAGTTTCTGCTTTGCAAAGGTTACATTTTAATGTTGTAAAGGTGTTGCTGTGCACACCCTGAAGCTCTTATGTGATATACAAAGTATGAAAGCTCAGTGTGCTTGTGTGTACCCTCTATCGTGGTGAATTTAAGAGCAGCTGTGTTGAGTGTCTTGACCCTTTCAGCCTGCACTGCAATGTCGGCTTCCTGCAGGCTGTGTTTCTGCAGCAGGTCGTCCACCTCCAGAAGATGCTTCCCAAAGTCCTTAGACAGCAGCTGAACCTGAGAGGGACAACAGGACATAGGAAGAGGAAGACGACAGAGACATATTTTCATTTACTAATTTTATTTCTATTATACTATTCGACTTGTTCCTAATCCTATTTCTTCTTGTGGATAAAAATCATGGACACAGACTTCTACTGTGTCTCTTTCTTCTCTTTCAATTTTCATTCTTCGAACAGTTTACTTTTCCTCAGTGTTGCTCTGACTCCTAATCGGTAGTTAGACAGAGTTAGAGTGTCTCACTGGTTCCCACCCCTTTCCCTTCAATACCTGTGTGTCCTCCATCCAGTCGATCATGTAGACCATATCCTGAAAAGTCTTCTGCAGGGCCAGGTTCTTCTCCAGACGGGTCCTCCTTCCTGCCACCAGCTCCTTCAGCAGACCCCACTGTCCGAGGATGTTCTCCTTACGAGCCAAGATACGACGGATGTCATAGTATCCTTCTGCCTCCATCTCAGCTGCGAGTTCCACTACCACCCCAATTCGCTCTTCATAAGACGCGATGTCTGCTTCGATGGCCTCATGTTTCTTCATTGCTGCCTCGACTGCTGGAAGGTCGTAACCAAAGTTGTCCTGAAAGTAGAGACAAGGAAAAAGAGAAAATGGAAGAAGTGTGAGAAGTGTGAGTGCGCTTTTTGACATAGACATGTATACATATGTATCTGACACTAATACAATAACAGATACAGATTAATATACTTTAAAGGGAAAAAGAGGAAAACAGGAACAGGAAATGCCCAGTTCACCCAAAATGTAGCATGGCATCTTCTCTGTTGTAAAAAGAAATCTAGCTTATTCACCGCTGTGACGTCAGTGGATGTAACCCCTGAGTATTGCAGTTGCAAAGGTCAGATGAATTGAAGTACAGGGAAAATAGCCACACACTGCAGCATCATTTCAGACTGAGAGGTTTTAGTTGAGTCTTAAGATCCTACCTGTGATACAAGTCTCTGGTTTTCATTGAGCCAGGCTTGTCTCATGGTGGTTTTGTGGTCAAAGCGCTGAGCCAGCAACTCAAGCTTCTCCTGACGAATCAGCTCCTTGCGCAAAGCAACACCCCTCTCATGTTCGGCCTTCTCCAGCCTCTCCCAGGCCTGCACAGAGAACGACAAAACTAAACATCTGACAGTTGAAATGAGATGGACAAATACAGTCTTACAGTCTTCTATGGAAAATGTAAAACTGGCTGCAGGTACTCTTTCATCTGTTTTAATCAATCAATAACTTGAGAAGTGATATGTGTGCTATGTTTATCACTGCAGGTGCAAAAACGGCTGTGTATGTTCTGTGAGGGAGAAGGGGAGCTTGGCGGTTGTTGTCGTCGAGCTGAAGTTCATCGTAATTACTGAACTAACAATACTGTGTATAGAATAAAAGCAATACAACACTGCTGGTGGAGTGGTGTATGACCTTGTTGATGTCTGAGATGAGCTTCCCATCATGAGGCACGTAGGGTTTCTGGTTGTTGGCTCTAAGTTTGCTTTGGATGGTGAAGAGAAGGACCTCGAGATTCCCCTTCTCCTGAAACCTGAGCAAGATATAAAAAACTGTAGTTAAGTAAATGTTTCGTTATATGAAACAATCACTTTGGGTCTGGGTCAAGGACATGAGGCAGCATGAATGCTTCCTGACAAGGCAATCTGACGACTGGGGGTAAGGGGCGATGTCTCTGCTCTCTCTGCTAACCAGATATCCAGTGTCATTGCAATCCATTAGTCTGGGGGAGATGACTGTATAAACATATGTGGTTTTTTTACTGCTTCAGAACAATGGTGACAATGTCTGAACAAGTGCAGAGCCTTTAATGAAACAGATTCCCCTTTAAAGTAACATTGCGGAGTTTTTCGGCCTTAAAATAATGTTTCCAGACTCACTGCAATGGTAGAAAAATGGTTAATAGGATGAATGGTGCTGCCGCTGCAGCCTGAGCCGGGTCGCGTCGGCTGAAACTGCGCTATGTAACTTCCCTGCACGGGTACGAATCGAAACGAGTTGTAAATGTAAGTGTGCATAAAGAAGAAAAAGAGGTTTCTAAAAATCTTGTTCTGTCAAACTAACAGTTCAAAACTATGTGAAATAATATAATTGTATATGACAGAGAAAAAGAGCAAATCCTCAGAGAGAGAGAGAGAGAACCAGAGGATAATGGACACTTGACAAATGACTGATTAATCAGTTATCAAACATATTTAGCAAATGATCTGCTGATTTCATTATTTGATTAACTGCTTTTAGATGTGAAATCCCACAGATTAAACTAAAATAAGTATCACAGTCATCTTTTGGAAAAGATGAGAAGGTGTTCATTTTGGAGATGGTATCATCATGCTACTGGCAGCACATCTCTTTTTGAACTACATCCTGTACGTACAGTATGTTCTACTTGGATTGTGTCATTTAGCTCAGATACGTTTTTTTTTTGTTTTTTCACACTTCTCCGAGTCCCCATGGTCTTCAGTGCGTGTATGCATGCATGTTTTATGTTAGGTAATAAATGACACAATATCAAATCAAAATATCAAGATGCTATATTGAAAATCACAGAGCATACTTGATCGGCTTCTCTATAGTGCAGTAGGTGGTGAAGGCCTGTAGCTGTTGCTGGACTCCTGTCAGTGAGTTGGCAAACTTTTGGTTGCTGATGACCGCGATGGTCTTTTCAATCCAGTCCAGCAGGTCTGACGCCAGAGCCTCGTACCGGTTGATGATTTTCTCTGCCTCGATACAGTTGTCTAGTACCTGAGTGATACAGACAGACGATGGTTTGAAGGAAATTTGAAGGGAAAGAAGAAGGAAACAGAGACCAACACAATGAGGGACAGAGAAATCTTCAGACCTATGATGATTTTACATCTCTATCATTGAAGCACATTTTGAGTGATTGTGGCTTGTGTTTTAGTTAGATCGATCAATTTCAACTACTGTGTTAGCTGTCGTACACTGGATATGAAGCATCTTATTACCTTGCCAACCCGCTTGCCCTCTACAATAAGAGCTTTCATCTTGGAGAAGTAGTGGTAGTAGGAAACCACATAGGTGATGATGGATTTTTCATCTGGGTTCTCTGTGTTCACATCTGTAGCAGAGGGATGTGATAGAGGCGGATAGAAGAGGAGTTAATATCTGGTTTACTTGACACAAATAAAATAACATTCATAGAACTTTATTTGGGATTAAAAGACACATAGGATACACAAAGTAAATCTCAAGAAAGTGAAGGACTGTCTCTACCCAATTTCTCCTATTACTATTGGGCAGCCAGTGAGTGTTAAAAAGACAAGCTTCTGGTTGGATGATTCCCCCAAACAAACCGACTGCATCCAAAATGGAAAGGGAGGACTGTTCACCCTTGACTATCGGGGCAATAATTTTATCCCCTACACCTCTGAAGAAATGTACCCTCTGATGCGCCTTCAAAACCCTTACGTTAACATATGTGTCAAGGTGTGACAGAGGGTTAATATACAACTACAATCCTATAACACATGATGCCATCCGTATCTGGAAACATAAGAAAATTTGGATCAAACTGAGAAATGTATCCTTTCCTTTTCCAATTGCAAACAACCTGACCTTCAAAGCATCTACCTTGGACACTGCCGGAAAAGACTGGGAATTAAAAATTGTGGGAGAGTTATACATAAATGGAATATGTGCCTCCTTCCAGGAACTGCAAGAGAAATATTATTTGAATGCTGATAATTTTTTCAGATTTCTCTAGGTCAGGGATTTTGTGAAATCACACATGCAGGACTACCCCGCTGCAAGTCCAGACAAACTGAACGAGTGTTTGAAAAAGCAGGAAGACTCAGAGAAGGTGATTCAGAAGGGTCTTCAGACAAATGGGACAGAAGTCTACAATATATTCATACCTGTTCAATCAATGCCAAGCAGCACCTTATTCAGTTTAAAGTGCCACAAAGGTTATATTATTCCAAATCGAAGTTTAGCAATATATTCCCCAATTTTTCTTTTTTCCCCCCTCTCTCCCATTCTCTTTTTTATTCCTTTTTTTTCTTTACCTCTATATTGAGCTTTGTTCATATGTTATTGCAAAATCTGAAGCCAAGGTATATTCTGAATGATTACACTTTATGTACTCCATTGCTTCAAATAAATAATATTTGAAACAAAGAACAATATCCTGGATATTTCTGTATATAATGTGGGTCAACTAACATTAGCCCAAAACATTCTCACCCTCAGGGTCCAAGAGCTTGGTGAGGCCCAGGTGCTGCTCGGCGATGTTGAAGGCTTGCTGGAGGTTATGGGTTGCATTGGAGCGTGTCAGCTTGTGAAACTCTATCAGGTCCGGTCTGCAGGGTGCAAGATGATGACAGAATTTGCCATATTTGTATGCCGGTAATTGTGTATTGCCTGTCAGTCAAAGCTGCCCCATATCTTCCCACTCTGTCTTTGTCTACTAATCTCAACGTGGGTGTTTGCATTTTGTTTTTGTAGTTGAAGCCATTTTTGAACATTAACACATAAAGATACTGATTAAATTCATGGAAAAACTCACAACTTCTGGTGTAAATAAAATAAAACATCTGCTACTGGTGTCATGCAAAATGTAACATTAAACCACATAGATGTTAGAAATACAACTTACCTGTGTCTGTGTATGAGGGCGTTGAAGGCAAGGCCGTCTCTCCAGCAAGTGGTAAAGTTTTGGATGTTGACCTCAGAGTACCTGGGCAATGAAAAAAACCCTTTTATAACCAAGTGTACCAATATCCAAATACTTACACCACAACTTGTTACATTACATTAAGGATCATGAACTTGAGTTGTTGTGAAGAGTTACAGTTTCCTGTATATTTATTTCACTACTCACCCTGCGGTCTTCATCTGGCACCAGAGCAGCAGGGCATCCTTGGCGGAGCGGGTTTCTCTGTTGTCTTCGGTCTCTATTTTGATCACCTGGATCTGAACGAGAAAAAAGCAACAGGCATTGAGCTCCTTTCTTGTTAAGAATATACATTCACATTTTATGTATGTACCTGTCTTTTACTGAGTCTAATAATTTGGTGTTAAGCAATGAGAGTCCCCTCCTGCTTACTGTATATAATTATATTGATCACCATTATTTGTTAGCGTAAAATTTGTGAAATGTGTGGATCATACTGTATATTTCCCTGAGGTTACCGGAGAAAAATAGTGTTCATGTATAACAATCCCACACTTGCACTACCTTACATTTTACAGTGATGTAACACTATACCTGTCAGTGATTGTTTGATAAGCAGAATCTCATCTTACAGAGTAAACTATTGAGTGCCTATGATACTCTATACTCCCACTATACATAGCAATTGGAATTGTTTCCCATTTCTCCCATCGCGAGGCAGATGATTTGTATTTAGCTACAGATCATAAGCAGCGATGTGATCAGTGCTTTACGTGTTGATAGTAACATGTGACGATGTTTGGCACTGTCATCTATTTCATTTCTGCCCATACAGGCTCTGATTAGCTCAGTTATTTCTACATCTGGGGAAACAGTTCTTCACATGAGCCAGACCAGGTGTATCTGGTTCACTTGAACTGACAAAGTGACTGAGAGGTCCCAGAGACATGTCAGACTCACATTGTTGTGATGTGGCACCTGAACCGTCACATGAACCAATGTTAGAGAATTAACAGTAAAACAGGCAAAAGCAAAGGCAGCTGAGGGTTTCAGTGCAAAGTAGTGCAGCAGCATTACAACGCTTGATGATAGGTGACAGTGACAGCTATTCCACCAATCACATCACAGTGACATGATCCAAGGTAATTGGGGACCTGACACTTATAAATCAGCTGCTAGCCATGTTGTGCGGCACATAGTACGCACACACAGATGTTTGTGCTTGTATATTTAGGACATTTAGCGCTACCCAGCATCTAACCACAACCCTAACCATCACTGCTACATCTATATAATCCCTTAACCCTTGTGTTATGTTCACATTTTGGACCCTTTGGAACTGTTCGGGTCAAATTGACCCAGAACATTATTGTTGGTTTTAAAAGAAATATAGAACTAAATATTTACATAAAAAAACTCCAACATATATTTTCTTTATCTCAGTTACAAACAATATAGATAACATACATGAATCATGTTTGCAATTAATGTCTGCTAGATCACATTTAACAATGGAAGTGTCATTCGTTTTTTGTGTCTAAGTTATAATGTATGTAAAAAATCCACTATAGTAAAGCCTTGGGGTGTTTGTGTGTGTCTGTGTCCATGTAAGTTTGTGTGTGTCTCTGTGTCTGTACGTGTGTGTGTCTGTGTCCATGTGTGTGTCTCTGTGTGTGCATGCGTGTTTGTGTGTCTGTGTCTGTAAGTGTGTGTGTGTTTGTGTGTGTCTATGTCCATGTAAGTTTGTGCGTGTCTGTGTCTGTGTCTGTGCGTGTGTGTGTCTGTGTCCATGTAAGTTTGTGTGTGTCTCTATGTCTGTGCGTGTCTGTGTCCATGTGTGTGTCTCTGTGTGTGCGTGTTTGTGTGTGTGTGTCTCTGTGTGTGTTTGTGTGTGTCTGTGTCCATGTAAGTGTGTGTGTGTGTGTCTCTGTGTGTGCTTGCATGTGTTTGTGTGTCTGTGTCCATGTAAGTGTGTCTCTGTGTGTTTATGTGTGCGTGTGTGTGTTTGTATATGTGTGTGTGTGTGTGTGTGTGTCTGCGTCCATGTAAGTGTGTGTGTGTGTGTGTGTGTGTGTCTGCCTGTCTGTCAGTCAATGTATTTCATCCGGGTCAAATTGACCAGAACATCCTATGAAGGACATAAACGCGTAGGGGTATTGTAGCATATCATGTCAATATTTTTTTTTTCTTTCACACGTTCTTCACATAAAATAAGCCAAGGCCATGGATTTTCAGGGCGAAAAGTCGTATCCTTGTATATTTTTTCTTTTAGTAAAAATTTGAAACGGGTCAATTTGACCCGAACACCACATAAGGGTTAACCCAGCTCTTTGACCATGTGTGAGAGGGGAGGACCACCCATAATGACCTCACTCCAAAGGTTTTAAACTCAAACTATTCCTTGTATCATACAGCCATACAAGCACACACACACAAATACACTTTGAAACTCAGTCTAGATGCTACTTCAGCACTTCACAATTTAAATACAAACAATAAATATGGAAAAGCTTAATTAATTCCAGCATTGGATATTTATGAAATAGTCACATCCATTTTTATTGTATTTTGCAGTTAATTATTTATCAGTGACAATTATCCCAGTCCAATAAAATACATAATTTGATCAATTTTCAAGAAGGAACAACAGATTGATAGAGGTAAAATGTGTCACAACATAACAGTTTGAATGAAGAACAAACATGCTTGGGAAGCAAGCAGTTTCTAATGCATCATAATAACTATACAGTACAGTAATTAAAAATGATCAATATTGTTCACACATCCAGCAAATAAGAAAAGGCTGATTCATTTTCTTGTTGTTTAACTGTCATGGTGAGTGAGAACAAAAGTAAGATACTTGAAATACAAGAAGTAGGATCTATAGTTTACTACTATTTATCAATGGTTTGTCTGTTGTGATGTAAAGTGTGTCTACCAGTAGTAAGAAAAAAAAAAGAAGAAAAGACAAGATTGTGATGCGTATGACAATGTGTCAGATAAGCTCACAGGAAGTGTGCCATTAGGAGCATGTTCTGCTACTGAACACACACTCTACATCTCAGCTGTGTCAGTCGTGCAGTATAATGTGCATTCAGTAAAACCTGAATCTCTGAATCATAGGAAAGGCAGATTAATGTGCCTCAATTCAGGTTCACTGTAAACAGCAAGTGAGCTGGCAGTGTGTCAGGTAAGCATACACACTGCACTCAGTACATAGCACAAGGACACTCAGCCAACCGTATATAACACTATGATTGAAGTCACTGCAAATAATAACAGTCTGTTATTTGCGTATGGTTCTGTAAATACAGAAGGATTACCTCTTCTTTTGCCTGTCAATCCTCTCCCTTCTTTTCTTTCTCTCTCTCTCCCTTTCTTTCTGTCTCTTTCCCTCTTTCTGCCTGTGTGCAGCTACTGCAGTGGTTTGGTCCTACCTGCTGACTGGGCAAAGTAAACTCTCTCTTTCACCAAAGAGGAAGGAGGGACAGGGGAAAAGAGGAGGAGATGAGGAGAGACAAAGTGCAAAGGAGAAAGATAAATGGAAGCCACTCGGACAACATAAACCGCTGCCAACTCTCTGACGTTATTCTTAGCAAGTAAATGTTCAAGAAATTAAGTTAGTGACTAATATATAAACATGATTTCATATTTGGAATCACACCTCAGACTCCTAATTTCATAGCTGGTTAAAAAACAGTCGTATAATGACAAAAATCCCAGGCCTGGATCAGTTGTAAATTATGAAATGAGCTGTTTTTGGCCTGAAGCTAGTCAGTAGACAAAAATCTACTGCGTACTTTAAAATTTAATTGGTCCAAGAGAAGCCAAGTCTCACAGAATGCAAACAGAGAACACGGATTCAGCATTTTACGCTACATCCAGTCTAACGTTATAGTTTTAAAACGTATCACTTTCACTTACATTCTCACATGGTGTCCAAACTACTCTGCATTTTTCAGGCCCTTAAAATGGAGACTTTTGGAAATGCTACTGGCCGTTTGTTAGAATGAAAGCTCTGGGGTTGTATTTGAGGAAGGCAGCTTGTGACCAAAAAATAAGCATGAAAGAGTGTGGCATACTGTATGTAAAACAGATGTTTATTTTAACTATTAGTTGAGTGAATGCTCAACTAATTGTGAAAACTGTCCCATTCATTATTTATCACAATATCTGTGATTATTGTTTCCAATGAGAAAACACCCTTTCCCCTCCATCCTCACTTCTCCTTCCTGCACTGTTCTCCTTTCTCAACACATGCAAAATTGAAGAGACCAGCGACCGGCGGCTCTGGGAAGAAGGGGAGCATGACAAAAGACAAGCTCACAGCTAATGGTAGCAAAGCTGGCAGCGAACATTATTCTAGCCCAACAAAATGTGTAGGTACATCTATTCAACTGGACTCCGAACATCGAAATGTTGCAGGTCATATTTTTCAGAAATGTAAAAATCTAGCGTTGTTTTTCTAATCTAATCTACTGAATCAATTGCCTAATAACATGCCATTCACATTAAACACCAAAACTCACTTTAAACACGCTTTATGATTAAATTGCATGTCAATAAAACCCATTCATCTATTTCTGCATTAAACATTTACATAGAAATTATGAGAAAAGTCAGCCATACTGCATACACACAACACTGGCCTCTCTAATTGCTTCTCTAGCCTGGCCTGCAGAGGGGTCATTTGACATAAGCTAATTGTACTAGCAGCGCTGTTAAATCTGCTTTGTGGTAGATAGCCAGCCCAAGCATGACAATACTGAGTCCCAAGAGAGAGCTACTGGGGGACAGTGCACCGTGAATGTTACGGGATAGGGCGGGGGGGTCTGAATAATGCTAAACAAGCATTTCGTGCCGAGGCCACACTGTATCACTGAAGCGTAATGAAGAGGAGCCCTGGGCTTCTGCTGTACTTACATGGCAGGAACTGATCCTGTATCACTGCTAAGGCCTGGAAACCTGTATGTGTGTGAGTTTGTGTGCTAATACATGTATGCCAGTTGGAAAGTGCACATATGTTTGTAATAGATAGATCGATAGGTAGATAGATAGATGGACAGGCAGGCTTTGAGTGTATGTTAGAGAGCGAATGCAGTGTGTGACGGTCGTGTGTGTGTGTGTGCGTGTGCGTCCTTGCTGAAGAGCAGACTGGAAGGCGACTGCTACCTCTCGGCTGCTGAGCCCAGAGTGACATTCAGGCTGTATCCACCAAACACTGCTGTCGCCGTCGCACACTGATGATGCTGCAGCTGTGACAGCCTCCTCCAAACAGTGCTGCTGCTGGAAGCTCATCCCAAATGAAGCCACTGCTGCTGATTACAGCGTCCTGGTGCTCGAGTGAGTAGCATGGCCAACACATGTTAACAACTCAGTGCACTAACAAAGATTCTCAGATTTAAACCTCGGCACCTCATGGGAACAACGTGTGAAGGTCAGTCCAGTAAAAAACGCCCGTGTGATACTTCTGCTCA
Organism: Trachurus japonicus; assembly: GCF_045865225.1. Classification (NCBI taxonomy): domain Eukaryota; kingdom Metazoa; phylum Chordata; class Actinopteri; order Carangiformes; family Carangidae; genus Trachurus; species Trachurus japonicus. The sequence continues at coordinate 28,274,114 of NC_140919.1, forward strand.
TACCGACCACTACTGGTATTAACTAGACATTAAAAAGTACAGAAAAGATCACAATCATAGTGACCAAAATGATGACAGTTACCAGTGTTATGCAATGCAATGAAAATGTTCATCACATAATAAAACACAACCTGAAATTATTTCCCAGAGTGACTGTTTACATTTAAATATAAAAATAATAACATGTCCAACACATCAGTGTCATACTTGTAGCAGTATTAGGTTCTCCTGCAGAATGCCTGTAAACAAGGGAATGCCACATTTCTTTTCTGTCACCATCACAGGCCAGCGGGTGCTGTTAAACAAGAAACACTACAGCTACAATGCATTCTGGGATTAAACTGTAGCTACAGACGTTTTTTAAAATACACAGTCACTGACTGAAGCATCACACATGGAGCTGAACCTCTCCCTCTCTCTCTCTCTGCTGCATCTGTGTGTGTGCATGCAACACTCACAGCAGAAAAACAAACCTGTCATTTGCCTTTTTTCAGTTGGTGCAAAAACTTTTAGCTGGATGGAAAATCTCTGTCACTGCTGCTGCAACATTTTAACTGACACATAACCCACATTGCTTGTCATGCAGTGACTTGGGAGGATGTTGATGGTTGATGCATTACAGATTACAGAACAGAACAGGGCATGAGTCCAATCAACCATAGTCAACCATAGTGCTAATTAAAATGTAAATAGTAACAACCTGGCCTATCATGTTATATCTAAATAATGAACAAGATAACAAATACATTTAATTTTAATATTGTAGGCATTTATGCAGCAACCAAGACCAGGCACAATAAGATGTTATACTGCCAACACCCTCCTATCAGTTACATCACAGAGCTGTGCTTAAAGCAGAAGTAAGCGATACGGTCGTTTTGGCTAACTTCTTGTCAGCCGATGGAGTTAGCAGTCCCCGCCTTCGTCCCTACATCACCACATGCACGCGCATCCCTTGGCTGCACACACAGAGAGGACCGCCCCTTTATGCCGTTCTCTCTCCTCATTGGATAAAGGTTGTAGGATACAAGGAAAGTTTTCTCCTCGGCTTACAGCAGAGCAGAGTGACTGACAGACCCGTGTTTCGGACCAAACACTCTATACAAGTGATTGCTGTCGGAATATATAACTATTTAAGACTTATATTAACACAAATATTCTGCTTACTTCTGCTTTAACATGTTATTCAATGATCTTTACAATACGCAGATGTTCCACATGTTTGTTTTTACCTGGAAGCGTAGGATGATGGTCCAGATAAGGCCCAGGGTGAGGCGGTGGTTCCCATCCACGATATCATGGGAACCAACGTTTTCCAGGTGAACTCTCTGTTCTTTAAGGAACTGCAAAGCTTTGTCAACATTTTCCAGGCAGTGGATCCGCATACGTCCCCGCGTTGGCCGTGGCTAGAGGAAGACAGGGTGATGAATTACTACCTATCATTAAGTGCTACAAGCAGGAAAAACTCAAAGCAACTGTGACGCAGGGGACTTTCAGTAAGCTGTTGTTAATGTGTTTTTTAAAAAGTACAAGATAGCCAGTGAGTGGCTTTACTCATGTGTAATTAATTTATGATAAAAATAAAAATAAATTCACACTTTAACACAAAAACACACTCACTTCATGTTCTATGAATGGTCAATTCAGAGAGCGTACAAACTAATGCAAGGCCCATTATGATTTGTGTGTGTGTGTGTGTGTTCCCACCAGCAGCTCTCCGCTGAGGACCTCCAGCAGTCTGGTGAGCATGTATCCATCTCTCAGGTCGTTGTAGAGGTCAGCTATGCGACAGGACACTCTGGCCAGATGGGAGTTAACCCATTTGGTAAAAGTCTTCTTCTGCACCGCATCTCGTTCATCTAAGGCACATAAAAAAAATCAACTTAACATTATCTAAAGCAGAACTGGGGGGATAATATTAGATCAAATATTATCTCAAACAGCATTAACTAACACAAGCATTCAATCATATCGTGCTTACAGCTTATTCTTATATGTCAACTTTTTTTAAGTATGAGATTTGTACTGTTTTTTTTTTACTTCTGCTCTCCCACTAAAACTATATTAATATTAGCATTCGTGGATCTGCATTTTTTTGTGTGTCAAGTCATGAAGTTGTGGTAAATAATTGGCTGATTAGTTTGTATTGCATTGTATTTGTAGTATGTTTGCATATGTACATGAGTAACATTGCTGTGCGTGTGACCACTGACCAGCCAGGGCCTTGATACGGGAGCACTCAAACAGCTTGGAGCTGGTACACTCTGTCTCCCAGAACCCAGAGCTGATTGGTCGGTTGTTGTTGTTGAGCTGGCGCTGGGCTTCCGCGTTGTCCAGGTCTGGAGAGGCATTAGCCATCGCGCCCGACGCCCTGAAATACACACGGAAGAGACACATAATTTAAAAACATGCTTAACAATCTGAGATCCATCTAAATAAACATTCATTAACCAAATGAACAGTAAAAAAAGTCAAATATCAGTAAAATCATGATGCTGATTGACAAAGGACAAGTTAATATGGTTTAAATAGTATATATAAGACTACTAAGAGTGAATATTAATGAAAATAAATAAACAAATAAAAAATAAATAAAAGAGAAACAAAAAGCTTGCTTCTTCAAATTTGGCACAAACACTTACTACAGTAACTACTTTGTGGTGTTTCGAGGGTCAAAGGTCATTACTGAAGACTTCACATATTAATTATGACAAAACTTCACACAATTGATTTTTATTTTATCTGACTCTGGATAAACAAGGATGTAACGTCGTGGAACTAGTCTGAGTGGAGGACGCAGAGTGCCACAGGACACCAGTAATCTAGTTTATCCTCTTGACGTCCACAGCCCACAGAATGCATGTGTGTGTACAGTAAAGACATGCACTGTACACACATGTGTGCACACACTCGTGAAGAGGACAGGTGTGATTGCTGTGTTCTTGTCCTGTCTGACTATAAGCACATCCCCACATCGGAAAGGCTGTTCACACTTCATAATCAAACTCTGACTGACTTCACACACCTCATAGGACACTTTAACCCCTATTTAGCCACACAAGTTCACTCAAACAAATTCATATTGATGGAGAAATTACGTACAAAACACTACAGCAACACTGCAACATGACGGAGAATCAAAACGCACAAACAAAATGACTCACTGCAAAAAAAAAAAAAACTACTCAGGAGTAAGTAACAGTTCCTTCCCGTTCATGAATGATGCAGCACCTGTCCTCGGCATCAGAGCATCTTACAATAGAGGAGCTTAAAATAAAATCTCTCTGATGATTCAAGGGATGGTGGGAGACAGAATTAAAATTATTTGGCTCTCTGATCTCTCCTTCTCTTCAATTGACAGCTGAAAGCCAGACGTTAAAAATAACTTCAAAACCTCACTAGGAAATCACACTGTGCAGGGTGAGAGGTAAGAAATGGAAATGTTCAAAACATCAAAAATGATAACAAAAATGATCCATCTCATTTTTGTTGCCTTCGTTTGCAGAGCTGATAGAGCTGTTTGTTTATCAATCCCGGATTTAGACTCAGATAAAATTAACAAAAACTAAACTAACATCTTGACAGAATGGACGGATTCAAGCAGTATGCTTCAGGGACTGCTTCTGTTTCAGGTGTCCATTGGAAAATTCAACCTAAAGATCAGCAGAGTGAATATTTAAAATCCCTGCTCTCACGTGCTGTAAAAGCGTAACAGCAATCAAGCATGAACTTTGTTTTCAAAGGTTACATTCTCACTCTTGGGCAGATCTTTCAACAACTTTTCTTGGACTGTAGCTATTAGCTAAATGTCAAAAATGTCAAATGTGAAGTGCAGACAGCCCCATATTTTGCAAATTAAAGTAATGGAGGCTGGCTACTAAAAGTAGAGAGTAGGGTATTTAGTTATACCTCAGCATGTTTGTGGAGACCTATTTGTAGAGGAAAAAATGGATGGACTTTTTCTATAGATATTTTGTGCTCTATGATGGCAGGGCACCAGACTAACTTTTGTTGGTGCACCAGCACAAATATAGGTACACAACTTTTGCCTCCCACCAATTGCAGGCCGCTACGGCGTCATTTTGGGTTGTGAGTAGGGATGCAAATTATCGATTAATTCATTAATCATTAGTTGGTTGACCGTCAATCGATTAACGGTTAATTGATTTGTGGCAATTTTCCTGGGAACCTAAATTTCCTTTGGTATAGGGACTATAACATAAAAAGCTGAACATTGCTTATACAGGGCTCTACACTAACATTTGTTACTTCCTGCTTTAGGGGCACAATGAAAAATGTTTCAGTAACATGTTATTTAATGTTGAGGGTCTAATATGACGCATTTTTACATTTGAGAACAGTAAAAACACCCTGAACATTTTTGCTCTGACTTTAAGTTGACTTCTAATGTGGTTGCCTGGAGTCCTTTCTGAATGGATGAAAATTGCTGCTTTTCAACCAACCAAGAGGTTTTATGTTTAATACTGAAAAAGACATAAATACGGACAGACATAATTGTCAGTCTTGTTAGATATTACACAACATTTAGTTCAGACAAAGTGATCTGGTTGGACGAGGGTCACTCCATGAGTATTGATATTCAGTAAAGCAGCACTGGGACTATGAACTACACTCCACTTTACAGGTTTTCTATGAACCCATATGTAGCGCAACATTAACTGTTGTTATCTTTGTGACAATCTTCCCAAAGATGAAAATTGACAGAAATTGATTTTAATCCAGGAATAAATGATTTCTGGTCATCAGAGCAAGATGAAGGGAAGCCTGGATATCAGCACCACACACCTGAGGCAGTCAACATCACTCCCTACTAGTGAATCCTAGTGAAAACAACAGACTATCATAGTTTAGTTAGTTAGTTTAGCATCTGTTCCTAAATCTTTCTTTATGTTTCATTTGTGATGGGTGCATGGAAAATACATGCAGTTGTTCCTCCCAGTAAAGAGCAGATGTGCCAAGAGGACATGAAATATGCCATTTGGTGCTCTTCTCCGAAGCTGCTTGCTTAGGGTGGAAGAATCCATGTTTGCATGCATGGCTGGAGCCAGCGGGAAAGAAAACCTTATTTTTACTGAACTTTTTCACATGAAGGCCTAAGGGATAGAGCTGATGATTTAGAGATGTGACGAGGGAAACAACACGCAGCTTTTTATTTATCCCTCTTTTCTTCTGTGATTGAAAGAGGCACTTGGTTCTTTAGCTCTGGTGTTGTATGCTATATTTCATAGTGTATATATATATTTTTTTTTTTTGCAAAATTGATTACAATTGGTGATGGCAGGTTTGAAGCTGGAAAAAAAAAATCTTTGTTCTTTCCGACCCTCAATGACTTCTCCTGCCCCCAGTACAAATACAAACCACTGGGGCTGAAGTAAAAAACACATCTATAGTATACCCTCCTGGCTGTTGGCCTTAACAGTGTTCACCCATTGAAGCCCCCACGTTGCAGATGACACTGAATGAAAAATGTTCTTCACTCTCCTCAGCCTCCTCCCTTCCCCCATCTCTCCCCCCATCCCCACCTTTCTCACATACACAAAAAATGATTACATGGATTTCAATCAAACATATTACAGTTGGCTCATTTCTTACATTCTCAAAAATACAAATCTCCAAACCACTTGGCAATTGCTCATAACAAAATTGAATTTCTCATTCATTTTATCAAATTACAAATGTACATCTTTGCAAATGATTTAGTACAGGTACCCTACAGTTGGCACAATTTCCAAGTGAATGGATCTTGTTGATCTAAACTGATTGATTGATTGTCAGTCTAATGGTTGTTCTCTCTCCAAAGCATCATTTCATTGTATAAGTCATCACATGCACAGTAGTCTGTTCAATTGTCAAAATTAGACAACAGCATAATACCATGATTACCATATATGAATCTCTTGGAACATTTGATTGATTTGATTTAGGCCACATATAATTTTCCCTGTTTTTTGTTGATATGTTTATATTACAGTTTATTATGCTGTATATATTTTCTGTTTACTCTGATGTACAGAAGTTACTTTATGTGTGTGAATAAAAATGGTTACAATTTTCTTGGCAGTAGGCATGCAATGAGTGATGTCAAACATTAGGGGCTACTCTAACAGTAAAATCCTTTTTTTTTCAGTTTTATACACAATTGTATTCTGTTAGCTAGACAAAAAAAACAAACTAGTACAGTAACCATTGTCAATGAAGCACTGGGCTGAGACTGAGAGGTGGACATGAGGGATATTTCAATGGTCCTCTGCCATAGTGACAAAACATCTAAACATTTTGACTTGCAGTGCTCACACGATGCCAAAGGGACGATGCATTTTGGGGGCAATGACTATTTATATGAGGAAGGAATTTAGTTTTTGACACATGATTGAACTGTTTTGGGAGAGATATGAGCTTTTGCAAGTGAGCTATGGTGTTGTGCTGAACTGTAAGACTGTTTTGCCAAATGATCTTAGAGTTGTGACAATGTAATTTCTGTTTCAAGAAATGAGCCAAACCAATGTAGAAAAACTGTAATAAGACAAATGCACCAGTACAAGATTTAATGTGAAGTTACTGACAGCACACACCACATGTTGTATGCTTATTTTACAGGTTTAAATATGTCAAAAGAGTTTTTGATAGATTTATTGATTAGGATTATTAAATTAAAGATTAAAAGCCAAGGGTGAATGAACCTGCTGCATAGGGTTTAGGGTTGTTCTCTGTGATCTTCTGCATCAATCTTTATGCTGTGAATCTCTTTGTCTCTCACACATCCCGCCCCTTTTCTGGCCCGTTTCTCTCTCCACCACATCAGAAGTCCTCACAAACCTCACATATGAAACCCCTGGAAACAACATAGCCATATGAAGTAAATGTCAGTGTACCCTGCAAGACAGAGAGAGGAGGGGTAGCTGTGCACATGCACTTAGCTGTTCTCCCTGGAGAAAACAACAGCAAAACATTACAGAGCTTTCTGTCTGATGATGAGGCAGACGGAGGACTGCAGCAGAACCCAAAACTACAGGTAACCCAAAAACTGAAAATGCAATGGTGATCTCACTACTCTGTTCTGCTCTCAGTCAAGGAGGCAAACACACCACAAGCACACATTATAATATTATTCACATAGTATTTTGTTGTTGTTTGCTGTTACTGTAATCCATGCAAATGTAAGGACTATGATGGATTAATCTGGCAGCTATTTTCTTGATTAATCACTGTGTAATGTCAGAGAACAGTAAATAAAATTGTTAAAAATGTTAATCAAATTGGCCATGAGCAGAAAGTGAATAGTTGCATCTTGTGTCTTGTATCACTGAAACACTGTTCACTCCCATGCAGCTGTACTCAATATAGAGGGATTATTTGTTTACCAACACTGCGGATGCGTGCGCAACCTGACTGCAGAAAGAACCGGTTGTCATGGTTACCTCCATGGATCTGGTGTAGTCAAAGCGGTGTTAGCTAGCGATGTTGTCAGCAAACTAGAACCTTTTATCACCTACTGATAAAAGTGTGTTTTATACATAGACTGTTGGTTTTATAACGGCAGGAAAAAAACATCAGGATGGAGGATCGAGTTTGTACCGCGGCAACGGCAACTCGGCCACGGGACAAGCCACAGACACTCAGAGCATGGCGTCGGTCATCAGAAAAAACAACACTGTGCATCCTTAACGTTACCTACAGCTATTTAACAGACAATCATGTTCAGGAACTCTTACACAATTACAAAACTGTGTGGCTGTGAGGACTGAGGTGCTGCCTGGTCAGAGAGGGAAGAGGACGGACCTGTCTAAAGTCTGGAACAACTGCATCCTGACCCGAACTGCACCTGCATGGCTGAGTACCGGTAATTTAAAATAATATATCTTAACGTTTAATTAATCTCAGCTTGCTTTCCATTAGTATGTGAGCTCGTCTTCAGTCTGTCGTTATTGTAGTAAACATTTCACAACTCATTCGCTGCAGTTACACAGCTGTGCCAGTGGGCATATCTAGCTCTATCACCATTCAAATCAACGTGTCTAACACATTTATGTTGCTCGAAATTAATCGTCAATCTACTATTTTCTTTATTTTCTCTATTTCTTTTTGCTCTTGCTGCTCTCTTTCTGCAGACGACATGCACAGTAGAACGTCAGTGACGTAGACTGATAATCCCTCTATATCTCCACATGATTTGGTCTAGTTTGTCTTTAAGTCTCAGAGGAGTGGCAGCTGGTGATGTGATGTGAACCAGCCCCAATGTTTAACCTCCATGTGTGGCTGAGTCTCTCACCAACATTTCCCTTCAGAATATGTGACAGCCAAAATCAAGATGGGTTGCAGAAGTCCCACTGCAGAGCGAAATGACTGATTCAGAAATCATGAATTTAGCGTTAACGTTGACACAGAAACACAGAGACTGTGTTTGCCACAGAGAGATGGGAGCATGATGTGGATAACTGAAGAATCTGAGAAAACATGTTATCATTTTAGCCATTATCACGCAGTTGTACAATATGTGAATGGCTACAAAGGAAACAAAGAGACTCATAGTAAAGAACTTTAGTGTTGGAATAAAACAATGTGAGATGTGTAATGTCACAGTTAGACATAAGATAACACGTATCAAACCCATCGTTACAGAGGAGACACAGCAACACATCAGTCAAAGTGCTACACTGTCATGTCTAAATACTGTGTGTGTGTGTGTGTCCTTTGCTCTCCTTGCCTTGATCCTTGCCTAACCTCAACCACCTGGTGTCTTTCAATCAATCAAAATCACACCTCACAGGACTGCTCTGATATCTGTGTGTGTGTGTGTGTGTGTGTGTGTGTGTGTGTGTGTGTGTGTGTGTGTGTGTGTGTGTGTGTGTGATTGTCAGACTAATGTTGACTCTCTTGCCTCAGGCTGGTGGATTCCTCAACAGCTGAGTCTGAATCTTAGATTAAAGGTGATAACACGCGCACATGCATGTGTGCACACACACACACACACACACGCTCATCCATTTTCTGCTCCATAAATAAAAGTAGCCATGAGAAGCTTCAAAAATTCCTCTAGAGACTGAGCCCAGAGGATAAAAGTGAACACACAGTGGACTTATGGATTTGCGTTCAGAAAAGTATGAATAAACTCCCTCATTTCCTGGTGTACGTCTGACCACAAGGTGCAGCTACATCGAATCCAGTGAGCTGAATGTAACTACCATCCAGTTTTTATTATGCATATGAAGTGACACAGGTGGTAAGGTACAGACAGGCACACTTGAGCGTAACGTTAAAAATAAATGTTGGCTGGAAAAGTGCAGCATCTCACATATGTTTACTAATACATTTCTTGTTTAGAGCAGACATTATACCAATCAAACACAACTGATCTGTGAGTCAGTAACTGCTACAACCATTGCATGGACTGACAAGAGGATGGATCATCATCTGCCTACATTGGCACCATTGTTTTTTTCATACTTGTATTATTCATTTTTTAGAAGCTGCTCTTTGTGCTTAAGTGACTCAGATACAATACAGCATATTGTAAGTCTGGTAAAAAAAAAAAAAAAAACTGTAATATGTTGTTCAAGTTCTAGCACCACAGACAGAAAACAGCAGCTGCAACCTTAAAATGACTTCTGTGAATGTGAAGTCAAGTCACTACCTTAAACCGACACTACCGGTACAAAAAGACTATAGATATATATAATTAATAGTATGGCCATCATTTTACTTACTTTTCAAAGTAAAGCGTCTTAGCAACAGAATCAGAAATAAAGTGCTGAGTAATGCTGCTGCCCTCACAGCAGCCAGTGTCTGAAGCTGGTCATTATCCTGCTGAGCTCCAATAATGTTGCTGTAATGACATTATGTTATATCTAAGAAAGAAATTTCAATACTGTGTTGAAAGACACTAAACCTGGTGCCTCTGAACATACTGGAAACCACAGCAGGAACACAGGATCAGGATAAAGGCTGTTTGTGGACCACTTTGTACTTCACCAGACTGAAAAGGGATCTGGTTCATGTTCTGAGGTTCGTCCTGCTAGACTCCATGGGATTATAGAGTTCATGTTTCAGTCAGTGCAGGATACAATATCTACTGTTCGCTGAACGCTGAAGGATCAAACACTATAACAGCAGCATTCTCTCTGATCTCCACATGGAGCTTGAAGAGGATGCAGGAATCAGGTGTCTGTTTGTGTGTGTGTGTGAGTACATGTGTGACCTATATATATTTATATTAAAAAATTGAATGATTTGCTGTCATTGAGAAAATAGAGTTGTTGCCTCATGGTTGTCCGCCAGCGCCACTTGGACTAGTTTCAGATTATATCCCTATTTATCCAGAGTCAAATAAAATGTTAACTTCTAGTATGACATTTCTTATAACAGCTGAGTAAAGTCTTGAGTTATGGCTAGAAACTGATTCACTGTGACCAAAATCTAATCCAGAGGAACATTTTTACCTAATTTTAAGAAATTCCTTCAAGGTGCTACACAGAGATAGAAAGCTTGCAAGAACAAAACATCATTTCGTGACATCACCATGACCTTTGACCTCTTACTGCCACAACTCTTTCAGCTGTTGTTCCCTTTGACATTAATAATACATTTCATTAGCCTTAGCCTAATGTTTATCCCTAAACTTTCATCAAATGATAAAGTTGATAAATGTGGTGATGATTTTCAATTGAATGCAAAGGCTTAATTTCATGGTTTTCAAAAACTTCTCTTTTGTTAAACAATGAACACTTTTTAGATGTTGCCTTTGGTCTTAATGGGTTAAGATGATACCAACAGTATTATCACATATTAACACTATTATAATTTCAACATTTGATATATTTTCAATGTATTATTTGGTTTAAATGTTTTGTAAATCATCACATTCTATTCTTATTCATGTTTTACACAACATCCCACAGGGTCGACAGGATTGTAATATATTATCAAATTATCACTGATTAATTTTCTATTGATTCACTATTCAGTCATTGACCTAGTAGTGTCAGCAGTATTGTGTATTTGCCTGTGTGTGTTTGTGTGTGTGTGTGTGTGTGTATGCCGTCATGTGGTCTCCTCTCAACCACTCAGTGTTATTATTGCCCTCTCTGCCTGCCACGCTGTCGCTGGTGGTAACAACAATAAATCACTGTTACACCAATGGTGTAATGAAAGCGTCAGCCCCCCACCTTTCTACTCTCTCCTTTTATTATCCTTCACACTTTTTAACCTGTCCTTCCCCTCATTCCCCTTCCTCTGTTTGTCCTCACCACCTATCCTCTCTGTCTGGCCTGTGTTTTGGCTATTAGAATTTGGCATGATGCCTCCATACTACCAAGGAGTGACAATACTCTCATCTTTTCAGTACATGCCAACACCAGATACCCTTGAAACAAGCACTTAACCCTGAAAAATCTGCAACCAAGCAGTTCAGTCACTAACAGTAGTCTGTTCAGTGGCCAAAGACTGATGATCTTGGGAAGCCAACAATTTTTAATACATAAATGTAAAACTGGATGGAGCTGAAAAAGAGCAAACGAGGCGAAAACATATTCATCCACACAATCCTAATTCTTGTCATGCATTCCCAAATACTGTACATGTGAAAGCAAAACCCAATGTCCATTTCAAGTAGGCTATTAACAACTAAAGCTGGGATACACTATGCGATTTTCACAGTCATTGCCAATTTAGAAAAGACTTGGAGTACACACTGACCGACTGGCTTCAGCAGATTTTTATGATGACTGGGGATCACACATTAACGACTTCGCCAGATGAGGGAGCACAGACTACACGGTTTTTCAAACCGACTGAAGCCACCTGAATGCACCAAACTCTCACAAAAAACTCTTGCAGGAGTGACAGTTTAAGAGTTAAGAGTGTAGTGTGTAGTGATTTCCCCCTGTAAACGCTGTTGAACGCATGTCAACACATTTTACAAAGTGTAAACAAACATGGCCGACATACGGCTCGCTGCTGCTGCTGTTTGCGCAGCTATCTGCTGTGAGAAATCCATGCGACCGGATCGTCCAACGAGGGGGGGGAGGGCATCGTATCAGTTTCGCTTTTATCACGCACTGCTGTCATGCATGCGCTCTTCTCTGCGTGTATGTGTGTGTGTGTGAACGCCAATAACGGAGAAGGAGCGCAGTGCAGAGATGAGTGAACGGAATGATATTTCGTTGGTCGAGCCAAAAGACGAAAAATCTATTTGTGGCGGACGTAATTTCTTTGTGGCGGGCTGCCACGAATAAATGAACGTATGGGAAACACTGTTGTGGCATTGGAAACACTAATTTATGGCGGATGAATATATCAAATTGTATAGATTTCTCCACTAACTGGGATATAGTTGGGAAAGTTGGGAAGTGGGATGCAGTTTTATTTGGAAATCCACCTAATATGCTAGAAAACACACAAACCCTTCACGTACTGTATCTCCCTCAAAAATTCATACCACACATTCTGTGTGGCTCCCACTTTATGATGAATTGTTCAGAAACAGGAACAATCTCAGTGATCATGTTCTACTGTTTGTTTACTACTTTTTCACCTATGAATATTGGTGCTCTAATGATCCAAGAATAGCCTAATGCAGATGAAGGACCCCTGACTGTCCATGTTGTTTGATTTAGAGGTTAGATTAAGAGACAGCGAAAGTGAGAGAAGCAGGCATAATCAAAAGTCATAGAGAGAGAGAGACAGAGAGAGGGATTAAGATAGAAGGTTATATATAGAAGGCAAAACAGACAATGATGTTATAGAAAGAAGGTGTTACAGAGAAACAGGAAAGCTGACATGGGAGAAAAGAGGTAAAATAGAGAGAGGGGGGGAAAGACCAAAGACCGAAGGAGCAAAAGAGAGACAGGCATATCACCAGAAAGATGGAGGAAGAGAGAGAGACAACTGCCACTGTTAATCAGTCAGTGGCAGCAGCTCTGTGTCTCTGTTTCTCAAAGACTTAATGGGACCAGGCCCACAGTGTACTCGCCCCACTCCACCCCTCAAGTCCTTGTCAATATTATCAAAACATCTTGGGGGGACATTTTCTGTAACCTCTGCTAAGTTTATATGTAATCAGCCTGTTGACACTAATGTGAGGAGCATGCTCCGCTTCTGAAGTTTCTACTGATTGATCCACTGATCAAGTACCAATTCAACTCTCTCTGGAGGGTCAGAGGAAAGTTGATGAAACCTCATTATTCTACCTGACAGTGAAAGTCATCTAATGCACTTTTTCAGATACTAAAAAAAACATTTCCATCCACTTACATACAAATGAATGTCAGTTAAACTCACAAATAAAAACTAAATACTGGGGCGTCGCGTGGCGTAGTGGTTAGAGCGGGCGCCCCATGTATAGAGGCACAGCCCTCGCTGCGGTCAGCCCCGGTTCGAGTCCCACGTCAGGTGCCATTTGCTGCATGTCATCCCCCCTCTCTCTGCCTCCCCGTTTCCTGTCTGTCTCAACTGTACTATCTATAAAAAATATACTTAAAAAAAAACAAAAAAAACAAACCAAATACTAGTACAGGGTTTCTGCTTTTCTCTTCTTTCTTTTTAAATGACTGATGTTATAAACCAAGCAACAGACCAAAGTTAAAATGGTAAAGTGGGATACATCCTTCCTAATTATGGAATAAAACTCTGGGCAATTTTCCCTTTCAGAAGGTTACAGTGAAGAAGACAACTGTATCTGACAAATCTAAGTGTTAGTGTAAAGCGCTTTGAATGGTCCGAGTGACTAGAAAAGCACTATAAAAGTGCAAGTCCATTTATTTACCATTTAGCACAATGTGCAGTCAGTGCATGTAAAACTCTATCAAGACTAGAGTGATGGAGAATACTGTTCACAGTTTTGCTGTTCTTCTATGTTTTTTGTTCTCACTATTCATCTAACTTTATTTGCTGCTTTGCTTATAGAGCTGAGGAGGAGTTTTTTCCTCCTGTGAGGTGTTATTAATGTGTCAATAATAAAGCTGAATATAATATTCCTGAATATAAAGACATACATTTCCACGTATTCACTAGCTGGTAGTCACAAACAAAGTTGATAATGGCTTTTGTAAAACCCTTAGTAACACAATTAATGTGACAAATCATTGGAAACTTTCATCAGCTGCTTTATGAGACCTAAACCTTAAATTTGACCAGTTTTCTGACCTTATTTTAACCTTACCGTTTCAACACAGCACACACGCAGTCCTTCACTGTGACGTCACACAGGCTCTCTACACACTGCACTGAGTCACTTACGCTCACTTCCCCTCACTCAAATGAAACATCTGTAAGCAAGTGCAGCAGTCGACGCCCAGTTTTGAGTTGGCAAGAACGCAACACAGTCACCTTGTAAACAACAGAAATACACCAGTAACATTAAATAAACTTGTAACTATTGTCCTGTAACACCTTTTTATTTTCACATTCTATATTCAGTAAATATATACAGTTAGTATAGATTATAATATTAAAGCACTCTAAAATGTGCTATAATTACTGTATTCTATAATTACTACCAGATGTTATTACATAGGTATTTTATGAATCATTATTATACTACAATATATATTTACCAGTGATGGGACAAGATGTAATACCACAAAGTGGAGTGGATTCAGCATAAAGGACAGACATACATCAGCCTCTTGTAGATGTATTATAGAAATTGTTCAGTTAGGCTACAGGACTTAAACTTCCCTAAACTACAATAATGTGTAAATCATTTTTACAGTAAACCACAATGACTCCCCCGTCAAAGAGTATTAATGGGAGAAAAGCATGCTTATTGTTGTGACCGTTTTCAAAAATAGCACAGTTGACTGTATTCCTCTTTTCTTCACAGTTCACCTCCATCAAACGCACACATACACACGAGCAACACACTTTGCACCAACTAACGAAAGCTCACCAAGCAACCGGCACCTACATACTGTACACCTACAGTATGTATCAGCTCTCCACAGCAGCTTTGTAGCTAACATATCCAATAGCCAGTGATTTGGATGCAAAGTCGAGGTTGTAGTCACCTTTCACTGCAGCTGTGAACCGACAGCATTATGATTTGACAGGCTACAGTGCACCTACTGCTTGTGTTCGCTTTGTCTCACTAAAGCATCCAACAAATCTGATTTTATTTACCCCCAAAAGAACAGTAAAGCACCCCAAGGGTTCACAAATCACTGATACCACAAGGGACAGAAATGGCAAAGTGATACCAGGTCACACAGGGAGACCAAAGATACCCAACAACTTCATGTAGGATTAGAAAGCCTAGTATTACTGTACATTTTTAAAGAGTAAAAGTTATTTTTGCTAGTTGCATTGAGAGGACAACAGAAGACGAGCAGGGCCAGAGGACAACACAAGCCACCGGATCCATCAGTGATTTAAAGTTATAGGACACAAGGAAGCTTTCAACTGAGCCGGTACAAGGTGCAACAATATGCCACAACCCGCTCACTAGGCCGCTATTCTGCATCTTAACCCATTTACCCTTTCAAATAAGGCGATAAGCTCTGGCACGAATCATAACTACTTTTCCAGGCATACATCATCTAGCACACATCGGTAGAAAAAAAACAGACATCTAACCGTGCGTCCCCCCACCGGATCACTGCGGTACCCTGCACCCAAATGCAGGCCGGCGTCCCTGCAAAAAAAAAAAAGGGAAAAACACCGTGCACCTCGACTCCTTGCTCTCTAACAGGGAATGACAAAAATGAAACGACATCCCATGCAGAAATGAATCGTCCTGTCGTCCTTCTACCGGCCTTACCTTCAGCTTCAGTGTCAGTTTTGGGGCTGGTCTTGTCCTCCTCTGACACCAAGAAGACGTCTTTTGGGCTGAATCGATGATAGCGGCTTTATCAATGGTGGAGACGGACGCTCCGCTCTTATTCCAGCTGGGTCTTCCCTCGATTAGTCCTTATACTCTGAGAGGAAGCGGTTTGTCTGGGCAATTACAGCAGCAGCAGCAGCAGCGGCAGCAGCAGCAGCGGTCCAGGGAGTCCGTGTCGTAGAGATACACACCGCCTTTGGTGCATGAAAAGGGCGCTGCGTGCCTGCAGCGGTGACCGCCGGCTGGGGGAGAGATGCTGTCGGTGCTGGAGATGCGAGGAAGGTAGTGATGACATCCATAGAGGTAGGACCCGTTTCCACCTGACACAACCTCCCTTCCTCCTCCTCCTCCTCTCCGCTGGTGATGCTGGAGAGAAATATCAGCATCAGTGCGGCGTGCAGAGAGAGAGATGGGAAAAGGAGAGGGAGGGGGAGGGAAGAGGGAGGGAGGGAGGAGGAGGGAGGGGGAGGTGGTGGTGGTGGGGGCGGGGGGGGGTGATACATTTTAGCATGAAGCCACAAGAGGCCGTGTTTTACGGCAGCAGGAGAGGTTAAAAGAGGAAAGGAGTCAAGTTCAAAGTTTTTAAATAGAATAAATAGACGACATTTGAATCGTTTGAGGCAGACACGATGTTACTGTTTGTAATTAGCTACTTGACAAATGTTCAATTGAAAAGCCATGCTAGTTTCACTGTACTTTTCAAAGCCAAGCTAGCTCCCCAAACTTTAACTGAAAGAAGGAACTACCTGTCTATAATGAGTTGAGTCACTTTATCATACCTTATTCATCGTCGTTAAAATTGTGTTAGTCGCTGATCAATTAACTGACTAATTAGCTGTCTGCCAAGCTAGCTAACAGGCTAACCAACTTCTTCCCTCTTCTTTCAGGATGGGTCCAGAAACCCGGAAATTAGTAACATTTTGACACTTCCGGTTCCCTGGTCCCAAAATGGGACTTTGGTTTTAGATTAGATGCATGCAATTCGGTGTGTGGTTAACAGAATGTAGATGTATAAATGTCATGTTTTATTATACCACATTCAATTTGTCCATAAATAAAGATAAAATGTGGCTAAATAAGTGACATCTTAATCAATTAAGACTTGTGCTCAATTCTGACAAAACTAAATTGATGTGCTTTTCAAAATCAGGGAAGACAGATGATGCTTGTCAGATTGTTACACAAAATGAGAAAGTGATTGAACGAGTTTCAGTCTAGGTGGGATTTTACTTGGATGAAAATCTGTCTTTTAAATATCATATTGAGAGTCTTACAAAGAAACTCAGGGTAAAACTTGGTTTCTAAAACAAAAGTTGTTTCTCCTTTAATGCGAGAAAAAGACTGATTCAGGCAACTTTTGTATCAATACTTGACTATGGTGATATCTTTACATGCATGCAAATCTCTCCTCTCTGAAAATGCTGGATTCGGTGTATCATGCAGCATTAAGATTTGTAACAGATTTAGGTTTTCGTACTCATCACTGTAGTCTTTATGAGAGTGTTGGCTGGCCTTCTTTGTACAATCGTAGATGGGAACACTGGTATTGTTTTCTTTGTAAGGCCATCCTGTGTGACTTGCCTCCTTGTTTGTGTTCTCTCTTGGTTCCTAAAGTCAACACCAGAAGCTGTAGTCTCAGGCATGATAGATTGATAATGTAGGCTACACTGTTCCTCGTACGCGGACTGTCTTTGGGGAAAGTGCCTTCAAAGCATTCGCACCCTCGTCCTGGTATAAATTACAGAGTCATTTTAAATTGGATTATCTCCCAAGTATGGAAGATTTTAAAGCTAGGATCAAGGACTATTTGACTACTGAATGCACATGTTCTCTCACCGAACGCAGAGTGATTATAATGTATTGATGTGATTTGCTGTTACTGTTTTAGCTGTTTTTATGTTTGTTTTGTTTATGTTGACCAAATGTGTACTTGATGTGGATGTACTGTGCTGCTTTCTTGGCCAGGACCCCCTTGCAAAAGAGATTCTGAATCTCAATGGGATTATTCCTGGTTAAATAAAGGTTAAATAAAAACATAATAAAAAAAAAACATTGTACTGGGCCCGAACAGTATACCTAGAGGCTCTCAAGGGCACTCTGGTCCTGTTTTCTTTGGTTTAAGTTCCCTGTTTGGGTTTTTACTATGTAGCCTACTGCAAATTGTGGATGGCATCTAACCATTTGATAGATCTAACTAGGTTATACTGCAATAGCACTTTTTTCCTTTTGCATTTGTGACATTTTATGTATTTTACTTACTTGCCTTTTGTATTTTTATTATTTATTTATTTTCATATATCTTCATTTTATTGTTTGTTGTTGTTTTCATTATTTTATTATCATTATTATTCGGGGTGTATGTATGTGTGTGTGTGTGTGTGTGTGTGTGCACATGCACATGTTTATATAGGCTACGGTAATTACCCACATACCTGTTTATTTGCATATAAAGCGGAGAAGTCACATCCAATCACAAGTGGTCACAAGTTGAAAGCACTTTGCTGGTGCATGCAATGCATTGTGCTTCAGAAATCATAAAAGTGGTGTTTATCTGTGAAGATTATTTTGCCAAACCAAACACAGCATATATATAATATTCCAAAACCCCTTAGCAACAGAAAATGGATCAATAAACCTTAAACCAGAGTGAAATAACTTTGTGATTTGTCTGGGTATGATCTGCATAAAGTATTTATTTGCCTCAATCATGTTCCCTTGCTAGGCCCATGCATGGGGACCTGAATGTATCCACTGTTTGAACAGTTTTTTTTTTTAATTGATTGATTGTGGTTGTTCTGTTTTTTCTCTGTGCTTGTGACTGGCAGATTGCAAACTGAATTTCCCTTGTTTGACTTGACTGGACTAGCTTCCGACATTGATATGAACAGAACACGAAGGTGAACTCACAAATTTTCACCCCTTTTCTGCTTTAATGTGTTTCAGAGACAGATACCATCACCTGTCATGCGTGGTGCTATTAAACCAGAAACACAGCAACACCGTGTACACATGGCGATGGAAGAATGAGCTGTAGCTCCAAAAGTAAGTTTTTAAAATACATGATCATTAATTGAAGAGTCTCACAGTGAGAATCAGACACATTTACATGAGCCCCAACCCAGGGATGAAATATGACCAACCTGTTCTACCAGTTTGCACAGCAGCTGGCAGCTCACCCCACAGTTTTTATTTTGTGTTTACTCTGTAAGTGCAATCTTGCAGTTGTGTGTGTTCAGGTTGAACAGAAAGGCAGACTGAATTGACCAATCAATCACACAAAAAACACACTTAATCCTACTAATTTTGGTAAGAAAATGGTAAAATAGTAGAGAGTGTTGTTCATTTCAGCTTTTATTTCATCACATACTGTGCACACATACTTTGTCAGAATTTGGTAGCATTGGTAGAAATTGTTCAACTTGGTCTCACAAGAGGTTGAATAGTCTTGGTCCATTGTCCTGACAGAAATTGTCATGTTTGTAGGCCTTCTTGTTTACAAAGGCTTTTTTCAGTTCTGGTCACAAATTTCGATGGACTTTGTCCACCCCCAAGTTTCATAGTGGACATACAATCTTTTGAACCTGGCTTCTCGAGCCTCTTTATAATGTTCTTTGGTGATGGGATTGATTGCACTTTTTTTGCACACCAAAGCACCTTATCTCTTTGAAGTTTTTTGTCATACTGTAAAACAAGCTAATGGTTTAATTAATTTCTGCTGGTGCATTTTGTCACAGGTGTGCTTAATAATAATTAATGTAGGTATGACAAGGAATTCAAAATACTGAGTTAATGAGATGAAGTCACTTCTAAATTTTAGGTCCTTAAAATAAATCATTACCAATTTAGTTATTAATGAAGTACAAGATGTACTTCTCCCACCACCAATAATTTAAAAAGTTGATTGATGTGAGTGATGACCAAATACTGTAGACCAGCGTTTCTCAAACTTTTTTCAGTCAGGGCACCTTTCAAAAGTGAATAAAATCTCAGGGCACCCCTGTGTAAAATGTAATTCAAAATAACACTGCATAGCCTAAATGTAAATGTCCTGTTTATTTAGATGAGACAGTATTATTTAACAGAGCATAATACAAACTGTAAATGCAGGGTGCATAGGTGCCTCTGTAGCCTACATATGCACACACACGCACACGCACACAATAATCCGCAATGTGAGAGGAAGAGAGAAAGGTCTACATGCGCGCAGCGCGCAGGCACGCGCTCAAATGAATCCACCGGCGTCTCCGCTCCGTTCTGACTCTCTCAATCAGAGAGTTTCTACCGTGTCACTGCAGAGTGTTTTTATACATCAAACGCACCGGAGTCGGAACAGAGCGGACACAGATCCACTGGAGAGAGGAGGGGGTGTGACTCGTGATGTGTGCCTGTCTGTACGACGCATTTTTTTCATAGCGTCCTGTGTCCGGTGGACACGGCCCCTACTGCTCTGAGCGCCCGTGACCAACGACTGTGTCCACGGAGCGGTCTCTCTCTCTCTCTCCCTCCCTTTCCCTCTCTCTCTCTGAACGCTGCTGAAACGAGCCGCCTCACGTCCGAGCCGCTTGATAAGTGCGGCGCTGTTCCAAAAGTTGATTATTTCAACTCTGAGCGCTCTGAGCGCCGCGACAAAAAAAGAGAAGCCCCGACCCGAGAGCTTTTTTTCCGCCGAGGGCGGGTTAAAAGGGCGTCCGGTGGACACGGCTCCTTTGCATAGGCCTATATGTAAAAAGAATGTATTCTATGAAATGTCAGAAGTTTTTTTCACGGCACCCCTGACGCAGTCAGACGGCACCCCAGGGTGCCGCGGCACCCACTTTGAGAAAGGCTGCTGTAGACTACCAACTAACCACAGGCTGGCTGCAGCAGCAGCATTCACAGAGCGCGGCTCCTTTAACTCTGTGTGCGGGGGGAGGAGTCTGAGAGGCGGGGGAAGTCTCTTTTCCTGTCACCTAAAAGATCATTTCTTCACATGTTCACATTTATTTTGAGGTGAAAGCGCCGCTTCTGCCTCGGACACACTTTCACTGACGAGCTGTCGCTGTATCGGGGATCTCGCTTATTACAAAAAATGTCCGAGTCCGTCAAAAACGTCGCGATATTTGGAGCCACGGGAATGACCGGGCTGGCGACCCTGCCGATAGCGGTGTCTGCAGGTGAGGAGAGAGAGAGAGAGAGGAGCAGAGAGGGACAGATCAGTGATGAATGTTTGTGCCACTATATCGTTATATGTCTGTTATAACATGCAAGGTCGTGTTATTATTATGATGTTCAATTTTTAAGAGAAAATAAGTGGTGTCAGTTTTTGACAAAGTTGAAAACTTTACTGTGACACATGGTCAGCTGTCTTCTGTCAAAAAGAGTCAAAAAGATTTTTTGGACTGGATCGTCAAAAAGAAGTTTGCTGTAGCTATTTAAGATTAATTATAATCTAATATGAGATGATCGATGATAGGCTACTATTGATAATAACATAGTTTAGACTTCATAGTGTCAGTTTTGGACTTCTGCTGACTCTGCTATGGCCTTAGAGTTGGGCAATAAAACAATATAATATTTAAAGTTATGTAATTGTGCTTGTCTTAACTTTTCAGTTTTCAGAGTTAAGTCATAACATAGCGTAGTACATATTAACTACATAATTCTTTTTTCAAAATGTCCCCTTGTGCAAATATATTTTGAAGCATCAGTTGACATCTATAAACTGTCATATGATCATAGAGATCAATAGCCATACTTAAACCCTTTATAAGTTTGCAAAAAAATCATTACACTATAATTTAATCAATAACTTTTAGAAGTGAGGTGGTTTTGTAAATCTATTACTGGTTAAGTGTTGTTTATTTATAAATACAATGAACTATAACATTGGTAGGCTATATGGTCCAATGTTACAGCCTAGTCTCTGCTGCAGTATGCTCTATTTTTGGCAGAAATGTCTTAAAGACATTCAAAGACATAAACTTTAGACAGGCCCACACTCACACAAGCACATATACAATCACATACAGTATGTCATATGATTAATTTGATTCAGCAGCACTTTTTCATTTCTTTTCCTCCTGCTGAGGTTGGGTAAAAAAAATGCTGAGTCATGGTTGACGTTACAGCTCAGCGCTGTGCTGAGTCACATTGGCACAGCTGATAGCAGAAGATGTTCACTATCTTGGCTGTTCAGGAGGGGCGGGATCACCTTCAGATATAGGCGGGAAATTATTACTGAGCTCCTTTTTCTATGTCCAGTTTGAAGAAGTTGATATCATGTCATGCCATTGAATTTTACAGGCAGCCGTGTCATGTTTCTGTTTTCATCAGACAGGTGAAAGTGACAGTTCACTATGAGGGTTACTAGGCTATCAGTGTGAGACGGTAGGATCAATCCCTGCTGTTGTCGTTGCTGAATTAAATGGATTTTGATCTGACTCTCTAATCTAGGGTCACATGTAACATGTAAGAGTTTTTAATTCAGTCGTTTTTTCGTTGTACTGAATTTGAGCAACATGGAAAGGGAAGTAGAACTCAAAGCTCAATCCATATTGTCCAAAACTTTCTTTTCACCTTGTCTTATCCATGAACTTGAGGGATACTTGATTGATACTGTACAAAATAGGTAGGGAAAGGTCATATATAACCAAATTTGAATGTCTTAAGGCTGCACAGCCATTGCATACATAGGACTTTGCCAAGATACAGTATATGGAAATATAATTCAACTGATTGTGTTGTGTTGCTATTCATTTCCTCCTCCAGGGTACAATGTGACAGTGCTGGTGCGGGATCCTTCCAAGCTGCCTGCTGACCACAAAGCGTCCAGGGTGGTGGTGGGAGATGTCCTGAATAAAGACGATGTGAAGGTGACCATGGAGGGCCAGGATGCTGTTATCATCATCCTGGGCACCAGGAACGACCTCAGTAAGGCTCTACAGATCAAGGAAGGTCACACGACCCAGAAAATGTTACAAGAGAGGGAAACATCTCATAAACATAATATAGAAATATATATTTTTTATATATGTTACCAGTTGCATTGCACTAATGACTGGGCAATGTGTGATTTTTAAAGTTCACCTTTCCTTACACAACTGACCATGATCACCTTACACAAGGACGATTCATGATGTAGTAATGTGAAATGTCCACTAGAGGGCGCCACAAGATTTACACAAGATGCATTATGACATTGTGTGACATTAGTTTGACACAATCTAAAACACATTATGTATAAAAGGATGGATGGCATTTACAGTGTGACATATATTAAAGACAATGTGCAGCCTTCAGGGCAGGCCAACATTTGATCAAATAAATGATAATTTGATTAATCATAGATAAATTACGTAATAAAGTAACATGCAGGTGATATAGGTACAAGACAGGGTTCAAAAGAAGGTACAATAAATCAAAATGTGTTTTATAACTATTTTATTAAAAACGAATTTTGATGTATGTACTCTGCTCTGTAGTTCTCTGAAATACAGTGGAGCAGGTGTATAATGCCACACAGTAAAAAACCTGTACGAGAGTAAACAGTCAGAGTTGAGAGGCATAGTTCTTGACAAGGCAAATCAGGTAAATAATCAGTGTAATCCCAAATGTTTTTGTGTACCCCACAGGCCCAACCACTATGATGTCTGAAGGCACCAAGAACATTGTGGAGGCCATGAAGTCTCGCGGGATCCGCAAGGTGATCGGATGCATGTCAGGTACAATCCACTGCAGATAGAGAGAGAGAGAGTGCAAATAAAGGCAATTATAAGTAGAAGATAAGGGAAGTGAATAAAGATTTATTTTGACGAACATCTGCGCAGTGGAGGACAACTGGAAATAAATCCTTCTTTTCTCATGTTCTTCTTCCCTTTTCTTCTCCGTTCATATTCTTGTCCTCTCATCATCTTTGTCCGCCGTCTTACTTGCATCCTTCTTCCCATTTTCTCTCATCCTATTTGACATACAATTTCCCCCGTTATGCTCTTTTCTTCACCTCTCTTCCCCTCCAGCTTTCCTGCTGTGGGATCGCGCCAAAGTCCCGCCCCGTCTGGTCCCTGTGACTGAGGACCATGACAGGATGTACACAGTGCTGAAAACGTCAGGGCTGGATTATGTGGCCGCCATGCCTCCTCACATCGGTGGTCAGTAGGAAGCAGAGACTTAGAGCTTTCATTCCAAACAAGTGGAAGAAGAGTCCTGATAATCTGATGAATTTTATGCTCCAAGCACTTTTTTGTGATCTATGTACGCACATAGAGTTTTTTTTCCTTAAAACATTGTGAAGTTGTGATTGCTACAAAGCAAAGTTAAGATATTTACTTTCACCCATGAATATTTGTAGACTCTGTCAGTCAGTCAGTCAGTCAGTCAGTCAGTCAGTCAGTCAGTCAGTCAGTCAGTCAGTCAGAAAATGTATTGCCATGTCAACAAGTGACAATGAATTTGTCTTGGTTTGCTCTCTAATACATACAATACAAACACCACACTCTGCTGCCCTGTTGTTATATTTAACTCTCTATTACGCTTTTGAGTAGTTTTTTTTTCATATATTATATATATCTTATATTTGTATTTTAATTTTTGTTTCTCTCTCCAGGCGACCTCCCTTTGACAGAGAAGTACATGGTGGCAGAAAACATGCTAAAAGGAAGAGCCATCTCTAAACATGACCTGGGACATTTCTTCGTTAAGTGTCTGTCCACATCAGAGTGGGACGGCAAGACTATTGGAGTGTGGGGAGATTACAAATAACCCTGAAAGAAGCATTGCTTATGCAAACCACATGCTGAGACATAAAATGAGGGAAGGATGTTTGTTGATTTTTTTTTTAAATAACCCATTAAAGCTTTGCTTTTGCTTTGTTGACCATAATTGAGCAGGATCTGCTTTGGTTGTTATATTTTTTTTAATAAATTTTAATTTTTATCATCAGTAGCGTGAAGGAGACATTTTAAAACAAGTGCCCAACTGCACAGTTACAGCTACAGCTGTTTACATTTCTAAACATCATGTCTGTCTTTTAACATGAACTGTCTCTACATATTGAATGTATTTCCCAACTTTGAACATTAAGGTGACTGTCGCCATTTTGTGCTACAGTGGCTCTATTTTTTATGGCTGTTGAAAATAAAGACTTTGTTGTAGAAATAGTTGTGGTGAATGATGAGGTCTCATGTGAATGGATATACCCACAAGGCATTTGTTGCACGAGTGACTGAGCAACAGCTATGAATTACATACCATTCATTGGAGTAGATCATGTGTGAAAAGAAGCTGTTTTTACAGACAAGTCAGGTTTCAAAGTGGCACCTGATGATGCATGTCATTTCAAACTCAAAGCACCCCAGATCTTTTTTTGTTGTTGTTGTTTTATAAGGCCACAGCAGCAAAAGTAGGCTACTCCATAGTTGTCACTTTTGCTTAAATTAAGTATAGTACCTCAATACACACAAAAAGCACTTGCATTCCCTCAAGAATATAGCTTTTCGAAGAAAATTAACTTAGTAGTCTGTCTAAATGCACAGCAGTGAAATTAAATGTGTTTTTCCAGTCCGGTGGGATGATTTTGTTGGGATTACAGTCTAAAACTAATTTGGGGTTTCTGATCTATCATGTCTTGTACAGTTCAGTATCACCTTATCAGCATGTCCGTCTCTGAGGGTCAGATCAGAGCGATCGCTCTGGGTCAGATGAGTGGCTGTTGTGCAACTCCCTCCAACAAAAATGTGTCAAGCGACCACGCGCCATCTCAATACAAGAAAGCCTTCAAAATAAAAGATGAAGGTTTAGACGTTTTGTTTTTGGTAGTTGCCATCAGTTTCAGCCATTGCCCTGAGCGTGACTGTGTGTTCAAAGTATAGAAATAATCGTCCCGATCAACGCATACGTTAGGCTGTATTAGATTAGATTTTAAGCATTTTAGCATGCATATTTGCCAGTGTGAATATTTATTTTGAAAGAGACTACCGGTTCTGTGCTGTGATCACTTGATGTTTTCCACTGCCGTCCAATCCAATGCTCAGGCTGAGGAGGAGCCTATAGCTGTTTTTTCAAAGTTGACTCGCTGGTTGTTCGTGTGGAGAAAGTGGTGGAATTTAAACCTAAACATAAAGATCTGACATGTTGAGATGGACTACGACAGGAGGACGTAGCTGAGTTCACTGGCTGTCTTCTCCTGTGGCGACTGAAGTTCTGCGGTAAATGAATGTGGCTGAAATAGGCTACTGATTTATAGTAAGCCTACTGCACGCTTTAATAGAGTTAAAGTGATTTCTCCTGTGGACGTGTACAATTATAGGATGCAATTTGCAGACGTTTCTGCTGTGTCTGAATCATATTTATGTACAGTTTAAAAAAAAGCTATCCGATTGTTTTACTTTGCTGATCAGTCCGGTGATCCAAACTCCTCAAGTCTTTTGTCACATTCATTTGAATTATAACGTTAGGGGTCTGGAGTTTGCGTAATGCATAGGCTATCATGCTTTGTAGTTGTCGTACAATCGCCTGAGAAGGCGACGACAGGATCATGGGTCTCCTGCTCCTGTTGTTGATGTAATCATTGAGAATTAACGTCAGTGCAATGTAGCCTAATAATAAAAAAAAACTGACAGTCTGGTGTGGATGGCAATTAATTAGGTTAGGAATGAGTGAATGGGTATACATATTACAGTACACTTATACAGTATTATCATTCTTATTTTAAATATTTGAAATGTAATGTATTTGATGCAAATGTGTGGGGTGAATTACTCTTTTGGAATGTAATGTAAAAACTCCATTACCCATAATGCCCGTCGACACATCCAGCCCCCAACTGAAAACCTCTTGGCGTGTAACTCAAATCACGGGCGGGAGAAAGGCGAGCCGGTCGGTTAGCTCAGCTCAGCTGTAACATTTAGACTTTTAAATCATGGTGTTTCGACCGAAATAAGTATTTAGAATAGTTTTTTAAACGCCGAACAATTTCTGAAACCACCGACCAGGACGCGTCTCATTGAATTAGTTTTTTGAGGAGGAAGTCGGATAACGAAACACTAACCAAAGCGACGGCGACGAGAGACGGGAAGTGGTTCAACAGGTCTGTTTGATTAAAGATACCTTACTTTTAAACTGTTTAAAAGTCACCGTGCCGGTGCTTTAACCACGTTACGAGTCTTCGTGTCTATTATCAAAACTAATTCAGGTCAGTTTGAGTAGAGTTGCCTCGCTGCTAGGCCTTGTTCAGCAAAGTTTGTGTTTTCCCTCCTAGACGATGATGAAGCTCACAACCCCCAACCCACATTATCTCACTGAATGACTCACTTCATACAAAACGCTGACAAAAGGTAACACTACGGTCCTGCATTTAGGCGCGAGGCTTTTGATTTAATATTTGTGTGATTGGTAGGAGAGTTTAAGTCATTAGATTGTCAAATGTTTGAAAATAGTAATAAACACGAGCACGAGATAGTGACACTCTCCTATTAGGCTAATGTTGTTTTGTATGTTTAAAACATTGTCATTTTGAGTTGTTCTGTCTACCACTGGATGTCAAAACACACACACACACAAATATATAATTTGTAATTAAAAAAAAGATTTAAAAAAAAAGCAAATTCCCCCAATCCTGTGCTGGATCAATACTGTTAAATTGATTGATTCTATTTGTTTTAATACTAAAAATAATAATCAAATACTTGGGTGGCTTGTCACACCAGTGTTTTGATTTTATTTGACACATTTTCAGTAACCTAGGGTTTCCTCTGCCGAGGGCGAAAGTGAGAATTTATCACATTTACTAAATGTTTACCATTCATGTTTACTGTAGATTTATTATTGCTGTCAGTTTACTGTCTGTCAACTTACCAGTTTATGTCTTCCTTTGCAGTTTAAAGATGATCATGAAGGGGCAGAAGCGTAAATTCCCAATGGAGGATGTGGAGGTTTCTGACGGCAGCAGCCCGACCTGGGAGAGCCAGCGCGAGTTTGTTTTCTCCGTCTCCTTGAGCAAGTATCAGCGTGGCCAGGAGCTGCCTGAACCCAGTCTGCGGAGGTCGGTTCTCATAGCCAACACGCTGAGGCAGATCAGCCTGGAAGCGTGTGGGGCGCCCGCCGTGGACATGGAAGTGTCACCTTTCAGTCCTTCACCAATCCAAGAGGAAGAGCAGGAGAGTATGTCCACAGGAGTTCCTGCAGCAAAACATCACTCTGCAGTTGCCGTTACTTACAGCGACCCAGCACTTAACAGCTGCCCTCTGGTCTCCTCAAATTATGCCTCAAATAGTGTTACAAGTAGGTGTCCTGAAAGTTACCACTTAAATGCATCAAATGTCCCTCTGTCTGGTGGAGACGAAGATGAGGACTGGGGATCAATGTCCACTGACCCTGATTTCTCCCTTTCAGCTGCCATTTCCTCCATTCTCACTGCACTGGACTCTACCATTGACGGGAGCCCTCAGGTGGCTCCGCGGACGCCTCTCCGGTCCCTGGAGAACCTGTCCAGGCCTGAGGGAAGTGTTGCATGGGTTAAACCAGAGGTCAGAGGTTATGGAGGCGGAGGCGGCTGGGAGCAGCAGCAGGAGGAGTGCAGGGTACGGGAGAGCAACATGGAAGTGATGAGGTCCAGCTACCTCAGTGACCTCACTGTTGAGGATCTGTTTCAGGACATAGACACGTCTCTGCTGGAGAGGGACATGGGGGTGCTCGGGCTCCGAGGCAGTGGAGCCGGATACTCAGCTGGTGATGATCTCCTTCGCTACCTGCCGCCTTTCTCTCCCTCCTCGCCCTCCTTACACCCCTTCTCCCTCTCTCTCAACCAGAATCTGAAGTGCCTTCCTTCATTCTCCTCCTTCAGCCCTTTGTCTTCCTCGCCATCTTCTTCACCTCCTTTCTCCTCACCACCGTCCTCGCCCTTCTCTGCTCATAATCATGTCAGAGACGGACTTGAGTTGGAGCATCTGATGGAGATCCTGGTGGAGTCGTGATAGGCTCGTCTTCGTCAAATGTAGGAGGAATCCACTTAAGTTGGAAGGAACCGATCAACATTTGCTTACTTAGTGGACAAAACTGATTAGTCAAAGGCAAAAGGGCTGGACTGTCAAACATGTCAAATTTTCTCTTTTTTGTTTTTATATGGCTGAAGAAATTGTGTATTATGGGCTTTAGAAAGTAGTGCGAATGTTCTAGAAAAGTAGAAATGGTTGATGTCCAAGACAGAAAACGCTTCACAAGTAGGTGGAGCTGTGATGCATCTGGCAGCTCTTACTGTAACACAAACATGTAACATGAAGAGTTTGTGTTTTAGGCACAAATGATCTGTGAATAATGACCTGCTGAAAAGCATGTTATTACTGCTTTCAGTGTGACTCAGCTAATTGGAACTAAAGAAGGGAGGAGTCTGACTGGAGAGCAGAGTTTACTCGGCAAATGAGAAATTACCGAGTTGACAGCTGCTTCAGCGGTGTTGCCCTGAAATTTTTTGGATGCATCACAGCTTCAAGTGTGTTCACATTGAACATCCAGAGTTATAGAGAGGAATGAAAAAGGAGCAACCGGTCATGGACTGGTGTTAATTCATGCAGTGTATTGAACAGTGAGTGACACGTGGGACAAATCCCATTAAACAGCGTAAGTGTAAAATGTTAACAAGTGAGTTCTGAGAGAATGTGATTTGGCTGGTGTTGGAATTGGTTGAAACACTAATATTATAAGACAGATCTTCTGTGAAGAAATGTTTTAACATATTTATCAATTAGTTACAACAGGGACATGATACAAGAGATCGGTCTGGATTAGGTAGGAGCATCCTGGAAAATTAGCTTTTTATTTACTGAAAAGCCTTTCGTATTTATGATATCAAGTGGTTCGGCCAGAAGAACAAATCCGCAAGAACTAGTATTTATGTTCAGTTGGGGGGGAGAAAAAAAGAGGTTTCACAAGTGTGTATGAATTGTGAGATTTGTCATTCACTTCACCAGCAGTTATATTTCACTTACCTGTATTTGGAGGGTACACTTAAGATTACATTTCATTTAGTGTGTTCCTGTGTTAGCAGTAAAGAAAGTTACTCCTTGAATATTACTCAGTGGAAAAAGCACAACTCTTAAGTTCTGCTCAACCAGCTGACTGCCAAGCCCTGTCTCCTCTAAAGGCTGACAGGCACGAAACCAGAATTAGTTTCCTCTGAGATGTTTCCTCTCAGAGACGACTTGAGTGCAGCTGTGCAGCTCAGGAAACACAGCAATACGTGGTTGTTCTGTCATGGCTCAGTGCACAGTCCAGCTCAGAAAGAGTATTTAATGTCTTTTAATAGGTGACTCTATTAAATGAACGTTTGCAGTACTGTGAATGTGTACAAAACATTCTCATGAGTTTGAATGTGACAGCACAGAGTCGCCACCTGTATGCGTCACATTATTTAAAGTCACAACCACTACGCAACAGTTTCTGTTGTGCAGATGTAGCATTATTGATCAGCCCTGCTAGGTGATTATCATGGTGCTACAGTCTCAGCCACATTGGCTGACGGAGTCTGGACGGTGCTGACTTCCCTGTGAACAGTTGTTAACTCATCAGTATAGGTCACTTTCTGTTTGTTATAGTGAAGTTCACATGTTTTTATCTGGTTTACATCTGAATTATTGCACTTTTGTTAATAATATGCATTATAGGTCTCAGTCATGTCAGTGTGTGGTTTATTGTGGCTTTCCTCTGTATTATTAAGCAGTAACATTACAGGGAAGATTAGGCCAAATGAATCCCTGTTAACACATAAAGTCTGATCCTATAAAATGTTCTGTCAGTGAATATTGTTAAAAGAAAAGGATAGATATTTTTTACTGAAACGTAGCCAGTTGATGGTATTGATCTATCATTTAAGCCAACACTGCGAAAACGCATGACACGAGTTGCTGTGATGAATTGTTTAAGGAAGCACGTGATATCTGTTTGTTGGGTTTTTGTACGTTTATGTCCTGTCTATGGATCAGAGTTGCTCTCTATGCAAAGGTCCTTTACTGAACAGCAGATGCAGTCTCAAATTATAGATGGCATATTTTGTTAACAAGATGAGTAATTTAATGTCATACCATATTTGACAATTTACTAATGGTATATTAATATACTGTCATGGCAGTTATTTTATTTACTTTTATTTTCTCTACAAATATTTTAATGGTTATGTTTTAAGATCAAGGGCAGAATGCTCAGACTATGTATTTAGACATTTTTTCTAAAAGATGTATTTGTTTATCTGTACTGATGTTTTTAATAAAATTCAAAAATGAAATAATGTGCTTTGTTTCATTGTTAAATATTTAATGTTAAGCAGGAAAGTGTCACGCAGGACTGAATGTAGTCTGGTGGAGAAAGCTGGGTTAATTCTGAGAGTGGATTAATATAGTGGGGAAATTGCATCTCATCTGATATTTGAATTTGTTCCAGTAAAGAAAAGATGCAGTTGTGTATTTAGAGGATCTTACCATGCTTGGATGATTGTCAGGTTTTCTGACAGACAGAAAGTCTCCAGAGAGGTTTCTGTTTTTTTAATTAATTAATTTTTTAATTGACCTTCAGGCTGTAGAGTGGGTGAAGCTGAGCACTTAAAGACAATAAGGCCTGACTCTCAGTAACTTATTTACACCGATCTAAACAAAACAGACAATTTCTATTTAAAGCCATATTAGGGAAAAATGTCTTGACATGTTTAAA
The DNA here is from genome assembly GCF_045865225.1 of Trachurus japonicus. Classification (NCBI taxonomy): domain Eukaryota; kingdom Metazoa; phylum Chordata; class Actinopteri; order Carangiformes; family Carangidae; genus Trachurus; species Trachurus japonicus. The sequence continues at coordinate 28,305,621 of NC_140919.1, forward strand.
TTTCTCTTAAAGGGATAGTTCAACATTTTGGCAAATTGGCCCATTGCCATAATTGCTATAGTCATAGCAGCAGGTTCGTTACCTTTAATTGTAGGTGTAAGCTATTTTCAGTACGGCGGAGCGCAGCAGCTGGCTGCTCAGAGCTACGCTATGGAGGCTAACGGAATTTCTTGGTTTCCCTCATTAAACTCATCAAATACAAAATCCCAAAACTCCACAGCGCTTTTGTAGACAAGTTGTGACCTGCACAACCACCACGCTATGAGATAATGACGGAACGATACGAAACGGAGCCGTTTTCGAGGTAAATACATACAAAACCGCTGATGCGCGTTGCGTTCAGGGACAGTTTTTCAGCAAGCAGTCTCCGTATTTACCCTGTATTTACCTCGAAAACGGCTCCGTTTCGTATCGTTCCGTCATTATCTCATAGCGTGGTGGTTGTGCAGGTCACAACTTGTCTACAAAAGCGCTGTGGAGTTTTGGGATGTTGAATTTGATGAGTTTAATGAGGGAAACCAAGAAATTCCGTTAGCCTCCATAGCGTAGCTCTGAGCAGCCAGCTGCTGCGCTCCGCCGTACTGAAAATAGCTTACACCTACAATTAAAGGTAACGAACCTACTGCTATGACTATAGCGATTATGGCAATGGGCCAATTTGCCAAAATGTTGAACTATCCCTTTAACACATGGAGAAAAGATTACAAAGGTACATAGCTTTGCCATTTTTAAGTGTTTATCTTGAGAAACGCTTGGTGAGACAATTTTTCAATGATCTCAGAATACTTGAGTTAACTGAAAATCTCTGTTGTAGTCTCTGTAAGACAACACTGTATAGTATTCTAAAAAACATTTCAAATATTGATATAAATCATATTTGTTAAAAGTCAATGAAAATGAAACTAAAATCTTGACAGAATGGATGATTCACCTGGAACAAAAACCCAGATCAAGATGCTCCTTCCATCCAACTCAACCTCTGGGAGGATGTTGATGTGCACTGAGGTTTTTTACACCATACACATGCCTACCAGACAATTCAAGCTTAGTTTTCATCTGCTAACCAAGTATTTTCTCAGTATAATTATGGAGAGTTAAAGCTGCTCTTGGGCTTGTCACAGACACAATGCTCCATGGTCTGTGTGGTTAATGCTCTGATGATTCCCTTTTTATTATTTCCCTGAACGTCCTTCATTGTTGCCTTTGGAGTCGGCTCAGCAGGACGTCCACTTCTCAGAGTAACCACACAACTAAATCATCTCCATTCATACACAGTTTGACAGTGGACCGACGAAGATCTCCTTGAGATGAATAACCCTTTCAAGTTTATGCAAATCAATTGTTGGCGGTAAATCCTGAGAGCTCAGTTTTTCTGTGAGGGACAGTTCACATTTATTTAAAGTGTCTCCAACACAAACCTCTGATCTTATTTCACTGACTGGAGTCCAGGTTCCTCCTGCTTCTAATTAGCGTTTCTAATCTACACTGAATATTTGAATCGTGTGTTCAGTTCAATGTTTGGTGTGTCATAAGCAGAAGCAGATTGTTCACTCATCAATGACTAATTAAAATAGATTTTGTTCGTTCATATTTGTGATAAAAATTTGGTCATATTTCTCTGATTATTCCATCATCAGGCTGATGGTAAAGGACGAATCCGTAACATTAGAGTGTATTTCAAGTCTCATCTCTTCTGGATTAAATCCAAACACAATACAGTACTCCATTGAAATTAATCACACCCACAATCACCACAATGAAAAACATTTTTATTCATTTCCCCATCAGTCCCTCTATTGATTCCCACCCTTTAAGGCTATTTATTGCTGTTCTGGAGGTGGGGCAACAGGGGCCACTGCATACATGTGGACACCAGGGGGCAGCAGCACAACGCAGCCTGTGTCCTGAAGCGAACACCGTTCTTGTTCTGTAGCTTCTGTGCGCTTCATGGCCGACCCAGACACAGAAGTCACTACTTATCACATAGCATCTGATTAAATAAGAAACACATTACAGTTAATATCCCCACTGTCTGAGACGCACACAGGCAGGTCCATTGTCATTTCACTGCAGTTGTGATCATTTATGCTGATTTGTGCTTGTGAGGATGCATTACAGACCTCTCCAGTGATTAAGTCTGAGGATTATAAATATGACTGGATGTCTGGCAAATTGTCTGGAGACATTTGTGCATATGATGTGCATATTTTCAAATATAAAAAGAGCTGAACAACGCATCGACATAAAAACATTTTCATGACGTAATCAACAGACTGTGTTTAGCACCGTGTTTAGTTTCAGCACAATTACATGAAGACAATATATGTTAGTCTTGAAATAGCAACCCAAACCTAGAGCACAGAGAAAAAGAAAAAAAAAACAGTGACAAGAATACAGACAACACAAATGTGATGTGAAAACAACAAACCATGAACCACAAGTTTTGGTTCCACCCTCTTCATGTGCAGTTGTGAGACTGAACACAGGCCACAGTTACGCCGGTGTTTGGGAGGAAAAGGATCATGTGTAGTTTTTGGTCTAGGTGGGTTGCTGAAGTCACGCTGAGAGAATCTTATAAACATGCAGAAAGTGATGTGGTGACTATACAATGTTTTAGCTGTCCTCCCACAAAGGCTGAATCTCAAAAGTCTCAAATCCTAAAGATCTTTATGTTGCCTGGACATTTTTAACCAACAAAATGCAAAAAAATAAGAGGTTTTGAGATTCAACCCACCAGTACTGTCACTGGTATAATGCAGAGTCAGTCACCAGAGGTAGAGCTTCTGTGTTTCCTGCTCAACAGCTCAGCCTTTGTTGATGGTGTTGTACGACGGCTGTGATCCCGGCTCCAGGGGTTCACTGGCAGATTTTTCTGTGTGGTAAGGGGCCGTCTCCTCCTCGTGGTTGGTCTCCACAATGGGCTCCCTGTCCTCGTCTTGGTCGGTCTCCTCACAGCGGGGCAGCTGCAGGAAGGTGGTCAGGCCGTGCAGGTCAGCCATTTTGTGGAAGGAGCGCAGCAGGAGGTACATCATCATCAGACCCACAAACAGGTAGACTGGAGGGAGAGAGGAGTCACAGGAGGACATTTATTCTGCAGCAAAAAGACTTTTTATTCCATTCCCAATTTATTGGATGAATCATAAACATAAAATAAAAACACGGGGAGTAATTCTCCTCCAATGGAATAAAAGTGCACCACTATTTATCCCATAACTGTCTGTGACTATGATAAACACAACTCTCAGTCAAAAATATTTAAAAACACATCCAGTGCAAATTTAATATATATATTTTTTCCTCTATATGATATAAATAAAATAAAAAATTGAAGATCACAGAATGAGAAAAGATAGACATTTCCTGGATTGGAGGTTTTTAAAATTATTTTTTAAAATTTTGAAGTAGAGTCCAGTCCAATCACAACAAAGCCTCATTTTGTTTCCTGGCGAGTGATAAGCATCACAATCACACAGCTGGGATATGGGAAAAAACAGCTGATAGTTTCCAAGGGTGGTTCCAGGTGGGACAGACCACACTCCACTTGGTTGTACTGGTTTGATACATATTATGTAATGGCAAAAATGGGGGAGCTAGTCAAATGGAGCCCAAGCAGGATGATGATAAATCTGTCAGCTGATAATCAAACAAATCAAACAAATCAAACCGCAGCTATTTGCAGTGCATCTGTGACAAAGTTTTTTTTTTTTTTTCCATCAGGATTCAGCCACTAATAACCATGTGATACATGTCATAAAAGTCTATGTGCTGTGTTTACATACCACATGGAGCCACATGGAACAGTGCAGTCGGCTCAAAGTGGCAGCTGAGTCATTACATCATCATCAACTCTGACATAAATCTTTACAAATTCACTGTTGGTTGTTATTATCAGGAATTAGTGTCAGAGTCTGACATACACTGGACCATGGACACAAAACTATTTTAGTCAGTCAGGACACCAGTGCCCCTGAGCCCCCGAGTTGTTGGCAGAGATGAAAACAAAATCTGCTCAACATTTGTTATTTCTGCTCTGATTCTCTTGTTTGCAAGAACCACGTACAAGTAGGCCAGTTCTTCAAGAAAAACAGTGCAGGATAACAGAGGCCTCTGCTCCATAACGACACTGTTATTGTGGAAGTTTACAGTGAATGGTGGGGGGGAAATCCTGAGTACACAGGACAGCCCCCGCTGGTTTTAATATACGCATACTGTATAATGGAACCAAGCAGCTGAGGTCCTCCATGTTTTTATATCTACAGATTTAAAGAAGTTAAGGGACTGAAATTTGAACCTGCTTGATTTTAAACATGCTTATATTTCTTGGGGGTGAAGCACGTGCTGAAAAACAGCACATGATGACTTTTTAAGACTTTGACCGTGCAAACACCAAACTATCATCCCAAAATATTTGCTCATCAGCGATTCACTAGAAATGTTGTGTCGTCACAGAAAAGCCCTGTAACAGCAGTTTCTTACTTGAACTTTGCATCTGTCCATGGACTATTGAATTTTTCAGTAGCCTATCTTTGAAAAACATGTGGGTCAGCTTCAGACTACATTTTATATAAAGTACAGTATGAGTTTATTTACAAAATAAGCTTCCCCTGACAAAAATAACAGCAGTTACAAATAAATTGTATTGTGTGAAAACATTAGAATTAGAAGTGATGATAAAGCATTTACCTCCTGTACAATTCTGTGTGGAGACTGAAGATGAGTGCTCTAATGTGGGAGTTTTTGGAAATAAATGCCATCTGTTGTATCGGTCCACCATTAATATTATCATGAGGTAAATTCTAAATTGCCTTCCTTCGAAAGATTATGATGAAAAAACAAAACAAAGCCCACAATCACCACAGTTTGGATGTACTGTTACTGTAATTTACAACAAATTTGACTTCAGCTGGAGGAACAAATCTGGGGTTTCATGTAACACCACATCTGTGGCTGTGAGAACAACAGGACACAATCTGCAGCCGGTCTCTAATCCTCCTCTAGACCTGCAGGGACAGTTTGGGTTAATCTCATTCAACCTACATCATTATTATATAATAGAGCCTGTGGGACGGGGAAACAACAGGGCTGCTCCATGTGAACTGCTGGGCCTCCTTCCAAACTGAAGTCAAGGGATTCAAAGAGACCAGGACACAGAAGAAAACACAGTGACTTACAGCAACGACCACTCACACTGAAATAATATCCTCCTACATCCAATCCATAGGAGGAAGCAAGTGTATGTGGCCAAAACAAACATGGTCATGTCTTGAACCTAAAGACACCCAAAGTTCATCATCAACATGTTTTTTCTACAACACACTTGAGTGATGCATTTGATTATGTTGCACAAAAATGAGCAAAACTGCAGAAACAAGGACGAGATGCAGAATTCACTTATTTACCATCAGTGCTGGAAACAGCAGATATTCACTAAAGAGCACGGCCACTTTTGGACAAAAACCTCATTCCAGCCCTGATTCAATTAGAGAGGAAACACTCAGACAGAAACAGAACAACAACAACCGCGCAACTATGAACAGACCTTCCATCATGTGACAGTGATATCTTGATCTAAACAAGAACAAAGAACTTCTGGGGTGGAGTGCAGGGTTCTATGAAGAAACACAAATGTGCTAAACATCTGAATCTTACTGTTGGCAATGTGTAGGAGCTATTTACTGGTTTATTAATCTATTCTGAGTTTGGAATTGTTTCTTCTTTTTTTAATAACATATTCATTAGTTTCCTACTGTTTTTTGTTTTTTCCTGGCATAGTTGGTGCTGGTTAACTAGTATTTTGATTAACTGGGGAATGCTATAATTATGTACTTGAGTAGGTAGACAGGTGAAGGACCGTCATGGGTGGGCTTCCATTACTTGCTTCTTTGAATGCCTTTTGGACGCCTTCTTAATTTATTTTGATCTGTTTTGTGTTGTTTTCTTCAACCCTATCTAACTGCTGTATTTATGCTGAGTTATCATTTCTATTGTGCAATGATGTGTTGTGTTAAATCAAAGACAGAAAAAAAAACAAATAAACCTTAAATAACTAAAATAAAAATAACAACTTATCTTCCCTGCATAAACTGCATGCGCAGCAGTGGCCTTTTGACTCTTATGCTGAATTTAAATCTGTATGAAGACAAATAACAAGTGGAGAGAGAGTCTTGGTAAAAATGCAGGTGCAATGCTCTTTCAAATGATACAACAAGACCTTAATACTGGAGCTTGTAATACAGTTTTACAAATGATGTGCGCTTCAAAAGAAATACTATCTGTAGCTGCCTACACATTTTAAAGTGTTTTAAAGACACTTCCAACAAAACAAAAACAGACATCACTTTGCATTTCTTGATGTTGACGTGAATCAACATCACAAATCATGAATGATGACTCACAAGATCTTGCTACAAGCATGATAAAATAAAGCTCCTAATTTCAATATATTTCAGACAAGCCAAGCCACGAGCATGACTAAAACCTATTAAGCAAAAAGCCCCCGAGGGTTTTTTACTCTTTAAAGCTTCAGTTGGTAACAATTATTCAGTCATATTTGCTGGAATTGTCACTATATTCTGATGGTCAGACATTAAATGAGTAATTTAGGACAAAATCCAACTCCTCTGGCTCCACCTACAGCCTGTAATCGTATTTGCCAAAATCCACCGCGCCCGACGATTCTCCACCAGTCAGGTAGAGGGAGCAGGAGGAGCAGCCAATCGCCGCTCCTACACGTCGTGCTATGGATACGGTACATCTTTTTTTTTTTTTTTTTTTTTCTCTGTGGGTGCGTTCATGGCTACTTTGTGTGTGTCTGTGTGTGTGTGGGGCGCTTGGCAGAGGTTCATAAAGGGACCTGACGGAGTATTGTCTTGAAATTTCCGACCAAGTCGCGGAGTTTACTTTCACTTTCGTCAACTTACCAACTGGAGCTTTAAGCGCCCACACATGGAACCTAAAATTACACTGAACTCACTGTTGCGTCTTAGACAATTTCACTTCTGTTTCAAAACTCAGATCAGCTTACTACGAGCTACCCGGATAAGTGAATTTGAATTTCAAGAGTGTAACAAGATACAAGTCTGAGAGCGGTTTCATTTCCAAAGAACCAAGAAAGGAGAAGCAGCGTGAGGCGCTACTTCTCACATCAGAGGTGAGAATGAAGGCTTCACGCCTGGCTGCAAAGGTCAGCTTCTGTCCTCCCAGCAGCAAGACAAAACAAGCAGCCTGCAGACATACAACTCTTTTCTGTTACATTCCTTAAAGAAATCACATCAAAAACAACTACAATATTTGTCTTTCCTCCAGAAGAAAGAAGATGAGGCAGAGACATGTGAACCTTTTGGTGTTATCGTCTGCCACCTCTGGCTCTGTGCCTCTGCACAGTGTTAGCTCAGTCTCATTTCCATCTCTGCAGGCATGGAGCTCATAGCTGTGTGACCCCCCATTGGTCTCAGTGTGAGTCATGTGACTCCTGTTCGCTCTCGTATTAACATAGCCACAAATGCAGAGCATTTTCAGTCACACTTTGGCGGTGAAATAACAATATTAAAGTGGAAATATGCAGGTATCATGATGTCTCTGCATACAAAGAATTTTAAAATTGACGTCTGGATGTTCCACAGACTGGATGTGCTTGTGGGAACATGTATGATAATGAGGATTCATGGGATCCCATTCATTTTTGCAAACTATTTGGTAAATATGATTCCTCCATGATGGAGAGGAGGCTGTTTCTGCAGTGGCAATACTATTAATATTATACTAATAATACATCTACTGCATCGAATTCTAGGACATTTGCAAAAGTTGTAATGTTCCTTTAACGTAACCTTTGTTTTGGTTAGTTGAAAAGACAAGTACACGATGAGTGGACGCCATTATTGAGCTCCCGTATTTCTCTTTTTCTTTGATTCTCAACTCAGCTAACAGTGAGTAACGTGAGACCGCTTTGTCATGTATGATAAAACGTGGTGTTCTGCTCAATAAAGTAGCAACAGTCATTAAGTCCCAAGTAAAGTATTTTGTGGACATTCCTTTTTTTCCTTGCTCACACCACTGTCACTCACACACAAACTGTTACACACTGACAGGGTTTCTCCTCAGAGAGCAGGATGACCATCTCCTGCTCTCTGAGGAGAAACCCTGTCAATGTCCTAACTAATGAGGAGAGAAGCTTCCTACACACACACTACACACAGTTGAAGCCCATGAAGTCAGTGGCATACTGAGCCATTTATTCAGTATTCCTGACTAATATGCACTGAGCATATGACTTAATTATATGACTTAGCTGTGTTTGCTTTGCTCTGTACATTACAAAGTGTGTACTAAGTGAATCATAACTGGGAGTGCAGTGAAAGTGAGTAATGTGAAGCCTGGTGATTGTGTTTTTCCAACATGTTGGTGATACATTTCAAGTATGAGTGCGACTGTGTGTGAATCCATCTGCATGAACTAAAACTGCAGTTGGTAGAGCACACGCCCCATGTGTTGAGAATAGTCCTCACTGCAGGCAGCCCCAGTTCGAATCCCGCGTCGAGCGGCCCTATCCTGCGCGTCATTCTCCCCCCTCTCTGCCTCCTATTTCCTGTCTCTCCCTCGACTCTCCAGTCCATTAAAGGTGAAAAAGCCCATAAAAAATATATATAGTATATTAAAAAAACTGCATTTAAAGCTGAATAGTTAGACGTGACATGAGCTCGGCAAAGAGTCACTGATAGAAACATCACTGCCATGCATCATGACGACAACACCTACTTGTCAAACATTTACTGCCAGACCAAGCCTTCAAAGACGGAGTGGGTGAACCTGGCACTGGCTACAGACACATTCAGACTAGAACTACTGTAGATGCACATGTGAAAATGCAACGAGACAAAGATGAAAATGAGGCGGAAAATGATGATGATGAAATGGCAATGACAACACCACTTTAACAATATGGATGCTGTAGGCTGTAGTCTGATGTTATAGTACAGGTAAAAGTCTGGCTACACCAGATTGGCTGACTGAACTGAAAGACATAACCAGAACCACACTCACCCATGACAGAAACCTGATACAGCTGCCTGTTCTGCTGCCCTGGCCGCATCGCTGGAACGAAATCCCCCAGTCCAATGGTGCACAGTGAGATGAAACAAAAGTAGATGCCGTCCAGGAACGACCAGGACAACTCCACTGCACTGAATATCGCCGCCGGGGCTACGAAGAAGCACAGCACCACCAGGATCAGCAGCAATATGAAGTGGACAACGGTGGCCGGCCGAGGCTCCATCCCCGAACGCTGCAGGACGCTGACTGGAGCGAAGACCAGAGGGTACATGAGCCTCTGGACACAGGCGGTGAGCACCAACATGGTGAAGGGGACTCCTATCAGGGCGTAGACGATGGAGAAGGCCTTCCCAGTGTCAGACAGAGGAGTGGTGTGGCCATAACCTGGAGATAAAGGTTTAGGAAGGAGGAAGAGCAGAGGCACAATTGAAAAGATGATTGTGTGAATATTTAAAATGGATCAGATAAGACAGCATGGAGGACAAAGACACTGATCTGCTGCCTTTTGTATATAATTGTTGTAATCCCAGGGGATTTTTTAAAATTCCAACTGATATTTGGATTCCAAACTAAAATAAATTACCTAAAAATCTTGCTGAATCTGTTTTTTTAGTTGTGTTTTAGGAGTTGTTGGAGTGTTACTACTTAGCCACTATCAGCATTGTTAGCTTTAATCTACCAGTCTATAAGAAACACTCCAAGTTCAGCATCAAATTTATTTTCCCTTACCCACAAGGAGACGTCTCCATAGGTGAAAATCGGCCTTCTTTTGTTTTGTGTCTGCTTCTAGCATGTCTTTCCTTCTCCTGAAGTTAGCATGCTATGCTAATAAGGGAGCCGGTTCAGATTATCCTCGAGTCACTGTAGCATGCAGTCTGCCCTGAAGATATAGCACTGCTCAGATGATGTCTTAATACGCTGTGCTGGCTGAAGCTTCTGCAAAGACTGGCAGGCTAAATAAACAGCTGTAAATGCCAACGCTGGGAACATATCAAAAGTGATTATTATATTATTATTTATTTTTGTGGGAGTGTAGGCTACTGCAGTACCGTTTTCCTGAGTGATACTTTAGGTCAATCATTCATTTCCACAAAAAGTTCAAACAATTCATAGTTTATTCATAAAAAACCCTCAGCTGGATCACAAGTACATGGACTAATGTGACAGAGTCAGTAAAGCTCCAGGTAAAACTACTTTACCTGTCAAACAAGTGATAATAATGGCTTGGGTGTGAGCCAAACTTTCAGTTCAAAAGCCAGTAACTGTTCCCCATGTGTCTGTCAAACCTGCCTGCAGCGAGGGAGGCCTCGTCTACCAGGCAGCAGTGAATGCACCATGACTGATGCACCTGAGATCGTGAACCTATTTTGACTGGACCAGACCTCAGCTCAGTCTCCCTCTGTGACATTAAGGAAACATGATTTGAAGAAACATCATAAAAATGAAATCATAAAAATGAAAACAACACAGTTAAAGTAACAAAACAATACAATCCTCACAAACACATTAACTGCCACAGAGACTCAATTAGATGAACAAATTCAACCTCAATCTAACAATTTTCCTGCATAGTAGAAAGACCAGACAATTTAAAAGCTCATTGAAAATAGTTTGCCACCATTAGCACTGATGAAGTATGAGACAATGGGACCCTAGACATGCATTTATTTTGTGGTTGTTTTGTTTCTTTGGAGCTTTTGGGTTGGGACCAGCAGAGGCCTGTACTGCTAAGGAGGCTCAACATACCTAGGCTTTGTGCTCAAGATGCAGCTCAACAAACCCTCAAGTCCACAATCAGAGCTAAACGGTACTGTGACGGTAGTCAAGTCCGGTTCTCAGCTTTGTGCTCTGCGCGCGTTCACATAAAAGGTGGCGTTTGACGTCATATTATTCTACTTCCGCACGAAATGGATCCACAACGGGCTGATTTCAGCCAAGACGAGTGCAATTGTTTTAATGGAGAGAGTATGAGCGATATTTTAAAAAAGCACGATCGCAGCCTGAAGCAACAGTGTTGCTGCAAATATGACAAGAGAGGAGGCTGCTTTTAATTTTTCTGACAGCTCTTGCGCTACTTTTAAATATGAAGTTTTATCCATATAAACTAGAGCAACATCAACTGTCATTTTAAATTGTGTTTTATAGCCTATTGTTATATATTTCACTGATCGCAATTATAACGCGAGTGTGTGTTTTATTGGAAGCGAGGCTGAATAGGTTACAGTGAGGTTTTTTTTTAGGTGCTGTAGCTACAAGCAAATCTCATAAACAAAGACCTTTTTAAATGTGAAAACAGCGGAGACTTATTCAAGATTTGAGTTTGGGCAACACTGAAATATAACAGGCGACACATCGGAATTAATTTATTCACGGCCACATTAAAGCAGAAGTAAGTGGTCCGGTCGTTTTCGCTAATGCTGCGTTCCAGGCAGGCTTTTGAAATCGTAAATTACAGCTTCAAGTCACAACTTACGACTTTGTAGCGTTCCAGGCAACCCACTCATGTTTTTCCGACCTGTTTTACCGGTGAAAGTCACTATAACGGCCACTCGTAACTTCCGACCGGTGAACTCGTACCAGATCGAACTGGTACCACTTCACGGTCGGAAAAATACGAGTTTCATTGAACGCACCATAACAGTCCTCGTCGCTACGTCACCACATTCACGGCGTTCCTTGGCTGCACACACAGCCCTGCATGCCGTTCTCTCTCCTCATTGGATAAAAACTGTAGGATACGATAAATGTTTTCTCTTCGGCTCAGAGCAGAGGGACTGAGAGACCCGTGTTTCAGTCCAAACACTCTATGTAAGTGATTGCTGTCGGAAGATATAACTATTTAAGACTTATATTAACACAAATATATCACTTACTTCTGCTTTAAGTGAAATTATTAACTTTACCGATTATCCATCTGATTATCTGTCCTGCTGCGAGCGGACAACTATCAGTGGTGACTGACTGTACCTATATAAAAGTAAAATATAGGCTATAGTCTAATATATAATGAGCTCCTGACGCTCAGCTCAACGGGTGAGGAGAACATCTAGTAGAGACGCTCAGAGAGAAAGTCAACAGCAGCAGATCAGCTGATCTCTCCCTCCGTACAAACGCTCCGTTCTGATCCAGCTCCACTGGACTTTCAAAGTAAAGGTGCCGCCAGCTGTAAATGAGTTAAATAGTGAAACAGCGGCGCTTTTATAGCCGGTTTTATGATTAAACTCTGAACATAACCTGGTCGGGACCAGGTTATGGGCTAAGCATAAGTTACCATTGTGATCTAGCCTCGTTAAAAGACAGCCACCTTCGCAGTACAGGAGAGGCTGGCTTTACACTCAACATACCTCGCTAACCCACTAAACTGGCTTCGCAGTACAGGCCTCAGCATCCCTTAGCCAGACATCGTTGCTGAGCACAGTTAAATGGGGAGGGAACACCGATCAGGTTGCAAAAAAAAGTTTTATCAAACAAAAATCTTAAAACTATTTACAATTATTTCCCTAACCTGTCCTTTGTAAACTTCCATTAGCTGTTTGTACACTTCTGGTGTCACATCCAGGTAAAAGGTTTAGATAACAAGTTGCTGGTTCACTTACAGCCTGTATGATAACATAACACCTGCTCATGTTTTTGACTGAGAACCACCAGAACACGCACAAAAAAGACATTCTTTGACTCAAAACATCAGCTAAGCGCATTAAACCATTGAAGGAAGTGTCTTCTTAAGAACACTTGCAGCATTGTGAAACAAACTAATGCATCACATAGGGCAAACAAACATCTCCGGACACAAAGGTCACCTCTGTTCTGCTTCATGCATGAATTTGCATTTCTTCCGTGGCCATGTGAGTGTCTGCTTTAGTGTCTGCTTTAGCAGCAGAGTTTCTGTGAATGTGACTATTCTCAGTGCAGTTTGCTCAGATTGCACAGCAGCTTGCAATAAAAGGCCCTGGGAGCTTCACTGTGTGTTGTTAACTGCAGTGATGCTGCAGTAGCTTTTGGCAACACATGTCAAAATTGTATTAAAACTCTTGGCCTGAGTTCAAGTCCAGCAACAAACCTCTTAGGCAAATTACAAGTCATGTCTTCCTGCTGACCATTAGAATGACACAGCATTTCAGACATGTGCTGCAATACTTATTACCATTACATAGACAGGGACTTTACAAGTACTTACAACTTTTAGGCAAATCATTCCCACACTTAACTTTTCTTTCCCATCAAGCAGACTAATTAGCATTCAAAACAAAAACGGTCTATTCATTCAAGTTTTTATTTTTATTTTTATAATGCTTATAGCATAAAGAAAAACATCAAAGTGAACAGCATGGCTATCAAACACATTAAATAGAAAAAAGAAAAATGTCAGTGTTTTTGTTGTTTGTCTGAAGTTTAGTGACTTCCTGTCTGGCTTGGTTTTTCTAGACAAAGCCGTGCTGTATTTGTTTTTTTCTTCTTGGAGCTGAGTTTGATTCTGCAGCTGAAAGCATCTTCACTCCTTGTGTTTTATGTTTCAAACATGCTGCACCAGTAGGCGCTCTCTGCATCAGTGTGTTTTGCCAACATTCTGTTACAACAGGAAATACATCTAATTCAGGAGACAGGGAGCAGTCTGGATGTGACCAGCTACATCTGAAGATGACAGAAACAAAATACCATAACAACATCAACTGAAAAGCACCTGAATAAGCTCCCTTTGTGATAAGTGTGTATTACATCCCTCTGAACCACTGACCGGTCTGCGGCTTCTATACGTTGATGTGTGTAAATGAACGTTACTTGCGCACATTGTTATTCTGTGGCAGTGTAAATATCTCAGCGTGTCGAGTATGGAGATGACCTAGATAAATAAACTAACATCATTATGTTCGCAAGGTCTTGTTGGTCAGTTTCTGTAAGTCACAGCATTTCCAACAAAGCAGAAACCAACCACCATTCATCTTATCATTCATCTCTTCATCTTATGACCATCACACTGTTCCTCTGGCAACTCAACAGTTGCGGACAGTTATCGCCTCTGGGCTGGTCTTACCACGAAAGTTATCAAGATGCTTTGTTGTTGATTTTACACTATTATCATGGTCATTGTTTATTAATTTTGATTCTGTAATTTGTTCTTATTGCTTGTGGGTGGAGCTGGGAGGACTCCTGATATGGCAGTCCACTTTGACGCACTAAAGGTTGTGTTCCACGTCTCCAGGTTTTGTTGTTATCTAGCTAATTTGTGTTCCTCTTTTGTCTACACAAGAAATATTTGATCACAAAAAGATATAGCACCTCTCTGGTTGGAATCTCTTTTAACATCAATGTCAACAAGTAACATGATTGATCTGGTTTGAAAGCCTGGTCTATGTGACTGTGCACTGCACTGCAATTTAAAAGGGTCCTCAGAGCATTTAGGATTGTAAAGCTGGATGAACGACTTTTAAAAGAATGGCTGAATTCAAAGTAGTAAAGGTTGAGATATCCTGATTTCAAGTCAGATCATCATGCAAATTTATGGTCAGATTTAACAAAAGCTCTAGTAGAAGAGTACACTAAACTGTGATCCTTAGGATGCGTGGACAAGATAAGACCAATAAAAGAGGTAATTAATTAATTCATCTTCTGTACCACTTATCTTCATTAGGGTCGCGGGGGAGATGGAGCCCATCTCAGCTGATGTAGTGCAGGTCGCCACTCGCCAGTCAATCACAGGGCTAATACAGTAACAGTACCATAGCATTCACACTCCCATTCCAACACTTATGGGCAATTTAGGGTTGCCAATTAACCTAATGTCTTATATCCTAACCCGCATGCTTCGGTCTGTGGGAGGAAGCCAGAGGACCTGGAGAGAGCCCACACACGCATAGGGAGAACATGCAAACTCCACACAGCAGAGGGGTTTGAACCCAGAAAGGTTGCTGTGAGGTCACAATGCTAATCACTGCACCACCATGCCACTGAAACGATAATGTTACATGTACATACTTGGCACAAGAATATTGCACATCAAACAGTAGCTACATCTTACGCATATAAACTTACATCAAAGCACAATTTAACTGCTGCTACTTAAAGGGACAACGAGGAGTTTCTAATCGGTTATAAAAAAGTCTCACGTTAATGTGGATGAATCTCTGCTACCCACACTTGTTAATGGGCCCATTTTCGATAAATATATCATTCTGTCTCTATCGTTATTTTGTTACTATTAGTGGTGGCGGAGATGCTGGTCGAGCCGACCAGCGTTTCTTTACTTTCAGTTTCGCAACGAGTCATGAGAATAACGTAGCTGAATCGCCGTTTATGGTCGTAACTACGACGGTATGTGAACCTCTTTGAACCTCTGACTTTAATTATTGATGAATGAAAACATGAGTCCGTCTTGCGCCGGTCAAAAGAATTTTACGGTGCGCGCGGAGGCTCATAAATGTAGTGTGAAAACGCTTTGCTTTTCCAAAACTCCTCGTTGTCCCTTTAAGATCCTGATGGAAGATGGACCAAACCAGTTTTTATAATAGTTCATCAAACTCTGAACCATCAGCCTGAAGGTAAGCCACCATGTTCACAGTGGATGATACAGTAGCACCGTCAGGTCTTCAGGACGGAAGAGAACACCGTTATTTTACTCTTTAATAGTGGTCTTTATTAGACGAGTGATGACGACAGGTGACTGAACCACACCTTCATATCTCTACTAGGCCTACTACTACTACTACTACTATGGTTGTAAAAAGGCATTTTAACCCATTAGGCAACTAGTGGTACACCAACTTTACATTTCATTTTGCTTTTGTCCTGTAACTTATTGATTTATAAATACCATGGCTCAGAGAATTTTACAATTTCTTTTGTGTTGTTGTTTGTCATTTTCTCTTCTTCACTTTAATTCATCTTATCTTTAATAGCCTACCTTGTAACAATGTTAAGAAAGGTGCTATGTAAACACTGGCAGTGTGACACTTTTCTTTTTCAGATCTAACAAACTAAAAGACAAACTAACAGCACCTGCATCCACTGTCTAAGATGCTATGGGTAAAATTAGCTTTGATGGTCTGGGTGAGCGTGAGCATGAACAGTGAACAGTGAACAGTGAACAGTGGGGAACAGAGGGGAACAGAGGGGAACAGAGGGGAACAGAGGGGAACAGAGGGGAACAGAGGGGACCCCCCCCCACCCCCCCACTGTGGACCTGTGATGTCATCACCCAGCAGCTAGCACCCTTTACTTCCTCTAACATCCGTCAGGCCTCAGTCTACAGACCGGCTGTTCAGACCTACAGTAGGCCTATCAGCTGAAAGATGACAGGACCCTCACTGTTATGAGAAGTGACAATAAATGTAGGCTAAATACTTTTTCTACTTTCACACACAGAATTTCACAACAAGAGCCCCTGAACACACTGACAATATACTTTTCCTTCTATACAGAAAGTGACTTTTTTCTTCAAGAAAACGAAACGGAAATGATTTTTTCCCCCTGAACCACCGTGTCATGCTGATGAAACCTCCTCTCCCTCACACAGACTCTATCACTTTGTCTCTAAAAATCCGACTGAAGCTGAAAGTTACACAGCTGCAATTTGTCGGTCACATCCATGACACGTGGCAAAACTTTAACACAGTAAATCATCAGCAACAAGACAAGAAATAAAGTTCATATATCGGACTGGTGGAGTTTTGTTCATATACCGTAGTTAGTGTTGTAGTGTATTTGTTTTGTTTGGTGGAGGTAGCCTAGTTCAGGTGTTTTGACGTGTGCGCTTTGTGTGAACTCACCGACGGTGGTGACAAGAGTGTTGGCGAAGAACATGGAGGATGTCAGGTCCCAGTTGGAGGTAACGGAGGAGTTTTTGAGGACGGAGACGCCGTACTTGTTGGCCGTCAAAACCTTGACCAGGAACTTTTCGAGGGACGCGGCGTTGACGCAGCTCTGGCCCAGGAACTCCTGCTTCAGGACCTCCATGTCGCGTCGCAGCTTGTCCTCCACCGGCCGCTCGATGCTGGAGAAAACCAGCGCCCCGAACAGCAGGTAGATGACATAGAAGAGTATGAAGCCTGTGAGCAGCAGCCACGACTTGCCTACGGAGTGCATGTCTGCTTTGGCCGCTGGCTGAGCATGAGTGAAGCTGCTGCTCGGAGATTCCCCCTGTGCCTCTCTTTCTTTCTGTCTTTCTTTCTTTCTTGTCTCTGCCTGCCGTGTGTGTGTGGGAACTTTTCAGGGGCTGTCCTAATTGAACTTGAACCCCTCCTAGTCACCGCATCCTCCTCCCACAGTGGCAGCAGGAGGGTGTGTTCAGCTGAGTCCTGTTGTGCATCCTGGACTGGTCCTGCTCAGTCTCAAGGTGCGTTTATAAAGTTGTCTCAAGTTTTCTTTAAAGCTTGGGAGAAGTTGAAAGGTTACCACTGTTTTTAAGACGTTTTAATTTCAACAAAACACTTATCTATCCTACTGAAATGATATACCCCCTTTCTTTTAACTGATTTTCTTAAACACATCTTTCTGCTCCTCTTGTTAAGTTCATTTGCAAATTAAAAGTTGTAACCTACCTATCAGTTAAATTAATCTTTATCTCATTTAGCCTACCATTGTGTTTCAAATCAGCAGTAGGCCTAATTACTTTCTTAACTTGTACAGAGCTCTGTTTAGTTCAATCTAACACTGTTAGGCTACCTACATATTTTTTTTTATCTTTTCATGCTTCATATTGTAGGGTATAGTATTATATTAAATTGTATAGGAGGTAAGCAGAATCTTTAGAAATAGTCACCAAATGCTGAGAACCCCTTCCCAGATAGCAAATATTTTGGCTGTATTCTGGCATGCTTTTGTCACATTTCTTTTTCATGGTCTGATTATGATTAAGATAAGAAGGCGGCAGCAATGGCTAAGCTATGGCATGTGTCTGATTAACCAAAAGATTGGGCAAAGTGTGGGATCAAGTAGAGGGTTGTTCATAGAAAATTGGGTGTTTTTTCAGGGGTGAAGAAAATTGTTGAAATTAGTTAAACCTTTACATTTAATGCAAACTGTTTCTGTTTTTGTTGATGTTGATGTTCTCTGTTGTTTCATTTTGTTAAGACCCACTGTTTGAGAACAGGAAGTGTTGGAACAAAATGTGGCTCTACACCCTCTAATACATTACGAGGACAATACTGTACTGCAGGAAGTGGCACTGCGTGTTGTTATCAGAATGGGGTGGAAATGTCAATTAATAAAGGAAGACTGATGGGTTGGGTTGGTCAGTGATTCACATTAAACATTAAACATCTGTTGTGTATCTGTGGCTGTGAAACTTCCATTTCTTTGCATGGGATCACTTACTATTTGAGGATAAGTGTGTAGGCTACTTGTGTGCAGAGTTTGAAGTGAAGTGCACTTATATTACAGTATATGTAGCTGGGTGTTGTAAACTTGTGTAGTAGTGACTGCTACTTTAGTTTTCTAAAGCATGTTCTCTGGCCTCACGTTACTTTAGTTTCAGTCAGTGGTCTGAAAGTGTTTGTTAACTGGAGTTTCCTCTGTCACCGAGCTTCAAGCTGAACCCTGGTCTGGGTCCATGATGGGCTGAATTCAACAGGGCTGCTGCAAATTCTGGTCTGAAAGAGGCAAAATATATGGACGCTAAGTACAAACTATTAGTTAGTTTGATCCACTGAATGAACCAGGCTTCCAAATCAGCTGTTGACTGCATGCAGCATCATGAGCTGCATCAGCTAAGAAGTTGTTAGAAGTTGTCTGGTATGGATGTCTGTTCAATTTCAGCGCAGAATTTGCAAAACATGTGGGGTTCCTCCAAATTATACATAGACAGATAGGCAACACATGGCCACTAGCACTGATAAAACTAACTGGACTGCAGAGTTTCCACTAGTGCTTAGTTATTTGACATGTGCAAAGGTGTAAAGTGTAAAGTGATATGTTGTCATGTGTAATAGGGGGATCATGGGTATGACCTTGCTTGATCCTAATAGCAAACATTAGAGTGATATTGATCTTTTTGTCTAACTCTTGGCAATTAAGTGAAGATGCAAGATCCCTAAATTGCCGAACTAATAGAGTCAAACTGAATAAAACTTCAATTCCAGTTCATGTGGAGATGACATCTGAATTTCTGAACCTGTCCGTCTGGAACCAAGCTTTTGTTTTCACAGACAGAGGTTTTAAAAGGCACAATACAGCACTCTGCCACACTCTGTTAATTCCTTCTGGAGGTAAAATCACTGGGTTGGTTGGGGTGTTTATGTAAAAGGCCGACTGACTCATGAGATGTCTGTGGTGAGGTCAGGGCAGTCTGCTGCCTGAAGGCCTGTTTTCTACCTCTCAGTACAAAGCTCTGTTATCACCGCGCAGCAGGCAGCTGCTCTGACTCAGCAAATAAAGTGCCTCACTCTCTCTGTGGACCACAGAGCTGCCTCGTGCATCTCAGAGGAGTGAGATGTTGATATCACTTTGCAGGACAATCATGCTGATATTGGCTTTTAGTAAAATGTGAACTTTAATCTCTGATAGGAAAGAATTACCTGAGCATTACTGGGATAAACTAAATAACCTGCGATAAGTATTACTCATTTATCGAAATAAATGCAACCTTGGGCACTGTCACTGTGTATAGTTAGCTTTATCCAGTGGTATGTGAAGACATGTCGTCACAGTATCACACCTACTGAACATCTACAAACCACTCTCACTGTCTGCGCAAACACACATCAAAACACACATTTCAACATGTTACACAACATGTTTTGATAAAGTTAAAGTAAAAGTTGTCACAGTGTGCATTATTGGATGTGTTTGTCTCTGTGTATTGATAGTTGTGTGTGTGGGGGGGGGTGGTGGTTTGCCCACAAGCTGTAAGTTCAGGCTTGTGACCAGGAGGCTCAGCAACTAAGCTTTTGACGTTGCTGTTTTTTTCAACTGCTCCCTTTCATTAAGTTTGATATCTCACATACTGTATGTTTTGATGTTGCACCAGTATCCCCTACGGTGGATGTAAGTGCCTCTTTAATACATTTTAGAGGCAGAATGGCAGATCTATGGAACAAAGCTTACAGCAGTATGATGAATTTCACACTGCCCACATCTCAGTGGTCACAAGTCTAACTGCAGTGAAACTTTACCCAAGCTAACCTCATACAGATACTGGATGCTACTGGAGAGGGTGCAATCCAATCAATTCAAAATCAATACAACTACAGTGTGTATCACTATGCATATTTGATACAGACCTTAATCCAGATGCAGATTTAATTTTTTTTTGCTATTTTATGCAAAACACTACAATCTAAATGCAGCTGATTTGAGGTGCAGCCACGAAACCCACCAGTCTTCGATGTCTAAAGACTGATTGATGACATAATTGTGCAGTCAGGTGTGAAGCACTGGTCATTTACTGCCTTCAGTGACAATGGCTGCCAGGTTCAACCTGAGAAGAAGAAGTCCTTTTACCCAGAAGAGACCTCGTCCATACTGCTGAAAAAGATGATGGAGATTCCCTCAGAAAAACTGTCAACACTGCTGCAGACTTCTTATTTAATGTCATGTCCACTGCTGCAGATTATCATCTTAGTTGGGAAGATTTCAATATATGCTCAAGTGGGACAAAAGTGACTAAGAAAATCCAATTTATATGAACAAATTGACAGGAATATACTTCCTTTAATGACATTTTCTTTTACAGGTTGTCATGGCGGCAGTAAGAACACTCAATTTTCACATTTGACTCATGAAAAAGTTTTAAAATCTAGATGAGAAACATGGATCAGATTTTAGTCTACAAGAATATATCTGATGCCCATAAAGTAGATATAAACATTATTGCTTCCTCTGGCTGTTAAGTGAAACTATACAACCATAGCTAAATGATAACTGAACCTAGTTTCTATATTCACAGTGAGAGGCAAATTTGATTACAAAATTAGTATCAGACGAAGGTCTCAAATATCTTATCTTGTGTTGGTCTTAGTTTGTCTGATGGACATAAATTGAACACAGAGGAAACAGTCATCACGCAGTATCATTTTATTACATCACTTAACAAGGCGACGTCTCCTTCCTCATTGGAACAGATCAGAAAATATTCATCTTTTTCTTTTTCAGGGATTTGTAGTTTGTACAAATGGCAGACACACGCAAATGATTGGATTCGGAAATTTCATCACAAATGATTGAGTTGACGAGTGAAATATACAACGTAAAGCCAAACAGACGTTCAAAGGTGATAATGTGTGATAATATGTCCAAATTAAAAATATACAGTGCATCACTGACACGTGAACAATGTTCTCAAAAATATTGTTTTGATTTTTGATTGGCAGCTAGATTCAAGTTTTGCCCGTGAAGTCAACTCAACTGCAAAACGAGGTGGCGTTCACATGAGCGTAGTGAAACAGGCAGACAAGAAGCCAGACAGAGAGACAAAAACAAAACAAACCATCACATGCCAGAACTTCATTTTGAGTTCATCTCACTGGATGAACTGACGTTTTCTCCTGAATGTTTCTGAGATGACTCTGTAACCTTGTAAACTTTGGCACTTTCACTGGTGTTCTTGTTGGCACTAACTGGAAGACGAGCTCGTTTCTCCGAGGAACCAAAACTATTTTTAAGGTTCATTCCTGTCATTTGCTTTTTTTTTCTGTAGCTATTACATAATGAAAGCACATGCATCACTTTGCAAAATGTAAATGTAAAACTGAAACATCATCACATCTGGTAACTTAAATCTGCCATTTGTGGAAAAATAATGCTTCATTTGCCATCCAGTGTGACGACTTACTCTTCTGTTACTTCATCGCTACATCATTCATCATTACCATTATTTACAAACAATAAAGGGAAAATGAGCTTTTATGAGATGTGTAGACATGTGGGCACTCGCCCAGCGTCTTACACCACTTCTGTTTGTTGCCTCTCCCTCTCTACCAGAACAAAAACATCTTCTCTGGGAGGTAGACTGGAGCTTCATATCATGTTTACATCTTATGAAGCACAATATCATCTGCCTTCTTCATATTAGCACTGATTAATACAGAACAGTTTGAAAAGCAAACATGAATGCCTCCTTCACAATGATTCGTTATATACTCATGTGTCAAATATAAATGATTTGTTTTTGTCACGCTGTATCACAAACTGCAGCTCAGTGCTCAATAACTATTTTC
This sequence comes from Trachurus japonicus, assembly GCF_045865225.1. Taxonomy (NCBI): domain Eukaryota; kingdom Metazoa; phylum Chordata; class Actinopteri; order Carangiformes; family Carangidae; genus Trachurus; species Trachurus japonicus. The sequence goes on from NC_140919.1 coordinate 28,327,820, forward strand.
AGTGTGTAAATTTCTCTCTCAGTGCCACTTTTAACAGTCTGACAGTCTGAACGACTTTGCTCTTACGGCTCTCTCGTTTCTGCATGACATGGGCACAACATCCATCCTACAAACCTCTCAGAACTGCTCTACAGGAAGAAATCTCATTGGCTGAGTTAAACACCTCTTTGGGTCAGAATATCTTCATCATCTTCATCAAATGAGAAGGAGCAGTGGGGGAAAATTAATTCACAAAAACTGACCACAGTTTGCAGGTCACAGGAGCCGAACTGACAGCTTATAAGCTACTGTACTTAGATCCAAAATCCACGGTCATGAGTGAACTGGTACATTAGTGATTTAGTTTGACTCCACCTCCTTAAGTTTAATTCAACCAATGAGAATAAAATCCACAGCAGCTCTGCCTCAGACACATGACATACTAGTCAAAAGCTTACACCACCAATGCTCAGCGGTTATTTCAGTGTCTCATTTTAAGTATAGAACAAATACATAAAGAATCAAAGGAATCAAACAATCCTAAATTTCATTATTCTGACTCATCCAGCAGCTAAATAAACGTGTGATCTTCTCTACAGTGAAAATCAAGTATTTCTCAGTAAGTTTGTTCCAACACTGTTGCAGAAGTTCCCACTAATGTTCTTTCACCTTCTGTCCACTACTCCACTTCATCGCAAACCAGCCCCATGTGTTTACATGTTGAGACTGTGCTGGTTTTTATCGTGTGAAGTTCTCTCTGGTTATTTCTCCTAATGTTTTGGGTCACCTTTGGTTACCTTTGTACCATTTAAGGTAAAATGAGAGTGGTCTAAAACTTCTGACCAGTAGTGTATTTCTACCAAAGTAAGGTTTATTAATCTTCTGAAATAATAAGGAAGGAGAAAAGTCAGCGTGGATGTGACTCTTCCTTCAACATAGTGGTGAGTAGCATGTAACCACACTCCAGATGGTCTTTGACAGCCTGCCAGGATCCGGGTGAAGAACAGGAATCAAAGTGGGAGGTTGTTGTTGGTGGTGAACAAGGTGGTTTGTGTAATGAAATCACTCCACCAGTATACATCAACAGGAACTGGAGGAGACGACATCTGAAACACGAGGTGCGTCACGCCGTTTTCATGGGTTATGTCTTCTCAGCGCCTTCGGATGGAATAACCAGGGAGAGTGCAAAGAGTCAAAAGGTCAGTCAGTATTTGACGAGCAGATAGGACGCATGTCACGAGTCTTGAGAAACCTGTTGTTGATCTGTCTGACCCAGCTCTGGTTAAAACCTGCAGGTGTACGCTGAGGAATCACTACAACTGGCTCTGCACAGTTACTCCATGATGTTTCTGTTGTAGTCATATGAAAGCCGTCGCTTGGCGGCAGCGCTCTGAGCGTGCTGATTGGCTGAGGGGAGGCCAGGGGAGAGACGCCTGTTGGCTGTCCAGGGAGCAGCTCTGCTTTCCTGCAATAACAACACAAAGAAAGAGTGATATTACACAAAAAAAAAACTTCACACAATCAATCCAGAGCTTTGAAATCCAAGTGTTGATAAATCAATTATAATGATCAATTAATTCACCAAGTATGCTCTATTCTCTATGTCTGTGTCTATGTATTTTTTTTCTGCCGGGAACCTTTGGTGAAACAAATAAATTTAAATTTAAAGAGGTTGCGAAAGGCCATTATTCTCTATTTTAATAAATAAATAATGTAAGTAATTAATTAAATATTAATCCTATTTTGATTAACCATGCACACCCCTACTCCCTGCTAATGTAATTTATTACCTTGCAACTAGTTTTGATTTTCTTCCCCCCAAAAATGTAAAAACTAAATTAATTTAAAGAGTCCAAGAATTTCACTGTGCGTGCGGAGGCTCATGGGAAATGTAATGTGAAAACACTTCACTTTCCGAAACTCCTCGTAGTCCCTTTAAACTAGTATATGCCTTTAGTTCATAGTGCATATACTTGGGAAACTTATGTATAAAAGTCTACGTTTAACACCTAACATTAAAGTTCATAAAATCAGTAGTCGTTACAAATAAGAAATGAATCAGGACCCAACTGTTAATTGACTGTTAAAAGCTAAAAAATACTTTTTAGATTAATTCAGAACAGTACATATATTAACAGATAACACACAAACTAAATGTACACATGTTTCTGGCCCTCTGTGCTGGAGAAAGACTCTGGAGAAGAAAACCTCACATTTGCATGTTGTGCAGGTGCTCAGTTATTTTCTGACATGCTGTTGTTGAGCTGTGAGAGCAGTCCACTCACTCCCTTCCTTTATCTTCAGCTGTGAAGTGTGAGCTGTGTTTTGCATATAACAGCAGTCACCTTATTTGAATCAAGCATCAGTCAAACAACACTATCAGTTAATTTTACATGCTGTTAAGCCTGCGTCTGCGCACTCACTGTAACAACCTTAAAGCTTCACAAATTGAAACTGAACACTAAGCGCTATGTGCTAATTCCTCTGTGTGAAACGATGGGGAAAGTGTGTGTCGTTGGGCAGAGAAAGCATGTAAAATTTGATTATTGGTGTTGTCTGAAACACGTCAGCATGATGTCCCCTCCCATGTTTGTCAGAGAACGGATGTGGTCTTTACTCACAGTGTGCGGCTGCTCCAGGTGTAAAGTCTTGAGCAGCAGGTCACGAGACACACCACTGGCTCTCTTGTATCTCTGGCCAATCATTTTGTTCAAGTCATGGAAACTGTCCAACAGCCTTTGGGATCAAACACCAACACACAGAAACGCAAACAGTGATTTGATGCAGATACAGATGACAGACGCTGTTTTGCTCTTGAATAATACACAAACATCAGTATTTCACACACATCAAAATGTGTCCAGTTGACTCCAAATTGCAGTTCACCACATAAACCACTTGGTGGATAAACACATCATTAAAAAAAAAAAGTTATAGTGCGTAATTTCTATCGCTCCCTATAGGATTTCTGTGTTATTACAACGATACGGCCGGCACCTTATACTGGCGTATGGCCCGGTGTAACCCGCCCCTCCCTTCCCCACCGCTACCGCTGGTCACTCTCTTTCTTCACCAACAGACCTTCTGCCGAACGGGAAGGCTTTTTCTTTTTAGTAGGATTCACTTCTGAACCTCTTGGTCGCTTCTAGCAGTGCCATCCTCCCCCCTCCCTTCTCGTTGTCAGGTAAAACAGAACGTGTTATTTCCCAGGAATGTCACCAAAGACACCAAATACAAAAAGAACAAATACTGAAAAATACCACGAGGTGCTAGAGGAGCAGAACGGCTTAATCAGCGTTATATCATCTCCTCTTGTAGTGGCTTGGGTAAACTGATATACTGTATACAGACACGTAGAAGTTACGCACTATAGCTTTAAGGTTGTCCTATTTGAGCTCCACAGAACTGTACAAGACCACCTTAAATGAGACCTTTATTTACACTTCTTCCCATGAACTCCTGATTCAACACTGCAGCTCAAACTGTGCTGAAGCACATGCAGAAATCTTCAACACTTGACATGAAAAATAATTCATTTGTTGTGGTCATGTGGACTGTCATCGCGAAGACTCAGTGAAGAAAGAACTAAAGCTTTCAAAAGCACGCAACCTACTACTATTATTATTATTATTATTATTATTATATATAGGTACCTTTTTTTCCTATGAATAACACTTCATAGAAACAGACTATTCCATCCCTTCACACTGCATAGGTTATCATTTTGGTGGTTTATAAAATTAAAAACTATGAAATTCAAAATCCTCCATGTCATTTTCCTAATTACAAGCAGATCATATAGGATTTTTTTTTTCTGTGGGCTCTGATATCTTCTGTTACAAACTGGAGGAATGTGTCAACACACGCAGTAAACCCCACAGCTAATCGATGGTCATACAGTAAATAGGCAATGATATGGTCACGTAAATGCACATGAAGTGGACTCAGGAGGTGGAGACAGTTCACCTACCCCTGGTCCTGGCTGGCTCTGCCCCGGAGGAGCTGGGTCAGAGTGGGAACATCTTCGTGGTCACGGGAGTCACCTGAGGACGAGCCAGGCAGCGAGGGGAAGGCTTCAGCAAAGACAGACACCTACGGGACAGGCAGAGGGAAAATAAAATCTTTGTTTTTTTCAGCTGAGCATTTAAAGAGAGGACTCCAATGAGGACTGAAAGAGGAAAAACAAGTGAACATGTTGCCTACATACAGCCATGATCCATCACCTTTTGCGTCCCTCTTTAGCTCGTCATCACATGTGGAGTTAACACTTGGTTTTCATGGAGCTAACAGCAAACAGAAACACTCATTAAAACCCAACACTCTTCTTCACTGCAGCTCTGGGCTGAGCCTTCACTGTCCACTGGGACCCTCTTCCTGCAGCACTCCCATCTCTTTTCCATCTCTGACACTGACTCAGACTGGGATAATGTGAGTGAGACATTAAAGTACTGGATCATTTTAAGTCTAAAAACTTAGTCACCCACCCCCCAGGGTTGTGCAGAATGAGCTGTGCTGCCATGGTAATGGTGCAATGGCAACCGGGGAGAAAAAAAGGAAAAGAAAAAAGAAACAACATGGCTCATAATTGCCTCTGCCAAGGAGGTTATAGTCTAGGGTTTCTTTTGTTTTAAATGCAAAATGAAGAAAGATCTGGAAACAAGCTGTTGCTGCAGATCTGCACTCAAGTATTTTGTTTTCTTTAATTGGAGTGTGCAGCTGAGCTAGCAGCTCTGTGAGGCTGTACAGCAGGACACTGAGCTGAATGCTGATGGCAAATGCTGACATGATGTTGAAGATGCAATGTTTACCACCCGTTTTACTAATGTTGGTCGACGAGCACTGCCATCCCCAGACACATTCATAAACACTGTCTGTACTCTGACACAGCAGAGGCAACTACCGCCTTTAACGTTTGATAAAAATATGCGACTCCCGTTTCACCAATGGATAAACAATACTGAGATGAATATAAGCAAGATAAGCAACACATGAGGTGCAGCAGACTAGACTACAGCAACTCGCACTGTGCTGGAAAAACCTTGAAAATGTTCAAAAAGCGTCTTATGCTCCAGATATAAATGAAACATGGCTAAAAACTTGTAAAGAAAAGCAAGGGATTGACAGAATGGACAAACCTTCAGGGTGACCAGTGTCCTTGTTGCAGAGCACTGACAGGAGGAAGGAAAACACGGGTGTTGCTTCATTATTGTAAAAAAAAATTTACATATAGAAAACATCTATGGAGCTTTTACATTTACTCTATGGATTATTGGCTCATGTAGGTTCTGGGTTTGACTCCGTTTCTGTGTGGAGTAGCTCTGTGGGGCCTCATCAGTCCAGACACATGCACATTCATTGACGACTGCCCACAATATAACCTAGGTGTCTGTGTGAGGTTGTCTGTCTCTATATGTCGGCCATGTAATAAACTGACAACCTGTCCAGCGTGTACCCCGTCATCACCCTATGTCAGCTGTGAATGACCCCTCCTCCCCCTGTAACCCTGCAGCGTGGATAAGCGGTTTAGCTAATGGATGGACGGAGCGAGGCACGTGTCATTATGTAGGACTCTAGCTGCCAGAGGGGGGAGACAAAGTTCAGTGCTGCGGCTTTAAATCTGTGTTGTTACAGTATCCTGTTCGATGCTGCTCAGTTTGTCCTGTTGTTTCAACAATGTGGACAGAGGTAATACACACAGTGGCCCTCATTTATCAAACTTGCTTGGGATCTGGTGTAGATTCTGGTGTAAATATCAGTGTGAAAAAGCCCTACAGGTGAAGCACCATCTACTGGTCAAAGGTAGAAATGCTCTACAAAGTCAGACATAAGCCACAGGCCAGACTGTGTGAAACTGCATGGACTTTCTGTGTGTGTTTCTCATGTGTGCGTTCTTGAGGAAATGTAAGTGCTTTCTACTTCTTAGTGATAGATATTTTTTGATCGTTTATTCCAGTTTGTGTTGTTACATGGAAATATTTGAGTTAGCCAAGTAGCCTGTGGCTCAGTCGTTGTTAGCTCTGCCTCTTGCTAGCACTGCAGCTAAACTGGATGCCTGTGATGGCCTAATAATGATGAATATTTCGTTTGTAGCACCAATATTGCAATTCAATTTCTTGTTGTGATTGTAAGTGTACCAGAAGTTTAAATGTCAAACTATTTACTAACCCTACCCCCCTAACCCTATAACATATTTCCTGTGGTTAATGTGTAGTCCAGTAGCCTAATTTTAGGCCAAAAAAGGGGTCAACGTTGAACAAATTGCAACAGAAGCAAACTCCACTGATTTTGTATCCTCAACATGTACTGAGTGAGGGAAAAAAAGTCCCGAAGAATCCCACTAGGGGAAAGTTTAGAAAAAGACCCAAAATATCCCATTTACGCTTATTAATTACTTTTCTCACGTGAATAGGGTAAAATTTTTAACCTTTAGATATCTCCATGAAAATTACTGAGTTGATTACTTACGTTAAGACAAACAAAAAATGTATTACAAGTTTTTTGAAATTCTTTGTTAACATGAGCAAATTTGCATAAATTTGCATAAATTCCACCGTTTTGACGGCACAGTATAAAGGTGCTGTGGTGGTACCAGCTTGAAAATTGGAATGAGTTGACTCCATCGGTCAACCAACAAGAAATCACTAACTGCAATTTTTCAAGATAGCCACATCCTTAGTAGAGCAGGTATGAGCAAACAGTGCATAATCCAATTACGTATGGCTAATTCGCATAGTACATACAACACCTGATAGCCTAAATGGGTTCCATTCAGACTTTAATATTAAGTTTTTTAACTGTAATATGTTAACAAGACTGAACAAGACATTTTCACCTGCTATACCCAATGTTTAGATCAGGTGTTGTATGTATGCAAATTAGCCATACATAATGTCATAGCTGCTCTACTAAGGATGTGGCTATCTTGAAAAATTACCACCACAGCAACTTCATATATACATGTGCCGTCAAAACGGTGGAATTTATGCACATTTATGCAAATTTGCTCATGTTAACAAACAATTAAAAAAAAAAAACTTGTAATACATTTTTTGTTTGTCTTAATGTAAGTAATCAACTCAGTAATTTTCATGGAGATATCTAAAGGTTAAAAATTTTACCCTATTCACATGAGAAAAATAATTAGTAGGTGTATAAATGGGATATATTTGGGTCTTTTTCGAAACTTTCCCCTGATGGGATTCTTCTGGGCTTTTTTTCCCTCACTCAGGACATGTTGAGGATACAAAATCAGTTGAGTTTGCTTCTGTTGCAATTTGTTCAACCTTTTTTCATAAAATGACTGGACTATTGATAGGCCTAAGGCTCCAATGCTGTTACATATAAGATTTCTCCTTGTGCCTTGATTTGATGCTCTAACCGAAATCAAAGTCCATATCCGCCCCCTCAACCAGCAATCCTTCTTTCAGATGCGCACCCCCCCCCCCCCCCCCACAATCAGCGTGCGCCAAGTGTCACGTGTGATTTACGAAAAGTGTGTAAGCTGCTGATTTCGGTGTAGAACCGGCGTGGTGGTGATGAATCTGGCAGCTGAAAACATCTTAATTATCATAATTTAAATGTCACGCCCCGATATATTCCTGCTTAAGAGGCCTCGTCCTGCCCACTTTATGACATGGAGACATGGAAGACGGCCAAGAAGAGGGACTTTAATGACATTACCACATTCAACAAGGAGGGGGCGGCACAATTACATATCTGGGAATCAATGGAGGATAGTTTCTGTGATTGGTACAAGTGTCATCACTGATGGATGGAGGCTGCAGACGCACCCAACACCGACCACGTTAGGAAACCCAGCGATCTCATGAAATGCTCTTGCAGTTTACTAAACCTAAGTGAAGTGAGAAATCAGAGCATTACTGCCGTGAACGTGGCTTAATAACTGTCAGCACTGATGTGATAGTTCGGATGATGGAGGGATGTGAAACATGCGTAATCCCTGCTGATCAACTGCACCTGGACAGGTAGATCACACCGGAGAGACTCGTCCGGCAGAGAAAGAGACTGAGCAGCCGTTCATCACTCTTCTGTTGCAGGATCACGGAAGTTTCTGTCTGTGATCTAACAATACTGTAACAGGTACCGTCATTGACTGTTTCTGTTTACACAGCTGATTAATGAGCATCTGTCATATCGTGGATTTTAATTCACCTCATTGCTCAAAATAAAAGTCGAGTTAAGTTTTCAACACGGACTTGATGAATATGTGGTTGTGTCGTATTTATTTATTTATAACTAATAAAAACAACAACATGAGGTCCACATCGCTGCATTAGTATGGTTTAATAATCATTCTGACACAGCAGCACTCTGCATCTTCTACGCTGGTTCAAATGTGCGTAGGCTACACCTAGTCAGAGCTGGCGTGAGATTTCTGTGTAATGGAAGCCCTTTTAATTTGCTTTTAAACTGTTTTAATGACATCAAAGCCTGGTTGGCCTTAAATTTTTTAAATTTTAATGAAAGTAAAACAGAGGTCATCATTTTTAAACCTAGTGGCAGTCCAAGGAATTTTACAATGGACCTAGGTCCCTTTGGACCCTTTGTCACTCCAGTGGCCACAAATTTAGGAGTAAAAATGGATAGTGATTTTAAACTAGATACTCAAATCAATTCTGTAGTAAAAGCCGGGTTTTATCAACTAAGAATGCTTTCAAAGGTCAAACCGTTTTTATCGTTTTTAGACTTTGAGAAAGTTGTTCATGCTTTTATTACTTCAAGACTGGACTATTGTAATGGTCTATATATGGGTGTTAGTCAGTCCTCACTCTCCCGTCTGCAGCTGGTCCAGAATGCTGCAGCCAGACTTTTGACTGGTACACGTAAATTTGACCACATAACCCCAGTCCTTGCATCGCTGCACTGGCTCCCAGTTCATTTTAGAGTTGATTTTAAGATTTTAATGTTTGTTTTTAAAGCTCTTAATGGGCTCGCCCCTTTTTATCTGACTGACCTTTTAAAGCCCTATGTCCCCTCTCGGTCCCTCAGGTCCACAAACCAACTGCTCCTGGAGGTCCCTCAGACCAGACTCAGGGGTAGAGGGGACCGTGCGTTTTCTGTTGCTGGCCCCAAACTTTGGAACTCCCTCCCCCCTCACGTGAAACAAGCCCCTAGCCTAGCTGTTTTTAAAACACGTCTTAAAACGCACTTTTACTCCCTGGCTTTTAACACAGTTTGAAATCCTAATTTTTTAGCAACTATGGTCTTATTATTTATTGATTTTGCTGCTTTTTATCTGTTGTGCTTTCTTATTGAATGTTGATTTGTTCACTGTTTTTTTTGTGTAAAGCACTTTGGTCAACTTGGTTGTTTTTAAATGTGCTCTATAAATAAATTGGATTGGATTGGATTGGATATCCTACGCTCACGTTCAGATGATAAATGCTGATCCTTGCGGTAGATTTGGTGTACACCTATTTTTTTGGTGTACGGGCGTTTGATAAATGAGGACCAGTGGGAGGTAGGTTATGTAATACTTCTTCTGCTCCTTCATTATAAAAGTCATGCTGGTGAATTACAGGAATTGGTTCTGTAACAGACAATGATATGCTACAGGACAACAATGTGACCTTCACCAACGGCATGCTTCTTATTGCTTGATATTACTTGATGAGTTAATTACCTGTAACCTCTGAAGGTTGAGTCTGAATCACAGTAATACAGTGTTTCGGTGCTTTACCATCCCTTCACTGTTTTGTGTTGACTGATGCTAAAAACTGAGACTCACTGCAGTTTCACGTCCAGACTGGACTTAAATAAAAGTAGGACCAGCGGACTTTGCTGAGAAACAATGGTTAATACAGGCTGTAAATAGGAGTGACATGTCTGTGGCGAGCTCGTGCCGAGATTGAGCACAACAGCAGAGCACAGGGGAAAATAAAGTTCAAATGTTCGAGTCATTTCCTACCTCGGAAATTATTACACTGGTGTTTCAGCATTTAATTTGAAGCAAAAACAGAGGCACAGTAGGTATCCATTTCTGTGTGTGTTTGCCTGCAGAAAATATTAAATCCTTTTGACAGTGGCACAGGTGAGACAGATTTAATTAGGCAATGCCACAGTATCCTTGTGGCATTTCTTCAGAAACCTATCCATAACTAACATTCATAGACCAATTAAGAGTGAAGATCATGACTCTGTGGTGGGTGTATAAAATCGACAGCTTCAACTACACCCAACTCAACCCTGCAGCCAGAACAACTGCTTCACCAACCATCAACACATCTAATGGGCATTCATACAGTACATCCTCCACACACACACACCAGTGGTGGGTGACTTTATCTCCGTGCAACATGTTGTGTTAATCTTGTGGCTGTTGAGATTTCAGTCTGGACCAAAGCAGTGGACCAATCAGCTGACATCACCACCCACAGGGCCTTGTCACTCTCCAAGCTAAAGGTATATATGTCCTGATTACTGGACTGGGCACATGGCTCATCAGTCAGGTGCAGTTAACTGCGGGAAAACCCTGGACACCACAGACTGATTTGACATGAGTCAAAAGAACAGCTTAAAGGGATAGTTCACCCAAAATTAAAATTTCACTGGGATTTGCACTGACACAGGCAGAGCAGTGAACTGAGACACTGGGAGCTTCCGCTACAAACAAGCTTAAAATATAGACTTATTTAATTTTTTTCGGAACAATTTCTCATGTCGGGGCTTCAATACAAGAGGGACATTTACAGACGAGCAGTATGGAGGTATTTGGATGTTTTTTGGTGTGTCTTTTTGGACGAAGAAAAGTGAGCCCCGTTTGCTACCGTCATATGGACATGCAGTGCTGCGCTGAGCCCTGCTGTAACTCCAAGAAGGCATGGAGGACTCTGAAACTTCTCCCAGCCCTTAGTTGACATGAGGGTGAGTAGAAAATGAGTGAAATTTGAATTTTGGGTGAACTATCCCTTTAAAAACAACTACTAATGCCCCAACAAATGAGGCATGTAAACAGACACAATTATGACAACAATGAATGTCACACATAAGTATCTATGTTCACTGAACAGATAGACAAAAGCTCTGAACAGGGAAATCTACTGTCTGTTTGCGGAAGACCAGATATGTAACTGTACCAGGTTCTGATTGGCTGGGAGCCTGTCTCTCCTCTGCTCCACAGCGCTGGTTGGCCACCACTGTCCCGCCACGTCTTGCCCTTCATCTGATGAATCCTGAGGGAATGCTGTCCAGGCGTCCTCTGATTGGTGGAAGGAGCTGTCCGTCCAGCCTGGCGTCCAGTGGTTCGACTCCCCAGTGACTGTGTGGTTTCCAAGAGCTGTTTTCAGACACACACACACACACACACACACACACACACACACACACACACACACACACACACACACACACGGTCTTCAGTACAATGTAGCATATGTGTTGAATGTGTCTTTGCAGTGTTGTGTTGTGAGATGTGAATAGCTCTCATGTGACAGGGATGGACACCCAGCTGAACCTGCATTACACTGATATGATTTGTGAATTAGTGTGGGACAGATGGCAACAATACACAATTAACTGTCTCTGCCAATGAGGATGAGATTAATTATTCAGATTATCTCATAAAGGCTCAGTTTACCCAAATGACAAAATACTCTCAGCCGCACTTTTCTTTAGCCAGATAGTTTTTTTTTTGTACTTTTACACAACATACATTACATACACAATTCAATCTGTTTGCTGGATCTGGTTATTATCAGCCATATACTGTATATTTTTTTGTTCTGTTTTCTTCTTCTTCGTTTTGTACTACGGTATGTGCACAGGGAGTTGCTTTGCTGTGTTGTTTTTAGCAATAACAATAAAATTTTCTGATTTGATTTGGTTTGCTGAAATTTTATGAGACTTCACCACACAGCAACATCCTAGTTACAGTGTTGTTTTAATGTGTCCTGTCATTAAATAACTGTAATGAAGAAACTCAAGAGAAACGTTGGACTTAATAATTGCTATTTCACACAGATGCACTGATTTTAAATTGGTAAACAGTATCAGACAAACCTGAGTGCAGTATGAGAGGGGAAAGTGGAACTGTAAAACCTCTATGTTCAGCTGAGAAGTTGAATTTATTATTACTTTAATCACATAATTGCAAGGAAAGAAGTGAGTGAGTGTATCTGTGTGGTCTATTTGCTACATCAGACACTTCAACTGCAACAATTCACTGAAAGAAAACAGTCCAGTGAATATTTGTGTCCTGCTGGTCTCATGTTTTCCACCACTTAGGCCTTGCACGATACATCTATCAAACACTTTGCTCATCTACGTGTGAGTGTGTGTTTGTCAGACTCGTTCTCTTACACCCATTGCTGCATAACCTGAGGCTAAGAGGACCTCCCAGTCCCAGGCCCTGTGTGCCCCCTCCTCTCTTAGCCCAACTCTGAATGATTAATACCATGTAGTGAAAGATCGGTGAGGAATCCAGGTCAGGACAAACTACTGCCTTATTTCCACTGAGAGCAAGTGGTGCTTGCTTACAAAGGAAACACACACACATTATCACAGGAGTACTGCTGTTACTGGTAAACAAATGTTATTATTTCATACATTTAAATTATATTCTTGTCCAGACATGAAATTATTAATTACCGATTTTACTCAGACATAGGCTACATAATTAATATGTGTCTTACTTGGGGACAATACTGTAGTCTGAATATTTTAAGACCTTTAAAGCAAATCACATATATTTGACTTGTCAGCAGAACTTTTTTTTTATCATCTTGGCTGTGCTCTTCTCCTGAGTTGAAGATTATTCTCTTTTCTGTACAGTTCAAATTATTGTTTAGCAAACTAGTGATTAGTCTGGATGTCTGACGATTCACATTCATAACATTAAAGATAGATGGCTGAATACTGAATACTGTTAACGTCTATTTCTGCCTGTGATGTGATACTTTTGAGAAGAATGAAATCTAAAATAACATCAGAAAACAGTTTTCATTGGAAATCATAGTCACTATGAAAACTGTTGACACTGTGCTGTGCTGATTATCCAGAGTAACAGAGATATCTCCACACTTGGCTGAGGTGACCCTTTGGGAAATAAAGGGAGACTTGATGACCCTTCCCACAAAGGTCTTTAGACAGTATTTCAGAATTACAGAGGCTCAACTAATAAAGCCCTTCCCAGTCCTCACTCATTAGTCTTAAGGAATATGTAATAATAAACACAGAAATGTTCTTTATGCAGATAAACCGAGATGACATGAATAATGAGTAAACCTCGGCTTAGCCTTGTTTGGCCCTGCAGTGGAAACTGGGCTGCTTAGGCGATTAGCTAAAAGGAACATAATGAGGGAACATGAGGACTGATTAACACTGGCTGTTAGAGAAAAACAAAAAGGCACACTCCAACATGTCAGACACTCTGACGTGTTGCATGTGTCTATGTCACGAGAAAGCTGACTCTGTAAGAGACAGTTTATGCTATCACAGTGGTACATGCTTGGTGCTGTGGTAATGAGTCTTACGTCAGTTTTGGACTGTGATTGAGAGCTGTGTGGCTCCTTCAAAATGATTGACCTGACGAAGAGCACACTGCTCGAAATGTTGTCCTTTTTATAGTCCTCTAATAAATTTTGTATATTTGGGAGCTACGACAGTGTGGCGAGTCCTTTCTTGTTTTTGATATTCGTCTCCCTGGACTCAGCACCTGGCTGCACTTCTGGATGTGCGTGAGCCCTATTTTGTTCATCCTTCAAAATGAAGACATGGGTTTATGACGAGAGACAGCTTTGGTTCACACGTGCTTTTGCTCTTGATTCTCTCACTGATTTGAAGTTGTCAGGGGTCATCCACGACAACCACAGGATTTTATTTATTGTTTTGGCTGTTTGGTGATTGTCTGTGGGCGGTTTTAACAGTTCATTTAAAATCATTAGTCCTTTTATGTAAAAAACTATTAAAAATTATTTCCCATGGCTTCAATCATGTGTGCAGGGACTTTGACAACAAGCTTTAAATTCTTCTTTCTTTAAATTATTTTATGAACATACTGTAAGGTCAAGTTAAACTTTTTTGTTTTTTAATTTCTGTCATCATACATCATAAGTACAGTTCAGATGCAGTCTGACTTGAAATGTCTCACCTGCATGGCCCTTATAACTTAAGAGCTAACAGACTTTTCTGAATAGAAACCAGGAAAATTGCATTCTATGATCAGATGTGACATTAACTATCCATGAATTGTCTTAAAATTTAAACCAAAACATGCAAAGCCACTGGCATGTTGCTTAAAAGCCGAGTGCATTTGCCTGCATTCCTGAAGCTTCACAAAAGGTTACAAACGCACAAATACCCTGTGTGAGTGTTGTTGTTCCTACACCAACTACAAACAGAGAGCTTTATGTCTTTATGTCTCTACATTTGTGCATTTCTGCTTCACTTCTGAAGCCTTTTAGTGTCAGGATTGTCAACTTTAGTCAAAGATCCTTTGTCACATCTACGACAGACAGAGAGGCAAATTTACTTAAGCTGCACATGGGTGGAGAGACAGAGTAAAAGAGAGAGAGAGAGAGAGAGAAAGAGGACGGAGAAGGCTTGCTGGCAGATATAGAAAGAGACGTTGAATGACAAACTAACAACCATGAGACTCACCGACACTCTCACGGCTCCCACAAGGCACTGAGGCAGACATGGTGAACCCCCCGCTCCAGGCTGGCTCTTCCTCCGCATACATGAACACTCCAAACTCATCTTCCTCCTCCTCCTCCTCTTCCTCCTCCCTCTCCTTCTTCCCTTCTGCAGTGGCCACGGTGCAGCTCCTCTCCTCGTCGCCCTGTTCCTCCAGCTCTCTCCCGTGCCTCCTCTTCCCTTCCTGACCTCCTTCTCCTGCCGTCGCTTGGAGCCCCCCTACCTCCTCCTCCTCCTCCTCCTCCTCCTCCTCCAGACAGGCCAGGCTGGTTGCCATGGATCCCACGAGGGGCAGAAAGGGGTCAGGATTAGCCGGGGAGAGTGCAAGAGAGGTGGAGGGACCGGCGCACGATACGCTGGAGACGTTGGCGCTGGTCTCTCCATTTTCTTCAACATTGGTGATGTTTGTTTCACCACAGATTTCTTCATCCTGCTCCTTCCTTCCCCTGCACTCGTCTGCAGACTCCTGTAACCTCCTGTTGTTGCCTTCGACATAACTATTCTCCTGTATGCTACTTTTCACATTTAAGTCCTTCTTTGTTTGTTCTTCACCTTCATCATTATCTGGCTCTTTGCAGGTGCGCTCCCTCCTCCAGATCTCCTCAGCTTCCTCGGGATCCAGTCTCTCCCCTTCTGACTCCAGCTCCTCTCTCCGCTCAGACCCAACGGTCCCACTGTCACAACAGTTTTCTGTCCCAACGATGGAGGGATCTCTGTGTCTTAGAGGTGAAGACGAAGCTTCTCCCTCCTCCAGCTGACTGTTGTCTTCCTCATTTTTAAAAGAAAGCTGAGGTTTCACAGTGTTAATCTCCTCCGTCACTGGGTTCGGTTCTTGAGGCTTAAACCTGCCAAAGTCTTCTTTACCCATGACCCCAGGGGCGACCTCCCCCGGCTGCCACCCTTCAAGGTGCTCCCTGGGACTGCTAAGCTGCTGTCTTCCTACTACCCAGCTGGACTCTGGGTCAGCAGTGCAGATGCTGCCCTCTACAGGAGTGGAGGAGGCAGCGCGGGTGGAGACGTCCTCGCAGCAGTTGGACACGACTGAGAAATCAGCAGGAGTCTGATTCAGGCTCTTTTCCTCTTCCTCAGGAGCCACTTCGCCCATCTCACTCTGGGGTTCTTCATCTGCTTCCTCTGCGCTTTCAGAAAACACACTGGCCACTGTTTCTTCACAGGAGTGTCCGGCTGGTTCTCTGTTGTCAGAGCCTCTGTCATGTCCTGGATTAAATTCATCAGTGGACTGAGCCGAGTGAACGGGGATGAAATTGTTGTTTCCTGTTTGTATTTTCATAATCTCACAGTCTGAATAGGCGCCCTTGCTGCAAGACGTTTGCAGCTCCTCATTGCTGCTGGCTTCTCTAATCTCCTCACCATCGCAGCCGCAGGGGGATTGTGGGTGAAAACGCTTAGATTCTGGGTCAAGGTCTGGTACAGCCAAAACAGAGTGAGAAGGCTCCAACTCACACGGGCCTCCCTTCTCCTCCTCCTCCTCATTCTTTTGCCTCTCCTTCCTCATTCCTTTCACCTCACCATTTAGCCTGTTGGAGACGTCTCTTCGCTGACTTTCGCTTCCCTCACCTTCGTCCTGGCTTTCCCTTCTCTGTGCTCTCTCTCTGCATTGAGTGCAGGTTTCAGGAGAGACATTGTGGCAGCAGCGGGGACTTCTGCATGCTCCCTCTCTCTCCTGTCTGGCTCTTCTACCATCCTGCTGCGGGCTGGGAAACTGTTTACTTTCCAGGCCTCCTTTGTCTCTCTCTTCCTGTGTTTCTCCTGCAGGATCCTCCCCTCTCCTCTGCGGCCTCTCTCTGCCCACGCCTGTTTTCTCATGGCCAGCTGCATTTCCGGACTTCCTCCATCTCCGGCCTGATCGCACTCTAACCCTGTTCGCTCCAGACTGTGCCGGCAGAGTTGGCCCATTGTCCCTCCTCCCTGCTGCAGTGTCTCTTCTTCCTCCTCCTCCTCCTCCAGTCTTCCCCCTCAGCCATCCTCCAACCACACTGGAGGCTGCACTGCTCGTCGCTCCGGATCCAGGCTTCGCTGTCGAGTACAAACAGCTTCCTTTCTCAGTCCGGAGAAAAAGGCATTGAGTCTGTGTCTTCCCGCTTCCCTCTGAGGTCTTCAGAGTGGCGACTGTTACCAGAGCGCCAATGCCAGGCTGTCTTGCATCCAGCCCTAAGGGAAGCCCGTACCCCATGCGACCCCACTCCCTGCTCAGGTAAACATCTGCAGGCCTGGGGCAGGAAGTCAAACTGCCACGGCCTGCAGGTGGAGCTGTTGGGGCTTGTCCTCCTCCCAGCAGACCACCGGCCTTACAGCGATTCTTAGAGCACAAGACCCAGGCTCTGAGGCCCCGGATGAGGGGCAGGTCTCCCAGGCCCAGCTCCAGTCTGCTGGGGAAGGGCAGAGAGGTTCTGGAGCACTTCTGGAGCATCTCCCGGGTGGAGCCCGTCACGTTCAGACAGGGGTAATTGTTGTTGTTATTCTGCTGAAGCATGATGCTTGTGGTCTGCCTCATCTATGTTTTAACGGATTGTCCTCACTTATCCTTAATCAAAATGCAGCCTGTCAGGTCCAGTTGAGTTTTCATTTGTGAGAGGAAACGCTGCCACAATCAAGGGTCTATTCTTGACTCAAAGCGTGACAGTGAAAAAGTGAGAAGATCTGAGTTTAGTAACACTACTCTGGCCATTGTGAAACAGCTGATAATAGTTGGCACTGGAAGAGAGGGACAGAGAGCTGACTCTCTTGTCAATGTCATGTCTTAACAGTTCATCCACACGACATCTGGGTTTTTGGACAGAAGACATGAAAAACAGAGTCAGTTGTTTTCTTCTGTTTCCCTTTATTGCTCAGTAGCGTGGAGTCTCCTGATGAAGAAAAGGAACGCCCAGGTCAGACGTCCAGCTGTCAGTGCTGATGATAGAGAGGATAATGGGATGTTTGTTTTTCTCCCAGACTGATGCTCAGCGACGCCGTCACTGTGGGCCGGCCTCGCGTCACAGTGGACTGACTCAGCTGTCACAAAACAACCTACAGAGGAGTGGGACAAAACAAGGAAATTAAAAATGAGAGTGATGGGCATTCATGAAAGAGAAGACCTCAGCAGTTAACTGTTTGATATGGTTAAAACAGCATCATGCCAGGAGAGGACACTATCTGGCTCTCACCTGCATTTGTCTTTACAGTAGATACAAAATTCTTTAAAAAATAAAATCAGCAGAGCTTTGGTTTGACTCTGGTTTACTGGATTACAGCTATCCTGTTTGTGGGGGTGTGAGCCTGTCAAAGGTCATATTGGAATCCAAGTGGCTTCTTTTCATCCAACTCCTACACAAACAGGCCTTAGTTTTCTACAAAAATGTGCCGTTCACACCATATCCAGCATGGTGCCAATTAGATTAGCTGTTGCATCAGCCGCACATTTATCAAATGGACCAAAAATGAAACACAGGTGGCCACAAACCCATAAATCCACTCCTCGTGCCTACACGGCTAAGGGTTTAAGTGACTTTAATAAAGAGCCTCATGCATGAGCGATAAAAATAGGTTTGGGCCACGCATATCGCACTTTTAGCCTACTCATATCAGCAGGCTGTGTACCACTGTGAGGCGGATGAACCACGTCAAACCACACACTGTACCAGCAAAACCAGTATCCTCAGCCAACATGCCCTGAGAGGACTAAAGCAGATCTGTTGTGTCTCACCTCAATCGATGCCTCGGTGTCACAGGTTCAGCCTTTAAATAAACGTGTCCTTTACCTAACGTGTCCCTGCTCGCTTATTGTTTACAGACGAAGCCTATCCATCCCTCCGCGGGCTCTGGAGTATCCTTCAGTGGGATCAGCGCCACCACATCCCTCCAGTCGGCCTGCACCACTGGCGCTACAGCGCTTCAAATCAGTCAGATATGCGTTCAGGTCTTTCCCATCGTCTGAATTAAAGCCGAGTGCAGCGCTGGATCTGTCCTCGGTGTCTCCCCCAACTCGTTCGGCCATTGCGCATCATCTCATCCACCGCGGCTCGGCATCACGCGCCGCCGCATCTTACCGCAGTAGCCTCCGGTGCTCTCAGCGAGCAGGATGACGGAGAGCTAATTTGACTTGCAGCCCACTCACCTATATGAGGGGGGATTGGTGCCTGTGAGAGGCAGGGAGAGGTGAGGCCAGCGGAAGTGTATAAGGGGTTGTTGATGCCACACTCTTACAGTAATATTGCTGCTCATGGACGTGCACAGACACTTCGGGGACAGGGGCCCAAGTGAGAAAGAGGGCTCCTCACACATTTTTTTCACCAAAGAAATATATTATATATATATATATATATAGGCTATATATATATATATATATATATATATATATATATATATATATTTCTGAATGAACATGTCTAAAATAAAAAAAAAAAACATAGCCTAAGTAAAAATAAGTAAGTAAAAAGTACTTTTAGACTCTTTTCAATCATTTTTAATTTTGATAGCCCTCGAATAGATGATATAGCTATGGCAAGAAATTGAAATGAAAGTCAAGTCAGTCTCATATTAATAAATAAATAATGTGTGTAGGGGTGTAACGGTAGCCTACCTACAAGTCACAGTTCGGTACAGGTTCGGTATAACAGACACTAATTGAATGTAGCCTAAAACTAAAATCTGTCTTGTGTTATAAAAGTAAAAAAAAAAAAAAAAAAAGAATATAAAATAGACCGAATCGCCTTGTTGTTTACATTCTACTTCCGGGTAGAAAACCAGCACGTAATTTGAATGAGATCAATTGTAACGAACGAGAGTTTAGCTCTATATATCATATTTTTCACGCCCTATCACCGTTTAGACAAATCTGAAATGATTGAAGAAACATTACTATTTCTGTGTGTGTGTTTTGTGTTGCTATGTGTTGTATTTATTCAGTTTGGGGGAATCACGGTGTCTAGAAAGCATCAATGGCTGCAGCTGACAGGGACAGCTGACGGCGGTAGCTAAGCTAACGGCGGTATAAGCTAACACCAGGACGTCAGCTGTTAAAACACTCCCGTTGTCGGACATGACATGAAACTACTCCAGTTAGCTCAATCATGTTATAACTAAGATATCTGCTGGAGAAAATATTGACTTCACGTTACATTTCAAACTTCATGAGATGTGTGTAGCCCTAAATGAGAAATTTTCTCCAAATATCAACTAAATAGACAAAAAACACACAAAATGTACAGAGCTGGAGCTGTTTGTCATTGTTTATTTATTTGTTTTGGGGTTTTTTTCTACACAGAAAACAGTAAGTGAGGGGGTACCCTCACTTAGTGTTTTTTTCCCCCTTGACTGGCGGCGCCCCTCCAGCAGTTGGCGCTCTTCTTATAAAACAAGAAACTAACATCAGCTACATAGTTAGTTTAGGCTAGATGCCAGTTGCTTTGTTGATGTTTCTGGTGTCTGTGTTTTTTGTCAAGAGGCTTAAAAGCAGCGGGATAAGTTGTTGCACACAACTTGTCTTTTTCCTTGCACCAGTGATTGACATATTGGGGTGAACGTGCGCTAACGTGTTTGATGCGTTTCTAGCGATGCATTGCGCATCCGTAAAATAGCACCAACGGACCTGTCCGGTGGACCAGTCGCAAGCTGCTTTACACAGTCTATGGTCGCGAGCCGTTGTGTTTCATTGAGAAGCCATGCGGGGACATAACTGAAGCAGGCAGGTCTCCTCTAACTTCACACTCTCATCACTTCACTTCTTCGCCTGTTATGACGGTTGCTGGCAGCTTTGGGGCTCATTACCGCCACCTGGATTGGAGTGAGGACTCAACTTTTTTTTTACGTTTTAAAAAAAATATTCACTCAGACGTATTCGTGCTGTGACTGTGTGCTCCGAACCGTGACCCTCATACCGTGACGGCACGGGATGAATACATACACCCCTAATAATGTGTCATATCCATCTCTCTCTCTCTCTCTCTAACATTTTGTATGGGATAATGTGTTTTTCATCCTGTTAAGTCAACTGGATACAGTACAGATCAAGCTCTGCAGTATCTTGCCTCTCTCCTTCCCTCGCGCTATGGCACTGTTTGCTCCTCATACTCCATTAATATCCCCTCACATACACTCACCCGTGTAGCCTACGTCGCACAGCATCATCACAGCAGCAGATGAGTGGACTGGGAACACACACACACACACACACACACACACACACACACAATGGGAAGACGTCATCCACCCCTTGAATAGTTCATCACTTTCTCCTCCAAAGTCCCTCCTCTCCAGGCAGCTTTCAATAGTACTCATTCATGTGTGCCGCTGTGCCTCTGATCTGCAGTACAGAGCTTTTCACTCTCTCACTTTTCTCTGCGACTGATTGAGGTTTGATCTAGAAGGTGAGACTATTATGTTCCTGAAATATTTTTGCTGTGCTGTTGTTTTCGCATTTGTTCTTAATTTACACGCTGCACTGTTTTTAAAAGTAGACACTTGAGGTTTTTGCTCAAAAATAAATACTTAAGACAAATGAAATCCGTCTTAATCATCACCTATGGGCTTCCAGTAGGCCTACTGTGTGGAGGTGCCTTTGTGACTGCTCCATGTTGCTGTGACTATACATAACTTCAGTTCTGCAAATTCATCAATTTGTTCTGTCACATTCAAGAGGTTCTACAGGAGTCAGCTCTGGAGTTCACTGAGCTCAACATGATGTTCAGGAAACCAGTCTGAAACGACTTTAGTTTTGTGATGTGGAGATTCATCCTGCAGGAAGTAGCCATGTAGCCATCAGAAGACTGGGATGAACATGGCCTACACATCATGATTGACTGGTATTGAGGCCAAAAGTGTGACAAGAAAGCATGGAGGAACCACATCTTCCAACCACCACCACCAACCATCTACTACCTCAGCACAAATCCAGATCCTTCAAACATTTTTATCTAGCTATACAGTAGCTCACCCATTTCTAAAGAGTGTGTATATGCATTACTATAGCTTTTCTGTCAGCTATAACCTTTCTGTCGCTTCTCCTCTTACCTCTCTCAAAACAGAGATTTTTTGGCACCAGAAGAGAAAAATCTATGGGCTATATTCTGCTTTCTGCTAACAGAGAAATAGATAAAGGATACAATTGAACCAGTGTGATCCTCATTTTAGAAGTGAAACCTTTTAAATGGAAAGTGACTTTTGTAAGAGTGTGAAAGTTAAGTTTTGGTCTAGATGTGCGAATGATTCAGACTGATGAATGTTGGAGGTGTATGCAAAAAATACCACTAAACAACAATAAGAGGACAGCTTTTACAATAATTTCAGACAAAACAATAGGTGAAGGTCAAAACAATAGTGAACAATCAATTCATTTTTGTGTGAATATCATTTTATTGTAACATCTTAACCAACAGCCTTTAATGCAGCTTTGACAAAAACACTTGTCACTGAAACTCCTTATCATCTAAAAGAAATGAAGACTTGTTTAAACCAGTAAAGTAAAAATCTCTATACACATGGATACTACTCAGTGCGTGTTACCTTGACATGTCACTATTCTCGCCCCAGCTTTTAAAAATCTATTTCTCACCTGCAAAACAGGCAAAGTGTTAAAAGTTGTTAATGTAAAAATGTGGGAGTGGATTTGTCAGGACCTCTACATGCATTTTATCACACGATTTCATTCCTTCTACCAACCAAGGAAAGTAAATCAAGTAAAAAGTGTTCATTCTCAAATGCTTCACATCCACTTGTATAACAGCGCTATAATTTTGAAAAAATGTGATCCTTTGCATCCTGTGAAGTAAGTGACATACTTCAGATATAGCAAGTTTATGGCTATGATTAATGTATCAAATCAGTTCTTTTCAAAAGTTTTAACTGTAGCTTATATTAGCACATTCATAGTGACAGTTACTTGTTTTCAAATGGTAGTTATTGCATTTGGGAGTGAAACTTGAAACTATAAAATAAATATCTAATAGACAGCACAACGCTTTTCTCCCTGCATTTCAAAGCAATTCATAATTTAAATGGAGGACACACTTTTTTGAAAAATTAGGAAAAAGGCACTTATTAAAAATGTTGTCATTAACCTGACATTATTCATTTCAACGTCTGTAAATTCTTCTGAACATCTTCAGAAATATTTACATAAGAAACTGAAGAATGTCAGATTATTAAAAACATTTTAATGAAAAAGAAAACATGCCTTGGTCCTCTTGTTCTTGATCCCCTCTTCTGCCTTTAGAGGACATATTCTGCTACATGATGGCTTGCCACTCCTTAGCCAGTCATTGTAGCAGCCTTAAAGTAACATAATTTTTAGTGGGATATTTTCAAATGGTTAGAAGAAAAAGGTCTATTGATTTACCTTTAAAACTCCTTTCACTTATTTTTTTAAAGCGCCTAACATCACAACATTTTTTCTCAGCATCAGTCAGGGTGTGTATCAAAGCCTCAGTCACAAAATATACAGTGGTGTCTTTTTCTGGCAGTGTACAGTAAAAACATAAATACAAAAATAGATTAGCAGCAGGTTGGCCTAAATGCTCAAGAGCAACCTGTAACCAGATGGTCACAGGTTTGATCCCCAGATAGAGTCCAGAGTTTCCTGCTCACGCACTGTGACTAGGGTAACAGCACGAGCAAAATGCTTATAATATAAAACTACGGCCGAAAATGAAAATAGGCCATCTTCTCAAATAGCTCACACTTTTCCTTCAAGACAAACAAAATAGGTTATCAAGTCAAAAAAATATAATTTCTACTCTTGACTCTGGCGAATATGAAAATAATTACATTTTGGATTGAAGGGCTACTGCTTCAAAAAAGCAATTATATAGTTATATTTACATAAATATTACTCTGGCCTGTATTGTAGTGGTTCAAAATGAATTATTTTGAACTAATTATAAAATCATGGTCAAATCCATGATGCTGATGTAATAAATGACTCATTCCAGCGCATTTTGAACACACAAACAACAATAAATAATGAAGCAATATGACATGGTTACATTCAGAGTCAACCCAGTAAAACCAAACAAAATCTGATAAATAACTTGGACTAAACTAACAAAATTTGTAGAATAACAAAAAACAGGCACATTGAAAAATGGAAAAAAAGGGAAATATATATTACTCTATAGCTGTAATAATGACAAAATTGCTGGTTAATGAAATGTAATTGTTTTTCATCACAATCATACTTCACTATTTAAAATATAAAATAAAGACTTTTCCTTAAGAGAGGTTTGTCATGTTGCAGTTAGCTTACAAGAATACTGCGACCTCGCCCAAGAAAAACATACAAATGAAAAGACATTTAAGATATCATTACAGCATCTTCAGTTTAAGTCTGACATCTCTTGAGTTGTTGTCATGACTGTCGAAGATTCACCTGTTTGTGTTTCTGTGGTAACTGTGCGCTGGGTGATTCTGGTGGTCTTGGTCACCATGGTGACATTTCCTTCCTCGGTGAATGAGACTTGGTGGTCCTCTGACATTTCTTGCGAGGTGAAGACAGGCCCTGAGGTGTGAAGGCAGAAAGAGCCCAAGACGTCGACCTCACCTCCAACCTCTCCCTTGCGCTGGGCTTGAGGAGAGCCCTCTGGGGTTATCTGGAGAAAGCCTGGGAGAGGAGGAGAGGAGAGGAAACAAGAACAGGCGAGTAGAGAAAGCAAGGGGGAGAAAAGGTGGAGTAATGAGGGAGGAGTGTAACAGGGGGAAAGGAAACTTAGCCTTGTGTAGTAGGGACAAGATAGGAGATTATGTATTAATGAATTATAGAACAAAAACAAAAATATAAAAGGTAACAGCAAGGACAAATTGTGTGGTAATTAAGTGCACATTGTGATGATAATATGGTAAAATAATGATAGAACACCGGTGTGAACTATTAAGTTCATACAATATCAACATTATTGGCAATTCTTAAAGATTTATACAATTATTCACCTTATCTCATACTGCACAGTCTGGAGAAACTTTTCTTTTCTTTTTTAAAGATGTAAAAGGTAAAAATGAACACAGTAAAGGCTGCACATTTACTGGAAAAGGAAGGTCCACAACTCAACTCCATTGTTTGCAACACTGGCCTGTGTTAAAAATCTGTATCTCTATAAACATGCAACTCAATCCATGAAATGCCTTGGAATCCATATCTCACATTCAAATTGAATTTTACGCCATTGTTACACAACATCAAAGAAGCTCCCACTATCCCTAATTGGCCACATTGCATTAAACACTACTCTCTCTGCCTGGTGGAAGGCAAATTAAATTCTCAACCTTCAACTCACCCTGTGTAGCTCCACTCCGGACACAACCCCATGTTCAAAATCAACAGAAAAACAATCCACTTTACATCATGGAAACAGAGAGGAACCAGCCGAGGGGACCTTTTCAGTGATGGCTCTCTCATGACCTTCGACCTACTGAAACAAAAATTCAACCTCCCCAAAAACTGCCAACTTCAATACCTACAGCTAAAAGAGACCATAGAAAAGTAAATGATATCCGCAGCTTTCATAAATCGACCTCATGTCACTCATGAAATTAAATTCACTCAAACCCAATAAACTTCTTTCCCAGATCTATAAACTGTTCTCACATCATGACAACACCACTTCGCTACCAACACATAAATGGACCTCAGACCTACAGATTCAAACAACACATAACAACACATTCACCATGTCATCCAACACTAACACAAAGCTAATTCAATACAAAGTACTACACAGAACACACATCACCATAAAATGCACCTGATGAGCCTCACTGATACCAACACCTGTACACACTGTCCAACCATAACTATGCACTCTGGTACTGCCCCCCAGTCAGACAATTTTGGTTGGAGTTGGTCATGGGAGAGCTATCCAAGATCCTCAGCCTCAGCATCCCACTCTCCCCCACCATAGCCCTGCTTGGTGACCTCTCCAAAACATCTTCAAACATTCATCCACAACAACCATTGCCAAAAATCATAATCTTACTCAATTGGAAAGACCGAACAAAACTATCAATAAAACATTGGTTCAATCTGCTAACCTACACTGTTAATCCTTTTTCTTATGTCTTATTTTTACTTATTTATTTATTTATTTTTATACATCTCTCTCTATATATTTTTCCTTTTATTTTCTTCTCTCCTCTATTCTTCTTTTTACTCCCAACAATTTCAACACCCCTCAAAATGCCTGCTCAATAGCCCTTATCACAAATTCCACTCCCTCCTTTTATTTTCTGTTCTGTCCTAGTTTGTTTGTTCTGTTGCCCCTTGTCCGATGCTGTTCTGTACTTGTCTAACTGTCTCGTAATGTGTGCATAAATGATTAAAAAAAAAACTGTATCTGAGCCTAAAGCTAAGAAAACCCTGGTTATTTTTGTGGGGATTTGACAAATTTTTTTACTGAAGGCTCAGAGGACATAACACAATGAATAAAAAAAAAGACACAATTCTCAATATTCACATTTATTCATCTATTGCCTCATAAAATGCTGGATACTATCAATTTCCATGTCTAATTCTTTTTCAAATATGCTGTTCTGTTCTGTTGTTATCCTTACCTGTCGAGTGAGGCTTCAGAGTGAACTTCGGGACCTTGAACCAGTGGGAGGACTCTCTTTCTTCAGAAACTTTACTTTTGCTGTCCACCTCACTCCAAGCCTGGACCTTTGTTGACCTGAACTCCATTGTTGAAACATCAGGTGACTCTGAGCTGTCCCTGTCCAGCATATCTGTTCTGGCATGAGATGACACCACATCCTTGGAAGTCTCCTCACTGAAACTTGTGAACATCTTGCTTGATTTTGCTTCAAAACCTATAGCATCTCCCCCGACTTCTGCTGCCGATGAACCTTTTCCTTTCACACTCAGTTCTGTGTCTTCCTCCCCAGTTACCATCTTGCCATATGGGCTTGTCAACTCCACCTTTGGAAGTTTGATTTTGCCACTGAATGTCCCTTTATCGTCCTTGGAGCCCTTGTGAGGACTTGCATTTTTTTCACCATTGAGACTTGAATCTTCACCCTTGAGGGTTACATCAAAGGACCCTGACTTGCCAGGAGAAAATGACACTTTGGGCATTTTCATCTTTCCTCCCTTTGACTTGTCTCCAGCCTCCCCCCCTCCCTCTGTGCTCACAGCAGCTGATTTATCTTTAGATTTCCCATAGTTTGGCTTAATTGTTATTTTGGGCAATTTCACTTTGACGTCTCCTGCCTCAGTCTCGGCAGTTGGCTCCTCTTCTTGAAACGCTGCACACGGAGAAGGTTTATCTATTTGTGGGGGATCTACCAAGACGAACACTGCTTTCTTCACTTTGGGCATTTTAGGACCCTCATACTGAATTTCTGCCCCAGAGATTCTTCCCTCGGGAGAGGACATTGCAGGTAATGGGACACCAAACTTTGGGATTTTGATTTTCTTGCCTTTTTCTCTTTTGTTATCATCTTCATCTTGAGATGTACCAATATCAAACTCTATGTCTGGGATCCTGGGAACTTTGATTTCTGGTGATGAGAGGTTACCCTCTCCCAATGGTTCTAGGTTTGCTGAATCTTGTTTGGTGTTTAGACTAACACCGGGTAATGTGACCTCTGGTACTAGGACATGAGTATGACCTTTTTCCTCTTTATGAGCATGGTGAGTTTCAACTTCAACTTCATATTCACATCCCTCTTTAACCAAGCATACATGTTTGACTTGTCCATCTAACTCCAAATTGCCACAGTTTTTGCAAGTTTTTGCCTCTGCTGTTCCGTGTTGGCCAGCTTTCTTTTTTGGCATTCCAATCTTGAATTTTGTACCTTTGACTTTAGGTCCCTTTACTTTGCTGCTGACTCCTGTTGTGAGATCTAAGTCAGGTAGTTCAACTTTCTTCCTGTCCTTCTTGCCCTCTCCTCTATGCAGTCCTATATCAAGTTCCAAGTCTCCTTTTGGACCTTTAATATCAATTGTTGGCATCTTAAGTTTCAGACCTTTGTGTTCTCCCTCATCATGCAAATGTGCTTCTGCATGGGCCTCTGTGTCTTGCTTAGACATATTGACTCCGCCCCCTTTACCCTTATTTTCAAATTTGGGACCATCAGTCTTTCCTTTTGGCAGTGAAATGTCTACTGAGGGCACCGGCATCTGTGACATTTTAGATTTGGCTCCCTCTCCCTCAATATCCAATTCTACTCCTCCAATTTTTCCTTTGGGGAGAGTGATGCCAACATCTGGCATTTTCAAATGAGGCATTTGTAATTTCCCTCCTCCATCTCCCTCCATTTCAACTTCTGGACCTTTAATTTTGCCTTTTGGGAGAGAGATATTAACACCTGGCATTTTGAATTTTCCATCTAAATCTCCCTTTATCTCAACTTCTGGAACTTTAACATTTCCTTTAGGCAGTGACATATCAATCGAGGACATGCTAAAGTGTGGTAATTTTCCACTGTCTCCTTTGACCTCAGCATCTGGACCTTCAATCTTTCCTTTGGGCAGTGAAATATCAAAATCTGGCATTTTCATGTGAGGCATTTTGAACTTCCCTCCAGTACCTCGTTCCATTTCGACTTCTGGACCTTCAATCTTTCCTTTTGGAAGTGAGATATCAACAGAGGGCATGCTGATGTGTGGCATTTTGAATTTTCCACCGTCTCCTTTGACTTCCACCTCTGGACCTTCAATATGTCCTTTGGGTAATGAAATGTCCAAATCTGGCATTTTCATGTGAGGCATTTTGAACTTTCCTCCAGTACCTCCCTCCATTTCAACTTCTGGACCTTCAATCTTTCCTTTAGGCAGTGAGATATCAACAGAAGGCATGTTGAGGTGTGGCATTTTGAATTTTCCACCTTCTCCTTTGACCTCCACCTCTGGTCCTTCAATCTTTCCTTTGGGCAGTGAAATATCCAAATCTGGCATTTTCATGTGAGGCATTTTGAACTTTCCTCCCTTACATCCCTCCATCTCGACTTCAGGACCTTCAATCTTTCCTTTTGGAAGTGAGATATCAACAGAGGGCATGCTAAGGTGTGGCATTTTGAATTTTCCACCTTCTCCTTTGACCTCCACCTCTGGTCCTTCAATCTTTCCTTTGGGTAGTGAAATAGCCATCTCTGGCATTTTCATGTGAGGCATTTTGAACTTTCCTCCCTTACCTCCCTCCATCTCGACTTCAGGACCTTCAATCTTTCCTTTGGGCAGTGAAATATTAAAGTCTGGCATTTTCATGTGAGGCATTTTGAACTTTCCTCCCGTACCTCCCTCCATCTCAACTTCTGGACCTTCAATCTTTCCTTTTGGAAGTGAGATATCAACAGAAGGCATGCTAAGGTGTGGCATTTTGAATTTTCCACCTTCTCCTTTGACCTCCACCTCTGGTCCTTCAATCTTTCCTTTGGGCAGTGAAATATCCAAATCTGGCATTTTCATGTGAGGCATTTTGAACTTTCCTCCCTTACCTCCCTCCATCTCGACTTCAGGACCTTCAATCTTTCCTTTTGGAAGTGAGATATCAACAGAGGGCATGCTAAGGTGTGGCATTTTGAATTTTCCACCTTCTCCTTTGACCTCCACCTCTGGTCCTTCACTCTTTCCTTTGGGCAGTGAAATATCCATCTCTGGCATTTTCATGTGAGGCATTTTGAACTTTCCTCCCTTACCTCCCTCCATCTCGACTTCAGGACCTTCAATCTTTCCTTTGGGCAGTGAGATATCAACAGAGGGCATGCTAAGGTGTGGCATTTTGAATTTTCCACCTTCTCCTTTGACCTCCACCTCTGGTCCTTCAATCTTTCCTTTGGGCAGTGAAATATCCAAATCTGGCATTTTCATGTGAGGCATTTTGAACTTTCCTCCCTTACCTCCCTCCATCTCGACTTCAGGACCTTCAATCTTTCCTTTGGGCAGTGAAATATCAACAGAGGGCATGCTAAGGTGTGGCATTTTGAATTTTCCACCTTCTCCTTTGACCTCCACCTCTGGTCCTTCAATCTTTCCTTTGGGCAGTGAAATATCCATCTCTGGCATTTTCATGTGAGGCATTTTGAACTTTCCTCCCTTACCTCCATCCATCTCAACTTCAGGACCTTCAATCTTTCCTTTGGGCAGTGAAATATCGAAGTCTGGCATTTTCATGTGAGGCATTTTGAACTTTCCTCCCGTACCTCCCTCCATCTCAACTTCTGGACCTTCAATCTTTCCTTTTGGAAGTGAGATATCAACAGAGGGCATGCTGAGGTGTGGCATTTTGAATTTTCCACCTTCTCCTTTGACCTCCACCTCTGGTCCTTCAATCTTTCCTTTGGGCAGTGAAATATCCATCTCTGGCATTTTCATGTGAGGCATTTTGAACTTTCCTCCTTTACCTCCCTCCATCTCGACTTCAGGACCTTCAATCTTTCCTTTGGGCAGTGAAATATTAAAGTCTGGCATTTTCATGTGAGGCATTTTGAACTTTCCTCCCGTACCTCCCTCCATCTCAACTTCTGGACCTTCAATCTTTCCTTTTGGAAGTGAGATATCAACAGAGGGCATGCTAAGGTGTGGCATTTTGAATTTTCCACCTTCTCCTTTGACCTCCACCTCTGGTCCTTCAATCTTTCCTTTGGGCAGTGAAATATCCAAATCTGGCATTTTCATGTGAGGCATTTTGAACTTTCCTCCCTTACCTCCCTCCATCTCGACTTCTGGACGTTCAATCTTTCCTTTTGGAAGTGAGATATCAACAGAGGGCATGCTAATCTGTGGCATTTTGAATTTTCCACCTTCTCCTTTGACCTCCACCTCTGGTCCTTCAATCTTTCCTTTGGGTAGTGAAATATCCATCTCTGGCATTTTCATGTGAGGCATTTTGAACTTTCCTCCCTTACCTCCCTCCATCTTGACTTCAGGACCTTCAATCTTTCCTTTGGGCAGTGAAATATTAAAGTCTGGCATTTTCATGTGAGGCATTTTGAACTTTCCTCCCGTACCTCCCTCCATCTCAACTTCTGGACCTTCAATCTTTCCTTTTGGAAGTGAGATATCAACAGAGGGCATGCTGAGGTGCGGCATTTTGAATTTTCCACCTTCTCCTTTGACCTCCACCTCTGGTCCTTCAATCTTTCCTTTGGGCAGTGAAATATCCAAATCTGGCATTTTCATGTGAGGCATTTTGAACTTTCCTCCCTTACCTCCCTCCATCTCGACTTCAGGACCTTCAATCTTTCCTTTTGGAAGTGAGATATCAACAGAGGGCATGCTAAAGTGTGGCATTTTGAATTTTCCACCTTCTCCTTTGACCTCCCCCTCTGGTCCTTCAATCTTTCCTTTGGGCAGTGAAATATCCATCTCTGGCATTTTCATGTGAGGCATTTTGAACTTTCCTCCCTTACCTCCCTCCATCTCGACTTCAGGACCTTCAATCTTTCCTTTGGGCAGTGAAATATTAAAGTCTGGCATTTTCATGTGAGGCATTTTGAACTTTCCTCCCTTACCTCCCTCCATCTCAACTTCTGGACCTTCAATCTTTCCTTTTGGAAGTGAGATATCAACAGAGGGCATGCTAAGGTGTGGCATTTTGAACTTTCCACCATCTCCTTTGACCTCCACCTCTGGTCCTTCAATCTTTCCTTTGGGCAGTGAAATATCCATCTCTGGCATTTTCATGTGAGGCATTTTGAACTTTCCTCCCTTACCTCCCTCCATCTCGACTTCAGGACCTTCAATCTTTCCTTTGGGCAGTGAAATATTAAAGTCTGGCATTTTCATGTGAGGCATTTTGAACTTTCCTCCCGTACCTCCCTCCATCTCAACTTCTGGACCTTCAATCTTTCCTTTTGGAAGTGAGATATCAACAGAGGGCATGCTAAGGTGTGGCATTTTGGATTTTCCACCTTCTCCTTTGACCTCCACCTCTGGTCCTTCAATCTTTCCTTTGGGCAGTGAAATATCCAAATCTGGCATTTTCATGTGAGGCATTTTGAACTTTCCTCCCTTACCTCCCGCCATCTCAACTTCTGGACCTTCAATCTTTCCTTTTGGAAGTGAGATATCAACAGAGGGCATGCTAAGGTGTGGCATTTTGAATTTTCCACCTTCTCCTTTGACCTCCACCTCTGGTCCTTCAATCTTTCCTTTGGGCAGTGAAATATCCATCTCTGGCATTTTCATGTGAGGCATTTTGAACTTTCCTCCCGCACCTCCCTCCATCTCGACTTCAGGAGATTCAATCTTTCCTTTGGGCAGTGAAATATTAAAGTCTGGCATTTTCATGTGAGGCATTTTGAACTTTCCTCCCTTACCTCCCTCCATCTCAACTTCTGGACCTTCAATCTTTCCTTTTGGAAGTGAGATATCAACAGAGGGCATGCTAAGGTGTGGCATTTTGAATTTTCCACCTTCTCCTTTGACCTCCACCTCTGGTCCTTCAATCTTTCCTTTGGGCAATGAAATATCCAAATCTGGCATTTTCATGTGGGGCATTTTGAACTTTCCTCCCTTACCTCCCTCCATCTCGACTTCAGGACCTTCAATCTTTCCTTTGGGCAGTGAAATATTAAAGTCTGGCATTTTCATTTGAGGCATTTTGAACTTTCCTCCCGCACCTCCCTCCAGCTCAACTTCTGGACCTTCAATCTTTCCTTTGGGCAGTGAAATATCCAAATCTGGCATTTTCATGTGAGGCATTTTGAACTTTCCTCCCGTACCTCCCTCCATCTCAACTTCTGGACCTTCAATTTTTCCTTTTGGAAGTGAGATATCAACAGAGGGCATACTAAGGTGCGGCATTTTGAATTTTCCACCTTCTCCTTTGACCCCCACCTCTGGTCCTTCAATCTTTCCTTTGGGCAGTGAAATATCCAAATCTGGCATTTTCATGTGAGGCATTTTGAACTTTCCTCCCTTACCTCCCTCCATCTCAACTTCTGGACCTTCAATCTTTCCTTTTGGAAGTGAGATATCGACAGAGGGCATGCTAAGGTGTGGCATTTTGAATTTTCCACCTTCTCCTTTGACCTCCACCTCTGGTCCTTCAATCTTTCCTTTGGGCAATGAAATATCCAAATCTGGCATTTTCATGTGAGGCATTTTGAACTTTCCCCCCTTACCTCCCTCCATCTCGACTTCAGGACCTTCAATCTTTCCTTTGGGCAGTGAAATATTAAAGTCTGGCATTTTCATTTGAGGCATTTTGAACTTTCCTCCCGCACCTCCCTCCATCTCAACTTCTGGACCTTCAATCTTTCCTTTTGGAAGTGAGATATCCAAATCTGGCATTTTCATGTGAGGCATTTTGAACTTTCCTCCCGTACCTCCCTCCATCTCAACTTCTGGACCTTCAATCTTTCCTTTTGGAAGTGAGATATCAACAGAGGGCATGCTAAGGTGTGGCATTTTGAATTTTCCACCTTCTCCTTTGACCTCCACCTCTGGTCCTTCAATCTTTCCTTTGGGCAGTGAAATATGCATATCTGGCATTTTCATGTGAGGCATTTTGAACTTTCCTCCCTTTCCTCCCTCCATCTCAACTTCTGGACCTTCAATCTTTCCTTTTGGAAGTGAGATATCAACAGAGGGCATGCTGAGGTGTGGCATTTTGAATTTTCCACCTTCTCCTTTGACCTCCACCTCTGGACCTTCAATCTTTCCTTTGGGCAGTGAAATATCCAAATCTGGCATTTTCACGTGAGGCATTTTGAACTTTCCTCCCGTACCTCCCTCCATCTCAACTTCTGGACCTTCAATCTTTCCTTTGGGAAGTGAAATATCAAAATTTGGCATTTTCATGTGAGGCATTTTAGTCTTTCCTCCTGTACCTCCCTCCATTTCAATTTCTGGACCTTTGACTTTACCTTTTGGAAGCGAGATATCAACAGAGGGCATGCTGAAGTGTGGCATTTTGAATTTTCCACCTTCTCCTTTAACCTCCACCTCTGGACCTTCAACCTTTCCTTTGGGCAGGGAGATATCAAAATCTGGCATTTCTATGTGAGGCATTTTGAACTTTCCTCCCTTACCTCCCTCCATCTCGACTTCTGGACCTTCAATCTTTCCTTTAGGCAGTGAAATATCAAAGTCTGGCATTTTCATATGAGGCATTTTGAACTTCCCTCCAGTACCTCCCTTCATTTCAACTTCTGGGACTTCAATCTTTCCCTTTGGAAGTGAAATATCAACAGAGGGCATTGTAGGATGTGGCATGTTGAATTTTCCACCTTCTCCTTTGACCTCCACCTCTGGACCTTCAATCTTTCCTCTGGATCCCTTAATTTCAACATCTGGTCCTTCTACCTCACCAGTCTTTACTTTGGGCAGAGATATGTCAAAGTTTGGCATTTTGATACCAGGCATCTTGAATTTGGAATCTCCAGCACCATCCATTTCAAGGTTTGGTGCATCAAAATCTCCAGATTTTACTTTTGGAAGAGACATATCTATTGTTGGCATTTTTATGTGAGGCATTTTGAATTTCCCTTCACCTCCTTTAATGTCTGCCTCCGGTCCTTCAATCTTTGTGGACTTTCCTTTTGGCAGGGATACATCTAAGTCTATTTTGGGAATGGAAACATCAATTGTTGGCACTTTGGGAATTTTTAGGTTTCCTTCATAACCTTTGATATCAGCCTCTGAGACATCAACTTCTGCTTTGGGGAGAAGAACTTCAGTCTCTGGTGTTTTGGCTGTTGGTAGTGACAACTCAACAGATGGCATTTTGACTTTAGCCTTAGCTTCATGGTCACCCTTTGGCCTTGATAAAATCTTTTCTTTGGAACCAAATCCTGGCATGGAGAATTTGGGTAGTTTCATCGTGACATTGGGTGCATGTAAGCCACCTTTCCCTTCCACATCTGCCTCCAATTTGGCATCAATCTCTCCTTCCGGGAGTTGGCCTTTTGGTGATGATATTTTAAACTTGGGGAATTTCACTTTGTATTTTGATTTATCATAATCTGGGCTTTCAACATTAAGTTCCTGCTGTGGAATGTCAATTTTTCCCTTTGCCACTTTAACACCCACATCAGGACAAGACACTGATGTATCTGCATCTTTTTTGGATATTCCAAATAAGGGAAACTTGATTTTAGGCTTTTTTATCTTAACCTTTCCATTTCCATCAAACTCTACTGATGGTGGCCTTATATCTCCTTTTACATTTGGTTGGCTGTGGGAAATATCTCCCTTGGGGATTTGTCCTGATATCTCCAAATCACCACCCTTCGACTTTCCACCAAACCTGGGAAAAGTAAAACTGGGGACTTTAATGGATACATCAGGTGGATCAAAGCTGCCACCTGAAGAAGGTCTCCCTCCCTCTGCTTTCAGAAGCTCCACCTCCACATCGTCTCCTTTTGGTTTTGTGAGGCCAAAGTCCAAATCCACCTTTGGAGCTGTGATGTCAACTGTTGGTAGTTTGACAGAGGGAAGTTTGAGAGATGCACCTGCACCTTCCACACCACCTGTCTCAATGTCCGTACTTTTAACTTTCAACTTGGCTGGTTTAATATCTCCTTTGAGACCAGACATCTCCAAATCTCCTGAAATGTCTGGACCACTGGTGTCCACTTTGGGTTTTTTTTCTTTCAGACCAGAAGACAGGCTGAGGTCTAAATCAAATTTTGGGAGATTTATGTCAATAGTTGGCATGTGGAGCCCACTACTCTTTTTACCATGAAAGTCAACTTTTGGCATTTCAAACTTTCCCTTTCCAGATGGTCTTTCAATATTGATATCTCCCTCCACTCTTCCCACTGGAACTGACATGTCAACTTCTGGCATTGCTGGTATCATTCCACCTTTCATCTCTGGTCCCTCCACTTGAATATTGCCCTTTGACAGGTTCATCTCTGGAAGTGAGTCAAATTTACCTCCCTTTATTTCAGGACCCTCAATACTGAGGTCAGCATCAGTCTGTCCTTTGGGGACTGAAAGGTCAATGTTTGGCATGTTGATTTTTCCTCCCTCAAGTTCAGGACCTTTTATATTAATCTCTGGTCCCCTAGCTTTCATTTTAGGAAGAGAGATATCAATAGAGGGCATGTGAAACTTACCCCCTTTCCCAGCATGTCCTTCAATGTCACTTTCACCTGCTGCTTTTCCTTTTGGGAGAGAAATGTCAATGTCTGGCATCTCAA
Source organism: Trachurus japonicus (assembly GCF_045865225.1). Classification (NCBI taxonomy): domain Eukaryota; kingdom Metazoa; phylum Chordata; class Actinopteri; order Carangiformes; family Carangidae; genus Trachurus; species Trachurus japonicus. The sequence goes on from NC_140919.1 coordinate 28,363,526, forward strand.
TCTTCCCTCCCTTCATTTGTGGGCCTCCTATTTTGGTATCACTTTCTGGGAGACTCACTTTTGGTAAAGACACGTCAAATTTTGGCATTTTAAACTTACTTCCCCTCACATCAGGGCCTTCAACACTAAACTCACCCTCAAGTTTTCCTTTGGGGAGTGAAATGTCAACAGTTGGCAGGTTAACATCTGGACCCTCAAGGGTGATATCCACCTCTGGAGACTTAAATTTTGGGAGTGACACATCCACATCTGACTTTCCTTTTGGAAGTGAAATATCAACAGTTGGCATTTCCATTTTTCCTTTCATGTCTGGTCCTTTCACATTGGTGTCAACTTTTGGGAGACTCACTTTTGGTAAAGAAATATCAAATTTTGGCATTTTGAATTTACCCCCTTTCACATCAGGTCCTTTGATGTGTGCACCTTTTACTTTGATGTCACCCTCTGGCAACCCACTTTTTATGTCAGGGCCTTCAACATCTAGGTCACCCTTAAGTTTTCCTTCTGGAAGTGATATTTCACCTTTAAATTCGGGTCCTTCAATATCAGCATCAGCTTCCTTTGTTTTTATTTTAGGAAGAGAGATGTCAAATTTGGGCATGTGAAACTTTCCTTCTTTATCACCATGTCCCTCAATGTCAATATCCTTTATGTTCCCTTTAGGGAGTGAAATATCAATGGTTGGCATTTCCATTCTTCCCTTAACATCAGGTCCTTCTAGTTTGACATCCCCCTCTGGCAGGTTCATCTCTGGAAGTGAAACATTAAATTTGGGCATTTTCAATTTGCCTCCTTTTACCTCAGGACCCTCAATACTGAGGTCAGCATCGGCCTTTCCTTTGTGGAGTGAGAGGTCAATGTCAGGCATGTTGATTTTTCCTCCCTCAAGTTCAGTATCTCCTGTGTTAAGCTCTGGTCCCCTAGCTTTCATTTTAGGAAGAGAGATGTCAATAGAGGGCATGTGAAACTTGCCTCCTTTTCTAGCATGTCCTCCAATGTCAGTTTCTCCATCAAGTTTTCCTTTGGGGAGAGAAATATCAATGTCTGGCATCTCAATCCTCCCTCCTTTAATGTGTGGCCCTTTCATTTTGGTATCACCTTCTGGGAGACTCACTTTTGGTAAAGACACATCAAATTTCGGCATTGTGAACGTACCCCCTTTAACATCAGGGCTTTCAACACTAAACCTACCCTCAACTTCTCCTTTGGGGGGTAAAATGTCAACAGTTGGCAGGTTAACATCAGGACCCTCAAGGCTGATATCTACTTCTGGACACTTAATTTTTGGGAGTGACACATCCACATCTGATTTTCCTTTTGGAAGTGAAATATCAACAGTTGGCATTTCCATTTTTCCTTTTATGTCTGGCCCTTCTACATTGGTGTCAACTTTTGGGAGACTCACTTTTGGTAAAGAAATACCAAATTTTGGCATTTTGAATTTCCCCCCTTTCACACCAGGCCCTTCAATATTTATATCACCCTCAGTTTTTCCTTTAATGTCAACAGTTGGGATAATGACTTTCCCTCCTTTAACATCAGGACCTTCAAGGCTGACATCTACATCAGGGGATTTTGTTTTGGGCAGAGAGAGATCGAGTGATGGCATGTTTAGCTTTCCACCTTTAACTTCACTGCCTTCAACATTTATCTCTGGTCCCTTCACTTTCATTTTAGGAAGAGAGATGTCAATGGAGGGCATGTGGAACTTGCCTCCTTTACCAGCATGTCCTCCAATTTCAATTTCTCCTTCTGCTTTTTCTTTGGGGAGAGAAATATCAATGTCTGGCATCTCAATCTTCCTGCCCTTGATGTCAGGCCCTTTCAATTTAACATCACCCTCAGGAAAATTTACCTTTGGTAATGAAATGTCAAATTTTGGCATTTTTATCTTCCCCCCCTTCACTTCAGGACCTTCAACATTTATGTCACCTGTGATTTTTTCTTGTGGAAGTCCAATACCACAGGATGGCATGTCATTTTTCCCATCTTTTCCAGAGTGAATGCCAATATCGATATCTCCCTGTGCTTTACCCATAGGAAGTGAGATGTCAAGTTTGGGCATTTCACACTTTCCACCTTTGACTTTGGGACCTTGAAAATGAACATCTTTGATTTCTGGTCCCTCAATATTTGTGTCACCTTGCTTTGATTTTATTGTAGGCAGAGAAACATCAATTGAGGGAATATGAAAATGTCCTCCTTTGCTTGTAGTTTCAGTGTCACTCTCTATTTTTCCTTTTGGAATGGAGATGTCAACCGAGGGTCCCTCAAGGCCAATATTTCCCTCAGGCATCTTCGTCTTTTGTAGGGATACATCAAATGTAGGCATCTTAAACTTGCCTCCTTTTCCTGAACGTCCTCCAATATCTACCTTACCCTCTGCTTTTTCTTTTGGAAGAGAGATATCGATTGTAGGCATGTTAATTTCACCTCCTTTCATTCCACTTCCCTTTAGGTACAAATCTGCTGTTGGAGGTTTAAACTCAGGACTTTCTATGACAGCGCCTCCTCCTTGGGATTTCATCTTTGGTAGCGACACATCAAAAGAAGGCATCTTGAGCTTTCCTCCTTTGATTTCAGGTCCTTCAACATCAGCCTCTCCCTCCTTGGTTTTCATCTTTGGGAGTGAGATGTCAAAAGAAGGCATCTTGACCTTGGACATGCTTCCACAACTGCCCTCAAGCTCCAAGTTGTCCTCTAAGTTTTCCTTTGGAAGTGAAAAGTCAACATGGGGAAGATCAGGGCATTCTAAATTGACATCTTCTTCAGGTAGTTTCATTTTTGGGAAAGAAATATCTACAGAGGGCATACAGACTTTGCCTCCTTTTACTTCTCTGCCATCAATGTTGAAATCTCCCTCTATGTTTCCTTGAGGAATTGAAACATCAGCATCATGTATATTGAACTCTCCACTTTTGAATTTAGGTCCCTCCAAAACAACCTCTCCCTCAGGTGACTTGATTTTTGGAAGACCTACATTAAATGAAGGCATTTTAAACTTGTGTCCTTTTCCATCTATATCCACCTCACCCTTTAATTTACTTTCTGGTAAAGAAATATCTACTGATGGCGCTCCAGTTTTCCCTCCTTGCAAGTTGACCTCAGCACCAGATGTCCCCATCTTGGGAAGTTTAACATCAGGTGAGGGTATTTTAAACTTCCCTCCTTTTAAAGATGGACCCTTCATTTCAGTGTCATCTTCTATCTTTACTTTAGGCAGAGATATATCAATGGACGGCCCCTCTATGTCTATGTGACCTTCTGGTTGTTTAAGCTTTGGTAAAGAAGCATCAAAGGTAGACATTTTGATTTTCCCTCTTTTCCCATGATGTCCTTCTACTTCAATGTCTCCCTCCATTTTGCCTCTGGGCAGAGAAATGTCAGGTGTGGTCACATCAATTTTACCTCCTTTTACTTCCGGGCCTTCAACATCTACTTTCATCTCACCTGTTTTCATCTTTGGGAGGGAGATGTCAAAAGATGGTGACTTGAATTTTCCTACTCCCCCTTCGATGTCAATTGTTTCTGCTTTGCTTTTGGGAAGGGTCAAGTCTACATTTGGCAACCTGAAGCCTCCTTCCATCTCATGTCCTTTTATATTTGCTTCTGACTGATTTGCTGTTGACATCATTTTTGGTAATGATATATCAAAATCAGGCATTTTGAACTTCCCATCACCACCGACATAATACTCCATATCCACATTTCCACCTTCTGGGCATTCAATATCCTCAGGTGATCCGATCTTTGGCAATGAGATATCAACCTTTGGCATAGAGATTTTGGGCCCTTTAAAACTGCCCTCCACCTCATCAGGAATTCGTCGTCCAGTGTCCATTTCCAACTCTACATCAGGTACTGAGATGTCAATCGCAGGCATTTTGATTGCTGTCTTCCTAACTCCTTCATGCTCCTTCATTGATATGTCAGACTTTCCCTTCATTTGTGGTAAAGAAATATCAAAAGAAGGCATTTGAAGAGATGAACCTTTTCCTGACAGATCACCCTCCATCTTTAGTTTTGTTATATTTGCTTCAGGGGGACTAATCGCCCCATCTCCTTTCATTTCTACTTTTGGAGGTGTGATGTCAGCATGAGGCATTTTCAGGGCATCAGTTTTTATTTTGATGTCGCCATCTATTTCATCTGAATGACGTGAGAGTCTAACTTTTGGTAGTTTCAACTTTGGCATTCTGAGCTTTGCATCTCCTTTGACTCCTTTGTTATCAGGTTTTCCAACAGCCACATCAGCCCCTCCTTTGATGTTTGTTTTAGGAGCTTTTATTTCTGCCTTTCCCCTCACCGAGGGCAAAGATGCCTCAGCTTTTCCTGAGGGGAGTGCAAACTCCACATCAGGTGAGTTATCACCTGATAAACTGAACTCCACTGATGGTGGCTGGATGTTCACATCTGGAGGCTTCAGCTCCACAGATCCAGTCTCTAAAGCTGAGCCTGACTTTACTTGTTTGGTCTTAGGAAAGGCGATTCCAAACTTGTGTCCTTTTTCTTTTGTTCTTACTTTGGCTCCAGGCATCTCAGATGGAGAAATATTCACTTGTCCCTCAAGTTCTGCTGATTCCACTTTTCCTCCCCTTGCTTTCATATGAGGAAACCTGGGAAACAGTGTATGGAAAAGAAAGGATTGTAAAATAGCCAAGAAAAAAAAGTTACATTTAGTTTAATCAGGGGTGCAAACTCATCAGGGGTAAAAAAGGTGACAAGATACTGACCCCCTAGGTGGGTCCGGGGGCATGTTCCCCCGGGAATTTTTTTTAAAAACCAACTTTAAAGGTGAATTTACAGTCAATTTTAGCCTGAGACTAGGGTCCAGATTTGCTCAGGTTTACACTTTAAACAACTCATTTTTATGTAACAGGCGTTACATATTTACTAGGGGTAAGTTATCTAACAAATGCTGAGAACAATTAAGGGCCTTTCACACCGAACGCGGTATGCGCTGCGCCCACCGCGAGGTACAGCGCAGACAGGCGCAGAGCAGGGCGGCAGCGCGTACACATATGGCGCGAGTTGCTGAGCAACCGAACAAATAAGACAGGATTTGGGGGGGGTATATGCAAAGATATGTTCGCCAGGAGCTACAAAACGACCACTTCCAGGTGAACTTTAGCATCAGGCTGAGCAGGGAGCAGTTTACCAGCCTGTTAGAGAGAGTTGGTCTGATCCTCAGGAGGATGACAACTCACTTCCTGCATCCCGTCACTTTAACTGAACGTCTGGTCGTTTGTTTTCTCTCTGCAAGCGGCTGATTTTTTTTCAGACTCCACTACATCCTCTCCTATTGGACGCGCCGAGATGTCGTCACAGCGCGCTGCGCCCAGATTAAACATTTTTTAATTCGGGCGCAGCGCGCCGCCGCGGAATGCGCCCACCTCGCGTGCCGCTCAGCTCGGCGCAGAGCCGTTCGCCGGTGCGCCGCGGTAGCACGTACACAATGAATGGGTTTGCTGCCGCCTTCCGCCGCCTGCCGCGTTCGGTGTGAAAGGCCCTTTAGATATTTACTGAAATATATAACCTATATTTATAAATTGTGGTTCTTACAAAAAATTATATCTTATAAAATATAAATGCTAAAATGTCTCTTAAAGCTCTGCCCCTTTAATTAGTGCATACTAAATAATTTAACTTTAGCCTACTACTTTTACAACCACATTATTTACCAGCAACATAAAGTGAAACAGAGGCAGAGGTGTCCTGCCACAGTCAGTCAACCTCCTCCTCCTCCTCCTCCTGCTGCTGCTGCTCAGGTCGTGCTGCAGCGCTAATAAATGCTAAACGCGCTAATCGCTAATTGGTCGCGATCGCGATCATCACACACACGGTCCCATACAGCACCTATACAACGCTGCTGGCGCATCTTCTAGCTCCGACTCTTTCACTCCCCATGCTCACAAACGTTTCCACAAGTGACCAGCTGATACACTGCTCTGCTTCTTCTTCTTGTTTACCCATAGCAGCCATGCTACGCTATTTCTTAGCACAGGCATGTTTAGATGTCGCACTGTAGCCTACAGCCCTGGGTTACACGAATCACACAATGACCCATTTGGGATCCAAAACGGCGAATTTCGCCGAAAGGTGACAAGTTTGCACCCCTGTTAATACTACATAAACATAACACAAATAAGGCCAACCTGATCTTCCTCTTTGCCTTTCCCACAGCTGCTGTTCCTCCAGCTCTTTCTACTTCAGCCTTTGCACCCCTCTTTTGTTTGAATTTGGGGAGAGAAAACTCCACATCCACATCACTCATATCCAGTCTGGGTGGTGTTCCTTCTATCACCAGCTCCTCTCTGCGCTTCTCTTTCAGCCTCTTCAGACCAAAACGACCACCTCTTTTCTTCTTGGCCTTGAACGGTTTGGTACCCTTTACACTCTGATATACACACAGACACATATTAATGGTTAAGAACTAAATGTTATTTATAGAGTACACAGCTGACATGTAGTTTGAGTTGCAATTTAATTTAAAAGCTGTAACAAAACCCCTATCAAGGTTGTTGGATATGAATAAATTACCAAAGCCTAATTATACTTCTACAATAACAAAATAACTAAAAACTAACTAATCTACAACTACACAAACAATTTAAGTTAGAGATTACATACCACATATGAATACACTTTTTAATGAATTACCATTTTGGCCATCTTGGCTTTTGGACCTTTGACCTCGACACTGGACACTCGAGGCCGCACGCAGACCTCTGCTCCAGGGATGGTCCTTTTCAGTTGGAAGCTGACCTTATAAGGCTCTGCACACTGAAGGATCTTCAGAGCATCTTCATACCTCACATTGTCAAAGTAGACCTTGGCACTGAGCAGCTGGTCACCTTCACACAGAAAACATCATGAACAAGTGAGTCCACTGTAGAAACCTACAAATAAATTATTTTCTATACTGCGATACATACATGTATGTATGTATTATTAAAGGGATAGTTCAACATTTGGGCAAATTGGCCCATTGCCATAATCGCTAAAATCATAGCAGTAGGTTTGTTACCTTTATTTGTCGGTGTAAGCTATTTTTAGAACGGCGGAGCAGAGCAGCAGGCTGCTCAGAGCTACACTATGGAGGCTAAAGGAATTTGGATTATATTATTTAAATTTACGTTGTAAGGAGCATGTTCCTAAGTTGAATCAGATGTGATTGAAGGTACCTTGCTGTAGACTGAGATGTTTGGCAGCTGGAGAGTCTTTGAGGACGTCCTTAACAAAGATCCCTCGCTCTCCTCCACCAGTAACACTGTAGCCGCTGGCTCCAGCCTCTGCCTCTGTCTCCACCACGATTTCCACTGTCTTTGTGGCTTCCTCCCCACTCTAAAACACAGACAGCCAACTTTTAATATCACAGAGATGAGATAGGACAACAGCAGGCATAATATCAACGAGATTTGCATAGTTTTAAATACACAAAGGCTTGGGCTCTGTTTTAAATCTTGTTTCACTTGCTTCAGTGAGTGCTGAATTTACTGTACAGTTATTTGTCATTTCACACTTCACTTCTGAATCCATTTGATCCATTAAACTGTCATTGAGGAAAGGTCACTCCATTCTGGGACTTCATCCAACTAGAAATATCTCATAGGCAACTCATGCTGGAAAAGGTGAATAATTCGCTGGAATGACTTTGTGTTCAAGTGTGCATCTTCATCTGTACCCCATTCCATTAATACTTTATGGGGAATAAACAAATTCAATAACCACAGACACAAACAAAGATAATTAATTTTAGCCTGAGAAGCCAAAAATCACATTAACTGTGTTTCATCAGATTCCAGCTTACTGTCTGTTCTTCTGTGGCATCTGAGTCCATCTCTGGTTGGGCCAGTTGGCAGGTTGACTCTCTTAAGTGACTTCTCTTCTGACTCAGCACCTGTTTCAGCTCTGCATGAAGCTTCTCCTTCTGCACCTGGAGACAATACAGATGACAGAAAGTGAGATGTCTGCACTGTAGTTATATACATTGCTGTTCACTTACTTTTATACAGTGTCTGATGGTGTATATTTATCTAGGGAATTTGTATTGTATTTGTATTATTAGCTGTCATAAAGATGCTTCATTTTAATGTTTTTCTTTAACTGTCTGTTAACTGTCGTTCCTGCTTGAGGCCAGGAGGTGTCACTGTGTCTGAACAAGCAGCAGCATTGTTTTGTTTTCTGAAACTCTTAAAGTTGCTAACGTGCTACTTTTTAGTCCACAAATATGGGTCAGTGTTTACAGAGTCCCCAACACCTGAGGCCAGTTTTGGATTAGCCACAAAAATGTTTATTGTTGTCGACCAGCAGCTGGCGGTCACCTGCTGCTGCAGCATGAAAAGGCCATGATTGGCATGTGTGCTGAGCTGGGGCAAATGAAAGGTTGTTTATGTGAGGGCCAATGACCTCAGCAGATCAGGCCTGGACTATTGTAAACCAGTTTGAATGGGCCTGGTGGCTGCAGGTTCAGGAGGTCGATCACAAAGTTGCGTTTTCATCTCTAAATATATCTGAGTAACAACATAGCTCATAAATATGTCACTACGAGATGGAGGTCAGTGTTGAAGGTACACAGAGTTCAGATAAAGTGAATCAGAGTCTACAACCAAGCTAGCTGATCTGTGAGGCTGTGACTCGTAGTACTCTGAGCTAACAGACAACAGCGAATCTTCATACAGCTCATCCATTCAAAATTATATCAAAGCTTCCGGTGAAGCGACTGATGGAGTAGGTCGCGCCTTTCTGAGCTCCTGCAACAACCTTCACAAATTCTATTTAAGGCACACTTGTATCTTTTTCCGTCTTTTTTCGGTGTGTTTTCCCCACCACCATAATCTCAATTCAACGCCGACCTCTTACAGATCAAAATGCCCCCAAAAGCTAAACCACCTATACAACCACTGCGGCCTACTCCGCCCGCCGCATCCCCGCCTCGTAGTGGCTCCCCCTCCTGCTCGAACGGAGCCGCAGGAGGCACTCGTCGCCCCAACTTTAAGGCCGAGCTGCTCTCGTCACTCTGCGTCGAGATGGCGGCTATTTTCAAAACCGAGCTTCAAGCGGCCTTGACTGAGAATTTGTCAAACATCAAGACTGAGCTACGTGCAGTGAAGTCGGAGTTATCTGACAGCATTACAAACATCCAGTCTGATGTGTGCGCTCTGAAGGGCACCGTTGGTGAAATGGAAACATCGCTTTCCTCCTGCACTGACGACATCTATTGGTTGCACTGTAGAGCCCTTCTCAATCTTTTTAAGGTGCTCTTCCATTTTTACTGGGATTTCACGATTGGGCACAGAATTTAAGTTATCACTTTATGCTGATGATTTATTGCTGTATGTCTCAGATCCTGTCCTTTCCATCCCAACAATTTTATCTACTTTTCAGAGATTTGGATCATTCTCAGGCTACAAAGTAAATATCTCTAAAAGTGAAAGGGGGGTGTTTAGCTCAGTTGGTAGAGCACCCGCCCTCCACAGTTAAAATTTGGTATCAATATATAAAAAAAAGCAGCATAACTGAGGATGTGCTCCTTTAAATGACAAGCGAGTGTTTGTTTGTCACATGCAATGAAGTCTCTGCTCCCTAAGACCTGCATCTTTGCTCTGTATTAGCTGAATGGCAGAGTCAGTCGCTGCCAAGATCACAACAGTGGAGCAGCCTGCTCTTAGCTTAAAAGAAACATTCTGCACATAGATGCCACTAAATCCTACACATTGTTGGATTTAATGGACTAACGTGACCATACTATATATACATATTTTATTTTTGTATGTACATGCATACATATAAACACACCACTTGTGAGGCTAAAGGCGGGTCAGAGGGGCATGGAGCAGACTGGAGCCCTGTGAGGGCCAAGCCTTGATAATAATAATAATAATAATAATAATAATAATAATAATAATAATAATAATAATAATAAGAGCTTTTACGGATGCTCAAAGACACTTTACAGTTTAATTTATTTAACTGATGGTACAGTACAGGCTCTACAGGTGAGCCATGGGGCGCACCTGCAGTATAGTATCCATGCAGCTTTGCATATGTATTGCAATGTGAGTATGTGGCTCACCACTCTCTCAGGGCTCTCCTGTTCGTCTGTGGAGGCGCTGTGGTGAGGATTGCGTTGTGGGGCAGTGGGGGATCTGTTGGAGGGGGGCGACCGCCTCTTGTCTTTTACCTGCCCACAGAGAAAGAAGTGTTAAATCACTTTGAAATGGCTCATGTAGCAGATTATTGCCCCTCCAGAGCAGCTCTGCACTGCAGCCTGTGGGAGACTCCTGTGGGAAAATCTAAAGAACATGAGGTTCGTGATGTGAATTTTCTCAGTTTCATTTAACAACTACTGACATCCTCGGCTTTCAACCCTCCAGCTCCAGTGAAGCTGCTTGATAGAAGAAAACTGGTGGATATACAGTGCGCATGTGAGGCTCAGCTTTCAAGCTGTGGGTTTGTTATACTCTGCCACTCTGTAGCCTATGCTGATCATGTGTTGCTACCACCATACTCTTAACTTGAGGATGTGTTTATCACAAATAGGGATGCAAATTATCGAGTAATTCATTAATCGATAGTTGATAGACCTTATCGATCGATGATCGATTAACTGATAAGCGGCGATTTTCCTGAGAACCTAAATTTAAGAGGAAAATTTAAGCTCAACATTCCTTATAGGACTTTACACTAGTATTTGTTTAAGTAACACGTTATTTAACCTTTAAATAATGTTGAGGGTCCAATGTGACCCATTTTTATATTTAGGAACAGTAAAAACACCCTAAACATTTTTCCATGATTAAGTTGAACTTGTTCTTGACCAACACAATACAGATTAAATGGTCTTTCCTGCCACTACACTATGATTACTGTATTTAACTAGGCTACTTAAATCACAGTAGCATAAACTGATTTGTTGAACTCAGCCTGATGTAAACATTAATAAAACTCAGTAACCAATCACACAGGCAGCTCCATGTTGTGTGTGATGTTCAGGGACAGGTCAGGACAGTCTGAAGACAGAGAGCTCTGAGGTTGAAGTCCTATCATAATGAGATGAGATGAGAGACACCTGTGACTGTGACAGGTCTGTAGCTACGTCTTGACCACATGTCAGCTGTTCAGCTGCAGCAGAGGAAACTTCTCCGCGTCACCGCGACGAGCGCTTTAAAAAAAAAAAGTTTTAGGCTAATTAAGCTCCGGTAGCGACCGGCTGATATACGGGAGGATACTGTAAACCAGCGTGGGTCCGGTGTGTTTATCAAAGCTTGGTCGCCATGCTGAGGCACCGGGTCGGTTTGAGCTGTGTTCAGGCTGCATTAAAACTCCTCAGGCAGCTCCGTGTCGGCGGCTTTTTGACTCGTTACACACTGGTCTCTGTGTGTTAGCGATGGTACAGCCTGAGTCCCGTATGCTATAGCTACAATAGGTAACAGTGTTGTCTCTTTTCACCTCCTCTCCCTCTCTCCCTTGTGTGCTGCAGTGCGCTGCACACGTTTACACAGAGGATCCGCTACATTATGTCAGCTTTGCTTGTTTTCATTTAACAGTAAAGCTTGAAAAGGATCGATTAATTGCAATTAATTTAATTTAATTTAATCGATTAAATTCTTATCGACAATTAATCGATAGTCAATTAATTGTTTACATCCCTAATCACAAATCTAGACTGAACTTCAGAGCACTGAGACAGGGGAAAATCAAAATGTGGCTTTTATGTCTGAGGAGACTAAATACATCATTAACACTCCATGTTTTCTTGTTTTTGCTTTTTATTGTCTGTCTTTGTGTCTAATGCAACAATGTTTTTCAACTGGAATTATTTTAGTTGGACTCAATCATAATGAGGTGGCTTCAAGCTCTTCACCTCTTAACTTCTTTCTGGAGGAAACATGTCATGATCCGGCCTCCCATTTCTCCTTCCTCTACTCGCTTCAGAAACTCACACCATCTTGTAACCATCTTGTAAAAACATCCTGTTCCAACACTTCACCTGTTTTCAGACTGTTGTGACCTCTGACAAGACATCACACGTTTCCAGTGCAAACTGTGAGCTAAATTTAAAATAGAAAGTTACCCAATTTTGTAAATACATATCGTCCTCATTTTAATCCCTCTTACGGTGTGATCACATCTGTCACTATGAGAAAATTAATAAAAAACATACAGGTTGTAATAATCTTACTTGTTACATCTGCTCACACAAACATTCAGCAGCCAACATGATTTAGCTACTTGTTTATGAGGTGGAGGTGCACCGGCAAAAATGTCACACAACTCTCTTCATGAAGGGAAACAATGCACTTTACTTCAACACATTAGATTAGAGCACTATAATGTCTTCAGCAAAGTACTGTAAATTACTGTGCTGCAAAACAAATATGTGTCAACACTCGTTTCTGTGATTACATAAAAGAATCACTCCACTGAAAGTGCTGTGGGACAAATGGTGCTTTTAGAAGCGATTGACAGCACAGAAATAAAACGTGCTCCATCTCCATCCTATTGAATACTGATGTAGTTTTGCTTACTCTGATGTCTTAGTTATTGTAGTGGTTGTGGTCTGCTTTACTTACGGCCGGATCTCTGGTCTGACTGCAGACATGGCTGTCCTCTTGGTCTCTGTCAGAGTCTAAAACATAAAAAACAACATTTTTGATTGTCACAGTGTTACTTCTCACTGCACATGAACATCTGGTTCAGTTAAGCAGAGACTGCAATTACACAGGGCAGCGTCTACTGGCTTTTTCATCATTGAGGGTCTTGTCAAGCAATGAAAAACTAAAAGGAATGAAAAGCCATTTCCCGAACTAGCTAAAGGAGTTCAATGGATTTTCTTGCAGATAAAAGCAAATAAACATTAATTCAATGAGACTAGTCTTGTTTGTTCAATCCAGGAAACAAATTAAAGACAGAAAATTAAGTAGAAAGACAGAGATATCCAAGCAAATGGGTTCACATGAATCTCTTCTAATTTATTTTCATCTATCACTTTTCATTTCATTTATTTATTTATTGAGCAGGGACAGTGCACATTGATTAGCATGTCAGTTTTACCATCTATGCAAATTTTGCAGACCTTTAAATATTCACTTTTTAAATTTAAAAGTTAAAACTAAATAAAAGCAAATTCAGTGCATCTTTTTAATTAAAGGGATATTTCAACATTTTGGCAAATTCGCCTATTGCCCCTATAGTCCCTGTAGTTTTACCTTTAATTGTCGGTTGTTTTGAGATGAGCGGGGGGAGAGATGCGAGCTGCATAGTATTTCTACGTTTCCCTCATCAAACTAAACTACTAACTAACTAACTCCGGGCGGTGTTTAGCTCAGTTGGTAGAGCACCCGCCCCATGTGTAGAGGCTATAGTCCTCGCTGCAGGCGGCCCCGGACCCTCCCCTTTCCTGTCACACTCTGAGCTGTCCTATCTAATGAAGGCATGAAAAGCCCCCCCAAAAAAACAACTTAAAATCCAACAACTCCAAAACACTCTCATGGACAAGTTGTGACCTACACATTCACCATGCTATGAAATAATACGTTACGAGAGTGAGTTGTTCTCAAGGCAAATGCATTCAACCAAAACTACATTTCAGAAACGGCTGCTGGACGGAGTGATTTCAAAACTAAGTAGGCTAGTTCTGAGTATTTGCTTCATGTGTCGTAATGCTACATAATTACACGTTATTATTTCCTAGTGTGGCGAATGTCACAACTTGTCCACAAGAGTGTTTTGGAGTTGTTGGATTGTCTATTTAGTCTGATTAGGGCAACGTGGAATTACCATGCACCTCGTGTCTCTGCTCCACTGATCTCAAAACAGCTTGCACCAACAGTTAAAGGTAATTAACCTATACTCCTAAAACTAATTTGCCAAAATATTGAAATATTCCTTTAAACTTAGTGATATGCATATCACTGTCCATGCAGTGTGATGCCAGCCACTGACATGACTGACATGCCACCAGAACAGAACAGGAACGAATCGGGTGACAGGAAATTAATTCCAGTGGCGTTCTTCAGAAAGTGTAGCATCAGGTGTTCATGTCAACTTGTGCATATGGAGTTTAAGCATCTGATTTAGTGACATGACCGTCTGAGGCTTCTGGGGCGGCGGTCTTGAGATTCTTTCCGTGGTCTTGGTTGGTCATAACTCTACTACAGCCACACAGACCCGAATCATCTACACAGAGACCACACTCGCACACTTTCAGAAATACATTTATCACTTTAGTATATCATCACAATAACCACGAATCTGACTAATTACCATTTTAAAGTTTCACTAATGTGAAAGTTCAGCTGCATGTTGCTTCAAAAAGAGGAGAAAGAAGCAGAAGGAACAGGGCTGGTAAATAAGAGCAACTACTTGAGACTAAGAGCAGAAGTTAGCAGAAAATCCACAAGTCAAACAGCAGCAAAAAGCAGAAACCAATCCAGTATGAAGTCACCGTCACCAAACCAAACGTTGGTGCAAAGGGCAAGTTTTTTCAGTCTGTAATGCATCCTGTAAATTACAATGGTAAAGTATGTGGGTTTTTTTTGGCTAATGATAAGCTTCTTTATGGCACTGGCAAAACATTTGCTTTGATGTGTCTTTGCTGAAGTAGCAGCCTGGCAATAATTTTTCAAACAGATTTCATATTTGACAACCAGTCACCACAAAGGGATCTGCACGCTACAAGCAGAAATGATATGAGAGTTTGTGAGAGTGTATAACACAATACAATAAGATGCACATTCATTTTTGAAGTTTCATGTTTGGAAGGTTTAAACCATCATTCAGACAATACATGCAACTGCGCATGAGACGTGTGTGTTCAACAGCCAAAGAATGTGCTGGGAACTAAACAGCAGCTATGAGATGTACAACATGTCCACTGTTACTTGGCTGGCTACTATGCAAACAGTGACACCTGCACTGTGTCTCGTCTGTGGGAAGTATTTTAATACCCTAAAAGTAGTCACGGATTTAATGGAGGAGCTTTCTGAACACGCGGAAGCTCAGTGACAGCAAACCGTCCGTCCATCAGCAGCACAGCGCTGCTTGTTTGTGAATCACATGACTGAGGCCCCCTGCAATCTCATTCCTCACAGTCCTGCCTTCATGTGATCACTTTTTTTTTAACTGCCTTCGCTTTGCTGTGTGTGTATTTCTGTATATGCACGGAGGAAAGCCCATCTGAGTGTGTGTGTGTGTGTGTTTGTGGGGTGGTAGAGTGTCAGAGGGGATGTCATTCCTGTTTGGGTGGGTTGGTGGTATCTGGTGTCTAGCAGGTCACAGGAACACATAACACACATTCACTGCTGCTCTGCCTTCACTGTATTAGTCACAGAGCAGCAGAGACTGGCTTTACCGGACCGCTAAACATAAACTGATACACTCATTAGTGATGGGAACCAAGACACTGAATCTGAATGCTTGAGCCCCTTGATCACTCACTCTAGTACTGATATTGAGGAATAATTACACAATCATGTAATTATTATGTAAATGTCTGCTGATTATTGTTATTGTTATAAAAATAATAATACAATTACAATCTGTTTTAGGAGCACATCCATAATGTGACGTTTAAGTTTCAAAAAATGATGTTAACTGAAGCTAAATAATGAAATTAAACTGACGCTTGTGCAGGAAATCTAACTGTGACAAATATTGTTTGAAGAGAAGATTCATCTTTGGTCACACACTCACTGAGATCCAGACTTAACAACTGTTTTGTGATGAGTGTCAGACATTTTATCAGGTAGAGCAGCAACAACAGGTGCAACCACTGTGCTGCTGTGCTAATGGCTTGTGAATATATAAATGAGCAGCTGTCAGATCAGAACAAAAACGTTCCTGTTTTGTGTGCTTATACACTACTCACAAAAAGTTAGGGATAACTTAGAGATATGAAATTTCAGAATTCACCTAAAATGCACTGTAACCTTTACAGGTGAACTTTTAATGCACATGTCCAACTTTTCAGGGTTTCAGTATTTATAACATAACATAACAAAACATGCTGTTCTTTAACAAGGTGTCTAACAGCAAAAATCACATGCCTGATCATGAGACCAAGACAACATCTAACAGTCCATCAACAGTACCTGGACCATGTTGAGGCTTTGGGATGTTTTAGAGGGAAGTGTCCACTGAGCTCAGACTCAGAGTGTCATCAGCAGGTTGCAACAGAGACACAGAGAGACTGGAAGAGTCACAGAAAGATAGAGAAGTGGACGTCCTTTGTCCACGTGACAAGTTATTGAGGCATGGGCATTTTTTGTTGTGGTATAGCCACCACTGTTGTTAGCTTTTGTTTCAATAAATTGTTTGAGATGAAGAAATTACTATTCCGTACAACTAATTATGTCAGTATAAGGATAAGCTACAATTCAGCTTGTGTAGCTTTACACCTCACAGCAGATTTAAACTACAGCTCCGTGTGACAGCAGCAGGTGGAGTGGGTGGCACTCCCTGGACAGAGCACAGGAATGGGGGGCACGGCAGGAGGAGGAGGTGAAGATTTGAAATGCCTCGCAGCCCGGTCTTATTATAGATCAGAGTCACATCTGCAGGTCTCCACAGGCCCTGCACATGCCTGCACTGATCAACATGGACCCTCAGCCTCCTGCATATGTGGGTGTGGAGTAGTAAGTGGGAGGAACCTGCTGTATTTTTACCCACTGTTTAATGGGTGTCAGCATATAAACATATATTCTCCTGTACATTTCATAAACTATATTTATGATTTACTTTATGTTCAGTTACAAACATTACAACTTGATTACAGGCTGTGTGCATTTCTCTGTAAACTGAGCACTTTGACAGTATTAATAGGACCTACACCTGCTTTGTAATCACATGATAATATGGGACAATTAACTCATCATCTCAAATTAATCATTTATTAAACATAATAACACCTGAGGGGGAATGCAGTGGGACCATGTGAGCAGTAGATTACGTCACAGTGGGACTCTCCATCTTACTAATAGGTTGCAATGACCCAGCTTTATTTGAAAAAGCAGATACTCATGGTTCCCAGTAAGATTTTATATTGTTTCTATTTCTATTGTGGACCCTGTCACGACTGAATGGTTTTTATGCATTACCACTTCTTTTTGGATA
Source organism: Trachurus japonicus (assembly GCF_045865225.1). Classification (NCBI taxonomy): domain Eukaryota; kingdom Metazoa; phylum Chordata; class Actinopteri; order Carangiformes; family Carangidae; genus Trachurus; species Trachurus japonicus. Next base: position 28,380,641 of record NC_140919.1, read on the forward strand.
TTATATAGATTTCAAAGTCTATATTTTTGAAAGCGATGATGTTCGAATGATGATCTTATTAAATTAGAGAGTAGTCTGCATAAAATGTAGCATATCAATTCTAAACCACCATGCTATAGAGTGAGCTAAATAAAAGCTGACAACAGATGATTGCTGAAGATTGCAGTCATTCTTTAGGTGCTTTAAAGGTCAGCGGTGAGTTTATTTACCCTGATGAACTGTGGGAAGATGGTGAAGTGTTGACATCTTAGTTAGGTGCAAAATGTTGGCTGTGGTTTTAATCTTTTAAACTTTTGAATCTGGTGTAAATTATTGTATTTAACAACACTTCATGAATTATGTGATATTGCTGTTAAATAAAGAGACACAATCTTAAAGCGCTGTCATATTAAAGTTAGATAGAGTACTGTTGGTGCTACAACAATCCTTTCATCCTTTTTTGCAGTGCCATGGAAAATCACATCCAGGAGCCTTGTAAGAGAAAACAATGTCAAAAACTAACAAGTCTGTTGATGCAAATTCAGTTGCCAAATTGTTTGTGTTGCTGCAGTGACTCAGATCAACACAGTTCAGTCTCTCTGGGGGCTAATCCTGTGTTTACATCCTGACAGACAGACCCAACCACAGACTGTGCCAGCACTGATGACTGAACACACAGACCTCAGATGTGATCAGAGTGCTGTGACAGAACAACGTCCAGGGAGCAAAATCAAAAGGCTCAAACAAGCCAGTGCCTGTTTGCTACATGCCCCAGACTGCTCCCGAACTGTTTGAACGCCATATTATTTCCTCTAGACTAAATGAATTAATAATTGGGACAAAAAGGTTTAATTTCTAATAATGCACAGAGGAAGAGGTGGGACTCAGTGCTAATATGGATTGCATAGCCAACACGTAATTAGAGAATCTGAGCTCTCGGTGTCTAAGTACTCTCACACTGAGCTTTCAATCTCAAGATCAGAGGACAGATCATGCAGCTGAAGAGCGCGCTGCTGCAGTCAACTACTCTGCAGTTTGTCCAGCAGAGACTGGATTAAGTTGTCTCAAGTAGATTTGATAATGTAGGCGCGTTACTGAGGACGCTGACTACAGTTGCCAGATTCTCACGTGTGATTCTTTAAAAAAATGAAAGCACATTCACCACCATCTCTACTGGTATACATTACTGAGCAGCACCAGTCCATTGAGATACCTTACTATGAAGCACCAGCATACATGTAGCTCCCTGAACAGATCAGGAGCACTGAGACATTGGTGTAAACCAACCACACAAACTGATTAAAAAAACCCATCATCAACGTTAGTTTGTGTTTATGTGATTGGGGGGGTTTGTTTGAGCTGGAGCAAAATCTGTCAATCAGACGGTGTGGACTAAACTCCCAGACCGAGGCAGCTCCAACAGGAGGGCCACAGTCTGTGGAAACCCTTCACTATATCTTTATTCATCATTTAAATTATGGTAATTTACATGATTTTAAAGGTGACTGTCTGTTTGGGAAGTGATCTTAGAATCAATCTGTGATGTGCATGAATTGTTTTTCAACCATTGTCAACATGTGAGTGAATTATCTGATTATCCTGTTCTGCTCATTTTGACAGTTAAAAACCATTCATCATAACCAATCTCTATTTTCTGTTTCTAGTGCTGACAGTCGCTTTAAAGGGACAATGAGGAGTTTTGGAAAAGCGAAGCGTCTTCACACTACATTTATGAGCCTCCGTGCGCACCGTGAAATTCTTTGACCGGCGCAAGACGGACTCATGTTTTCATTCATCAAGAATTAAATTCAGAGGTTCGAAGACGATCAGATACTGTCGTAGTTCCGGCGATTCGGCGGCGTTATTCTCATGACTCGCCTCAAAACCGAAAGTAAGGAAACGCTGGTCGGCTCGCCTAGCATTTCCGCCACCACTAATAATAACAAAATAACGATAGAGACAAAACAATGTATTATATCTATATATATCTAATATATATCAACATTAATATGAGACTTTTTTATTGTCGCTGAATTTTTCGTTCTGCCACTGGAGAAACTCCTCGTTGTCCCTTTAAAAACACAATTGATCCCTCCGAGCTTCTGTCAGTGATGGTAATGGTGTGCTGAGAGCTGAATAGTTTGAATAGCAGTGGACTTGTGTAAATAACCATGTTCACAGCCCCCTATGTGCAGATTAGAGATTGACAAGTTAATAATATTATAGTTGGCTCAGTGGTCAGAGCATCAGGTGTCCATCCAAAGAAAACAACCACCAATCTGCCCTTTAAAAGATGATAATGTTTCTTTTACATGACACTGCAGCAGTGATGCAACATACGGCCCACGGTGTGAGGCTGTGATTTATTTGTGGATGAAGCGGAGTATTATCAGCAGAGGCCAGATATTGACAAAAATAGGTTTTCTCCTCACACACAGTTACATAAGAGTACACACACGCAGAGGAAATACCGCAACACTTTCTCACAATTGGTTGCAACACGAGTGCATAACACAAACCTTTTTCGATCTAATTTTAGGTTACAACCAGAGGATGGAAACTTTTTTTTTCTATTTCAGACACCAGGCTGACTGGAAATACTCCAACAAACAACAGTTTTTAAAAGGTCATATAGGTCATAGGTCATATATATAAGTGTTCAAGTCTCTTCTATGTGGAGCCTGCATTATGCTGTGGTCTCTTCCCTACTTCAATGCAAATTTTCTAACACTTGACCATGATCGATGCCTTGTACCCTGGCCTGTGCTGGTCTGCCACTTCCTGGTGGGTTGCCAGGTTTGTGGACATTGCATTAGATGTCATATTTCAATGTCTAGAAGAAGCGTCACATCGACCTTTAAAAAGCAGCATCTAGGCATGACTGATGAATATGAAAGAGAAACTTGTGAGTCCAAGGAAGAAGAAAGAGAAAATGTTCACTAATAATAAGAATAAAGGCAATGTGCCAAAAGAAGAGCCAAGTTTGTCCTCCTCCTTATTTGTAAGACCTTGATTTATCATCTTGCAGTGAAGTATGATGCCTTTTGCGGTCGTACTATCGACTTACTTTCAAAAACATCATTGAGTCAAACTGGAGACAGAGTGAACAACATGTGCTCTGCAGTCATGAAAAGATAAAAGAGATGCTCTGAGGGTCTTTTCATGAACTGAGTACAGTTGAAAGACTTCCTCTCTTTCTTTTATTGACTGATTCATTGACATTGTCTCCATGGTAACTTCAACATAGTAAACACGTGTATGCTGCGTGAACAGGCAGGATGAAAACCAACAACCACCTTTAGAATTGGATGCCAAGTGAGGGGTTGTGTTCAGAGGGACTTGCTGCAGTAGCTACAACTGTTTACAGTGTGTTATCCAAACTACACCTACTGTTTTATTTGGCAGATAAAACTTCAGTTCAGGAGTTTGAACCATACAACAAACTAAACAGCAGAATGTAAGAAAATACGTGTTGCTAGTTTGATTTTTTGATGCGTCTCTTGTGCATCCACCAAGATTATGGAAGTGCAATTAATAAGTCCTTATACAGTGTGGAACCACAAATGCCATGAACCTACTCACGTTTTACAAACATCTGATGTTACTGACATTAAATCCTTTTATTGTAACATTAGATCAGCCTACTGTAGCATTGTGTCATTAAAAAAAAAAGACTGTAGCTGAGCTGTTGATATCAAAGCGTCTACACTCCATCCTCAGTGATAAGTGCAGCAGTATTACGTAAAACAGTTCATTCATCACATCAGGTCGGTGCTGCTGCTCCAGAGGTTATCAGAAAGCATCAAACTTCTTTGTGCTGGGATACTGTGCTTAAAGTTTGAATTTTCTCTGACCTCACACTGGTGAATGAGGAACTACTTGCAAGCGATTTACAAAAGTATTGATTACCTGTGTCTGGACCCTGAAGAGAGGAGCGATGTATGAGAAAAAGCTTAGATTTTATAGTAAAACCTTTTGATTTACACTGTAATTTTGTTGTATGAGTTAGGTACCAACTAAAAACTGACCACTTCTGTCTGGTCCACTATTTCTTCTTTAGGCTCCAAGAGACTATGAGCCACAAGGGAGACATTACAGGGGATTGCAGAGGAAAGGAGCTCATAACAAAACACAGCAATGTTACATGTTTCACTGTTACACTATAACATTTTGTTATAGTTTTAACCTGAACACCAGCAGAAACCCCTAACAATGATAGCCTACATTTGTTTTCCACCTGTTATAGCTGCTGCAGTGCAGGATGCACATGCCAGTTAGGAGAAAACACTGAGACATGTAGACTACACTCACATTTTATCTGCTTCTTAAACCAAATCACAGAATGAGGTGTTTCCCCCCTACTATTGCTTAAACACAACTGCTTAAATGATGTGTAAAACTTCAATATGAATGAATGCTATAACACAATGTGTCTACTCCTTAATTCTCAAGTAAGATCAACACCATTTTTCACATTATGTAACCAGTATTTTCACAATTATATAGTATGATTCATTTCTTCTTTCCTCTTAAATGCCTTTTTTGTTACTTCCACAGTAATCTTTCTTCTTTGTACTTTAAACACCAGTGCTAAGTATTTCAATTATGTCTAGTCCTATATAACAAAATCACGGGCTGTGTTATAAAGTGTAGCTGATGCTACAACCACAACAACAGGGCACTGACGCTGATGGGGTGGATGGCTCCCACTGGGACCGTTTGAGCTGAACTTTTAGGAAGCATCATTGAGCATGATGTCTAAACCTTTCAAGATTAGTGAGATAAATCCCAGCGGGTCTCCTGGCTACTTGAGACATCAGATGGAGGAAACAAGACACACCCGCAGGCGTGAGCCTCTGGACAGGAAATGCCCCAATATAAATAGGAATCAGAGATGATTTGACTGATATACTAGGCTGTGTGTGGTGAGAGCCACACACACAGTCATTTAAGGATACACAGTTTCCAGACTGTAAACTGTATCTTACAGTTCAAAGAGTGAATATAATATCTGAAACATTAAATGACACATGCTACCAGGTCACTGTTTACATGAGTCTTCCTTCCTGTAAAATCCTCTTGACTCTGTGTACACTGTGTAGCCTCAAATGTACGTCAACCAGTGTTTCCTCATGAGGTCTCCCCACTGGACTGCCCAATCGACTCTTGACCCTGCTTCCTGGTCTAAAATTAACCCCACCCACAACCGCAACCACCACCACCCAAAGTCTGCCGCCAGGAAACTGCTATCATCATCCATCATTTCATTTCTGACGTCATTTACTCTCAGCTCATGGATACACAAACAAATTACACCTGCTGCTGTTTTATTTTCCACACGTCTTCCAGAGCAACATGTTACCTCAAAATAAAACTGATTAGGATTTCTTAAAGCGTCCACAATAACAAAATGCCCCAAGAGTTTGACACCTAGGACTTTATTTGTAGCATCAGACTCAGACCTGTGATCCCAGTGACAGTCTGTACCGGCAGACTTAAAGGAGAGTCCGGTTACTGGCTTCCATTGGGTCGAGTCCAGCTGATGAACACGACAGACAAACAAGCTCTAGTACTCTGAGAGCTCAGGAAATCTGCAGCCAGGTCACATAAAGCATACATTTAACCTACAAATTGAGATTGTTACGTGAATCATAAATGTTCAGGAATACAGAGGAATGCTTAACCTTTGACCCAAGGATCTTCATAATTAATTAGCATTTACTTTACAAATCATCACAAGATTTTACAGCTGCAAATGTTGAGTTTGGCAGGGAATATCGCTGTATACAGAGTTAACAGAGTTGTACAGTATTTATCCCATGTTGTTGCCACAGTTCCTTTGTGTCTGTTGACTGTCTGTGCTGTTGCTGACATTTTCAAGACCAGTTTACGAACATTCAGTATTGAAGTTTGGCTCAGTTCTTTCTCACGGGCAGGCAAAGGCTGTCCAAGCCCTCTCTTTGATCCAACCAAACAGCAGAAACAATTCATCAATCAATGGGTCAATCCAAATCTGCACGTAAAGGTGGAGAAATCTATTCTACGGAGATATTACTGTAGGAAACATATCTTGCCAACAAAGGCAACAAAAACAGCTGATGCTCTCATCCAAATATGTTTTACTGAACTCAGGTAATATATTAATATTATATCATATTAAGTCTAATATAATGTTATACCAAAATCACAAGCAATATCTGAGGCCCAACATTTACCCACTGATACATTATGTAACTAGGTGCCACGCATGTGTTGCTGATCCTCTATCATAGCGTGGGTGTGTTTTGGCGGCATCAGCCTCTGTACCTACTTTGGGCCAACGCACATACCAGGCTAGCTGAGCTCTGTGGAGGAGCTGGAACTGGGGGGCAAACAGATCCTATGACCATCACACTGCAGCTGTCGCTGGAGTGTAACATTAAGACAGGGGCTATTTGAAATGACTGTGTACTACCACTAGTTGCTCTGACAGCTCTGCGCAGCAGCATAAAGTCAAATCACTTCAAGAAATATGTTTTTTATGTCGATTTTTATCACATGAACAGTTTACAGTCAGTTTTTTTAAAAGAGCAGTAAACTATAGTACTGCTCCATATGGTAAACCCCATTAATGTGGATTACAGTGAGATTAAGAATTATTTCTAAACTTGTGTAAAGACGCTATAATTTCTGATAATTTAGAGGTTGGGTGATTTTGGTACTCCTGCCCCAGCCACATACCACTCCCGAGGGGTTAAAATAAATGTTACAGATAATTTTCAAGTGTTGTTTGACACACATCTCATTACAAGAACACTCTTATAAACTTGGATTCATAGTGACATGCCACGCTGCAAATAGTTACCATAAACCTCTGAATACTGAAGTGTTTGTAACCAGCAACTGGCATGTTGGAATAAACAGAAGTGGCAGCTGTCTAACTAAAACTGTCTTTGCATTTAAACAGCGTGCTATTGTTATGCTTTCCAAAGTCAGCAATGTGGCGTCTGCAGGCTGCCACATAAACTATTCTGCACAGCTCTCTGCTCCTGAGCTGAAGTGATGCAGTACTTCAGAAAACTAATCACGTTTTAGGCTGATTTAAAACGAAATTATACAAACACTGAGAACCAAAGGCATGGTGACTGACTGACACATACAGTACACTGCTGCCACTCCAGACTGCGAGGAGACAGTTCTCTCCCCAACAACTGCTTTTTCTACATTTTCCAAAAGCAACAGCGGAAAGCCTTCACATATCTGCAGACTGCACTGAATCATCAGCACAGAGACTTAACCACATCCATCCAACCTACCTTAATTCTCAGCCTCAGCGTGTCTCCTCCGGTGGTTCAGAGGTGACAGACCTCCACCTGCAGCAGCAGAGGCTCAATCTCAGCCTCTCTCTCCTCTCTTTTACTCCTATGACTCCCTCTCTCTAACGTCTTCAGCTACTCTCCTTCACGTTTTTGTCTTGCTGCTTCTCCCTTCTCTCTGTCTGATGCCTTTGCCCCTTGCCACCAGCCTGCCTCTTGCTCCCCTCAATGAAACCTCGGGCCTGTCTCGGGCCCATGGCATCTGTAGAAGGGACATATCCAGCCACCTGATTGGCCATAGGGCAGGGAAATGCCCCATATTAGGGCAACAAGGGGCGGGACTGCATAACTATGATAAAGGAGGGGAGAGAAGAAGATAACAAAGTTTGTGACATAGTAGACTGTCTGTATGAGTTGTGGGGCTACTGACTGAGGCTACTCTCTCTGTCTCACAGATTCCTCCAGCATTCTTGCAACATGTCAAACTTGGTTTATGAAATCCATCAGTATCAGTGTTGAAAGGAGATTCAGAGTTAAAATTTGACAGTTCAGAACTTGTTAGTGCTAAAATAAGTGGTACGTTGCGCAAGAGAACAGCACTGTTGCCTCTAAAATGAATGAATGAATGAATGTAAAGTGATATAACCCAGGAATTAAACAGTTCTACAAATAAGTTTGGCTACATTAGCAAAATTGAACTAATCTAATTTTAAAGCATTGATTACCAGCTGTAAAACAAAAGCTCAGAGTTCATCTACTCTCGTCCTCATCTACCGTCTGTCTCTTAACTGCTAACTTTACATGAAGTGTGATGTGCAAGCTGCTCAGTGGGACAGTTTCCAAGAACATTAAATCCATGATGATTAAAAGCTGGTGCATGGTGTGCATGTTATGGGTTTTATGTCTTCAGCAAGTAGTTTGTGTATTCGTGTCCCTGAGCTGAGTGAGTTCATGTCAAACCAGGAAGATAGAATGGACCAAAAAAAACAAGCTCTAATAAAACTCCAACAGTCTTTAAATATCTGGATGAACTTTCCAACAACAAGTCATGTTGATGGGAAGTTATTTTTATCCCAAATGGCTGAAAATAGGAACAGCAGGCCTTGGATCTTGTTTTAGAGCAAATGTGACTCTTCCTTTTCAGAGAGCAACTGAGCGATATGTGTGTGTGTGTGTGTGTGTGTGTGTGTGTGTGTGTGTGTGTGTGTGTGTGTGTGTGTGTGTGTGCCTCCTTGTCTGTGTATTCCTGTCTACCTTTCTGTGTCTCAGCGTGTTCTGTCTGTGTGCCACTGTTTGTTTCCCTGCTGATATTTACAGATGATTTTTAGGAAACCAGCTGGCTGCAGAGCTGAGGTAAATGTGAGAGGGTTTAGATGTGCCAGCCAAGATCCTCTCTAATACCTTTACAGACTGTTCTACTAGTATTACTCATCTTACTTAAATTATGAATTAATGTGTTGAGTCCTGTAGCTAAATTCTCTGTTCCTCTAAACAAAATTAAACACAAATTGAAATTCTTTGCAAACAAAATTTCCAATATAAACCACGTACACTAACACAGCACGGCAGACATGGCGCAGGATGGTCAAAAAAAGTGTGGGATTCTAATCGGCAACACCAAACACTGATCACCTAACCAATCAAATAGACCTGCCGCTAATTGCGTATTGCATTGTAAATAATTCCCAACACAACTGTATCAAGTCGGGCTGCCTACAGTCTGATGGATTTTCATCAGTGGGAAAAATATGACTATTATATTTTTAAGTCTAACCACAGAAAAACTCTTCAAAGAAGATATTCATCTCTGCTCTGACAGCTAGAATTTTACTTCTCATTTGCCTTAATCTGACCTGCCTCTTTTCAGTTCAGCCTGGCAAGCCATCAGCCACATTAATAGACAATAATAACGATAATCAACATGATGAAGATGCCAGTTGTGCAGCCGTTACAGATGCAAAGGGAAAATGAAGGAGATGTACTGTACAGTACATCAATTACACCCACACATTCCTGTTAGTTTATGCAAATAAACTACATTAAATTAAATCAAAAGCCAAGTAAAAATGCCAAGTGTTTTCTGGTTCCCTGATGTGGGAAGGTGCAACATGTCTGGCACATTTCAAAGTGAATCACATAGTCTAAAGGTCCTCTATAGGCTACTGTAGAAAGGTAGATTTCCTTGTCTTCTGGTGATAAAGCAAGTATGAAAGTTCTATATTAATACTATGAAAATATCAAAGTCTCAGTCCACAATGATATACATAGCCTGTTATGTGTTCAGGTCACAACTGTATTGTCACCACACTCTCAGTTGTGCCCATGAAGTCCTACTCACTTCCTGACCACGCTCACATTAGGCCTACACACCAAACCATTAACAATTAATCCACACTCAAACCCAAGCAATAATAATGTTAACTGTACTTAACAACAAGCTATTAGAAGGTTTACAACAGATATGACAGACAACCTGGGCTGTGTGTGTGTGTGTGTGTGTGTGTGTGTGTGTGTGTGTGTGTGTGTGTGTGTGTGTGTAAGAAAGAGAGAGAGAGAGAGAGAGAGAGAGAGAGAGAGAGAGAGAGAGAGAGAGAAAGTAGCTAGGTAAACCTGCTAACTGTTAGCTACCGTAGCTCAGGCGTTGGTCTCCGTCAGGTAAAAGCTGCAGTTTATTCCTCAAATGAAGCTCATCAAGTTGTTGAGCCTCTCTGGTACAGTTATCCAAAACCGAGGGGGGCATCTGTGTGTTTGCAATTCACGAAAGCAACGTGAACGTACGTGCAGCTCACACTTAGTACAGTTACGCCAAGGGAGGCAGAGGCGTAACTGTAAGTCTATGGGGGAACAAACTGCGCATGCGCCACATACACACGAGCAGAAGAGGCAGAGCAGCTCTGTGCCTCACCTCTGAAATACAACGAGAAGGTGAGTGGCTACTACGGCCGCTGCCTGGCCGGGGGTAAACTAAGTTGAGTCGCGTTTATTAGACTATGAAAATCACCAAATGCTGACACTTTTAAACCTGTGGTAAAGTTATCTGAAAAAAAAAAAAATTAGCCTAAATAATTTAATTATTCCTGACTGCCTAGGGGAGGCACTGACTGCACGTCCTGTGTGTGGGTCAGAAGAGAGACTCTTGCCAGGCAGAGAAGTGTAGAAATATAGAAACTTTAAAACTTAAACAAGCTTAAACAAGTCATCTGACGTGATGGAACTCATTGTGAGTTTTTAAAATGGTAGGCTACTTTTCAACACTTTATGGGGCAAATCCTTTCAATTTAATAAAAAAAGAAATCAGTGGTGGATGATTTGAGCGTGAAATTAAAATGGTTATACTATTCTGACAGTTTCTAACTTTTCAAGTTGTCAAATTTGTGTTTGGTGCAGCCCCTGCACACCGATTTAGCTGCTTTTCTCAGGACTGTGGGTGTGTATACTCTACACTTCACTGACACTCCTTACTGTCAGTGCTGGACAACTTTGCCTTTCATAGTTCATCATCATCATAGCTCTACCAAACTACATACTTAGCAGAGGTCGGCTTATCCACAATAAGTGAAAAACCCATAGACCCAGCAGAGCACCAACCAGTCCACAGCCCAGTAGATGAGTGATGAATGTGTCCCAGTGCCAGGGAGCCGGGCAGAGGTGGGGACGTGAGGGAGAGATGCTGTCAGCGCAGATCCAGGCAGCCAGCACTGTGTCAGCTAACATGGTCATTGTTGCATTCCAGCTCCTACACAAAGCCAGGATTTAGACATGAGGGAGGCCTGGGACCCCTGGGCTAGACACGAAAGGATGGAGGGTGTATCTGTGTGCCATTGGTGATTTTCATGTTTTTTTATGAAGGATGTTTTTCAAAAATTTTCATCTTACTGCTTATATGATGCTGTAATCTGGGCAGACACACAGGAATTTGCTGTTATTTTTGGAGTTGGGTGGTCAGTAAAGACAGTCAGGCAGAGTAAAGGCAGACTGAGGTGGGGTGGGTTGTAGAGGGTGTGGTTGTGGGGGGATGGATAGGGGGTGGTGGGGGGTTGTTGGACGAAGTGGGTTTAGGGTGGATGAGCCGCTTGGTTGGCATCGGGTACATGGTCCCACCAGACCACAGCTATGCCCTTGTCAGCGCTTAAATGGGCCAGGAAATTGGAGCAGGGCGTGTGTGTGTGTGTGTGTGTGAGGGGGAGGATCGCTATGGTCCCTTAAAGGTTATTAACGTTTCAATTAATGCCCACTGTCACCAGAGCAACTACTTGTTACTGATTGTAGAACAAGACAGGTTCCTCTGTTAAACCTGAAGTTTAAGCATCATCAGTCAGTTGACTGATCATTTAATTTGTTAAGTCAGAGTGAGCCAAGAAATAACACCCGGCCGCTTCAACAGTCCTCGGTGTATTCACAGCACCAATAAGTGTCCAGGGAGTAACGATGGACATGGAGCAGAGCGAAGATAAATAAACGTGGACATACTACTGTGAAGAAGTATGAAAAGAATAGACATGTGTGGTTTGGAAAAATATTTTAAAATGTATAAAGATATGATTGTTTCAGCTTTTTACGATACAGTAAGCTCACTGTACACACCAAAAGCAACTTTTATTTGTAGTGCAACAAAATTACATAAAAAGGAATCCCAGAATGCTTTGCGCAGCGCAGGCAATACCTGATAGCACAACCCAATGTAATCCCAATGTGAGTGACACAGATTTCTGCTTTCTTTTCATATAGTGAGGCTTCACTGGGATGTACTACAGGGACAAGACAAAGCTCATCAACAGATGTAATGCTCTCTCTTTATCTTTGACCTAAGTTAAACAACAGCCAGGTTGATGGGAGTATTAAAACCTCCCCAGGCTCAAGGCTCAGAGGTGAAACATGTTTTCCACCCAGTTCAGGGTGACACTGATACATAGATAAGGGCAACAATGCTGTACAATTATTTTTGTGTATCTGGGTATACATACACAACATACACACATTTCCCTTCACGCTTGCAGACAACAGAACTGTTTACGGTGACACAATGCTCACTTCCTCTCTTGGCTTTGCCTTGACCTCAGCTCAGTGACCTCTCTGTGTGTTGACCTGACCTCTTGGTATTAATAGAGATGAATGTCCAAGGCTCAGTTTTTTAAATGTTACAGTACATATACCATTTGCTTGTGGAATACCTGTAGTTTACTGAACAGTGATTATAGAATATTAATATAGTTGGACTGTAAAAATTGACCTTTAAACCATTAAACAGCAGTATGCTAGAGAAAGCTATCATAACCTTCTTTACAGCAGGTTGAATGTGCTGCTAATCTCTTCACTTGCCTGCCAGTGATGTGCAGTGGCTTTGGGAACTAAACAAATCTTTCTGGTATGGACGGTGGTGAGGAGCAGCCGAGAGTGAAACGCACCACATTGCACTGTACATTTGCAGCTATATAGTTGTAAATAGCTAACTGCTAACTAATACTCCAGTCTCCAGCCTAAACACACTCTCTCTCTCTCACTTTCTCACCTGCTACACACACACACACATCTGCGTACTGGGCTATTCCTTAAAGAAGCTGCTCTACTCCTATAACAATCCTCTCTCAAATTGCACAGAGATAATAAATGTTATCTGATTAAGTTGTATGTATTTACAAATTTAAAAATGAATTTCCTTAAATGAATTACAAATTGGAAGACTTTTGTTTTTATAGTGTAAATTTTAGTTTGTTCGGGTTTTTAAGATTGGCCTTGTTAAACCAGTGTACACCATGTTTACAAATTGCTGTCTCAAGAATTTATCATTGTATTTTTTATTGTAAAAACTCCTTATGACATGTTATAATTTTGTAGTTTTAGTCTAAGATGCAATCTAAATTGGTTTGGGTTTAACTGGTTAAGAGTAGTTGAAATGATTTATATTTTACAAACAGAGCAACTTCAGCCTCAAGTGGACATTTGTGAAACTGCAGTTTTGGGACTTTGTAATGACTTCCTTTTTCAACTACCGTACATGTTTCAGTATCAATTTATGGCACAATGAAACAAATAGATTGGACAGACAAGTGGCCTACCATTAATTGAATTAGCCTAACTAAAATATACTTTGATGTGATGTGATGCTCATGTTGCTGTGTTTCTGGTGGACATATATGTGTCTGTTATTGTTCAGAATTATTTATAGTTTGTAAGATATTGTGCAAAAAAGTCTTATTGCAACATAATGTGTTCAGTGTGTTCATGTCCTGCTGTAGCCAGCAAAATTATAATAAAGTTTCTCTTACAAAGATATTTGAATCAACACAGAAAATAAGACTCTACATTTAATTTTTGAATTGATAGATAGAACTTGCTCCACTTCTATAATAAATATGTTGATCAGTCAAGTCCAGTATTGGTGAGACTCTACACAGGTGATCAAAAGAATATATAAAATGTTACTAGCAAATCAATATATTGCAGTGTCAACTCATCCAATCCTGCAGAAGAATTGCAGTCATGAAAGTCAATTACGTGAAGTATAAGTGACTCAGCTTATTAGCAGAGCTGCTAGTAGAGGGGCAGATCATGTAGAGAACTAGAGCAACAAACCAAATCAAATAACAATCTCATCCTATCAACCAAGGAATGTCCTTCAGTCCATTTAATGCAGCATCGCAATGAGCAGACACCATGTCTATTCTTATATGCAACTAAACTGAAGCAAATATATTTTGCAGTAAACTAGCTGGTGGTCATTGGCTTGATTATAGTCAGAGTCAGCAAGTTTTTTGAATGAATAAAGCGCTCTGCTTAGCGATGGTAGCACAGTTGCCAGGTGGAGGATTGGGGTGAGTGGTGGTCATATAACTCATGACTGTTGCAGAGACCAGGTTTTGGATCCAGAGAGACTTAGTCTGTGGTTTTGGTTTTGGCAAAAGCATTATATGTAATATTAAGGAAAAATATTAGTTGCAGTTAAATCATGTGAATAAACATGATGCATCTGAAGTTACTGTGAATATTTTTTCTGTATTATGTAACAAGACCAGAATCTTCCCTTTACCTCAACCAAATGCTGCCAGAGTCTGAAAACCTAATGTGGATATTGTAGGCTACTGCAAACAATCTTATATGTCAACAAGTAGCAAAAATCACAATTCACAGTTCAGACCGAGCTTCAGTCACTGGATTATCAAACCTTGTGAACCACCTGAAATATTGTGATTGTTTAAGTAACATCAATGTTTTCTAACTATCCAAATGCACCCAATTTATTAGAAAAACATATGAATACATGGATTCTTATGTGTACCATATAAAAAAACATTTCAAGTATATGTGCATGAACAAATGTTTTGATTGGTAATTTGTATGTCTTATAATTTATCCAGAGGATGCATACTTGATGTTAATATATCTATCTACAGGTGACATTTATGTCAACATCAGTCTTAATATAGGGGAATGTCATAATACACTTACAGTATGTATTGTGCTGTGATCATGGTGAATGTGGACTTTAGTGGACACCCACTAAAGTCAGACAGTTTCACTTCTTACAGAGAAGATTATTTGTTAATTTCTGAACTAAGATGTCAATTAACCAAAGATTAACTCTGATCTTGACACAAACTGCCCCCTAAACTCAGCCGTTACAGTAGCTAAACTGTTCTGAGAAAATGGAAAAGTTTTTGCCATATACAGTAATCCAATGACTATTTACTTTATGTCTGATGTTTTAAGACAAAAATGTTACTTTTAGGGAGGTTGTGTTGCTCCACACACACAGTAAGACAGTTATTCATCCTGACCTGCATTGGAGGAGGGCGTCCAGGTGACTCTGAATATTCCACGCAGGCACTCACACATGGTCCGCAGCAGAAAGCCGATGGAGGAAGCACACAGATGGAGGAGCCCACACACGAGCTGGGAGAGCTGGGTGGCAGAGCCGGGGGAGACAGGTGGGTGTCAGAGGCGATCCGGGGATCGGTTTGGCTGTTTAGGCCCACGGGAGACCAAGCTAGACAGTCAGTGTGTGGTTCACAAATAGAAAGAAAGCAAGTGAGAGAGAGAGAGAGAGAGAAAGAGAGAGAGAGAGAGGGTGGGAAAGAGGGATGATGGATGGATGGACAGAAAGAGAGACAGAAAACAGAGGAGGAGAGGTGGGACAATCTCACGTACATATCAACATATGGACCACTGGACTTTTTTTTTCTGTAGACCAGGAAATGGACACTGTGTGTGTGCTTGTGTTTGTGTGAGGGAGAGGCGACAGCAACGAGACAGGGCAGAATAGGGGTGCATTAGCACTAGTGGACAGTCAGCAGTTTGCTCTGACCCTCTGTAAAGCCCTGCTCCATTGTTTGTGGTGCTGGAGGCTTTAGCTGTGGCCCAGCAGGGCCTTGTTTCTGGGCTTAGAGGGACTGGACACTGGATACCAGTCAGACACAACCGCACCACAAATGGAGCAACACATCCTCTGCTTGTGGCATTTTATCACTATGTGATCAGAAAATTTATTTAAAGTTTGAAGCTGGTGTTATTCTGTATTTTTCATATGTTCCACAAAGACCAGAACCAGCATTTTGAAGCTTCTGTGCTGTGAACAGTGACAGTTACATGAAGTTTTGCAAATGACTCACAAATGTATTGATATTTTTCATATAATTTACATTTCTGAACACAAATTGTGGATTTTTAGCAGCCTAACAGGAGGAAATAATATCGTTGGGACTATTTTTTTCAAGTGACTATTTCCATCAGCAGGACGATCTATGTCTTGTCATGGTAATGAAGGGACATGTCACCCAGGGCAACAGTGAGACTCTCTGATGTGTTTGTGGTGGATCAGGGAAATAAGATATACTAAGCAGTTTTCAAATGCCGCAAACAATGTTAAACCAAGTAAATGGTCTATTTGATCTGGATTTTGTTGCATTTTCTTCACAAACTAAGTATAAATCAAAATCATATGCTTTTGGGAATCAAAGACCATGGTGCTTGGTAGTAAGCACAATGTTGTGCAATGTTGAAAGAAATAGGCAGCCAGACCAACCAATAAGATGCAAGTAGTGGGAGGGGTTTAGAAACTTGTCAGTGGAGGTGATATATTAAAATCTGATCCAACTGAGTTTCACACCTTTTGTTCAGATACTGTATATCCTCTGATTGGAAGATGTATGAGATCTGGTATGTGAATTCAGGCACTGAACAAAACTATAGACAAAACAATATAAGAACAGTACATTGTTAAAATATTTGCTTTCAGGGTATTGCATCAGTGCTTGATCCCCACTGTTTTATTTTTTTCATCCTTATGATTTATTATATTATATTTATTTAATACATTCCTCAGTCTGACCAAAGACATCAAAGAATGGAGGATGGAACAGTGTTGGTGCCATCCAATGAGTTTTACAACGTTAACAAATTCACATTGCTGTTGTGTTCCTCTCCTTTGTGGCCAAATATGAATTAGGTGAGTTTCCATGGGGCCATCTAGTTACAACAAATGAGTTTATCTGACCAGTGAGACCAATGGTGATGATGCCTAATTTTTGTGTGTAAAGAGGCTACCTTTTAGTTTAGCTATTTCTGCACAGTCAGTGTTAGTATAATCATCTGTCACCTACTTACGAGCAGTAGTAACGTCACGCCTTCGGTATCAGACTTTAGTCGTTTGAACTCTATTTTTCTTCTATTCTGAGTTTACTAGTTAGCATGCTAACCAGCTAGCCCTGCTCCATTCAGATGATCTCATCATTTCCTCATATATGCCCTGAAGAAGTCGTATTGCTCAGGGATGTGATGTAATCTTGTGTCTGTGACACACAGTGATGCCTGAAGTGTTCGGCAAGACCGGTGTGTAAACAGTTGATGCTGTCATTGACAATACCAAAACACACAACAAGATCATTTATAACTCATTTTAAATGTTATATTAAATGATAATAACATATTTATCATAATCATATTATGATAATAATAATAATCCAAATGCTGTTGGTTCAGTGCAGCATTTTGGTGGTGTGGTGGTGCTGGATGAGTCGATGCCTCACCAAATTTGTTAGGGCATCCTCTTTGGACCATATGTGCCAAATTTCATCCCAATGCTTTCCCACTGGACACATATTTTAGAGTGCTGTTCTCCTCACTTTCTGACGTGACAACCACTTAATAGAACATCTTCAGCATGTCAACCTTATGTCTCTTACAGTATTCATTCATCCACCATTGATTTTTTTTTTATTGTGTTGGCCTGATTTGAATAAACCTGTGACTTCCCACAGCGACAAGGTGTGAGGCTTCATCAGGTCTCTGGGCAGTAAACGTAGTTTCTGTTCTCATTAGTGGTGATGTTTGTCTGCCACATGCCTCAGCTAATCCCTACAAACTGCAGAGTAGTTGAGAGCTGAGTCATCGAGGATGGAGCCAGCACATGCGCGCACACACACACACACACACACACACACACACACACACACACACACACACACACACACACACACACACACACACACACACACACACACACACACACACACACACACTTAACTAAAGCCGTGAGAATCCGGTGGGTTTAACAGAAAGTGAGTCAGGAGGATCACACAGGTTCTCTCCTCTTGATGCCCACTCACAGCTCAGACCTTCAAGCTTAAAAACTTCCCTGACAGTATTCATCATCATCCACTTTTGCAGATATGACTAATTTGTTATGAGCCAAGAAATTGTAATTTTTATGAAAACACAACCACTCCTTTTATGAAGAGGTGTTTTTAGAGAGCCCCATATGTTAGGAAGCAATGCTTGGTAATCCCTTTCAATGCTTCAGAAAAGTATTGTGTGTTGGAGACCATTGGGGACCTGGTGAAACAGGTTGGCATTGGCCCTTCAGATCAATTGATGGCCAACTGAATTCAACATAATAACCTCAATGATTCATCAGGAGTAAAAATAAATCTGAATTTGTTGGAGCGATGAGGATAATGAGACACTGAGAGTTCAGAAACAGGAAGCTTTATTTTCTCCTCCACAGTGATCATCCACTGTTACACTGTATGTACAATACCAACGGCTACTGAGGACGGCTACAAGCCGAAACGTGTCCTTATCTGTAATATCTGCTGTGCATTTATATTATAAAGAAAGTGTAATCACTACCATGAGTGCTGTCGATTCTCTCACACTTTAAACTTTTTGGACTGGCACTAGAGCGTCACGCCGAATCTACCTTCAGTAAATACCAATAACATGAAGGTCCAGCTGGTACAAAAATGACACATTATCCAAAATGTTTATTGTCATCTCAAGTATCACCTAATTTATCATTTAAAAAAAGTTACATTATAACATTATAAACCAATAAAATAAACATGTTGCTGGCATGTGACATACAGTATGAACAAATCTCCTCCTAAAAATGGTTATACACAGTAAATCCTTCAAGTTGTGTGCAGCTGTAATGATACATTGTTCTCTTGGCTGCTGTGTTTGGTCGACTCTTGCCTGAGGGAGAGAGAGAGAGGGAGAGACAGAGAGAGCGAGTCCTTCAGTTTATATCAGTACTCCAACATAGACACATTGTGAAAGTGCTTTCTTAAAGGCATTACAGGGTAAAACCAAACATGTAGTCAGTCTCTCTTACATGTATGTTACAGACAGATGGACCGACAGACACACAGACAGAGGGACAGACAATGAGTGCAGGTACCGGCTGCATGTTGTTTGCTTCTGTCTGTTTTTTGCAAACCGTTCTGACTGTAGTTTTTACCTTTTGTGCTTGGTTCTTACTCAAAACTTCAGAGCAATGAAGAATTATTTCAACAATCAAAACATCACAGTGTTATCGATCTAAGAAGGCAAACATTTTGAATCATTTATCCGTGAAGTAAATAACTGATGGCTTTATTCATTTTAAATATGGTTTTTGTGATTATAGATTAT
The DNA here is from genome assembly GCF_045865225.1 of Trachurus japonicus. Taxonomy (NCBI): domain Eukaryota; kingdom Metazoa; phylum Chordata; class Actinopteri; order Carangiformes; family Carangidae; genus Trachurus; species Trachurus japonicus. The sequence goes on from NC_140919.1 coordinate 28,399,822, forward strand.
CACAGCCATGAGCAGCCTGGTTTAAATCCTCCCTCAGATTTATTTCTCTTAAACCATTATGCAGGAAGATCTATAGACCACTGACCCAAAACAAACCAAACATCTACACCTGTCTGTTCCATGCATCTTACATGTTGTTTTTTGGCCCACCACCCCTTAATTCTTAAAGCAACTTATAAAATGTATTAAAGAACTATTACTATCATCTTTTAGGGTTAAAATGGAAGAGCGCTGATTAGGGATGAACTACCAGTTGTAACTGTGGTTGACATAATGAGAAGGTTTTTAATAAATGTTAATACTTTGTCATGAATTTTTCAGTTTCAGCTTTAACCCACAACCTGCAAATTCAAATTGTATAAAGTCACACATCCTTCAACCTGTTCTGAAACTGTAGTGGTTTCCCATCTCCCCCCACACACGGTATCACAACCAGCTGTGTTACGGGACAGGACTCCACCTTTTACTGTTCGCACCCTCGTCACCACATGTGTCCACTGAGAGGACGCTGTGGTAATTAAAGTGCAATTGTCTCAGCTCCTCTGCTTAATGCCATTCTTTTTGAACAAAGTGAGACTATTGTGCTAAATGACAACTACTTAATATGTTTTCTCTTTTCTCATGTGTCGAAGGGACAGTGACATATGTTTATGTTGTATTTCTGCGACATGATCTGCATAGCATACTAATTTTAATCAAATATTGGAGGCTATTCTTTTTTTTTATACTTACATTTGCCCCTTTCTCTGATAAAAGGAAACAATCCTGGCAATAAAACAAATCAAAACTAATTGACAAAAACACAATTTTATATCTCCTGTGTGAACTTCACAATATTGTGTTTTTTCCCATTTAATTTACTGCTCTGCCGCTGCTGTTTTACACTCTGCCTCTTCTGTCATGTGGATCCATTATCCAACACATTTTCACCTCCATTGATCTTGATTGTTGTTGATATGTGTTGAAGTGTGGTAAACTGCCTTTTGTTTTCTTGTTCACTGACTACATGTCTATGCACTTTGTTTCTCAATATATTTTTTTGTTGATTCTATCAATCAAGAATCTGTTGATGAAAAGAAAACATCTTCATCTGAGGACAAACAACACTGCCTGAAAATGGTGTAATATTAAATATTCAAATATTTGTAAATATTTACTGTATAGATGATTAAGAGGTCCTGTGATTTATTCTTGATAGATAAAATGTATATGTTCTCAAAGCTTTCTTGATCAATCTCTTCCAAAACATATGTCTCTGTGCAAATGAAACCACAATTAACCTTTATAATATGAATAAAAAGAGGAATGTGTCTGAAAATAAAATTATTCCACCTTTAAGAACATCTCTGTGTAGTTTTGCATCTCTTCTCTCTTGGGCTCTGGTAGCAGCAGGTTGGTGAGCCAATTAGGTTGTAACTGTTTGTGTGCTCTTATATTGCAAATTTGAAACACTACAAATCCTGCAAGCTTGGATGGTATGCCCACTGATATTTCTCCTCTGATGTCATGTTGGGGCTGAGAAGCCTCTTTAATCAGAGTAAATCCTGTGGGTATATGGTGAAATGGTAAAAAAAAATGTAGCTAATTTACCTCTACCTAACAGATAATTGGGTAAATGATATATATTAGTGAGGATCTCCAAACAGATAAAAGATTAAAACAACAACAACAACCACTGGATTTAATCTTAGACCTACATCCATGATGCTGAAGGTAAGAGAAGTACCTGCTACAGGTTGGTCCTCCGTGTAGAACATCTGAAACATCTGCATGGAAAGAAAAGATATAATCTTTGACAACACTGTCGGGTCAATGAGGGGATCTCCGTTTTACTGGGTGGTTCTCAGGGCAGCACACACATATACACATACACTTACACTGAAGTCGTCCCCTGACAGCTCTTTCCATTACAGCATTAGCTGCAACTCGATGCTGCAGAGATGAACAGATGTGAATAACAACAGTGTTCGCTTTTCACTTCAATCAAATCTGAACATCTATATCTATATTTGTATATTAAGGGCGATCGTCTGATTGTTATTTAAGAAGTATTAGCGTTCCTATTTTTATTCTTGCATAGCTATAATTTTCACTTTGTTATTGTCATTGTCGTATCGTAGGTCACTTGTTACTGTACAATGGTTTCTACAAAAGTGGTCTTTGGAGGAAAGTGTAATGACTGGATCAAAAACAACTGACTGTTACATTATTTTTTGCTCATACTGATAACTCGTCAACTGTGGGGCAGTGGAGCTGAAATCCTCTTTTTCTTGGGTGGTCAGTTCACAATAATGACCTGCTGTTCATCCGTACACACACATACAGACAAACTTCATGAACCACTGGAAAGGCGGGGTGCATGGGAGACAGAAATAACCTCTTGGACACGTCCCTGCTGCTCTGCTTGGACCCTGGTGACACTGAATAGTTTGCACACTGGGAAGTGACATGCAGGAGATACCTCAGGGTTCATGTGTGTGTCCTGCTTTAGCTGCATTTGTGTGGAATGGCACTTGGGAGCCTGGTTAGTTTGGGCGTGTCTTCATAGCTGCAAAATGAAAACTAGGAAAAGGAGAGAGAGAGAAATAAAGAGAGAGAAAGAGAGAGAGACAGTTGATGTAAGTGTAGCTCTTAAAGTCTTTTGATGACTTTGTATTTGGGCTAAAACACCACACAGCTCGCTCTGCCTCAGTAGTATAGGCCTATTTATGAAACAGCACGTCTCTGGCTGATCTGTGATCTGCAGTCAGTAGAGACTGGGTGTGTTTGATTCTCACATTTAGACACACCCGTAAACACTCTTATCCACTGGACCAGTGGATAAGAGTGGAGTTTTTGCTTGAATGCTCTGGTCTGAACTGTGACTCACATAATAGTCAGTAATAGTAAATTACAGACAATAGATTTTAAAAACTAAAGAGCAGTGTTATAATTTTATCTCAAAGGATTTCCAACTAAAACTGTAGCGATGGGCTTATTCAATTCAATGTGTTAATGATATTTCTGTGCTGCAGTGCAAGGAGAGCAACATCTTGCAGGCTCATCTGGTGACTTATTTTCACTTCTGGTGAAATTTGAAAAAATAAATCCATGCCATGATAACCAAGCTCAGATTTTCAGACGGGGTTTAACTGGGTTGTATTTTTCTCTTCTCTGATCCCAGAGGAGCCTCTGAGAAAGATGTGGATTGAGACAAGAAGGGAGGGAATACTTTGTGAAAATGTCAGTTGAAACCTGCACCAATGCTGCACACAAGTGTTAGAAATCTGCCACTGCAACATGACACACCCCACAACGCCTATTGGAGAGTAGGATAGGATTAAAATCTGGAAAAAGATTTAAACAATAAGTGACCATTGTGAGAAGTTATGGCTCTGTTTCTCTATAACAGAGGTGCTTTAGGTGAAAGTGTATCTTTCTCATTTTCATGCTGCCCTCATGAGCTCCTCACAGTTTCTTGCTATTAATTTTGGTTGTCGTCACTTCTGAGATGCCTGTAGTCAGAAACTGATGGGTTGACTGAATGAATACAAAATTGCAAAGCAAAACTATACTACACATAGGCTACATAACATGAGTAATTCATTCTCTTGAAATTAACATTTGAACATTCTCTTAAAAACATCTGATAACAATTGCAATATTTTTTGGAAAAAGTTAAATATTGAAAAAAAAAAGAGATTATCTTTTAAGATTGTGATGATCAATAACTGTACTTTTATTTTGTTTTTATTTTTTTTAAAGGCTAAAGGAGGCAAGTGGCAGTTTGGCTATATAGAGAGACGGTGATAAACGCTTTAACTTTCTTTGTCCTCATAGATGTTAACTCCCCTGTGATTTCTCGAAGCCCTCTGAGATTTCTAGATGTTAACATGTGAGTGAAGTGAGCACAGAGATCTGAGAGCACAGAGCTGTAGTGTGTGAGTGAACATGCTGTACCTTGGAGCCACACGGCCGGTGGGAGCGAGCGGACACTCAGGACATGAGCGGGACTTTAATCCGGGCGGAGCAGCTGAAACCGCACAGACAGCAGTTTGAGAGATGAACACTAGACACTGACATATTATTAAGTCACGATAGCGAGCTCTGTATTTCGTCCTTATAGTTAAACAGAAGGCTGCAGGACGACTGTATGAAATACTTTTCATAGCTTTATGCGCAGCCATAGTATGTCTTTCACTGTGTGCTATATGCTGCCTGTCTAATAATAACCTGCCAGGCGTCAGATGGAGTCAAGGTCAGCTGTAAGTTACAGCCCTAGACCTGTTGGTGCGTGTTTCTATAATAAACTTGGTGAGAAGTTGGAGAGGAAAGCACAAGAGGCGCGCTTAAAACAAAGGTTATTTGAGGAAAAAAAAACTTTTCATCTACTTCTGACTTGATCGATGTGGTTCTTTGTTCTCAGAGCCTACCTTCATTCCTCCTCAGTATCCACTTCAGTGTCTGTTCTCTGTCTCAAAACTTTGCAGCCTCACCCACAGAAAGTCTCGGTGGTTTTTGCGCATCGGCGGCATCTTCCCACAGGAGGTCACACTCAGACGTAGCTCGCCCATGATCGCAGGTGACATCACCGTTTAGCAGTTTAGAGGCCGACAAAATGCCTCTTCCGTTCATTTGAGCAGTGATATGCCGGGCTGAGTGGCGCCATGTCCGCCCTGCTGACCGGTCCCGGTCCCGTTACACGCTCCTCCTCCACGCTGCTGCGCGCAGATGGAGGCTTGTGGGAATGTATGGCGACAGAGGAGCTCAGCGGGTCTATTGTACAAAGTGACAACTGCACTGTACAATATCACCACAGGAGGCCAGCTCCATTCGCCTACTGTCATTATAATAACAGGCCTCATGTTACAGTAATATACAGTAGCATGTCTACTGTATTTCAAGCCGTGATTTATTCCTGAGGGAACACTGGACTTAATTTTGCTGGTTTAATTTAAAACTGGTAAAATTTTCAACCTGGACATTCAGTAACCCAGACATTCTTTAGTCTATAAACCAATAGCCTAAGTGAACTGTCATTTAGCTACAAGAAGCCTATTCAGACTCTTTGCTGTGGTTGACCACATTGTGATCAGGTGCTTCCTCTTCTGTAACATGTGCCTAGAACTTGAGTCTATGCCAAAATTAGCTCATTGACAAGGCAGTTTAGAGTCCTGCAATTCACACTTGGCCACTGGTCTCTGACCTTTCACAGCCAAATATCCCTGAGCTTCTTCCGATTGAAAGGCAATATACCTGTTGTAATGTGGAGAGAAAAAGGACAAACATCCAACTAATGTATTTCCAACTTGTGGCCTCTTTATTTGAGCTAACTGTATACTGTATTGTGAAGTGCTGAAGTGCAGCTCTCACATGCATGCAACCCAAGAATACACTTTAAAAAAAGGCCAGAATGTATTTCCCCTCTGCATTGAGTACAGTGTGTGCACAGTACATGAGCGCATGAAGAATATAAAAGATGCTGGAACACGTTGGAGTGAATCAGACATTTATTGAAAATCATTTCTTTAAAAGGAGCAAGGAGATAAGGACATGAACATAATAACTGCTCCAAAGGTTTTTTTCAAACCTGCTGCTATAAGTAAACACACTTACTTGGACAGTTGCCATAACAACCATCTCTCTGCTAATTAGTAGTTTCAATCACTCCACACAGTGGAAATTAAATTTGTCATTTAATGCTGCTGCACACTCCCACTCTGCTGGATGAAAATTGTCTTCAGTATTAATTTTTTATAAAATAGTCCTGAAGACTTTATTTAAAAAAAAAATCTCATCTTATGTACAGCATAGGCACAGCACACAGAGCAGTGATTATATCAAATTCCAGCAAATGAAGAAAATACACAATGTTTACTCCCTGAGATGAGCTGAGATTAAAAAAAAAAACTCCCATAGAGACTGAGGTTGTGAAAAAGAAAATGCATTGATTCATCTTTAATACCGTAAGTGATGGTGAAAATGGAAAGTACCTAAATAGAAAGATGAAACAGCGCCCCCTAGCTCTACCAGCATGACACAACACAAACCACATGGATTTCTCTGTTGTTTTTTAGAGGTGACACTGGTTGTGGATGCTGGTATCAAGTCACTTTTGATTACTTACACATGAAGCTTTAATAGGAAGATTGTCCCCTTAAAAAAAGCACCTCTGGCAGTTATGTGGTTTGATGGCACTAAGCCTTAGGTGTTACTGAAGTTGACTCATCCTTTAGACCTGAGCAAACAGGGAAACTGCTTCACTGATGAATCGTGTGCAGCGGACTTTAGCGTTCCACGTTTACTGTGTGACCAGTTGATTAGCTGACTGGTGCACCTGACATAGTGCACAACACTTTAAAAACTAAAATATATGGTCGATAATACTGTAATATCCATGTTGCCCTAAAGCAGACTGATGGTGTTTGAAATAGTGGCTGTGGAAACTAACAGAAGTCTTTGAGGTTTGAGTGTTGGGTGAGGGGAGTGCTGTAGTCAGAGCTCCAGTCCCTCTCGAACACAGCCTGCAGCTGTGACTGGAACATCGGCTCCTCGGACTGTGACGCAGTCTGGTTGACCACCAACGCTGAGCCAGCAGTGTTCACAAAGTAGTCACCTGACCAGTTAGACGTACCTGAAGACAGAGAGACAGGGGGACATGGGTTACTTTTTTTTCTTTTTACATTTGGGTTATATTTTAGACCTTTATTTTACATCACTAATGAATATTTTCAATTAATTGAAAAAAAAAGACCAATTCATTTTTATTAGATTTTTTTCATCAATTATTCATTTAGTGTGTCATTTTCAATTCCTAGCTCTCCAATAGGTCAATGAAGTACAGAGATTCCTGTGAATGTTAACATTTGTGGTATACTGTATGAGTGAATAAACTTTTCGTTTATCACAGTTTGATCCATGAAAAAGCTACTCAAAAGCTAATTACTGACATTATTATGTATATTTCACATGAATCGTGTTATGTATCTGCAGCCTCACCTATATAAGCTATCTTGTCGGTCACCATGTACTTGTTGTGGTTGACTCTGGCAAAGGGAATCTCCTTCTGCTTGGGGTTGGCGGGCACCACAAACAGCCTCTGAAAACAAGAGGTCATCAGGATATATTGTGTTAAGTATCCCATAAGATATACAACTTCCCTTTTTTTTGTCGTAAAGACATAAAGAAGAGCTACTTACCACCTGGATGTCTAGTTTGCTTTTGGGGTCATAAACTGAGGCCAGAGACTTCAGGAAGGGAAACATGACTGGCTGGGTGCTGGCCCAGCAGCTGATCAACAGGCGCACCTTGACCCTCCTCTCATACGCTGCTCTCCTCAGCTGGGTGTCGATGTCTGCCCAGTACCTGCAGACGGCGTCACATGCAGAGAACAAGGACATGGGATCGTCACACTACGAACCATTCAACTCTCACGAGAAACGCTAAAAACATCAGTGGTGCAACTGTAGGCTTCATTTAGGAGGTAAACCTGTTCAATAAGATTACAGAAAGCTGGATCAGAGTTTCAAACAAAGATTGGTGACACATGAAGAAACTTCATCCATAAGGTTATCAAAGATCTGGGGCTGGTTACACTTTGATTCTGACTCAGAAAACAAAAAGTCAGAATTTGCACAAAGCTGTCCACTTCTTCTGCCAATCTTTGGTATATTGAATTCTGGGTAAATTAAGACATTTTTTCAGTACAAAAAATGGTTGACTGAGGAACAGTGCCAAACCATTCAGCTCTGTTTATTCCAGGAGGAAACTGGAGGGATTCAACAGTTAAAATTATAAAAATCTGTCTCGAAAAACTCTCTCTCTCCACTGTCTCTCTACATAACAATGTTGACAAACTAGATAATTTTGTAAAATACTTGAACTTGCATTAGACAAGTCCTTGACTGGATCAACAGTCAGTATTGTAAAGTCGTTCTTTGTGAAAGCCATCCCTGACCCACACCACCTGCTGCAGGACCTCAGAGCTTCACTAACTGTAAAACCTGAATCTGACTCTCCTCAGCTGTCCTCCCTGTAGTTACATCTGAACATCTGTACCTTTTAGGATGTGAAAACTCCATGGTGGGCAGGTAGTTCATGACAGCGATGTATATGAAGCTCTGGGCATCTTCCATCACACTGAGGATGGACTGAAGGTCTGGAGTCCTGCCGGCTGCACAGAAGGACGGAGGGGAACTCTGAGAGAGAGTGATGAGAAGAGAAAAAAGAGTTCATCATTTCTTGATTTGTAATGAATACAGTAGAGCCTTTAAGATGATAATAGAAGGAGGAGTGCAGTAGAGTTGGACTGTTGGTCCCACTCAGTGGTTACTGGAAGCACACTGTAAATGTCTACTGATAAAAGATCATAGGAGACTTTTTTCATACAGATTAAATGTTATAAAAATGGTTTTACGAACACCTAAGGGAGAAACAATGGTTATGGTACACTCAGTGGGATACCACACATATATGCTATTGTTTGCTATTGGAGATTTGAGGGTTTCAGTTTTATGAATCATCAATAAAAATGTCAATCCTCCATTTGGCCTTGTATCTCACCGACAGATAAACACTAGATGGCGTGTTGTTGAGTGGCAGCTGAAGAGGTGTGTCCTTGTTGTAGAGGGTGGAGAAACTGGATGGCCAGGGTGATGGGATCTTCTGACTCTCTCCCAGGAACCAATAAGCTTCAAAGATCTTACCCAGGTCTGCGGCCAAACAGCTGCAGTTGTAGACCACTGCACCCAGCTCCTTCACCTGGAGACCAACCGCAGAATAAACACTTATTTCCCTCTGTGATTTACTGATCCCAATCTCACCACTAAAATGAGATGTGGTTTAAGATACTGATGACTGGCAGTCACAGTATGATAATTAAATTATTATAATGACACAGCATGTGACCGAAAGTCACAAGAGTCAATGGGAACTTCCTCTTGAAAGCAGAAGCATTATTCTGCCAGAACTGAGAACCAGAAAACCGTTCACTGTAGGATTTAATGCTTGGGATCCTTTATCAGACTTGAATGATAATTAGGTGAAAAGTCTAAACAAAACTGAATTTCTTATAAACACACAAAACAAACAAAAAATCTCTTGAAGAAATGACCATATACCTGTGTGAGGGACCTCCAGTCCATGTTGGCACTGCCAATGTAAATGTGCTTCTTGTCTACAACCCAAAACTTGGTGTGAAGGACTCCGGAGGTGAGCTCTCTCATGTTAACTGTCCTGATATCAGCGCCTGAAAGACACATACACACATCAAAGATTCATTATAGCCTGAAAACCAAAAGTTATAATGGTGAGGAATTAATTCATGCTGTTAAATGCAGAGCTGACCACATTATCTTTTTTATTCTTATCATTGTTATTTATTCTGCCATCTGCATTCTTTTATTGCACTTTACTGGCAATAGCCTTCTTGTTTTTATTTTTTTATTTCCCATATCCCATCATGCTAACTCCGTTACTTTTGTTAGGTTGCGTGAACGACTCTATGTGTATAGCCACGGTGGACTGTAGGAACTGAATTGCCCTTCAGGGATCAATAAGATCTTCTGTATCTGTACTCAGCTCAAAGCATTAGCTGAGTCTAAATTTGGGGGCCGCATCCTTTGCAGGCTGCATTTGAAGAGTGTCTGAGTCAGAAAAAAAAGTTCTGTGTTGTTAATGTTGCTGGGTGACAAACGGCCTCAATTTGATCCAGCCTTCATGGTCTAATACAGTTCTGAGGACCATGTCCTTTGCAGAATGTGGCCAGTGAATGGGGACACAATCATTGTCTCGCATCATGTGTTACTATGAGCCTCACTGAGAACAGACATTACTGAGTGAAATTACTGAATTTCCTGTGAAACACTGCAGAGTCAAACATTCTGCTCTGTCAGAAAAGACAAAATAAATTCAGCTTAATATTTTTGTTTTGCGGATTCTCCTGATCCTTAGTACCTAAAATGTTGTCTTTTTAATCTATATTAGTGTTACTCAACACTAACCTGCAATAAAGATACATTAGGTCTTTTAATCTATTCTGCGTGCCAATTCATTGAAATATGTAAATATGATCTATATGAAGTAGCTTATTAGTTTATGCATGAACCTTGACTTTTCTTTTTGAACTTATGTTTGGAAAAAAACAAGGGACAATTTTAATTGAAATTGAATTAAATTAAAAGACTTAATTTGAATACAAAGTAAACATTAAGGTCTGTTGAAGTCATGTGATTGAAATCAATATAACAAAATTAATTAAAATACTTTTAAAGCAGAGCATCACCTGAGTCGTTGAGCAGCCTGAGGTCGTCCTGAGGCCGACCCTCCTGTGGTCTGTTGACTGCAATACGAACAGACACCTTCCCTGAAAGCTCAGCTAGTTTCTTCAGAATGGTTTCACCCTGTGGCCACAGCAAGGGAATAACTTTAGTGTTATTGACAGTTACACGCAAAAGAAAAGCATCTGTTAAAAAATCACTGGATTGGGTTTCAGATTAAATATGTGATGGTTCAAAGAAAAAATCTCATCATAGACAAACATACTGTACATGTGTATTCAGCCATATATACTGTATATGTAACAGCCAGCTGACCTGATCGGCTGTCGGCTCATGAGTGCCAGTGTCTTTGTTGGTCAGGGTCCAATAGAAGGACGCGATGTCGAGACTGTCGCGAGCTTCATTTACTAGATTGAGCCAAGCCTGGAAGATGGAGGGGTGAGTGGTGCTGGAGTTAAACTCCAGCCCCTCAGGGATGCTCTCCACCAGAACGATCCTGATCGGGACGAGAGGAAACTTTACTAGCATCGTATTCCTGGTGCTACCTGTCAAGTCTGACTGACACAGTGTCACCATCACATCATGTTTATTTTTCTAAAGTAAAATGCCTGACTCAATAACTATCTTGCCAGCAATCCTTTGGAAGCAAAGCACTGATTTGTCATTTTAACATTAAAAGTTATGATTCAATTAGGGGCGGTGCGTGGCGCAGTGGTTAAGGCGGCCGCCCCATGTAGAGGCTACAGTCCTCAACGCAGGCGTCCCCGGTTCGAATCCCGCATCGGGCAGACCTTTCCTGCATGTCATTCCCCCTCTCTCTGCCTCCCCCTTTCCTGTCTATCTCACTATGTGCTATCAAATAAAGGCAAAAACGCCAAAAAAATATAAAAAAAATAAAAAAAAGTTATGATTCAATTGCTTTCTTTCTCTGGAGCTTTTAACAATATCACAATATCGCCCAATTGTTTGCTCAGCGCTCAACATACTGGAGTGCCAACAGACAGTACGGTATGGCCTGGTGCCTGTTTATGTCAAGAGTTAAATTAATTATTCTTCATGACAGGACTGTGGAGCTTTCTTACTTGCAGGGGTCGTTGCAGGATGCTGCCTGGGGCAGATGGAGGCTGCTGCTCGGGGCAGGATGGGAAGAGGAAACCCTTGGAATCAGGAGGTTATATACAGCCATGGCAGCCAGCAACAGAGTAGCTACAGTGGCCAAAGCAACCACACACCTGGAATACTGGAGAGAGTGCATTGATCGATGTAGAGTAAATCAATTTTATCTCAGGAATGAGGAAGCAGTTGCATGAAAATACAAGGAAACATTCCAATGTTTAGCCTTTTGTGATAAAGTACCACCAGTGCGTGCAAATCTTGATTTGAGCGGCTTACATATGTGTGTTCGAGCAGGCACGTGGTCGTGGTGCGCGCTCCCTCACATGCACGTCCAGAGAGAGAGAGAGAGGGAAGTACAAGCTGCTGCCTCATCGATAACTCTGTGTGTGTGTGTACCGCACATAGATGAGACGTGACAGTGGAGCGACTTAAACCTTGTGAGTTATAAATTCACCAACATAACTTCCTTGTGGGTTCTGACAAGTCGCCGTCCACTTATTCAATGAGATTAATATGAGTCATATTTCAGAAAAGCGCCCATTTGTGTTTGCTTAGCTCACTGCTTGTTAAGACTAAGCCCCACCCCGTCCTCTGTCTAACATCACCTGAATGTAGTGAACAGCAGCAGCAACAGGAGGAATCACTCACTCAGCTTGATTTCACTGACTATTTGAATTTGTTTCCAGATGTTGAGTTACCGGTAATTGTGATGTTGCTGTTGTAAACATTGCTGCTGTTCTGAAACATGCACAGTAGCAGTCACAGTAGTCATTTCTTGGTTTTGTCACATATAGATGTGTAGCCTGTACTTCTATTTTGCACTTGCACTTGCACTCACATGATTTTTTTTCTGCAAGCCATGTTAATGTGCACCCAATCCTACCATATTAGCCTTAGCCTGCCAGTTTAGAAGTCATGACTCTGTTTCGGGAAGTTGGGAAATTGGTCCAGCGTGTTGACTGCAGTCCTGAAGGCGTGCAGACTTTCTCTACAGACTAAATAGTTACTGTAATTTAATTTAATCAATTTATTTTGATATTAAGGCCTGAAAAAATTGTACATACTGCCCTTTTCTGATGTTGAGCCCCTGCCCTCATGTGCACGTCCCTGTGTTTGAGTGTGTTCTGTAACATACCAGCTGTGCTTTTCTGTTGTCTTGTCTCCTCTGCTCCACATCATGAACCAGCTACAAGCATCAGAGGAACACATAAACACAATGACAGAACAAAGTCAGACCAAAACATTTATTTCATAAGGAAAGCTGAGAGGAATTGCAGTGTTTACACAATGATGCTTGTAAGTGGGGCTGAACAGTCTGATTTCCACAACAGTTGTTTTTTTGTAAAAAAACAAACAAACCCTATTGCACAATGAACGCGTCCATACAACTGGAGAGTACTGGCTACAAATATGAGAGTAAAACCTTTGACAAGATGAGACAGCATTGATCTACCGTATTTACTACATGAAGAACATTCCCCTCAACCTGTTTGATTGAGCCTCTATGTAATCTTTTTATTTATTCATCTTAAAGTATATTTTTCGCCTTTAATCGATAGTAAAGTCAAGAGAGACAGGAAAAAGGAGGCAGAGAGAGGGGGAATGACATGCAGCAAAGGGCCACCTGAGTCAGGATTTGATACAAATTATTTACATATATTTACAGCATTATCATTCACACTGTGTGAGTCGCCACCAGCATATAATGCAATACTAATCTGTCTTTTTCCCTCCTTTTCTCAAATTAGTTCTAAGTACTTATTTATGTTCTGTTTTACAAGTAAATGTTACTCATGTTATTATGAGTGATAAACCATTATGAACAAAAACAATTAATGACTAATGGCTAATGATATCAATTTGTCTGTTCGGTTGTGTGTGAGCTTTGCCCGGTGAATACTCGGAATTTCCACTTGATAACAAAAAAACTAAACAAACCCAATCAATCTGAGGTGGTAAGTATTCAATCAACACTGATTCATGAATTTAAATACAGCCTGAAAAAAAACTTTACCTTATTGTAGGTGATGTCCATCTTCCTGCTCAAGGACAAAATGACATCTGATTCAGTATCAACCCTCAGCTCAGAGTCTGCAGCTCTGAACAAATAGAGGAACAAAAAACACAATGTTACACCTTCATCGTCATCCACTCACTGGCAGCTCAAAGTCGCAACAAGAGGTAGAAAGTGAATGTCTATGTATGCCTTATGTTACGACATAAAATGACTGCACTCATTACACAAATTATTACTAATCTGTGTACAGTTGGGGATTAACACTTGTTTTTATTGGAGAAATAAAGTAAACCTGACAAATGAATATTGAGAAGTTTTGTTTGAGTAGGAAAGAGTCATAAATCAACATGGCAGTCTCAAACACTATTGTCTCTCCTTGAAACACACACACCTCTGCTTAACATTTACAGACTTTACAAAGAGAAGCTTCTGGATGTTTTCACCACCAGAGACAGAGAATAACCTGCACAGCTCATGTCTAACACAAAGACACATGCCGCTCCAGCTGCTGATGGGCTGTGTGCAGGTCAGCTGGAGGCGATGAGAGTTTAGTTTACAACCACTAAAAAACACTGTTTATCAATTACTATACAGTTTACAATTAAAATATGTGACCATGACAAACTGTTTACTGGAATCTAAGGTCTTGTGATTTGATTGAGAGAGGAAGTGTGGCAACTTAACAGCTGACAGCAGCAGTGTCCAAAACCTTGCATCCTTTAACCAACAGTCACAAGAGTTGGTATCTCCTTACAGAAACATGTGACTCATTACAGCTGCTGGTATGGGATCATACTGGCATGATAATCTAGATGATAAAGTGCCTGTACAAGAGCCTGTCCACCAGGTTCATTTATGTTCACCAGCTGGCAAATTTTCACAAATGATGTCCAATAAAACTTGAAACATTGTGTCTTTTTTGTTGTACATTTATATGAACAGCCAGTTAGGATTTTCAGCTTTTGTGTGACAGAACCAGAATCTGGAATAAGGAATTTATGCCACATCTTTAACTGCAAACACAGACCTGGGTCAGATAGAGAATGAAACATGATAATTCAGTGAAAACACTGTAAGAAAGCTGTAACACAGTTCACTGATACCCCAGTGCCTTTTTCCATAATTGTGATGATTTTTTTTGCCCTTTATGCCCTTGAGCAAATCCCCAACAGTCTCTACATTTAAAATAAACATTAAAGCTTTAGGTTTCTATGACAAAGGGTGCCAGGCCTTTGAGGCTTGTGCAACACATTAACGTTAGAAGGACAGAGGATGCCTGTTTCTGTCGGTGCAGAGGAAAGACTAACGTTGTTCCTCCAGTAGTTGTGTTGAAGTGAGAGTGAGTCAGACTGACTCATGACCGAAGCACAGGAGAAACACGGCCACTTTGTGAGCTTCAGATGAGATAACACAAGGCTTGTACTAGGTCGAAATAAAAGTATGCTCATGAAGGCCACTTTGGAGATTAACATGGATATTTAAGCCCTTACAACCGCTTTATGCGTATTGGGGTAAACTGTAGGATGAATGACAATATACAGAGCAAATTTTAAGATTGTAATATTATTAACAAACCTAAACCTGAACATAACTTTGGGATTACTGAGCAGCCAAGGAGTTCGCTGACAGTGCAAAACAACAAAAACAACTCACTCTCAGCTCGTGAAAACTGCCAACCCACCTGTTATCACGCGTCCTGGTTAGTTAGGATCCCGCATGTGATGGTGTCAACGTCTGTGATTTACGCACAACAACATTTAAGACCCTTGGTTAATTTTGTTAAAAGAAACAAAAACAAAGAGGAGCTCTCTCACTACGTCGTTAAAGTGCCGACAGAGCTACAAACAACACAGCGAGAAGGGAGGTGGTCATGTGACCCGAGCGGACAGCCAATTGGAGGAGAGATGGGCACGTGACTGTAGGTTAGAGCACAAGTGCAGCTCTCTCTCTGCACCAACAGAGGGCGCTGTGTATCCATGGTGACACCTGGGTGACACCTACAGTCTATGGGTGACACGCACGCACACACACACACACACACACACACACACACACACACACACACACACACACACACACACACACACACACACACACACACACACACACGGTTTAGTGAACATTAAAAGTAATATTTGGCCATGTAATGCGCCGCTTACTGTGTTTAAAGTCCTTACAACGGAGCATAATATTACACGTGCACATGTTAGTAAAACCAAAGTCGTTCTCTGGTAAAACCTAACAGTTACCGTTAAACCGCCAGTTGACGGCCATGTAGATGGATACCGGTGGGCAGCCAGGGCCAGGTTCGACCCCCAGTCCGTGAACAACATCTAAACCGGACAGGTAAGACCTTTACAGTCTATGGGTAAGACAGACCAACAGATATTGAGCTCAGTAGAGGTAGAGGCTAAGAGGGAAAAAAAGAAGGTAGAGGCTAAGGTGAAAGACCGCTACGGATGCATAAACTGAGACCAACATCCAGGTGATGTAATGTTACAGGTAACACCAACAGTGATATAATTACAGTAACATAAACCATAGTAGCTTATTTTGATGATTTTATAATGGTTTTTGAGAGAGTTATCATTTGGTGCTTTGAGGCCTCTGAGACTCCCCCTCACGTGAGTTAGCCTGTCTGGCTAACGCTCAGCAAACATTTACATTTAGCATTTTTTTAATATCCTCCTCTCTGTCCGTCCCACAGCTGTAGGTCTGAAAACACCAAAACTGGTCATTCTGTGTTTTAGAAGTGTGATTGTACACCTGTAACAGGTGAGCTATCGTGTATCGTATAGTAAAGTTGTTTTTAACACACAGTGGCTCAAACTTTTAAGTTTAATCTCCCCATATTGTCTCAAGCACAATGAGCACAACTGTGTTTTCCTAATTTCAATTTCATAACGTTCGGGCTATAATAAAGTACTTTGAATGTACCTAGATATGAAGGCAGCAGATATCTAATGAGAAATCACATGGATCCATTGGTAGGTTGGGCTGTCTTCATTTTGTATGTTTCTCTTAAACACAGGGTTAGGGGATTTGCTTCAGTGTGTTGTGAAGATTTTCCCATTCCAACAATAAAACATTACCTATGCTATTAAAAAAAATAAGATTGAGGCATTTTTATTTTGTCATTTAGGCTACTTAAACACATACTCTCTGAAGCCTGTCCAAAATCCACCTTCTCTTGTTCACTCATCACCCAGCCCCTAGTATAACAGTAGATCATAGATTTCTTAACCGTCCTGTCTATGTTTTATCTGTGTTAACATAATGTTCAGCGTCTAATAAATACACTTATATTTCTTTCTTCTTTGCTCCTTTTAAGTCTCATTGAATTTCCACTTGTTGGGATGAGCCAGACAGACCAAGGCTACGATTGAAGAGGTGAGGAATATATTCAGTAAAGATCACCCACGTCCAATGTCAGGCAGTAGGCTACCTGATTGAAAATACTTGGATAATAAATAGTTCCATATTTAGTCAAATAACATAATTAGTTGCAGCAGTTCCAATATTTCTCGCATTACATTTTGTGTCTGATGTGGTACATCAAAATGATGTCATTCCCTTGTGCAAGGAACTGAGGCATATTTGTGACAAGCTTTTCATTCATTTTTATCCATGTAACACTGCAGTGTGAGGCGATGCAAATCTCCTCTTTGTCCCTCAAAAAAAAGTGTTTGTGATGTTATTTAGATGACTTCTATCTTGTATCGTGGATGATGTGAGGACGAAACATCTAAAGCAATATTTGTCTCAGCCTGGTGATACAGTGTGTGACACTTCACTTGTGGTTGGCCGGTTAAATGTTGCATTGTGCTGACAGTCTGTCTGTCTGTTCAGTATGGTTGTGTAGATGCCATAATTACACAGTTGATATAGTACATGTGTATTACAACTGTAAATAAATGCACAAGCATGTGCCTGTGACATCTTTACTGATGTCTGGACAGCTTAGGTGCCACTGGATAATTTCTGAATAAAGCCGAGCTATTGGGCTTTCCTTTATTATTTGTGCAGTTTATTTTTCAGCTTGATATATTTTGATCTAAAACTATTGGTAGTTTGAGCTCAGCCATTCATGATTCAACAGGGGGCGCCACAATGCAAGTTCAGCCAGCGATCTCTGAGATGTTCAGACCATGGGGATAACGGGGAGGGGGAAAGCCAGACAAAGTGTAGGTTATGGTTTTTTGTCTATTATTTACTGCCTACACTGTACAATACAGAGTGAAAAGGAATATCCATTAGAAACAGTGGAATGTGCCTTTATGAAAAGGTGTGGCAAATGGTCATATTTCCTTATGTTTGCTGTGAAACCTGTCATTTGATAAGAAAGAAAGAGCCAGACTGAAAGAATTCCAACATTAACACACACACACACACACACACACACACACACACACACACACACACACACACACCCCGTTTCCTTTCAGAATACAAACATCAGCAAAACAGTATTACTATTACTGAGCATATTTTGTATTTGTGTATTAATTCTCACATTGTGTACTGTGTGTGCGTCTGTCTGTGTGTGTAACCATGGAGACGGGCCCAGAAACATCCTAGACAGTTTTATTTTTTTACAGCAACACAGGCAGAGTTATGGTCAGGTTATAAAGAGGTGACATGTTTCACTTCCGTAGTCGAGGTCCGTCCTCTCCCAGCCACTGATGCTCCGTTCACTTACCTGCCCACACTGCTCAGTTCTTCTCAAGAGTTATCTATCTCTCTGCTCGTTGTTCGCTGTCCAACCTGAAGGCTTTTCCTTTTGTGATCTTTAAAAAGAAAATTTTTATATAAACGGATGATTTGTGAGAAGATTTTTTTTCACTGCTTTGTGAACAGAGCACATTCTTGCATTGCAAATCTTCCTCAACAAGTACGTCTATAATGTCTGCTTAAATGTATTGTAAACGCATCATATAATCTTCAGTGAGTTGACAGCTAGCACCGCCATAACTCTCCGTCCCCTTTTTTCTCCCATCAACTTCCTGAATTGTCAATAGTGGGCTGAATTAATTTTCCCAGTTTCCCAGACGAGGTGTGTTTTTGTCCCTGTGACACGACGTCAGGACTGAAACCACTGAGTCACAGAGTGGCAGCCTTGGCTCACCACTACCTTTGCCTCTCATTGCTTACAACACTTCCCTTTTTGACACAACGTAGTTCTGCTTAAAGACGCTTTTTACCCAAATGATTTTGCCGTTTGCATTCTGGGTAACTGATTCTCTAACACTATCCTGCTGTTATGTTCAGGTGCTTAAAGTTGTATTGTCTCCTCTTCACTATTGTGCAGTAAATGTGACCTCGGGACTTGAGGGGGGCTTCAGTGGGTCATTTGTTCCAGCACATATTCTGTCGCTTAACTATCGTGTGGCTCCCATTTTAGTCCAACCCCAGAGGTGCTCCTGTCCTGTGTTTGTGACATGGGCCCAGTCTCTTACCCTCAGTATATGTGGATTAAGCAAATAACACAAAATCAAAACAAATGATTCCTTGTAAAACTGTGTTTACGTCCTGTCTCTAAATGTGAGATTATGCAAATAAGGACCCCACCCAAACCCCAACCCTGTCTTTTTTCTTTTATTAAGTACAGAATCTCTGTGAGGGTTGAGTCTGTTGTTTATGACTGCGTGGGCCATAAACAGCACTGACATCACCAAACCCGACTGGTAATGACTGCTCACGATCCTCTTGCTGGTCTATAGGTTTTATCATTCAGACTGAAACACTGGAACACAGACGGGGTTTCCTTTTGTTTTGATCACTTCTCTGGCACAAAATTTCATGAAAACTTGTGTGTTTGGAGGTTTAAGTTCAACAGCAGCTATGCTCCCACCTCTGTTAAATTGGAATTTTCTTTATAATTTTAGGGCACCACCGACTTAAAAAACAACTTAAAGTATGCAGAACATTTAGACTATTTTGAAAATGTATTTTAAATAGTGGTCAAAATTGTAATATAGTTAATGTTTGACTGCATGCTTTTCTCTATCAATTCTGCTAAAAATAGCTGTTTAGGTATGTCATTTGCTGCAAAAAGTATGTGTTAGTAGTAGGAGTTGGGACAGTTAGTTGGTACAGCGTTATCTGAAAATCTGTCCTTTAAATCACATATGAAGGACAATTTAGAGCTAGTTCCAGTCTCTCAAATGTCAGGAGTTTCTCATTGTTGCTGTGTGAAGACACTGGGCTCTGGTTATTTACCCCAGTTTGTGTTGTTTTTTAGAACCTTTCATAAGACTACACAAATAATCATTTGATTGTAAAAATACAGCCATACTGGTTATGAAAACAATCTTAATTAAATGGTTGAAATGACAAGTGAATTTGTATAACTATATTGCTCTTCATTTTCATGTAATATTTGATGAAACTTAAAGGCACATACCAGACACTGGTTTGTCAAAAAGTGTTTTTGTTGCATTAAACAAAGAAGAGATGGACTCATAGATGTAAACCTGACTTTAACAATTGTTTATTTCTTAATAGAGCTAAAAGACCCAGGTTAACACCCACAGGTTGGAGCCTGATAGGACGATTGTAGTGACTCATGTTCTTCCTGCCGCGCACTGTACTTCATTAGTCATTCGCTATCGATCTGTTGTTCTCTCTCTCATGCTCCCTCTCTCTCTCTCTCGCTGTCTTTCTCTTTTTTTTTTTCTTACACGCACACACACACACACACACGCACACACGCACACAGCACTTCCAGGATCTTAGGAAAGCCAGTCACCTGTGCAGTTAAAGGATGTAGAGAAGGAAGTGGAACGACTGCTCAAGCACCAGTCGCCACCCAACTGACTGACTGACAGGCTGGTTGAGAGGCTGACTGACTGACTGACTGACTGACTGACTGACTGACTGGCTATTTGACTTGTTAACAGGTTCAGCTGAGAGGCAGGCCAACCAGCTCTTAACTCTTTTAACAACTTAACTACAACAGCTGCTGTAAACGGCTGAACTTTAATTCAAATTTTCCCAACTATACCTATAAGTCCTGAAACCTCAAACAGCCCGTTGAAAAAGTATGAAAGAGCACCAAATGTCTTCACTTTCCAAACTGTCTTCTCACAGGATCAAAGAATTAAAATCATCTTTCACATATAGATGAACAAGAGCACAGGTCTACATTACTTTGACCGCACCTAGCTGTCCCAGTGCAGTGTTCCTCAACAAAACATTCCTACAAGTCAAAGTTGCTCAACTCCTGACACATGAGAACATTAGACTGAAAACGATACATACCTCCGCTCTGTGCTGTCTGCTGCTTTGTTAATACACATTATAGATAAAGCTAACCTCAGACTGATAGAGCTACAACCTATAAATAAAAGTTTTTAAAAAATTCAATAAAAGTAAAAGAATTTCATTATTTTTTGCTGTTAGTAAATAAGTCAGTAAATATAAAGCCAGATTGATTTTGACAGTGGGCCAGTTCATTTTGTACATACTCCACCCACGCCCGTCTGAGCTGGACCTGGTGACCAGGAGTGGGGCAGTGTGGGGGAGGTCTGCGGTGGAGACTGGTGAGACAGCAGAGGGGCAACTGAACTGGGTGAAGAGAACAAGCTGTTCAACCACAGGAGAAGGCTGATTAATTGTTGAAGACTATACCATACTCCTAAAATGACATGTTGAACATGTTGTGATAACTTTCAGGGCAAAAATATCCCCAGAATAACATTGCCTGTTAACTGTCAGCAGGTTGTTGGGTCACTGTGAACTAGAGGTTGTGGTTGTGTTTGTGTATCTTACTATTGACTTTGGATGCAATAGAACCAATTCTAAAATACACTTTTGGCAGATACATTTAGTGCATATTAATTGAAAAAGTGCCTGACAGCATTATTAGATATGAAGAGATATGGCGTTTTCCCCAATAAAAATATGAGTCGCACCAAGCAGATCAATACTGAATCAGCCAGGGTGCTCGGACAGCACACAAAACCTCTTCAGACAAATTGATGACAAGTAATAAAAGGTAAAGGACTTGGCCTTAAAGGGATAGTTCAACATTTTGGCAAATTGGCCCATTGCCATAATCCTAGTAAGTTCGTTACCTTTAATTGTCAGTGCAAGATATTTTTAGAACGGCGGAGCAGAGCCGCAAGCTGCTCAGAGCTACGCTACTGAGGCTGTCATTGTTGGGGCTCTCTCCTTCTACTTGGTTGGATGGTGTGGGTGGTGGAGCTATAGGTGGTGCATGCTTGGGGCAATTGATCAGTGATGGGACAGTGTCTGAAACCATGTCCACGCTAAAAAGCGGATACATTACAAAAGTTTTCTTTGTCAATTTTCTTTTTAGATTTTTCTCATCAGTGACAGTTTTGGAAAACATTTTCCAAAGTGTCTGAACGTTGCTCCTCGTGGGCAAGAGACTTGTGATCTTCACCAAAATGCATCTTAAACACTAGATCGACAAGATCTGCATATTTACATTTGTTGTGAATGCTGCTGGAGACGGGCCAGCCTGGTGACCTTTTATGCTTACATACATTTATATATGCAAACTTTGTGAAATAGTGCTTACATAATTACATCTATGTATGCTAACCTGTGCAATAACACCTGCACACACACGTCTGTGTGTGCAAAATATGTGCAATTGGGCAACGTGCAATATCCATTCAGCACCTTAAACTCCAGCACTTTAGCACTTTAATCACTTTAGCACTCCAGCACTTTAACATTCAATGGTCACTTTATTCTTGGTCTGTCGTGAGTAACAAGATTCGTGATGTACTGTAGCCTACCTGTCACTTTTATTCTTATTGAACATCAACCTGCCTAGGGACAAAGGATGGAAATGAGCTGATTGCTATAATCCTACGTATTTACATGAAAGTGTCTATTAACATGTATTGCCCCCTGATTTTTAAAATATTCATTCATTCATTCATTTGAAGTTTCATCCCTAACACACTCAGCGGACCAGCTTTGTGTAGTTTTTGTGCTAGTCTTTTGTGTTGTGTTTCAGTTATTACTCATTAATCATAGCCTCAAACTGGATTGAATGTGATGTGATATGAATGTGTAATTTGGTAATGGTTGAAAACTTTGGCTTGAAGTTTGCTCAGGTGTCTGATCATTATAATTAATTTCACAGAGTCTTGACTTGCTGCAGGCTCTGCTCTTCTCATTTTGTTAATGAGTGAAAAAAACAGTGATGTGGAAGAAAATGACAAGAAGATCATGTCATGGGGGATGACAGTGTATTTGTCCTGCTCTGAAATTTTTAGTGTGGACCTTGAATAATTTTGACATGCAAACAGTTTTTTTTAATCTCCCACAGAATGTAAGTGGCCTTAGTTTTCAAGTGGACTTTGGGGTCTGTTTGTGTGCTCGTGCCTGTGCTAGCAGGCTATGTGGGTTGTACAGGTCAGCTAGAGCAGGTAACTGATTACCCAGTCCGGTCGAACCAGGCTCGTGTGTGGGAAGAGGAGGGCAGAGGAAGAAGAGGGAGGTGGTGCATCCTGAGGTGTATCTTTATATTCTCATTAGTTTAACCCTTAAAGCTTTCGACCCTAAACTTTACACCCTGGCCATGAATGCGAAGGATTTCCTCTGCATTGTTGTGTTTAAAGCGTGCTTTTGTTCAGTTAAGACACAAGAAAAACACACTGTGGAGCCAAGCTCTTAAAGAAGGTGAAGATTCTGCGGTTTGGACAAACAAGATTTGGCCACTGAGGGTTTCAAATGACACCCTGCAGTGATGGTTTGTAAATAAATGGGATTTCTTTTGTTAAGATCTATTAAAGTTACCTAAGTAAACTAGCCTATGTCTGGAATAACATCCAGAGTGACATCAGAATAGACGGCAGGGGAATGAAGGAGACTTAAATAGTAGAAGTTGAAGGTGAAATACTCAAACTGAAGATGCTGCAATACCTCCAGTGGAAATATTGCACAGTGAACGGCTCTGTGTGTTTGACATGTCAGTGATGTTATAAATAGTTTCACAAATGCAGATCAGCTGGTTCTTGGCTGTTCATCTGTTTGAATTAAATCCCTGATGTTAATCTAACATCAGCCTCTGTCCTGTCCCGCTGTCCGGGACGAGGAAGTGAAGCTAAAGTGCTGAGGTTAAAGGTGACACTGGTTGTCATGGCAGCCTCTTTCAGGTCAGTATCAGGGGGTCTTATCAGTGCTTTCTAAACTTCTCTGCCTGACAGCGCGGAGATCAATGTGAATCACCTTCACATTCCAGCTCACTTGATTGGAGCCGTCCAAATAATCAATGGAAATTATTATACAACATAAAATGCTTCAGTAGAAACCAGAAGGTTAACTCGTGGTTGAAGTTGTTAATATTTTGAAGGGAATAGAAAAGTATGTTGATGCATCCAACTGGTGTGCTCCTTTCTGAAGTGAACCTGGCCACAATGCCAGTGAATTCAGCTACAGATATCTGTGCTCTGATTGGTCCGCGTGTTACGTCACTTACGGTATTTAAGCAGGGGAGTGAATTTCCCACTAAGTGATCAATAAACCACAGTCATGCTGCTGCAACTACTGTTAGTGTTTGTATTTACAAATACTGCTCAATAGTAATATTGCAGAATTACTAATACACTCCAAAGAAAAGAAAAAACAATATTAACAACAATATTAAAATACTTTACTTAAAATACAGGTAAATGTTCGACATTCAGGTTCTCACCGAACAGCTGAGGTGTCAGCAGCAAAACAAATACCATGATGAAATGACCTGACCTGATAACTCTGCATGGATTTTTGTTCACAGTGAAAAAGTATCACTGGTACTTTATTGGGTGTAGTTTTAAAACATACACCAATTGTTTTAAAAATTAAACATTAAACACTTTATTTAATGACTTCATTACATTATTATATGTTTTTATGGAAATGTTAATATGATTTTTTTTTAAAACACAGGGAAAGTTTCAATGGTTCAGAATAGTGCAGTAGTAAATACACCTCTGCTTTTGATAATGTTGTTGCTAATTGCTAATGCTAATGCTGTTATAGCTGCTACCCATGTCACTGGTACTGCTGAACTTGGCATTAATCTGTTATAAAAATGCTGCTGTTATCATATCACTGTTGCAGCTTGTCCTGCTCCCACCTCTTCTGTCACTTTGATTACCTGCTGCTGGTCACATCAGACCTGTATCACAGTTGTTCTTATATCTGTATAGTGAACAACACAGACTTGTGCTACGTGTGCGTTCATTATCAGAGGAGGGATTGTGACCGTGAGAAGTTTGACGTTGCGTTATCACACCTATTATGTGTTTAGTTTAATTTAGTGTGATTAAAAACTAAAGCCTTCACATGGCAGTCTTTATGGTGTGGCTTGAATTTCTGAAGCTCTGACACATGGTCGCTCTCTTCCTTTTCCTTCTCCGTGCTCATTTCTTGGTTTTTGCTGACTTCTTAAAAAAAAAAAACAGTAATACATTTGTGTAGGCGACAGCTCCAGTCCCTCTCCAGTCTTTTTCTGCTCTCCCACCCCCTAAAACTCACCCCACCTTCTACCTTCTTATCAGTGTGTGTCCTGGCCAACCCCCACCCACCCCACCTGTAGCGCCAAAACCACATCGCCACTGTTACTCATTAACCAGGACTTCCTTTTATCCAGCCCAGACAACCCCTAGGTCACTGCCCGACGCACGCTGTTCAGTTTCAGATGTCGCTCTCACTGTGTGCTGCCGACATTACACCTGGCTAGACCCAAAGATATGATCACAAACAAAAGCACGGCACAATGATAAAAAGAAAGAATAGCACTCCATGAGAAATGTGTGGAAGTTCACACTGTGCTGTTACCATGCCTCCCGGACTGCTTGTTGACACTGACCTGCAATGAGAGCTGTAATTCTCGCTTTCTCCACACTGTCACAGTCATCAGGAAAGGACTGATGGATCTGACTTATAGTGTTGATGACTCACCCGTCTCAACTTTGTGTTTGATATTATAAAACAATGATATAACACCATAGACCTAACTGTATAGAGCATATGCTTTATTGATGGATTGATTGTGCTGCGACCGTGTTGTTGCCTTTACGCCATGAGCTGTCGTGTGTTAGCCACTGTTGAGAAGCTCCGGTGTGGCAGGCACAGGATGCATTATGTCACATGAAAGCCCACAACTACTCATGCACTTGTGGGTAGTTAGGTGTGCAGTGGTGTGCACAGCACTGTGAACAGATGCCACTGTGGATAAAGACCCTCCTGCCATTACTGCCCGTCAGTGCGACTGTCGACTGACCTCTGTTAAGAAGGCTTCATTTGACTCAGCATGAAAACAGATTCTCTGCCTCACATGGTCATTTTTTACTCTGGAAATTTGACAAGTAATGTCATTTGTTCTTTCTGAATTTTAATGTGTTGCAATAGCTAGAAGTGGAGCAGTTAATGGCAGACGGATATCTCATGCCTTGGCTTGATAAGATGTGGTTTCTGCTCAAAGCGTAAACGATGAAGAATCATGTTAAAATAAAGGACCTGGGTGAGGGCAGGAGGCAGGGCTGACCAATCATTAATGCAGTAGGTATGCCCCATGTTGTTATCAGCTGGCAGGGAGCCAGGCCCCAAAGCAGAAAAACAACAAAAATGGCTTATCAGTTGAGATTGGCCCTGCTTCTGACTGCCCAGGCCTTGAGACCTCAGAGTGCACCAGGGAAACTGACATGAGTCTGAACCACTGACATTAAAGGCAACGCTCTGAGTCTGTCACCGCCTCTGCTCAGACAGTGATATGAAAACTGCACATTAGAAATGGTTCAATATTTGACTTCAAATTTGACTGAAATCTGGAAAATGTTTGTTTGAAAATGTTTTATTGTGCTAACTTATCCATCAGGAAATAAAGCTAAGGCCAGTGTTGAAGTTTGAGTGAGTTCACCAGTTCAGTCATTGCTTAATTAATCACCATTTCATTTTATTGTCGAGCACTTGAGTTCACATCCCTTGAATGACAGTACTCACTAGAGCACTGAAAGTGCTTTTTTTGTGTGTTTACTCCTGTTTGAGTAATGTTTGCTGTTGTAGGAAATCACAGTTTTTTTTGTTTGGCTTTTTTTTTGGAAGTGCATGAACTGTTTTCAGTAAGACCCTATGGCCTCGTTCAGACCGCAGCCAAAACCTGATCAGAATCTGATCTTAGTGACTGACAGTCCACATTACATATGGCAAGTGATCAGATCCGATCTGCGTGTGTCCATATAAGTATGAGTGTTATCCACATAACAAGCTACGCCCGGAAAAAAAACCACACTGTGTTTGTTTCTGTCCTGAATCATGTGGAGCTGCTTTCATTACAAGTTCACATTTCTGGATGTGAGAGCAGACATTCCACATGATTGGTCGGTGTTGGTCATTTAATGCGCCTTTGTAATTGTTGTCGTTTTTGTTCGTGTTGTGCTAGGAGGGACAGCAGAAGACTCGAAGAAGAAGATCGAAATCCTATTTGAGCAACAGAGCCATTCACAAATCCGATCAGAATAGCATTTGAAACCACCTTCATATGTGTAAGTAAGAAAAGTATGGAATAGTTGGGTGTTTTGGGGTTGTGTGAGTGTTTAGTGCTGTGTTTCCTCGTCAGACATCCACCCCCCCTCAGACACACACACACACACACGCTCATACCCCTCTTCTCTCTCAGCCTTGTCGATCAAACAAGGGTGGGGTTGGGGCAGGGTCACTCTGTGGCTTCCAACTGATCCCATCAAACCCATCAACTGTAGTTGGTGTGTGTGTTTTTGTGTGTGTTTGCACAGTAGTAAAACCTGAAAGACACCCCCACGCCCCCTCCCTTCCTCCTCCTCCTCCTCCTCCTCCTCTTTCTACTCCATAAACCAGAGGCGTCCAAACTATTCCACAAAGGGCTGTGGGGCTGCAGGTTTTTGTTCCAACCGAACAACAGCACACCAGACTTGACTCATTTAATCAACTGATCTCAGTTTTTAGACAGTCGATTGGTCGAGTTGTGTGCTCTTGATTGGTTGCAACAAAAACCTGCGGTCTTTTGTGGAATAGTTTGGACAAGCCTGCCATAAAACCCTCCTCTTTACCGAGAATCTCCCAGGACACCCAGGTGTAACCGGACACACACAAGAGTGGCACCACATAACACACACAGCATATAGGATGAAAACATACCTCACTTTCTCATCAGGCATTACTCTGTGTCATGAAGACAAATCAGAAACCCTATCCTGTTCTCTGTGTGTGTGTGTGTGTCTGTGTGTGTGGGCTGAGACCCCCGTCCCCTGCACTGACAGATAGAGCTGGTGCTATTAGCTCAGTGCCAGGTGAGTCTGCAAGTAAACACAGCACACAATAGATCCAGCCCATCTCCTCCTGTCAGGCCAGCTCTGTCAAAGCCACCCATTGTTCTGCACGCAGTTGTGTGTGTGTGTGTGTGTGTGTGTGTGTGTGATCTAACTGAGAATATACCCCACTGTATACAGATACAGACACACACACACTCACACAATCTGCAGCGAGTCATATACAGACAAGTATAAAAAAAAAAAGTCTGTGTAAATGCATCAGTTCCTCAGTGAGGTTCACCTGGCATCTAAAACGTGGAAGAAAGATACATTCACTTTGTTTCAATGAATGTTTTCGCTTCTGCCTTAAATAAATCAGTCATTTTTGGACCAACAGTCTGGGTGGTACATGAGTTGAGTTTCATTAATTCTTTTCATGTTTTCATTCAATCATTTATTATTTAATCATCAAAATGTTATGGGCAAAATACGTTGGGTAAAGTCTGAAGAAATTTGAGTCCACATGTGACAAAAGTTGACCTTCCTGTGAGATGCTCTGGAAGATCAATTAATCAAGACAAGGGATTCTCACTGCATGATGCTCACTGTAGTATAACACATGCTCACAGTCGGTACACGGTACACCTGGGTGGACTGTATTGATCCTGGAACAGTGGAACTATGGCAGCTGATGAGGTTTTCAGTGGTAGAGTGGAGAGGACGGCCCTGCCCCTCCTTCGCTGTCCTCCTCCTCCTCCTCCTCCTCCTCCTCCTCCTCCTCCCAGCCATCATATTGTTCAAACACACCATGTAAACAGCTGGGAACAGCATGTGCATGTGTGTATATCTGTGTGTCTGTGTGTGTGTGGGCCCTTTATATGTGTATGTGTGATGGAGAGAGAGAACGACGGGGAGGAAGAACCTTAAGAGCAGAAACATGAAAGAAAGAAGGCAAGCAAGAAGAAAAAAATCATCAGGATTAAAAGTCAGAGATAGTGAGGCAGAAACACAGAGGCCTTTGTCTCTCTTATCCCCTCCTTATAGGTGTCTCACACTTTAACCCCATGACTTCTTCACCTCTCAAAGCCCCCCAATCACCCCCTCCTCCCTCCCCCCTCTTCTTCCATCCACACCCTAACCCCATTCATCCCTCCATCCCAGCCCTGCACTCCATCCCAGTGCAAACACTCCTCAGCGTTGCGGGAACAAAGCACGGATGAATAATGGCAGTGAAATGTCACCATTTCTTCGTGGCCTCCACCTCCTCCCCTCGCTCTCTGCCAGGGCCGAGCCCAACGTTAACCATTAACCAGCCGGCGCAGCACCTGAACCTGGAACAATGAGCATACAGAGAGTGGGTAGGGAGGGAAGAGAGAGAGCAAAACTGTAGACCAGAAAAGATTTTTTTTTTTTTTTTTACATTTAACAAGTTCTCAAAGTCTGATTGTCAACAGACAAATGTGTCCCATCCTTCCAAACTGAGATAGATTCACACTCCCCAAATGTGTTTCTCAAATGTATCTAGCAGGTCAGCTCACAAAGAACTCAAAGCAATAGTAATAATACTTTATATTTAATTTTGATGTAATGTGTCAGTTTTGATTAGAAGTAGTCCTTTAACATCCTGGCTAAATATGGAAAAAAAGACACTGTGAGCTTTTTTTGTGTGTAGTCTTGTTTGAGTCTTTTAAGTTTAAAAAGTTTATTTCTGCCTTTGCTGCTGTCCACTCAGGTCTGTGATGTTTATGCTCTTTACAGATGTCACCTGAGCTCTGAGAACAACATGGAGGCGTGTTTATGAGGTTCGATTTTTAGTAGCTAGCTAAGTAGCACTGTTCCTCTTCCTCAGCTTTTGCCAAAAATGAATCAATATGATCTCCTGTGCTTAAATAGAAATGTAAATCGGGTAAATGGGCACCAGGAAGTCGACAGCGTCATAGTTCTATCACCTATGTAACATACTGTACATTTCTTTGCATGAAATTCTATTGTGTTAATGTAAATACTGTTGGAGGGTTTGTCTTATAAGTCAGAATAACCTAATTCTTAATTTGTTGTTTCACAGTCTGGATTTAAAATGACATATAATTAAATAACACAACTATAATCAATAATTTAATTATAACAATGTATGAAGTGACGAGGTGAAAACAAAATGTGAAAACAGTGTGACTTTGAGAAAAGTCAGCAGCTCCCCATGGCTTTTATCATATTTAATAATGAGTGTCACCTCATTGTGTTCAGCTGCAGCTTGACTGTTTACTGCTCTCATAGTGTCTTTTTCACCTGCTCCAGGCAGCTGCTTCCAGAGAAAGAGCTGGTGGACACTTCCTGCTCAGCAGCCAACAGCAGCCAGACACAAAGGTAGGAACCAGTTGTGAGAGTGAATGCTCGGTCACACCTCATACTCAAGCACATGTGCCTCTTTATGTTGGTGCCATTGTGGTGTAGTGTCATGGACTCAACAAATCGGAAAGAACACACGTCTGTTGATGATGAAATGTATATCAAATGGACACTCAGATACTCCCACCTTTAGAGCCACATTTGTATTTCCCCACAAACAATTTTGATAATATTGTCTTGAACATGCTTTAAAGCCACACATGCTCTCTCTCCCTTACCAACAAAAAACACAGGATCTGAATCACATTATGAATCAAACATTCTGTCTCCTACTACATTTAAAAGTCAGTCATGAATGTACTCACAGGTTTCAAGTTGTCTGGCTCTGACCTAGTTGTGAGTGGAGGAGAATGAATTTTCTTGCATTAATGTTTATAGGAGTAAGTGTGATTTGATTTTGAAAGTGGAGTTTTATTTTAGTTATAGTAATACTACCGGTAGTAACTTTAATGTTCAAGTACAGTTGTTAGTTAAGTCGTTAGTTATTAAATAAAGAGTCATTAAACTCATACCTGACTGACCTTTCCTGCTTCAGGAGTCACCAGGTCTCACATCATCTGATGACTCTTTAAGCAGGAAAAGGGAACAGTTAGAACAACGCAGGATTTAAGATTCAAAATAAATAATAATAAAATAAATGACATCTTTTTGCATCCCTTAAACATATGAATATGACTGTTAACGTTTTTCTCCAACGTGTTGTATGTAAAAATGCTTCTGGGGCTCTACCCTGTCTTGCTTGCTGTGAATCTCACCCACCTCTCAAGCTAGAGCTAGAAACTCAACCACATGTTTGATCCTCAGTCAGACTCAGAGTCAGATGAGGAGTCTGTTGAGACCAGAACCAGAGACCAGCAGATGGATCAGAAAGGTTCGCACAGCTAGCACTTTGTATTTGTTTATGCTGTTTGTTAGCTTGTAACTAGTCTGGCCTGACGGAAGTGCGTTGCTGCGATTAGCCTCTGATTGGTCGGAACGAGCCACCCGGCGGAAGTCCCGCCTCCGTGCTGCAGCTTTCACAGTCCACCCGGTAAAGGGAAACATCAACAAACAACAACAGGAACCGAACCATGGATCTATTATACATCCGTGTCTTGAACTGAACAGAAAAATAAATATCCGCCAGCGGTTGCCAACCACTGTTAAACCGAACAAAAGAATAAATATCCATCAACGGTTGCTGACCGTCGTTACACCGCGGTCCCAAATCCAGTTTCCAACCGGCAATATTTTGCAACCGCACCATTGCTACGGCGCCGATCACAACGATTGTGACTGGTTGAAAGAATTCCAAACGGCCGGAGCGTTTTTTTCTCTGATCGCAGAATCATAGGCGGACCAACCAGACTCTCCTTCTTCTCTGGAGGAGGGTCTGGCGAGTGAGACTAGCTTGTACCTAACAAAGCCTGATTGGTTATACAACATATAAAACCCTGGCTGTCTGTAGTTAGTTGACTGTAGTTCAAATACTGTGTTGTGGCATTGACTGCTTGTTTAGTTTAAAGCAGAAGTAAGCGGAATATTTGTGTTAATATAAGTCTTAAATAGTTATATCTTCCGACAGCAATCACTTATATAGAGTGTTTGGTCTGAAACACGGGTCTGTCAGTCACTCTGCTCTGCTGTAAGCCGAGGAGAAAACTTCTTGTATACTTCCTTGTATCCTACAAGCTTTATCCAATGAGGAGAGAGAACGGCATGAAGGGCTGTGTGTGCAGCCAAGGGATGCGCGTGAATGTGGTGACGTAGGGACGAGGGCGGGGACTGCTAACTCCATCGGCTGACAAGAAGTTAGCCAAAACGACCGGATCGCTTACTTCTGCTTTAAGATTTGTCTTAAAAAACAAAAAAAAACATCATGGACATGCTAACAAGGTTAAAACTTTGGTTTTCATCGAAGGAGGTCTCAAAGTTATTTTTGTTCTCCTTCAGCACCGACTGTTACGATGAACACAACAAATCGTACACTCTCCATTCTCCCCTCATTTTAACTTCTTTGTCACTCATATTTCTCCCTCAGAGGCAGAGCCCTCCCTCCACCTCTGCACTCTGCTTTCTTCACTATAAATACCTCTATGTGTTCCCTCTCTCTCTCTCCCTGGCCAGTAGCTAACACTGGTACCTTTGTACGGCTAACATGCCAGATGAGACTAAAATTAAATGCACTTTAATTGCAGCTTGTGCCCTGCTATGTGTGAGAGGTGAGGAGGATTTACAGAAAGGAAATGATATTTTTAGGCCGTGATTTGGTGAGGAGGACTTGTCACTGTTTATTGAGAAAGAGAAATAATCAGGACAACGTTTCAACCAAGGAAACACTGAGGATCCCGGCAGACCTCTGTTCAGCTCATGAAGTCAGGAATAGTTCAGTACTGTGTGCACGATAGGTATTTACATGTTGTCTGTTTTCATGCTTTTAATAACTTTTTATTTATAGGGAATTCCCTAATAGAATTTTTTGAATTTTACAATTCACCAATCACTAATTCACTTGTTGTGAAATTCAATAGCGGCTTCATGAGGGCAATTATTTTCAATAATGCTCCATATAATAAAGCTAAGACAACAGGCATTTTTTAATAGCATTTTGGGGAAAATGTCAAAAAAAATTGTAGAAATATTACAGTAATATTATAGTATGTCAGTGACCATTAGTGTTACCAAAATAAATACTTCAAACTGTGGAGTTTGTTATGACTTGTTGGACTGAAATAGCTGGAATGAAATTGTAAAGGTGTCAAAAAGTGTCAAAACATACTAAATGGTGTTTATATTAAGTGTTACTGGTTGTGTAATCGATGTCTAACAAACACACTGAATACATTTGCTTCACATAAAATATTAGCAAATCATGGATTTAAGTATTTAAAATCTTTGTGGCACCTGCCAATCACCTGATAATAATGGAATAATGTGAAACTATTGGCTGGAGGTTTTGTTGTATCATACAAACCTGGGAGAAACTCCACTCCTCACTGTGACCTGATTATCAGAACCGTTGTTTTAATGTTGTT
Source organism: Trachurus japonicus (assembly GCF_045865225.1). Classification (NCBI taxonomy): domain Eukaryota; kingdom Metazoa; phylum Chordata; class Actinopteri; order Carangiformes; family Carangidae; genus Trachurus; species Trachurus japonicus. The sequence goes on from NC_140919.1 coordinate 28,432,886, forward strand.
TAAAGATGAAGTAGCTTTAATTATGCCACTATTATTTAAAAAATATGTAGAAAGTTTTAGTTCACAGTAAATATAGACATAGTAATGCTAATAAATAAGTGTTTATTTATTTTAAAATGATTCATGTAAGTCCTTTAAGAACCACTAAAGTTAGTGGACTAAAAATAACTGTAGGAACCACAGTTGCTTATTTATCCCGATGTGTAGTTTTTTTTTCCCCCTGTTAAGAAATCAGAGGGCTCTTTGAGTCATCGTGGTTTCATAGAGAACCACCATGGTAACCAAAGACCTTCACAGAACCTTCCTCTTTATGGGCGTACGAGAAGAGACAGGGGAGGAGACAGAGAGCAGAAAGGCCGAGACGGGTGGGGCGACGGTGTTCAGAGAGGAGCAGAGGGAGAGGGATGGAGGTTCGGGCGGAGGAGGGGGCCACTCTGTAAATAAGATGTCTAATTCATGGAGCGGATGTTTTGAAGGAAACAGACTGAGGATGTAGCTGCACTAACTGTACCCTCTGGGTCTCTCTCCCTCGCTCTGTTTTTACTGTGGAAATGAACTGAACTGGACCTGTTCTGTTTGGCTTCCACTGGAACCTCACCTGTACCTGGAGCAGGACACTTTCTCCATTGATACAGTTCATTTCCTTCTGTCTCCATATAAACCTTACTGGCAGAGTAACAGTGAGTCGACTTCCAAAATGTCCCACTCATTACTCCCGCTTTAACGTCTCCAGACTCAGAGCCGCGGCCAGCACCCGTCTCTGTGAAACAGAAATATCATTAAGATGTGAGAGATGATTACCCTCGGTCTGTCTATTTGTTAAAACCGTGATGAATGGTCCAATCCAGCGTGTCCTCCTGAGGCACCCTAAAACCCGTACCCACAATGGAAGAAGACATTTATTATTAATTATTATTATAAGTATTTAACTGATCTGCTTCTTTATGTGACACAAAAACTGATTTTATTGTTATTAGCATTCATGAGATAAAGATGACGAGTTGAGTCTTCACCAGATTTCTTAGGAAACAGCTCATTAGCATACAGCATACATTGTTTTTTCAAATAAAGCAAATCATGAGCAATTAACATTGTTTTAGTAGCATTCCATTGATTTTTTTCTGTATTGATGCTGCTGTTTCAGTGATATCAGTCTGAACTGTATAAATTATTATTACAATTGACTGTGTAAGTAAAAATAATTGAAATATTTTAGCTGCTCTTTTCTTACAACCAGTGGGTTCATGTACAAACCTTAAATTAGAACCAGAAACATGGAAAAGATGCAGCTTTTAAAACAATTCATCCAATAAATAGAAGAAGCTGCACATTCAATTTATATTTACCCAAATTCCTGTTTTTCTGTTTACTTCAATATTTACATAAACTATTAATAGAGACAACAAGGAAAACTTGACTCCTCTGTCTCCCCAGTGGTGAAATGATCTTTCCTTTCCACCCAGACCAGATTCACTGCCAGTCTCCAGTCTGAATCACATCCATTCACTCACATCATCGTCCTTTCACTCGCTTTTCACGCATCTTTTCTTCTCTTTTCTCGCCGTCAGTGCCTGTAACCTACTTTTTGTGTATTCTTTCTATGTATGCCACAATTTCTCCATGTCAGAATCTGTAATTGATGTCCTTTTCTCTAAGTGTCATTTCTATTGGCATTATCTTTTGCCACCCTTTGTGAAGCTTTACTATTTGCCTAAAAAATTTAAGAGATGTCTTCACCCAGGTGCAGTGAATCTGAGAGAGTATCCATACAAAAGATGATGAGATTACTATGCCACAGCATTAAGTGTATTAAAGGTGTTTTTGTTCAAAGATGTATCCAATAAAATTAACAAAATGTATCAGATCCAATTAAAAAATGCTGGACCAGAACTGATCTTGCAAAGAGGCTTAGGATATTCCTGACATGTATGTTTATGACAATTTACAGAGCACACTAATAGTAAATACATGTATTTCTTCAATGAACCAACGGGCACGTGCTGGATATGAGATGCTGTGATACAGTGTGGGAATGTAATTTCTTAAAAAGCCATTAAGAAAAACATAAGGGGAATCCCGAGGACCAAGCAATTGAGGATATTACTCTGGAGAAAACTTGAACATTCAGTCTGCTGTTTAAACCCAGTGTTGTATTTGAATTTGATGTCTATAAAGTTGCGAATCCGAAATTAAAGTGTAGTATTAATTTCATGTTGTTAGGAGCAGAGGTGTTAAGACAGTAGACAGTATCCAGCCTACTTTGGGTCAGTTGAGGTGCGTGTTTCATCTCAGGCGTCTGAGAACTGGTCTGACCTTTTTCACTTCAACCAGGTCCTTTAAAAGCGGACTCTCGCCTCTCTATTTATCCTGCTATTTATGTCCAAATGTGGGGAGGGAGAGTGTGTTTTCACTCCATGTGTGTTTGTGTTGTTAGTGCATGTGTGCATCACTATACGTGTGTGTTCACTGTGTGCGTGTCTACATGTGTACATCTATGTTTCTAACATGTATTTGCTCTTGCGCCTCTGTGTTGTCAGGGTTGCCTTTGCTGTTAGAGTGAGTTTGCGTCTTCACTTGTTTGTGTGTGTGTATGTGTTTTCTTAGTGTAGACCAGTTGAAGGAAAGGGAACCTGGTGGTGGAAGGAAAAGTCAATGAATGGTGGGGTTATTTATTTGGTTTGGTGGATTACACCTTTAGCAGTGAAAAATCAGCCACCATATCACTAATTCTGTCCTTTTCCTGCTGCTGTGGCACTAAAAGACCCAAAGAAGGGACAGAATGAGCCTGTGTGTGCTTGTGTGAGTATGACATGTGTGAAGTGTTTGGCCTTAGACCAGAGCTCCTGAACTGCAAATTGACTTACAGCTCTGAAAGTTTTCATTTATCACATTTCCTGCAGCGCTCACATCTGTGTTTTTGATGGACAGAAGTCACATCCATTGAATTCAGTTCTCATTTGAACTTTTCCAAAATATTTCAGAGCTGCATCTGCATTAAAGGACAGCTGGGGGTCCAGAGCTTTCACCATGTATACTCAATAAAATAAAACCTACAGTGGTCTGTAGTGAGTTGAGAGAAAAAAAAAAACGATACCTAAGTGGCCTAAACTACAGGTCAGAACAAAATGTTAAAACCTGCAAATCATTTTCACAGAACCCGGTTTGATCAAAGTTTGTTTAAAAGCGCAAATCAGTTGTTGTCAGTCTTTTGCTTAAACATCAGTCTGGTTGTCTAATGTGATTTTGTGATTACATTATTTTACTTAAACTGTGATATTAAATTTGCCAGTTACCTCTGGGCAACAAGACTTGAATAGAGCCATTATTTATTCTTTCTCTACAGTAATAGCACTACAGATAGCTGCTTATTTGCATCTGCTGGTTCAGGGTAGTTGGATAACAAAAACAAACAAACAAACAAAACACAGAGCAGCAGATGCACTTGATTTAACAGCAAAATACATTAAAAAAAATCAAACTGTAGGAGGTAAATAAAATCAGTGCAATCGATATAAATAATAAATAAAAAGCAGTAATGGTGACACATTTGTGCTGAGCTGTAGCCAAAGCTTGAGGCTGGTCTCAAACACAGAAAAGCTCCCCGACCCTCTGATGTTGGAGGATGTGGGATTTCTCTAGCCCACAAGACAGTAGATACTCCAGTCCCAGTGTCAGACCAGATGTGCTCTAGGAAGGGGTGTGTGAGACTTTTGAACATCAGGAATACATCAGAGTAAAGTTAGAGCAAAGAGTTGTTTTGTCTCTATCGTTATTTTGTTATTATTAGTGGTGGCGGAAATGCTGGGCGAGCCGACCAGCGTTTCCTTACTTTCGGTTTCGCGGCGAGTCATGAGAATAACGCCGCTTTATGGTCGGAACTACGACAGTATCTGATCGTCTTCGAACCTCTGACTTTAATTCTTGATGAATGAAAACATGCGTCTGTCTTGCGCCGGTCAAAGAAATTTACGGTGCGTGCGGAGGCTCATAAATGTAGTGTGAAAACGCTTCGCTTTTCCAAAACTCCACGTTGTCCCTTTAAAGCTTTGCCACAGGTGAGCCTGTTGCTCTCAGAGTTGCTCAGATGAGACTTAACTTTGCTGATGAACTTGAAGAAAAGCCTGAATCTGGCAGTAGCTACTACATCAGCTCTTGTTTCAGCGGCATGAAGCACAGGAAATACTTTTTTAATTGTGGACACTTATGTCTAATTATCCCATTTCCAGATTTTTTCTTTCACTGTTGCATAGCAAACTCCTGTTGCCTAAAAACCTTGACAAAACTTGATGAAAAAAAACTTGAGGTTTTAAATCACTTATTATAACAGCAGAGAAAAAGGGGGATGAGGAAGCGCTGCATGGATCTTAGAGTGAAAACAATGAAAAATCAGGTGCTCTTTGGTGAGGGTGCCACAAAACTGATAAATTCAAAAAATACCAAGGCTGCTCTGTTTTGACAAAAAGTTAAAATGCCTTTATTAAATAAACATGGCCAGGTGCAAAGCTCAAATGAGCCTTCATCAGGTTTGAGAGCCAAACAGGTCTGAGCACAGACAGGTATACTGTATACACACAGGGTTAAAGGGTTCAATTAATAACATGAGGCACCCCTGTGTCTAACAGGCTGCTGCTGACATGAAGCTTAGGAAGTGACAATTAAAAAAAGGCTTAACGCAATCAACATCATAGAGGACAATTACTACGTTTACATGCAGTCAATATTCGGGTTAAGGTCAATATTCCGGTTCTGAAACATTCAGCTACGCTGTGTCTCAGCGCGTCATTTCTGCTTTTTCTTCCTGTATCCAAAAACAACAACAACAACAACAACAACAACAGCAGCACGGCAATCTTGCTATCACGCTACTTTTTACAGTCTATAAAAGACATGATGTTCATGTCTTTCACCACACCAATAAAGTGATTGGTTTCCTCCTCACTCCAACTGTGGTGTTATCTTGCATTTCGCCATGTTTACAACAAGTAAACTGTACTCAAAAGACCAAGATTCCTTGCGAATAGAACATGCACCGAACACAATTTAATGTTCCTTTTGATGGGGATTTCCCAATAGGCGTGCCGTGTATACATGACCAAATATTCGGGTTTTAAAACCCAGGGGTCATTTTCGTGTTTTTAAAAACCCTGTTTTTCAAAAGGGTTATTGGTGTTTACATGGCTGTGGGCAACCGGGTTAATATTCTGGTTATGAAGGGGTTAAATGTATTCACCAACCAGATGGACCACAGCACTATAACATTTGTTTGGGAAGCATATTATTTTCATTACCAGTACGATATGAATTGAGGGATAGGTTGTGCTATGAGGTTGGAGACTTGGTTTCCCAGTAAAAGACTGGATGGATCTCTTGGTACAGCGGGACAGCCCAGTCACTATGATGCAGTTAGTTAGTTAGTTAAATGCAGCCTCCAAAGGATACGACTCCAGAATTAAGACACCAAGTCATCATTGGTATATTCCTTTTCCCCCAAAAAATGTTATAGATGATTTCATTGTTTAATTTTGAAAATATTAAACATACACAATACACAATAGATCATCTCCAAAAGACCACATGATGATAAAACCACTTCCTCCCCGGACCTCACCCCTGTTATTTTAATAACCATGCCTTGGAGTTAATTTAATCCGTCACTCCACCTTCTCTTGATTCATGTAATTCTTTTAAATGGACGACACGTTTTAATTAAATGTCTTCACAAGCAAACAAGCCCTGAGGTGTTTATTTGGCTTCTGTTGGCTGCATTCAACTTCAAACAAAGCCCAGATGGAGGAAAAGGAAGGCAGGTGATAAATGGTTCATTTTATAATGTCATATACAAACTGCTGTACAGGTTTTGTTTTTTTGTTGTCTTTTAATGAGAAGGGCAGAGTAACCCTCATTCTATCACAAGTCCTTTAATTTATTAATGAATACCTAGTGACAAATAAACCAAAAATATTGCAGACATTTCAATTCTATAACGTACTGTGTAGTTGGTGTCGCACTTTTACACTTTTCAATGCAGTATGAAACTTGTTTTATGGCGAGGTCATTGCACATCTTCAATATTAAGTTTAAGTAAAATAAAATATATGAATTTAATTGTGTATCTGTCTGATTAATTTTCCTGTCATATCTGTAATCAGACATAATAATTGCAGTCATATAAAAGATCTTTATCCTGTGCAGTGTTGATTCATGTGACTGTCCCACCTGCCTCGTCCAACACAATTATGCGTGACAGAGGGAAAAAAATAACACTCTTGGATGGAAAATTTCTGATGGATGGGAAGGGCTCCTAGATATCCCTTAACCTCCCCGTAATCATCCGTAGAGTCTACAAAAAACCAGTCGGACCCGTTCTGTCCCAACACTGCAGTGTTTGCTCTGAAGCAGAATCTGACTCTGCTCCGCTCTGTTAGATGACAGCTCTCATTGAAACTCCCTCCTTCCATCCTCTGAGTGTTCACTTTGTCAGATGGTTTAGCGTTTGAATGAGTTTATCTCTTTAACTAAAGACGTTAATGTGAAGTGATGTTTTGGATTAGTTTTTAATGAGAACATTTTCAAATGCTCAAAATCTTCATATTGATCTGCAGAGTGTGACTATTTTGTCTTTTCTCTAAAATTTAAAAGCATGATTCATGTTTTAATGTTAATCATTTTTTAATGTTGGTTAAGGTTGTTGTCATGGTTACACAAGTAAGAATGATTATGTCACCAAATCCACAGCCTTTTCTAAACCTTAAAAGTAACCACACTCTGCCTGTGCGGTACAATAGTGTAGGAGACAGAAGCAGAACAAAAATGAAACAGCTGTCGCATCTGGTTGAAAAAAAGGATAATTTTATTCATAAATAACATAATTTTATGAATAACAGGAAGACTTTACAAAACAAAATTTTGGGGAAAAAAATTCTGTTGTAAACTGAGTTTTATGCATCTGTGCAGTTCATTAATTTCTCATTTCTCAAGTTGTATGTTGTGTGGAGTAGTATGTTAACATGGAGCAGAGTCATGTAAAAGGCTGAGTTTGTGTTGGAGCGTATCATGGCTAGTAAACCTTCTAAACCATGTATTTTATATAATTTTAAAAAATCACCTATATGCTTCAGTAGAACAGCATTCTTTTCTTCATCCCTGAAAAGCTCACATTTTGTGCAGATGCCTGGTTTTAGTGTGGCGACAGTGATACGCTCAGCGACTGCATGGCCTGTCCTGAATGAGCCTATAGATACAGGGGCTTCTGGCCAAACTGAGGTTGAGGAGAAATTACGATGAGGCGAAATGCAGCCTTTATGAAAGAAACATTGACTGCACTTGATTGCCTGAGATGATGGAGCTTGGACAGAGAGCGGAGTCACTGCAGCTCAGTTTGGATAAGTGTGCAGGGAGACGACAGGACGGGAAACTGAAAAGCAACAGACCGTATTAAAGAGATGTGGGCATAAGATCAAGACACCCGCTCGGATACATACACACTCATGCAAGCATGCAAATCCTGGGTAAAGCAAGCATAAAACCACACATGCAGGTTTCTGTAGTCAAGACAGCAAGAAAAGAGAGGGAGACAAAGAAAAGAGGGAAATGAGGAAAACGAGTGAAGTTCTGCAGAGTGTGTGTGTGTGTGTGTGTGTGTGTGTGTGTGTGTGTGTGTGTGTGTGTGTGTGTGTGTGTGTGTGTGTGTGTGTGTGTGTGTGTGTGTGTGTGTGTGCGTGAGTCACTCATGAGTACACATTGTTAGCACGGTGAAAATCCTCACAGGTTCCTGGAAGGAATTATAAAGGCTGACGTGACACCAGGATGCAAGACTGACTGTAGGCCCCACCCCTGTGCTGATCCATGTCAGGATGTGTGTGTGTGTGTGTGTGTGTGTGTGTGTGTGTGTGTTTTCATCTCATGCCTCTGTAACACTTAGTGCCTGCTCCACCTGAAACAAAGTCTGTACATTTCAACAGCAGTGAAAGAAGAACTTTTAATCTTTTAAGTAGCAGTAGGACTGTGTAAATATGTCCCTTCACAGTAACATATCGAGGAAAAGAGTGTAAAAGAATGTTCAATACATTCATAGAAACTTATGTTATCTGTGATAGCCTGGTAAAAACAGAACAGCAGTAGGTGATTTACACAGCAGGTGGGAGTTTTCTTGGGGTTTCTGCTGCAGAAAGTTATCACCTCAATGCTGCATCACTACTACAGCGATGGCTCAAAAACTATAGTGACATTATCTTCAAGACACACAACAAAACAGTGGAGCACATCAGCATCTGCATCGCTTCGATCTGCCTGGTTTAGCATGGCTTGGTTTTGCACATTGCCAGACTAAAAGTATCGAATAGTAACAGAAGTGAGTAGTGTACAGGTAATTCCAGGTTTACTCATCACAACATCTCACATGGTGATGGGTGCAGTGGTGGTTATTCTCTCTGTCTAGTCAGTTAGTCTGCAGTGCTTTCCTTTCACCTTCTACTATCACCTCAGCTGACTTGGAACCTCAGAGGAGGTGAAACCAGAACAAATTGCTGGTACCACACCCTATCCACAACCATAACCAAAAGAGACCAAGTCGGTACCATGCAGAGGGCTGTGACTCTTTGGATGCTCCTAGAATCCATCTGAGAGATCCATCCATTAATCCATCAATCCACCGGAGAGGGGAGTTGTATTCAGCTTTAACAGGATCAAAGAAAAATGATTAGCCTTGAAAATATCTGGTTTAAATGGACCAGTGAGTTATTTTAAATTGAAGATGAACAGTCTGATGTTAGATTATCCTGACTGACTTCAACATTGTCGATCATATCCTCTGAATCGGACTGTGTGAATACTGTATACAGTCATATATTTTTTAAATGATTTACTCTAAACCAGTTATATTTGAATGTTTTTGTCCAAAGTCACATTCTGTAGGCTACTTGATTCGCTTCAGATGATGATCCACAATATTTCTCTCCGATGCCTTTATTCACATTAGGAACTTTTCACATCTTTGCTCCTCTTCTTTTCTATTGCGTTTTCCATGTCCCAGCTTGCCCCCACCGCTGCGCAGAAACCCACCCCTCCCTGCGAGCTTCCTCCATGTTGATTTGATCTTTATTTGGCCTTTTTACCGCAGCTCTTTGAATAAAGCTACTCAGCGCGTTTACGGGAAGCGCACAGCACAACATCACAACCGGTCCCCTCATGCATCCAAACCGAGCCTCTCCAAATTGGTTTTCACAAAACCTGCCAATTTACAGGGACAAGTTTAGAAAATCTCTCTCTCTCTCTCTCTCTCTCTCTCTCTCTCTCTCTCTCTCTCTCTCTCTCTCTCTCTCTCTTCAAGACTAGCTTCAGTACGAGTTGTGGCCCCAAAGAAGGTGATTCTAAATTTAAACCTGCAAAAAGGTAGCTTTGTAAACCCCAAGGTGGCTTCAGAGGGAGAGAAGGGTCTAGGAAAAGGGGGGAGATGAGAGATCAAAGAAGAAAAACATGGTGGAAACGGAGGTGTAGTAGGCCAGAGACGACTTGAGATAGATTATCATTGGTTAATCATTCAATCATTTATAATTGACTGTGTTTCACTCGCAATTCAGACTACATCCACACTCATATGTACGTATAGGTTTTTCTACATCGACCCGTTGCATATGTGTTTTAGTCTGAACAAGCAGCAACAATGACACCCACCTTCACTCCCAGTTTGGGTTGTATTAGTCATGGCTTACAGTGCCATGTGCAACACAAATGGCTAATTTCAAGTGTTGCGAACCTTGTTGCTTTTGCTCTTTGCACACCTCTCAGGTGTACATGTATGTTAATGGTTGTGTGATTTGTTTTTCCAAGTGTGTTCGTGTGGATGGACATTATTTCTGAAATACTCATCTGGATGCAGGTCATTAATGTTTTAAAAAAGTGTTTTTAAATGGAAGCCCATTAGTGTGGCCTTATACCTTTACTTTTGTGGTTTCAGCCATATTATCATCAAGTTTGCTAAATGTAATATCATCTTTTGGGTTGATTGTTGCAGAAATGCTGCTGGCCAGTGCAGCTGTGCTGTGACCGTATGTGTGATGAGTAGACACTTATTTTAGTCACCTATAGCTTTAGCCAGGCCTTGACACCTGTATGAATGCTGTTATAAATTATCCTAAATTGGGTGTAATATAAATGTGAAGAACTTAAACATATCATACAACACAGTATTTGACACTCTTTTAAAGAAATAAACACCTTAACAGCATTTATCACAGCAGTGATAAGGTGACTGCTTTTATGTTTTATACTACACTGTCACTGGTTTTAATGTGTCCAGGGACCCTTCTTGCTTTTTATTCCCCTTAATGCTTTCTGCCTAATCTTTGAAGGCAAAGAGCCTAATTATCTTCAAGGAAAATCACACCTTTATGACAACCAGTAACAAGATACAGCAACATAAACTAAACTGATTGTCATATGAAAATAAACATAAAACTGCTTGTGTAGAAACTGTCAGTTCAGATTGTCGAGCTTGCTGATGGCAGAAATGAACAAGTGGCACATAACACAAGTTAGAGACAGAAACAGAAAAGGAGAGGGAGGGTCCAGGGAGGGAGAGAAATTCCCCGTGCCGTGGCTGAGGAGCCGCTGGACAGGCGGCGTTCTCTCCGGCCCATGAAAGGTGTGATTGTCCCACGGCTTCCCAGAGCCAGGAAAGTTCCCCCAGCGGCGGTTGGCGGCCCCTCTATCTGCCAGGAACGCAGGGCTGCGGAGAGAAACCCATTGCCGGTTATGTCAGATACCACGCCGGGGCAAAAGGGAGGAGGAGGAGGAGGATGAGGGCCAGGGTGTAAAAAAAGCAGCTTTTCAATGTGTGTTATAAATACATGAACACTTGAGAGAAACATGCACATATTGAGGGGACACACACTCAAACACACAGGAGGACAACAGGGCCCTAAATGAGGCGCTCGGCTGTGAGTGTCTGAATGAAAAGAAGGGCAGCTCTCAAGTGTTTATTTTGACAGGAGGGAGCGAGAGTGGAGGGGGGATCCAGGGGGGAGACAGAAATGGAGGGATGAGAAAGAAAGAGGGAAGAGAGCGAGGAGAAGTATTTCAGACTCTGACATTGCTTCAGAAGCAACGTCCCAGCGAGGCAAGAAGAGAAATGGTTTGAAAAGAACGAGACCCAGACCCTTTATGTTTTTTGTTCTGCTTTTTTGAATGAGGAACTTGCAATGCAAATATGCAAATATTTTAACCTGCAGGGTTAAAGAATATGTGACTCAGGTACATTGTGTCTTAGTCACTGATCAACGTATAGTGCATAGGAAGGGTGGGGTGGGGGGGCGGAGGGAAGACAGGACAATAAATATGACCCCAGGCCTCGGTGACTATTCAAATACACTGCAGGATGGCCCAGGGCCTAACTGCTGCTGCTCTACAGGTCAAGGACTGAGTACACCGTCCTCCTGGCGTTTATGAACTTTGTATGAGAAAAGCAGGATTTTCAGGAATTTACTGTGCACGTTACACATCACCATGTCACTGCAGGGCATTTTCTTTCTTTTTTTTAACACTCTATGGCATGACTTTTTATTTTAGGGGGAGGGAAAAAGAAGATATCACAACACTGCTCTTGCAAAATCATCACCGTTTAATAATGATCATTAATGATGATCCGTTATTATATGGCGTTGACTTGCAAGCACAGTGTTGTGAGATCGTCTTTGTCCTTCCTTTTCTTAAGACGCGAGTGACGCCTTCCTTCGCACCTGCATCTAACCTTTTGGATGTGCAAATACTTTTCTGTTAGATACTGACTTTCTTAGGAGTAAAAAATATTTCACCCCAGTGTTTGGTAGCTTTGCATGTATCAACCCCCCCCCCCCCCCCCAAACACCAAGGTATTCTATAGCAGGGGTCTCCAACACGTCACTCGTGAGCTACAGTACCAGTATAGCTTGTAGCGCCTTTCCCAGTAGATCGCCAAAGAATTAATGAATCATACATAAATTGTAGAACTTGATCGCGGCAAACCTGCACCTTATATCCAGGATTTCCCTGCCTATGGCGGGCCGCCTTGGTTGAAGCCCACACAGTTTTGTTTTACTAAAAAAATTAATGTTACAAAACATGAGTAGCCCCAGGAAAAGAGGTTGGAGACCCCTGTTCTATAGTGTGTAATAAGAGGAATTAGTCAAAAAAAACACAAGCAATATATTACATTGCTTTACAAAAATGTTGATTTCAACAAATTTCAACCAGAATTGATGTGTTGATGTTTTAGAGGCGTTAAACCACCAATAAACCAAGCCAAAAAAAACTGAACACACACACTTAGTACATTGATATGTTACTCTATTACTCTACTAATGAACCTAACTGCTCCATCAGATGTGTGTTATCTTTGGCTGTTGAAATTGTAAATTTATCGTTAACACCACCTCATCATGAGGTTGCTGTCAGTAGTGCATCTGACTTTCTTCTGTGGCAGCAATAGAGTGACGGTCTTCATTGCCTCTGAAGTACTGATCCCATTACCTGGCAATGACCCTTCATTTTGATAATACATATTTCATTACGATGTAGGTACCAAATGGGTCCAGGCTGCCAGATTTGTCCGGGGCTGCGACTCGCGATGACGTGGCACACCGTGATTGGTCGTGAGGATTTATAAAAGTTGTAGGTAGACGAAAGTGAGCTATTTATATTTTCTTATGATAACGTTAAACATTTACACAGCTAACAGTGATGAAAATGATTAAAATACTATAATTAGCGGGACGTTGATGAACGTTTGTTTGACGTTGCCTAGGAGATCTGTGCCAAATCTCGTAAGAGTGTGTTGTTGAGACAGAGACGGGTCTTGAACAAAGTTAATTTTCTCCTGAATTGTCCATCTGAAAAATTGCCATTTTCGTGTCAAACTGTTCAGAAGAGATGTGTCTTGTGACAAATGAGTCCAATATTTACTATGGGACTAACTTTGCTAACATCCTCTGTAGCATCCATCTACATAAACGTAATGCATTACGCCACCACGACCAATCACGATGTGCCACGTCATCGCAAATCGCAGCCCTGGACAAATCTGGCAGCTCAGACACATTTGGTACCTACAATGGCTCAGTGTTGCAGATGCTTAGCTCAGGTAAGTTAGTTGTTGAATTGCTGTAGGCTGTTCTGATTTTACAACTATGTGAAAATGGTAGTGTAGTGTTACACAGCCTGTGCTTTCACCTCTTATTTCTATATAAAGTTTTGTAGTGAGCATTATTGAGCTTAAATCATTCAAACAGCAGCATCAATATATGACTTGTAGGGAAGTCCAAGTGTTAAAGCTCCTCAAGCTTATTTGTAAAATTCAATTATGTTTTGCTTATTTACTCATAAATATTTAAACAATATTTTAATTTTTTTTTTTAGTGAAAGTTTAAGTAATGATGCTAGGCAGTGTGTGACATCATGTTTTTCTAACTGCGCCCAGCATTTTGGCAGAAATGTGTTCATGTCAGATGAGAAAATAGGTTTTCATTGCAGATGTTATTAGATCTGACACAGTGAGACTGATGTTGTGACTTTGGCATTGAAGTGACTCTTTTGCAGACATGAGACTGACTGCATTAAGTCTCAGATCCCACAGCGCAATGATTCAACTATTATAAATAAGTGAAACTCATGTTGTTATGTTTGCCACACTACCTGTTCAGCTGTCTACTGAAGGGAGTCTGACATCTCAGCTCAGTGCTTATTAGAAATCACTATTGTTATAGAAAGAACTGAAAGAGTGAATGACGGGTTCATTTTAGACACAGCATAGTTTCTTTTGTTTTTTTTTAGATTCTGGATTCTGCTACCAATGAACGAAAGAAGTTTAATATGAAGACTTCACAGCTGGACCTCAAGGCACTACAACTGAATGAAACACATGCACATACACAAATGTGCTGCAAATTCAGAAAACAACATCAATGCATGTGACAACCTGTGCTGCAGAAAAATCCCAACACATGCAAATAAACAAACCTGAATGCTGCAAAATTCAGTCCAACAACATAACAGAAGTGTTTCCAGTGGACTCAGTTTTGAGTTGAACCTGTGGCCCGCAGCGCCATATTGTCCTCCCTCTCTCTCTCTCTCTCTCTCTCTCTCTCTCTCTCTCTCTCTCTCTCTCTCTCTCTCTCTCTCTCTCTCACTGTTGAAATTTAGGCAAAAAATTACTTTAAGGAATGAACATGCTGGGGTGTATTTAGTTGTTATTCAATGCGTTAACTTCTTAAAGGTTCAGTGTGTAATAATTGGTAAGGTTTATTGGCAAAATCTGAATCTACTACCCATGAATATATTTGCGTAAGTGTATAATTGCTATAAAATAAATTGTGTTTGGTTTTTGTAGCCTTATAGTTCTTGTTTTATATGTACATATAGCAAGGGTCTTGTTTTAGAGAGTGTCACCATCTTGCGCCGCCATGTTGGACGGCAGGCCGAACAGAAAATCCAGCCAGCCAGAGAGCACGTTTGGGAGTTCCGCATGCATAAATAAAGGCGGAAGGAAAGAAGAAGGAGTAGGAAATGGCAGACATTTCGTGAAATGGTTTAGATCTTCACTTCATCGCTCCATGCTCCTGAAATACTCCCAGTCATCCCAGTCGTGGTTAACAAGTTTTTTTGTCCTCGGAGGCCACCATCACTTTGCCGACAGGAGGGGTGAGTGCGAGCGAGTGAGCAAGCGCTGCAAACTAGAATCTGAACGCTAGATATCATGGTTTTACCCCAATATTACACACTGGACCTTTAAGTCACATTTTATAGGTTAAAAGCACAAGTTTACTGAAGAAGTCCCAGCCAGGGACCACGCTTTCAATGCTTTTAGTTTCCCACTGCACTTGTTTTCTGAAGTTGCAGTAAATGCACACATTATTTTTTTTATTACACCACTGAGCAGAAAACTAGTTACTGTCGACCATTGTTCCTTAAACAGTTGATTAAGAAATTCATTGGCGCGTTGTTTCATTTCTACGGTGTCTGCAGTGGCCCAAACTGTGTGGATGTGTTTTCAGGCTGAGCTGTGAAAATAAGTGGAGCTTGTCTACCTGAGCGTGCGAGGCTGTCAGGCTCTCCTCAAGGAGTCCTGTTCAGCTACGCACACACACACACACGCACTCACGCACAGAGTCCGGAGCCAGCAGACATAGTAGCGCTCATTCATCCTCTGGCAGCAGCTGCCCCCCCCCCTCCCCCCCTCCTCCTACCAAAGGCCTTCAGTCCTCCCCTCTTCTTTTTTCGTCCGTCCAGCCTCCTCCTCTCCTTCTCTTCATCATCCCCATGCTCAGACCGCGTCCATTTTGGGGTTTGGGAAGGCAAAAAAAAAAAAAAAAACAGTCTGACAAATGAACAGACAGGATGGATACAGCCATAACACAACTTGGCTTATTAGAGACACCGGCATGTGCCAAACCATACCACTGGCGACCTGTCTCCACAGTCCTGCCTTGTTTTTCTCTGTTGTCAGTGGAAAGGCAACGCTGCTGCTGCAACACACACACGCACGCACGCACACACACACACACATCTGTGCAGTGACTGGATGTGTTTGTAACATGAGGGAAGGATCTCACTGGGTCCTGAGCACTGGTTCGACCTGGTGAAGTGAAGCAGTGGAGTTGTGTAGCTGTGACTGACCTGTGACAGTGACAAATGAAATATACAACTTAAGGTTTGGTGCTGAGGCCGACTACTGTGTTGAAAAAGACATTGCTGTTAAACTTTCATGTAATTGCATTCCATTGCAGCTCTTTTTGCTAAATAATTAAATTTAAAAGTTATTTCATCATATGTGAAGAAAGGTGGGGTTTCACCCCATATGTATGTATATATATCCATACATATACATCATTCCCAGCACATTTGCAGTAGTTAAAACTGGTTTCATGGGGCATGACATGGGAGGCAACACAAGTGAACAAAAAGTGTTTCCGTTTCACTTTTGCAAAATATTGTTTTGTTGAATGATCCACCAAAAACCACCACATGCAAACTTATACATCCAGCTTCTGAGACTTTTGACTGCTCACTCGTTTTTAAATTTTTCAATTGCACATTAAGCCGATTAATGGAAAAGCACAATTTTATATTCAATGTTTAATATGAGAGCTATTTAAGAAATATTCTGCAGTTCCAGCCAGTTTGGGTTCACATTAAGGTGCAACAATGAGCTGTTAACCAGCTTGAAATCCACTGTCCATGTGCTCAGTGTCTTCGAGGCATTTCACGTTGTGAAATATTAATTAGAGATCAGTTAGCAACTTCCCTGGATTTAAAGGCATCAGAGAAACATTTGAGAAACCAAAACCACCTCAGAGATTAGTTTTGTAGTGTTGTACTGATTATAGTTCTTCACGGTTCTCCTGTCAATTTCAACTTTCTGCTGGAGTCACAATGTGCTGATTATCTGATATTAGGTTGGCCATAAATACGGTAGTTTTAATGGATGAGATGTATAATTGCTCAGAATCCTTACATTCAGCTGTGCAGTAACTTAACTGACTAAACTTCAGCAGTTGGGCAGTTATTTTTCCTTGGCGTTTCTCGCGGTTACCAGATAGTTCCAGGTTCATGACCACCTCACTCTGGAGGATGGTGATTTGCATGTGACCTGGTAAAACAATGGTTCAGGTCAGCAGCTGTAAGGGTGTGTGTGTGTGTGTGTGTGTGTGTGTGTGTGTGTGTGTGGGGAGTATTCTTCTGTGTGGCTCTCGTGTGTAGGTGTTACCTTGACCCCCTGATTATCATGACAGCACAATAGATGGGTGGAGAGCAGCTAATCTGCCACAGCTGGGTACTGTAGTGGACTGTCTCAGTAAAGGTTTGTGTGTGTGTGTGTGTGTGTGTGTGTGTTGCTGTTAATTGGTCCTAGCCAGGGGGGCTCTGATTGGAGGCAGTGGAAAAACAAATCAGCTGAAGTAACAGTTCAGTGAAAGTGAGAGGGACCCCCAACAACTCCAAACACACAGACCACTGCATTTACTACAAGCATTACAGATACATCTACTACATTGTAGTTTCTTCCCTATACAATATATAATATACAGTTTGTCATTACAGTGATTTTCTTTGTGATCTTCAAATTAATTAATTCAAATTATTTCATAGCAGACTCAATATTTTTGTGTGTACAGGCCAGGTCAGCTGATGAAAAAATTTGACATTCAAAATTTAACAATAAAAAAATCCAACGACACGTGATTGTGGTTCAAATGGAGAGCAGTGATGTCTCTGGATATACCTTTAACCTAATCCAAAAGTACAATGACTCTTTTTCACAAAAAAATGCAGAAGATTCTTTGGTCAAAATGATTAAGAATTAAGACCAATAAATTAGTGTTACTTCTTTCCCTCTATGGGATCACAACAACATTTTTCAAAAGTAGTGGAGTTGAACAATCCGCCTCCAGCAGGAAACCACATTGACAGTGGAAGTTATTTTTTCATTCACTTGATAAACATAATCTGCTCAGAAGTCACAAGTTTAGGCTCATTTTCAGATCATCAAACATGGCTCCATTGACTCCTACAGCAAAGTGTGAATAGTCCCGCCTTTATACATATGTAAAAAGTGACAGAAGAGCTGCCCATAAAACATCATGTGAACACAGACAGTCTGTCCTTAGAGGAGCTCTCAGCTCAGACAGGTGTAGAAGGGTCTACCTGTGTTGATGTGGCCTTCAAATCTAATTCACCGTTTATTGTGTAGTTTATATTCTGATCTTCATATTCATAATAATATAATTTTGTTGCCATTTTATTGTTGTTGTTGAGCACAGCACAAAGACAGCAGGACAAAATCACTCATGCTGCTGGTCTGTGGATCATAACCTGCTCCTTTAACCTCTCCGCTGCTTCTGCCTTCTCAGCACCACAGGTCACAGCCCCAGCTGTTATATTGTCCCTACTTACATGTGTGTGTGTGTGTGTGTTTGTGTGTCCAGCTGTACACACACACAGCTAATGAACTCTAAGTGCCTGGCCGCAGTTGTCACAGTGGTGTGACTGTCTCAGTACCTTGAGTCAAAGACCACAAAAGAGCTTGATTTGAGTTCACTCTGCTCTGCAGCTGTGAAGGGAAACAGATGCTCAGATCTTATTTATTAGTAAAGAGAAATGTCATAACTTTTGAAAATATAATGTTTTGCTTGGATGGAGCAGGAATTAAAAAAAAAAAAAAAAAACACTCATGGCGCTCATGAAGCATGTGACTTAAATGTCCACTGAAACTTCTCCTGCACTGAAGAGACAAGTAAGCGGCAGCGGGTGAAAACATTGGATCTCTGCCGAGCAATGAGGAAGCCCTGAAGTTCCTCAAACTGAGACATAAAACAAACAGAAATGCCACATTCCATCATGTTTTCCACATGGTAGTTGCTCGTTTGGTGCCGTTTTAATTACATCATCTCATTTAACCCTTTCTTTTTGCAATGGTTCAATGACATCCTATTGGAGGATTGACATCACCAAATCCATCTTAATGCACTCAATATTTAGATCATTTACATTTTTTGATTCTCAATTTTGTGTACTGGCTTTTTCCCTCCCTGGAGCGTAAATATTTTCATGCTCATTATATCAAATGGTTATCGCTATGACCTAGCTTATATAATAGCCAATTAATGTTCATATTTGTGAAAAGCTTGCCAGTAGTCAAAAGTAAACCAGTAATCAGTTATCACATATCACACAAAGCTCCATGTTGATACCTCATCATTTCCTTATTCCAGTAAAATTGCTTATAGACAATTTTGGACTCGTGCAACTGCACAGAAATTATACACACATTGATGATTAATGATGCCTGTGCACAAATCCATGGTGTGTTTGTTTATGACTGTTGGTGTTAGCTTGTTAAGAAGAGGTGAAGAGATGAAGAGATACGTGAAGTGTAACTTCAGATTTAATACAGTTTTACTCACATCAGAAACATCATTCTCAATAACAAAAGCCTCTGAAACAATCAATCAAAATGTGTTCACATGTATTGGAACCTGTGAAGTCAATCAGTCAGTCACTTCAGCATAGTCACCAGTCAATTACACCTTTTCACCAGAGCTCAGAGACAAAATGTTTTGATATTTTGATAAAAAATGTCAAATAAAAGATATTTAGCCAGTTGTAACATAGTTTTTGGGGGAAATACAATGAGAAATTCTAAGGGCAAAATAGAAACTGTTCTGAGGACTGCATTAATAGTTGTGGGGATGATAGTTACAAAGTGAGAAAATCGTGTTACGTGTCATAATGTCACCTTTGTATTTCATCATCAGTTGATTTTTGATCTGTGCTGTGTTCTCTGAGCCTGTATAGATGAGCTAATGCTTTTACATGTTAGTTCCTCTGCTGCCTGATGGTAAATAGCAACTGACACGCACACAGCCGAGCAGACACGTATACATTAACACGCACAGATGTGCACACATGCATCCACATTAAACATCCACTCTGAGAGGGGAACCAGTAATGGGTGGGGTCACTTTAACATGCACACCTGTGATGGCTGATAAGATACCTGCAGGGCATAATGTCTGTGTGTGTAGTCATATGTATGTGTACACTGTCATGCACCTGCATAATGTACAATATATATATATATATATATGCGTGTGTGTGCTCTTGTTGTGTCTGTGGCTGAGAAGTCACTCCTTGCTTTCTCTTTGTGAAGACAAACTGAGCTGTCGGCCTCTAGGCCATTCCACTTGAAGAGTAGCTTCACTGCTCTTTAGCTAAATGATACATGTATAAAAAGTCACTCAAAGCAAATTTGGTTTTCAACTGGTAGAATATTAAACAGTCAGAGATTGTCTGAGCTGTAAACAAAGATTAATTTCTGATTCGCAGCAAATATTTGCAGCAAATAATCAGTGTCATGAGAATATTTGCCAAGTCATGGCTGTCTTCCTCACCGACTATGTATGTGTTATTGTAACAATGACGACAAAGGTTAAAGTGCTTATTTCATCTTAAACCAAACCAAACTAACCAGTTTTTCTGTTCTTAAACACGTATAGCAAGTCTAGCTTTTACATAAAACTAATCTGGCTATAAATCTATCCATTTTTTTATTTGAAGAAAATATCAATCAGCTGTTGTTTGGAATAATAGATTGCCCATTAAAGTCAATTTTACAGCAGAGTTGCTTCTGTTGTTTTTCTATGTCTCTGTAACAGTAAACTGATTTATTGAATGGCCTATGTGACTATTTTCTATAGACCAAACATTGAATCACTTCTAGTAAATGATAGATTTTAGGTAAATTGGATACAAGTTTGATAAAAGGAAGAGCATTTTGGCAACACAAAAACCGTTGAAGTTATTTCCAAACCTCAGACCTTCTGCTTGTTTCTTCTTCTCTCCATCTGAATCTGTATTTCTAAACCAGGGCAAACTGACAAACCTCTGAATGCCTGAAGCTGGCAGTAGCCTGAACAGAAGAAATGCACGTTCCTTACATAAGTCGAATCTTTCATGCGCTATAATACAGGAATTTTAAAAACACAAACATGGACAAACTGGACAAATAAAGTGAAACCTGACTCGATGGAGAGTTTAAAGCCTGACTCAGCCAAATGGATGTCAAGCAGAGAATCAAAGCTGGTTCCCACCCAGTCGGCTCCAAACATCTAATGTAAAGGATGTAGGAGCAGAGCCAGGTTCAACAGAGCAGGCCGACACATCGCTCCATCAGATTCTGTCACTTGGCAAAGGATGGACACCCCCGTCTTCATCCTTCTGAGAGCTGGAGACAAACACAACCCCTGACATGCTCACTGTGGCTTTATGTGTGTGTATGCCTTAATGTGTGTGATTTACAAGGCAGTGGACAGTGGTGGTTGTCGTGTTAATTCAAGTGGTGTTGTCTTAAAGTCTAGCCAGTAGCTCACACTCACACAGACACTTTCACTGTGTGTTTGACCCAACACATGCTCTCCAGATGTTGCAGAACATTCCTGAAGGTCTCATCCCACTTGTGGACATTTTATGTCTTCTCACACTGTCCTGAAACTGTCGCAGTCTACTTCTCCGTGGGTCCAATTTAAAGCAGCTATGAGGATGTCCACTCTGCGTCAGGACTCTAACATTGGCCTATCACTCTTTTGTCATAGCTGCAGAAGCACTTTCTCTTTTTTTTTCTTACTTTCTTTTTTTCTCTAAATAAAACAATCAAGCTGCCAAAACTATCTGTTGTTTCTACTTCCAACTGTATCAGCGTAAAGAGAAATGTCTACACACAACAGACGGCGAAGCACAGATGTTGATAGAAGAGGCAGAGTCCTCCACAACTGGAAGAGTGAGGTTGAACAAAGTGTGGTGATCTAAGGAACTGTAGTTAAATTTATTTTATGTATTTTTTTTAAGTAATGTAATTAAAAAAAGGCTTTTGCTTCCAGCTTTGATCATGTCGTGTCAAACAGCAGCAGCCTTTAGGTTGAAATAATGTGAATGTAGAGAAAATATTTTTTTAGAATCATTCCAATGTTCACAGTATATCTATATCTATAGGGTTAAAGCTGTTTATCTTGATAATCTTTTTACAACCACAGGCATACAACCACAAGGCAGTAATTCTACTGTAGTTTGTCTCATGTTGGAGGGAAGACTGTGTTGTAACAATAACCCTGATCAAGATGAAACGGATGATGTTTCATATGCAACTTACGAGAAACATTTTCTTTTTGTTGACATTTCACCTTTGCCTCTATTTTCTTCCTATTATGAAAGTGTTGGAGTGAATTTCTTCCTCAAGCTCAAACTCTTGTCTTTGTGTCAGTTGCTCAACACAGCCGTGGGCACAGTTTTGTGAATTTGCATCTTTAAAAAAGAAAGTCAGAGAGACGATCAATCGGGATGTCATTTGGACAGACAGATGAAGCACCATGGTGGGATCACAAGAGCTACAACACAGCTACACACAACCTCTGTGGTGGTTCCTGTTAACAGTGGCTGTCTCCAGGAGCAACATTCAGCTATGATGACACATGTACACACACACACAGGCTGTCAAGGTGGAAACAATACCAGCCACCGAGTTGCGTTTGGTCATCATCATTGAGAATCAATGGCGGTGTGTTGAGATATTTATGGTGTGTAATTGATTTGTTATTGAGATCCCACCAATAACAAATACTTGATTTGTGTGATGCAGTCCATCAGGGATGTTGGAGCCGTGGCCCTCTGCAGCCATGTCAACTGGGTGTGTGGGATCAGCGACTGAGCTTTGCTTGTCACTAAGCAGCCTGATGGGAAAACACTCCAATGAAGTGCACAGAAAGCTGCAGGTGTGATACTGAATTGCTCTTAGTTGATAATCAAACAGCAGCAGGTAGAGGAGATGCTAAGACGAACTAGCTGTGGTTTGTTTGAATGTTTGTTATGATAATTGAATGACTGTGTTAGCTGCAGGTTTATTACAGCTCCATCTAACAGTCACACTGAATCTCTTCTCAATGTGAGTGTAGTAACACCTGGCACCAAACGTCATGCTTCTTTCAATGCAGAGATGAACCTTTACTTCACTTGATGAGCTCAATGTGTTTCCTCTTCATCTTGGGAATAGTTGTGCGCCTTGGCAGGATATTACTCTACCATTGGTCTGGAAGTCAGCCAGCACCAGTGGGATAACAGCAGTATTAGCTTTGCCTGGGGTGAAGTAACACAGTGATTAGAGTTTGCATGTGTGAGTGGATTTATCATTTAGATAGGGCGTGTTATCCCACAAGTGTAGGAAGTGAAGGTGATTTTGTTGATCATGGTATATTTAAGTGATAAAAACAAGCTGTGTGGGGGTTTCCCCTGCATCACTGCTCGCCAAGCATTGGTGCCTAACATCATAAAACCAACCTGAGGCCGTCCAGAGACACAGGGAAGAGAGGGCAGGATAAAGTCCCGAGGCTATTGTGCTTCACACCTCCTGCAATGCATATCCAAACATCCTGAAACCACGGTGAAGAAGCAGGAGCCTGGCCAGAGTTTTAACCTCAGACATGACAGATAGATTCTTATCACAGTTGGATTCGCGGCTGACTCAGCCGTAATCAGACACCACACTGAACAGTCTAATGTATTTTAAAACCGTACACCTTTTATTTTGAAAGGCGTACGGTTTCTCTTGTTACAGAGTGAACTTGACAAGACCAGCAGGTGCTCTGTTTGTAATCATAACAGAGAAATTAAGATAAGATAAGATGAAACTTTAATGATTCCTGTAGAGAAACTGGGTCAGTCACAGTTGGGACACACACATCATTAATCATGACAATTATGATCGGAAGAACAAATAAAGGCAGGAAGTATTACACAACGTACATCAAGCATTTAGATAATGTAGGGATTGTAGTAACATCTACTACACCATTTATAATGGTTATAATTATACAGCTGAAGTCATCAGTAATCAATAAAAATAATCTCTCAAACTCAGAACCAGCTGCTTTTTTGAAAACATGCTGTTTTTGCTGCTTAGCTCCACAGCACAGAAGCAGCTTGCTCTCTTTTTTTCATGGCTTGCATCTGTTGTGTCCGTGTCAATGGTCCTGGTTTGATCGATACTGCCCTCCCTGTCCATTCCACACACACACACACACACACACACACACACACACACACACACACACACACACACACACGCACACACACACCATCAGGTTAAATGTAATCAGCCGCCTCTGTGTTCCTCTCTCGGGCCAGCAGTTTTATCTCAGGACTCTTTGCAACACCCATGTCTGACAGAGCAAAGTCCAGTCGCTTATCTGTGCCTCTGCTGTCCAGTGGCGCTCAGTCTGTCTGTCTGAATGACATACTAACTGACTGTCTCTCTGTCTTTTTTACTAGCTTCACCTCTACCTGTCTGAGTGCCTGTCCTAATAACTCACCGACTGACTGAGTTACTGTCTGTCTGTTAAGATGCTCATCTATTGACCTCTCCCTTTTTTTACGGCTCCATCTCTCTGAAGCTCTTTGAGTCTGTCACTCATTGAATTACTACACTTTAGATTTGACTTTGTTCTATTTTATTTATGATATAATTTTAGTTGATCTGTTTCCATTAACTTTTAAGACTTGTTTTTTGAAATTACAATTCCATAATCTTGCTGCACTGTACCTGTTACATCGTAACATAGTTAGTGTAATCTTTTGAGATTATTTTAATCACCAGTGAATCTGATTCTTTTCTCAATTAATAGTTTTTGTCCCGATTAAATAGGAAACAAAATATAAAAAACAAACAAACAAACAAACAAAAAAACCGTGTAAAAAATATTTCAGAGAGACTAAGTTAGTCAACTTTTAATTTCCCAAAACTAAGAAAACCCCAAAACATGAATTTGTCAGTCAGCTGCTCATAGTTTAGTCATCAGTTTTTGTATTTAAAAACTATTTTATACTGTTTTGGAGAAGTTAGTTATAAATTTACAGACAAAATTGACTTTCTTATAAACTGTTGCATGTCTTCTTCCTCTGCACCTGTCTCACTGTCTTACTGAACCTGCCTGTCTGTCTGCCAGGTTACCTGTCTCACTGTCCTTCAGTCTCCCTTTTCGTTATCTGTCTCCACTTTCATAGTGACTCTTTCCTTTATTTTTGTGTCTTTATGTCTCTCTTAAACAAATTTCCCAAGATGGCCTTTTAAGAAATTTTGAGCTGAATATCTCCTACTGAAATATTCCTTTATCATGATTATTAGTGTGATGTCACAAGTGCTGTTATAGACTGCTTTGTTCAAATAAGTGCAAACTTACTGGGAGCGCAGACTGTCTGTCAAACCTTCTAACTGAGTATCTGTCAGTCTGTCATCTAGCACATTTATTTTTCAAAAAAAAGGGAGAGTATCACCTGAGGGCTGAACTGTAAGTAATCCCTCTCTCTCTCTCTCTCTCTCTCTCTCTTCCTTCTCTCCCTCCCTCTCCTCAGGCAATAACAAGTGTAAACAGTACATCCACCTAACAGGATCCAGGATGCACTGGCTCATTTGCATTGCACATCTTGAAAACATGCACCACCCTTTCTTTCTTTCTTTCTTTCTTTCTTTCTTTCTTTCTTTCTTTCTTTCTTTCTTTCTTTCTTTCTTTCTTTCTTTCTTTCTTTCCTTAATGAAGAAATCAAAAGTAAACACCTGCTAAATGGAAAACTCCTCATTACACTTGCTCACGGTGAATGAGTATATTCTGTTACTCCGTCATTTTTCAGTCCAGTTCTGAGCATCATGAATATACATTTTTAAATGTAAGTGTATTTGGCCGATGTGCAGCAGTTTAAAACATGACGGAGATCCCAGCAGCTGTAATACTCTGAAATAAAGTTGAGACACAAACTCCCGCAGCAGCAGAAAATATGTCTTATTTGTGCACGAGGCTCGTTCATTTCAGTACAGACAGTCTTTGTGCAGGTGTCATGCTCACCAACCTACACACTGCATTTGCTGTCACCAGCAGTGCAGCCTGAGGGCAGCTGTCATCAAGTGTTCAACAGGGCAAACTGAGTGACTGTTGCACCTCAGGAGACAAATATCCTTCTTACTGAAAATGACAACAGCGTCACTCTCACACAGGTCTGCAGGGCTAAATGACTCACTTAAAGGTTCTTTCAGAGCTAAAGGAGCTGGCCACTGAATATCCACAAAGCATCATGAAGCAATTGAGATCTTATCTTTAGGAAGACAAACTACATCTCACACCTCTCCCTCTCTCATCTTGTTAGAGTACTGGAAAAATTATCACTATCAGTGTTCTTCATCAAAACTAGATCATCTGCAGGGTATTGTGTGCAACTGGATATTACCTTTCTGGCTCAGAAAATAGTTTGATTACACTTGAGCTAATTGAATCACCTTGACAGTGTTTACTGCACAGTCTTTCTCCCATTTCACTTAAGTCATGAAGCATTTTGACGACCATCACCAGGCTCAGCGTCCGTTTTGGATGATTCTGCACCTCGTGATTTCTGTCCAAAGTTCAATGCCACTGCAGAAACTCGTGTCCCCCTTCTTGTTGTGGTGAGGCAGAAATTCAGACTTTCACGCATGGTGTTTTGCATCTTGCCACAGATGTCTAATTGACTTGAAATTTGGTTTTATTATCTGTAATCACGTTGTAATTGCCCAGCCTGGACCACACTTTAAATGGCTTATTTGCTATAACCACAAGGTGTTTCAACTGATCAAACCATAATCATATCATGTTTCACCCCCCATCATACAGACACTCACATACATTCACTCTCTCCTTGACCTTCAGGTCCCAGAATCTGCAGATAATCAAATACAATCGCCCAGAAACAGTGTCATGAACAAGTCTGAGAACAATTAAATATAATATTTGTTTCACACTTCAACCAACATGTCTCCATGTCTTCCTTTAAATTGTTGTCAAGCACTTAACTAGATCAGTCAGTAGCCTACCAGTTAAACATGCACAGTAAAGTTGGTGATGCTAACAGAAAAAAGCAGTGTGTTTACGCTGCAATTTGCCAAATACTGTCAAAGAATGTGTTGCACCTTTTACATTTATGAAAAACATGACTGATTTCTGCACAAAAATGTGCATAAAAGAAGCTAATCCCAGAAACTGAGCCTATCATAGCCATTTAAGAGAGGAGATTATTTTATTGTGACATCCAGACTGTTATCAGCTCCTATCTATTTTCTAAGAGTCTCGCATTTGGAAACTGGGTCAGCTGAGGGTTACAGATTACAACTGAGAGGTTACAAATGTAAGGGTCACATTTGACTTTTTCTTTTTTTCCCCTTTGTGGCTTAAATTGTTCCACTTTAACTGCTGCATTGTCGCTCCGTGAAAACCTCAAGCCACAGTATGTTATCTTTGCTCAGACTAATCTGTTTTCCTTCATGAAGCCTGGATCGAATTGGACCACTATCAGCGTGGTCACCTGATTGCTGCGAGGGGACGTATCAGAGTGACATTTTAGAGCCAGGTTAGTCATACCTGGAGCAGCCTACTATTTGTGTGCATGTGTGTGTGTGCGTAGTTGTGCATGCGTGGGGCTGTGTCTTTGTAGCTTTGGAGACCATATCAGACGGGTGCTTGCCTATCTTATCAAGCCAACTGCTCTGAAGGGACTATTGTGTATGCAAGGTGACGAACTGTCTCACATTCCCACTCACTATAAGCCAGTTACCATTTTTTAAGGTGTGTGTGCATGTGTTGCCTTTCAAAAGCCCCATATATTGATCTCATATCATTAAAAGGGGTTAAATAATCAGCAGTTAGTTTCTGCGGCAGCAGCACTGCTATATGCTATTTAGCATCGCGCCTCACTGATCGAAACTGGAACTAGCCTAGCATGTTTCGCGTGTCTGCCCCCGAGTGTTTATGAGTTGTTGTGCGGTGCTGCAGTCTAAATGTCTGAAGCCTCAGGGTTTATGTTTGCTGGGCCTGACGTGACAGAGAAAAAAGGCAGCAACGTATCTACGTGACAACTCCAACAACACAGGGTGGGTTGGACAACTGTGAGCAGAGACCTACAGACAGACAAGTAGACCGCAGACAGACAGGTACGCCTGCAAACAGACAGGTGGACCACAGACAGGTAGGCCCGGCGACACGAGCAGGAAGCCAGGGAAAAACGGCTGCAGGAAGCAAGATCAATAAAGCTTTTTATGTTCCTGTTCATGTAAAGACAAAGAAACAGTGGTTTGGCACTTGAATTGGGGTTAATGTGAAGTACACAGCATTTTGAATAAAGGCTTCCACATGCATCACTGCCCCTTCTATTCAGCAGGTTTCCATCCATCAGCTGCAGTTAATCGCCCTTTAGCAGGAAAACTTATCCACCATGTGTAGGAAGTGATGAATTCCATGTCTATAGCTTGATTGGGATCTGATTGGTTGAGGTAGAGCGACACCGAAGATTAATGGGAAAAAATATTGTGCTGCTATGTTCACCCGCTTTTTGTTTTGTTGACTTGCCGATAGTTTTCCTAGTGCAGGGTCAGAGGCAGGTCAGTAGATTTTGGAGTGGCCTTGGTATTGCTGTGTGTGTGTGTGTGTGTGCATGTGTTTGAGAGTGTGTGTGAGTGTGTGTGATGCCGCCTGGGTTGATGGCCTGTGCGGAGGTCCTCTTTGAGGCTCTCAGTGTGATCCAGCCGTGTTTAGTCTACCAGTCCTACATGTCACACACCACAGTCATTTGGTCAGGAGCTGTTTCAACAAGGCGCTGCTATTCCTGCAGCACGGCCTCACCAGCCGGGGGCTGATTGATTGACCGGGACGAGTCGCTGAGGTCCTGCCAATAACACTGATCTAGAAACTTCCATCTTCCTACCAGAATCACCTGTTGATTAAGTTTTTGTTTCACTGACTATTTTTTTTTTTTAAACTGTGGATAGTTGAATAATAATGATTTGGTAAAGTATATTTTGAAATATATATATACAGTGTTTTATTCCTTTTATAACATTCTAAAAAGTATCTTCTTATGCTTTGTGGTATTTCAAAATGAGCCAATTGAACAGAAATATAACTCAGTTTTGTGAAGAAACAAGTGATGAAATAAACAAAATTTTTACTTTTTACTTGTATCCACGGTGACAACAAACACTTCTCGCATGAACGCTGGTGGTAAAAGAAAAGCAAACGCACAATGTCTTCCCACATTTTTTGCCTTTTTAATAAGAAAAATGAAACATGAATCATTTGAATCACATTTAAACCAACAACAAAAAAACCCAATATATTATATCAGCACACTTTGAAAGTCTGAAAAGGAACATAGCTTAAATAAAATACATTTTCTCGTTGAAACTAGAATAGATGCTCCACAGAGGACCTCATGTGACCTGAAACTTCTGCATCCTCCGCTGTCCATCGGAATAATCCTTCAATAGATCATCAATACATTGATCTCCCATCAGATCAGCAGTCATTTGAAGAAAGGGAGCAAGGGGTCATTTGACACCCTTTGACATTGATACACTGATCCCATTGAACTGATGCACTGACAGTGTAAGGGGGGGGGGGTGCTATTGTTGTAGCACACATACACACACACACACACAAAGACACACACTATCAGCCCACCTGACCAATGGGAGCTCCATAGTGCAAAGTACTGTATGTAAATCCTCCCATAGTGCATCTCTCCTCCCTTTCAACTGTTTTAGTCATCGGCTGAACTCCCCCACGCACCTCAGCTGTCTGCCTCTCAACATGTTACAGTCTGCGGATAAGCATTTAGTTGTAATGCTCTCATATAGGTAACAACAGGAAATGATTTGGGGCCATGAAAAACAGAAACACAATATGTTTTTTTTTTGTTTTTTGTTTTTTTTGTACCACAGTTACTTTGCGTCTTTCCTTCCTTTTTTATGTCTGTGTCCTCTGTGCTGCAGCAAGGTCCAAATGGCTTCTTTTTTTTTTTTAAATCTTCATATAAAACAAAACTACAAATATTATTCTTAAAGTACAAACCTCATGAGCTACATTTACTTTGACGGATTCCTGATCTGACAGAAATGACAGAACACAGTGTGAAATGCTGTAACACAAAAAGAAATGTACTTAACTGTCTCCCACTGCAGTAACACCTGCCTGAAGCAGTAACCTGAAACTCTCCGTCTTTGGTTTAAAAAACAAAACTTAACAAAACAAAAACTCACATTTGGGTTGTAACTGGTCGACAGAGCACTATACAAGATATATTAAAATTTATTCCCTTCATAAATAAATGCAAATATCCTTCCCCCCCAACATTAGCTCTATTTACATTTTGTACAAAGCCAATTTTAGCTGGCAAAGACGACTCAGACGTCTTCACCGTCAGTTAATCATCCAGCCTCACTTTTCTGTCCTCCATGTAACCAACCCAGTCTCCATGTTCATTAGAGCTGGTAAAAGGAAAGAAAAAAATGTTCTTTGGTCCCTCAAACACAGCGGCCATTTTAGATGTGAGTCTTTTCCAAGGCCACTGGACGTGAGCCAGAGAAGGAGAGAGGGGAAGAAAGAGGAAGATAAAGAGAGCTTGGGTGTCCATTTTAGAAAAGGCAGAGAGGAAGAGAGGCCTCCATCTTGGCTCACCACTACAGACAAGTGTGTGTGTGGGTGGATGGATGGATGTCCATATTAGGAGGCGTTGAGCACCGAGCGGCTGTACAGAGTTTGGTAATAAGCACCAGAGTCCATGGTGGCTGGCCCGGGGCTGTCGTAGATCTGTTTGGCTCCCATAGGAGAGCCGCCGGTGTAGCTGTTGTAAGCCATCACCTGGTCCTGGTAGGACTTGAGGTCCATCTTCTGCTCATTGGACATGAGGTTGGTGATGGAGAAAGGGTGGTTGAAGTTGTAGTGGGGGTCCAGGGACTTGAGGGCATCGCTCTGTAGGTCCATGTGCTGCTGCATGGCGCTGGGCAGGAGGTGAGCGCTACTCGCTAAGGACTGGGAGTGGAGGAGCGGGTTGGAGGAGGAGGTGGCGGAGAGGGACAAGGAGGATGGAGGGATGGAGGACGAGGTGGAGGAGGAGGGAGGCAGGGAGACGGGCGGGCTGTGGAGGTGTGAGGAGGACAGCTGAGGGCAGTCTAGTGGAACCAGGGAGTTACGAGGAAGTGGCTGGTCGTCTGAAGAGCCCGGGTGGGAGTTGTCTGAGTGGGCGGAGTCAGCTCCCTCTGATCCTCCTGTGGGGCTGCGATCCTCCAGGTGGTCTCCACTGTGGCCTCCTTTCCCTGAGCCCCCCTCCTGGCTCTTG
This sequence comes from Trachurus japonicus, assembly GCF_045865225.1. Lineage (NCBI taxonomy): Eukaryota > Metazoa > Chordata > Actinopteri > Carangiformes > Carangidae > Trachurus > Trachurus japonicus. Next base: position 28,463,588 of record NC_140919.1, read on the forward strand.
CCTCCTTTCTTTGCCGCCTTGTCCTCGATCTTGAAGCGTTTCTGGCGCCGCAGGTAGCAGCCGTTCTCAAACATGTTGCCTGACTGTGGGTGCAGGGTCCAGTAAGAACCTTTGCCGGGCTTGTCTGGTGAGCGAGCCACCTTCACAAAGCAGTCGTTGAAAGAGAGCGAGTGTCGGATGGAGTTTTGCCAGCGCTGCTGGTTCTCACGGTAGTAGGGGAACAGGTCCATGATCCACTGGTAGATCTCATTCAGGGTGAGCATCTTGCTGCCGCTCTGTTGGATCGCCATGGTGATGAGGGAGATGTACGAGTACGGGGGCTTGGCGTGGGTCAGGGAGCGTCGGTAGGGCTTTGGGGGGATCTCCTTGGGCCCGGCCCGGCTCAGGCTCGCAGTGGAAGGGTATCCCAGTTGGCTCATGGACTGGCCCATGTTCTGGTAGTGGGACAAGGAGCCCAAGGTGCCGGGAGCAGCAGCACCCAGCTGAGTTAGAGAGCTCGAGCTGAGGGAGGAGGCCACGGGGGAGAGCGACATGTGGCCCGGCCCAGAACCCATGGAGGCAAGTGGGGAGCTGCTGAGGCTGGAGCTGGGGTACGCCATGTTCATACCTGCAGGGGAAGCGGTGGCCGGGTTCAGGTTGATGTAGCTGTTGATGGTGCCCATGGAGCCCATGGAGCCCAGACCAGAGTTCATAGTGCTGGGAGAGGAATACATCTGGAGAGAGAGAGGAGCACAACAACATCTGGTTAATCACCAGGGAAACACAGAGAGTGTGCACACATGTCAAATACTTCATACTTCTTAGTTTAAATAACAAAATATAATCAGCCAAGACCTTTTAATTCTTCACCCTTTAAAAGCGATTAACACAAACAGATGTGTTGTGATTATTAGATTGGATTTATTTTTTTTCCCTCTGTGTAAAATGAATGTAGGGTGTGAGGGGGAGGCAGTTTGACTCTACATTTAAAAAGGTGACTCCTTATCAATGCACAATGAAGCTCTCAGTGCGCGGAGAGGGGACATGGATTTCACACAGCGATGTTAACCTGAAAATGCGTAAAAAGCGCGTCATGGTGCCTCTCAGTTCACACGGCTCCTCCACCTCTCTGAGGGGAAAACTAACTTCTCACTATTTCAGATAAAGTGGAGGGATTTATTCTTTCTGTATGACGAAGATGAACGATTAAGTTTCCAAAACTTTTTTAAAAATTAAAATAAAGTAGCCTACATATATGTGTGAGGAAAAAAAAACAGAACATGGCCTTTTTTCCGAGAGCGCCTGGAGCCGCTCACCGATCCTTTAGTTAAATATTATCAGACTCTTTCTTCTCAGTAATTTCATCAGGTCGAGGTGAGGTGAGAACTGAAGCTGTTGATAGAATTAACTCTAATTCAATTAGTGAGAAAAGAAAAAGTCACATTTACACCTGAGCTGTCGCAACTCACAGACACAAAGGAGGAGGAGGAAGAAGAAGAGGGCCCATTGATGAGCCAACATCTTCTGAAAAATATGATGAATTGAATGTGCTGTTTATGTTCTGTCAATTATTTAATTCATATTAGCTGCATATATCAGAAGTTAATTAAAAAACATTTAATGTTGAATATAACCTATAGTTTGGGTGGCTTCATATGTTCTGGAAAAAAAAAATACAATTATTTTGTGATTGAATGTTTATTTTAATATAGGCTAATTATTGATATTTTTACAAAAGAAAAAATGATTAAGTCTTCCTGATATTTTCTGCTGTTTTTCTCATCATGCTCCGGCGTTTGAAAGTGCGCATTGACACTCAACCTTAGTCTATAGTATATTAAATCTTAGTGTAGACTATCGTTATTTCCATAAAAGTTCAAGGCCTTATTAAATAATTTAAGAATTTATCAAGTGAGGAAATAACTTTTTTTTTAACAAGTCATGCTAAAGACGCGCGCAAGAACATAAAATCTGGCGTGTCTTTTTTACTTAAATCCACTAAGAAGGTGAGACATGTCCCGCTGTTTACACCGGGATAAAAACAGTGTGGTGGGTAAGTTATTATTTTTTGTGTGAATGCGTCTTTACCTCGCTGGCCTCGCTGTAGAAGGTATTCCACTCTGGTAGATCATGGGTTTCCATCTTCACAGAGCTCAACATCCCCAACTCAAATCTCTGGAGGAGAATTCTTATCTATGACCGGAGTTCTTTGGGGAAAAAAATAAGAAATAAAAATAAAATCCCTCTCAAAACTTGAAGTTTTTTGGAAAAAATCCAAACAAAGTTGTTTCCCTCTGCCAAGAGAGAGGCAAACAATATCGCGAGCCAAAAATGTGAGAGGAGAAAAAGTCAAACAGTGAAGTGACAGTGCTGCGCTCCTGGGAAATGTAAAGTCAATATGTCTTATTTGTCAGTCATCCATTGTTTCATAACCGTAATCTTGTTATGACTCAGCAGATGTTGACTTGTTCTTCTTCTTCTCCTGGCCCGTTTTCTTCTGTGCACCTCTGGGCGCCTCGGGACGAAGGCAGAGGTGTAAAGCGCAAATACAGTAGAGAAACCTGGACGTCCTCCTCTTATAAGGTGCCGCCAGGTCCCGCCCCGATCCTGATTTGAATACCGTGTTAGGATCCAGGAAGGCCCATGCAAAAAGGCCAATGTGGCCCCCTGGTGTGCTGTATATTGGCCCGGCGGCTACACCAGGGCCACCCGGACAAATGACTGCCCTACAGACTCGGTGCAAAGAGTGGATTTTTTTTTGCCTGTAACAGTGAAGTTCACAAAAGTGATGTGTTAATATGGTCAAAGGATGAATAGCAGACGAGTTTATAATCGTAGATATAACACACGTGCATCTTCTGCACCGTGACGTAGTTGTAGATGGGAAAAAAACAAACATGTGTGGCAAACTTTGACCTCCAGCCTCTGGTTATATTCAAGATATTACCATCTCCACAGAGGGAACAGATTGTTTGGTGCAGGCCTGTATGATTTAATACGAAACATCAGATGGGAATGTACAGATTCTCTGAGTATCACATCCCAGCTCATAGCTGAACCCTGTTTCCCTCAGATGGTTTTTAGATAAATGAGGGTATGATAATAGTTCCATCAGAGCTCAGTGTATCAGGGATGTGCTTGGAGGATGGTTTCCATCAGTAACTTTACACATTTTAACCTCTTATTTTGCAGCTCTAAGGTCAGAGGGTGAATAACAGATGGGTTTATAATCTGCAGATATAAGACATGTGTGTTAGTTCTAAAAAATAAAAGAACTGATAACAAAGTACATACTTCCTCTACTTTTAAAACAGTTTATTGAAATGTATTTTATTTTTCTGTGATGGGAGTTTAAATGGCTTATATAGGCCTATAACAAATGTTAATTTATCCTACTTCAACATACTATTTAATTTGATTAAACAAAGAAATATTGGAGATTGAACGAGTTTAATATTGGGCTGGAGAGTCACTTTAGAGACGTGTGTTGAGGGGCGTGAAAGTTGTTAATTCCCTCGGCTATCACTTCTCCGGGGCTGTGGACCCTCCGCCATGGTCCTGGGGGCTTAATTGTAATAACTGTCGTACATAATTCAAATGTGGGGCTTTTAATAGTCAAATCTTCCCCGATAGTCAAATATTCCGTATAATAGTCACGAAAATGAACCCACGGTATAATCAAGGCCATATTTGACTATGAAAAGGAGAACATCAGCTAATCAGTGATCTTGATCAGAAACAGCAAGCCCCTTTGAGACCCCCAACCACCCCACCCCTCACTGACGGACCATCCCAGCTCATTAAAGACGGACTTTTGCCACATGAAGGTGTTGCACCGTGCTGCACCAAAACAAAGGTGAAATCAGATCAATATCAAAAATGTAAAGAGCAAACAGGCCAGATGTTTGCTCTCGCCTGGATCTAAACGAATGTTCTCCGAGTAGCCTGCCCTATAGCTACAGATACATTATTCTCAGAGACTCTGAATGCTACACAAAGATCGACAGTTTGATCTGATCCACTCGGCTCAATTTGAAGCTCATGCGCAGAGTAACGGCTCGGGTAAACGTGAGCGTCCTTCTTCATCGGAGATTTTTTTCTTCTCCAAAGACGCATTCGCGGCCCCAAGCCACAGAGAAATACTACAATAAATAGCTTAATGTAATCCTGGTGTAATGCATAGAGCCCGGGCCGTTGTGTTGTGGAATACACATCAGGCCTCGGTGCAGACGGAGGCCTGTGAATGTCAATGCCTCAGCCTAATGGCGAGTCAATGGAGATGTAATTGATGCGCAGGCGGGAGGTCGACGGGATTAGACGGTGAGAAGAGATGCAGGAAGGAATATCAGCGCGTAAATGCAGCCAAAAGCAACCAGAGCCATGACATAAAAAAACATAAACATTTGATGTCTGTGGGACAAACGGCAGCTTCTTAGATATTAACATGTCACATGTGTCTATAGCCTATGGTAATAGCTATTCACCTGTTGGCTGTCTTGCCTTCAAAAAAACTGTCTTCAGGACACTTGGTTTAATTTATCTTGTTTTTTTCTTCATATCTACAGTCGAGCCGCTCATTGTGTTTCCCATCCTGATTTCGGCTGCAGCTTTGATTATATATTGGCTATCGCCAATCAGACTCTCCACATGGCATCACCTGTAACGTCTTGGCGATCATCGCCTGTTTGCAAAAGGCTGTCAAGTCGATTAACACGTGGAATGAGCTAACACCTCAGTGTCTGTAATGATGTAATTAAGCCTGAAAGAGATGAGCTCATTTCATCTACCGTGATGTAAAGTTGGAGAAGGAAAAAAAACAAAACAGGGGGGCAAACTTTGACCTCCAGTCTGCGGTTATATTCAAGAGCATTAGCTCTAACTCCACTAAAGGGACAGATTATTTGGTGCAGGCCTGTATAACTATAACTTCAACATCACATGGAATAAACAACTTGTATGAGGGCTGCATCGTCCTCCTCCAGGCTTTATATATTCTGATTTGAAAATGTACTTCAGTCAGTCAGTGATCAGCGTTTTAGCCCTGATTTTGCAGATGCTGGTGGTGAATTTCTCAGGTCACACAGCATCACATCATCGTTGGTTCGAACAGTGTGAAACAAAAACCCAGACTGTTTTGGTTGGAGGTTCGTCCTGAGCTGGTTTCACCGTCCTGTCCAGTACTGCCCTCTTATCATTATTATAAAACACACTCTGGATTAGGATTTCTTTTTAAGTTTTCCAAACTGGTTGAAGGATGCGCTTTGGTGGACTTGGTTTGCCTCTGTAATACGCATCTTACAGTCTACAATACTCCTTTAAAAGCACCCCCCCCCCCCCCTTTTATTTTCCCAACTCACATTTAACTCACATTTATCCATGTCGTCTCTCTGCGGGCCGTTTTTCATGCCAATGGCTCCTCTATCGTCCATTAACACCTCTATAATTGGTTTAACAATGGCTGTAACGTGCTGACATTAATGGAGGAAGCGACAGATCGACCGGACGCCCCCCGTGATCCTCTTCTTCACATTAAAAATGAGCAGCTTCATCATTAACAGTGGTCGCGCAGCTGTCTCTGCTCAACAACACGGGGAGGTGAAGTTGGTTTGAGGATGATCAGTCGAGCAAATGTAAAATAAAGATGAAACATTCATCTTTGAGGAGAAAAATGAATTTCACCATCAACAGTGCACCTTATATTATTTAAAGAACAGGATATCTAAAGCATGTTCGCAATGTCCTGGATCTGATAAAACATGATTTTATAAACTTGTCCAGCGGCCTCTTCATCCAGGTTTAAGTGAAGAGTGTAAGAGCGCCATCACGTGGCCACTACTAAAAATGATCAAGTGAACTGAATTAGATTCAAGCACTCTGATGGACTCTTACTGCTCCTTCAATAGGAGGTGACCTCATGTGAAACCAGGATTTACATTTCTAAATAAATCAGGTTGATTTTTCCTGCTGCACTTTCTCAATTAACTTCAAAGATGCTGGATCCCAGTTAAGATAAAGCTTCATATGAGCAAGTGCTCTTTGCTGTCTTTATTCTGGATTTCAAGGAGTGTCTACTTCTTCAAAGGAAGAAATCACCCAGATCAGTGTTGAAGCATGAAAAGTTTTTAATTGTCACCATTTATTTATTTTTTCCCCAATCCCCCAATTTAAATACATGTACATGATATATTAAGTTAAATCTGACTGATACAATTGTTATAAACAGATTGATTTGAGACCACAGTATATCAGATTTGTAATATATTTGATGCAATTGTGTAAAATATTTTACTGTGAGATGATTTCTTTCCCTCTGTATTCAATGTTTTCTTGTCCATAGCTCCAGCCAGGGAGAAGCTGGGTTATAGTCCTAACTTTAAAATGCTCAAGGTCATGAGTTTAAATTTCCACAACACAACTTCAAGAGTTTATTTTGTATACCCAATGGTTTAAATGTGGTGGAAAAGCCAGGAATATAACTATAATTTATGTGTAATTATAGGATGTAAACTCAGTGCATCCTCAGTCATAGTTAAAAAGGTGTTGCCCCCAGTTGTCGACCAGTGTGCTGCTATTAATACGAGATTACAAACGCATAACCCTTACATTGGGAATTGTAAAACTAATTTTAGCTGGCTAACATTAACCAATTTCCAGTAACTGAAGGTTTATGAATCTTAACACAGGAGTCTTCAATAGTTACACCTGGTGAGATGTTTAACCTAAATCTGAAGGATAAAACTCAAGAAACAGAAGCAAGTACACGTTTCCATCCCATTTATTCCTGGTTTCTATTTTGTACATGAAGCTGCAATAAAACCAGCAGATCTAAACATAACATGAAAAGAAACTCAATGGAGAGACGGAGAGAGAGAGAGAGACAGAGGGAAAAAGAGAGAGAGGCGAGGAGAGACCATATCCAAACAATGAATGGCCTACTAATTTTACAAAGGCTTCAGATAAAAGCAAAAAGCCGTCTGATGGCAATTGAAGGGAAACAGATTCAGGTTAATCATTGACTAGACAATAAAAAAGCCATTGCACTCCTAGTTCCCCTGAGGTTCCCAGACACACAAACAGGCGGTAAACATTTTAAAAAGGCACTTAACAAGGGATTGCATGATGTATCAGTGCATATTAAACTTAAATTCCACTTCTTCAAAGACATTTCTCTGCAACAAACCTGACCTGAGGGATCTTCTCTCAATACCGAGGGCCTACATAACCAGCTGCTGAATACTATAGACTTTTATATGCAAAATCCCATAAGTACAGTAGACCACATGGGTCTGTAAACTGTAACGGCTTGATGAAGGAAACTGGTTAAGACCTGGCCAAGAAATATAGCAATATATTTATTTTATCCATAAAACATTTACATCCAGAAACATTAGTTTGGGCATAAAATTACCTTTGGTTTGTTTGTGTGTCTGTACTGACTAGTACATACTGCACATAAAGAGAGAATCCACCAAAAAAATGTTTACATGTTAACAAGAAATGTGTCAAAGTGTTTCAATTTAGAAACAGTTAGTTCCCAACTATCAAATAAAAATTGATGAGTGTGACAAGCAGGTTTATGCTCATACACATTTGTTCCATTGATTATTAATGGAAACAAGCTCAGCAGACATGTGTGCATGTTTGTTTAAATCAAGACGAGATTAATTTCATTGCAATTCTAATGAAAAACTAATTCCAGATAAAATATTCTCCTTTTTAAGAGCAATGATTTTAACCATTTCAGGGGGGTTTGTATGCATTGTTCCAAATTTAGGTGGATTCTCACTCAAACAAAAAAGGTTAATGAAATTATATGCAATCATTTTTAATTACATATTCCAAACTGTTGCATATACTATGACTAAGGATTGCACATACATACTATTATAGGTCTATACAGTATATAACATTTAACATTCTAGTATAAAATATAGTCCTAGGTCTATCAATAGATATCTTTTCATATACATTCGGGGTAAAGTGTAGGCTGGGCTGGATCTTATAAGAAAGCGACATTTAAATACAGTCATACAGAGTCTCTGTGGCTGGTCGATGCTCTGACAGACGACTCATTGTTTCTACACAGCAAACATTCTTCTTTAAGCTTTGTTTAAAGCTGACGAAAAACAAATGCACAGACGTACAGAGAAATGTCACTACCGGCACTCTGTCCACATGTCATGTCGGTTTCCACGTTTAGTTGTTTTAAATCGAGAGCTTTTCCATTTGTTTGAAAGAGAAAAAAAAATCTGATTGTGCGCCATGGTACGGATTCAGTCATAAAACCCATAAAAGATGATAAATCTGTATTTTAAGGTACACTTTGTAATTACAACTGTCAATCTCATGTCACTTGTTAATGTAAATTGTATTTGTTGAAACACAAATATTTAATTTAGAACAAGCATTGGCAGATAATGAAATTTTGTCCAAGACAGTTAGTTTCTTGTTTCGACTTGGAACAGCCTGGTATTTTACTGCGATCCATTTGAGATCTGACCACCTGCTCATGGTTGGCAGGCAACAGTTTGTTCATTAACAAGCAAAGAGATACATAATAACAGCGGCTACAGTATTTCAATGTTTGTGTTGGAACTGTTGAAGCAAGCTTTTGTGCTTTCTCTTGCAAACAGAATATTCAGTGTACCATTACAACAAACTCCGGACCATGGCTATTTTCTGTGAATTTGAGGGGGATCATTTGAAATGGTAATCATCCATGTATTGGGCCAATCCATAAGCTAACAACAGCTTGGAGCGCTGGTTGCTCTGGTTGCTTCTTAAAGTGCATTTTGAGGAGTTTTTATGCGATTGCAGCATTTTCCAAATTATTCCAATTGTCTAAGGTTTTGTTTGTCAAAAGCTGTTGAAAACTACGGTCAGTAACAGCTACTACTACCTTAACAAAAGTAGCCACTGTTCAGCTGTTGGTTGGCTCCAACAGTACATTGTGATGGCCATTTTGCCATCTTGATAAAATTGTGGTGTTACTTCACTGCTGTTTGATATAGGATTTTTCTTGAGGGTAACCTCTCAATGCAAAGAATGCAGTGGGAATTTTTTTACTTAATTCATGAAATTTTATTTCACATTCTCATTGGATACTCTATAATTTATTTAAAAATGTAAAAGTTGGACAAAAAATAATCAGAACAATTTGTAAAAAAAAAAAAAAAAAAAAAGAGGCTTTGCAACTTCAGTCAGATATCAGACAGGGTCTGATAATGGTGTTATAACCTGGTGCTGAGTGGGTGGAGTTAAGAGCTGTGTAATGGAGGTTCTCTGAAGTGTGGATCGCCGTGTTGCCTCTCTCCTGGGTATCTCAGCGTCCCAGTGTAGACATCTCCTTTTGGTTCGTGATACAACTCTGGAGTGATGAAAAGCAAGCACAAATAAACAACATTTAATGGGACATAAACACAGTTACAACAATACTGAAAGATGCAAAGAACATCTTCGCTGCCTGACTATTTTTACTATCTCCCTCACTCTCTAAATTTCATCCATCTACGTAACATATATTAATTTGCCACTATTGGAACAATAGTAATGATGATTTATGTATTTGGACAGTTTAGTATTCACAAACATCCACATTCAACAGCTGTTATCAGAGACTTAAGTCTGGCAAATGCATAACTTAAAGATGGAATCAACTAAGGTGCTGCCTGACTTGAGGCAATGGGTGGAACATGTCTGTGGACCTGCCTGTTGCTGCGTCGGGTCTTGGTTTCCATGGAAATCACCATCACGTCTCTCTCTCTTTCTTGACGGTGATGTCCCCACTCCCAGATCCAGCTCCACTGGCAGCTCCACTTCCAGCACCAGATGCAGAAGCAGCTGCAGCTCCAGGCCCTGACCCGGCTCCAGATGCAGCAGCTGATGGAGCTCCTGCTCCAGCAGTGCCCAGTATGGTGGAGACCTCTCCCTGCATGAAGGCCCATGGGGGACTGTTGGGAGAGTTATCCAACGGACACCTCTCTCCGCTGGGGCAATACACCTCCCCATCTCCTCGCCGGCTCTGGATGTAAATCCTGGTGCAGGGGAAGCAGAACCTAAATTTGGTAGAGGCAGAAAAGACAGGTTATTACAACTTTCTGTGAACATTAAGTGATACCAACAAACAACAGTTATTTCAGCATCAATCAGTTATTTATCTATACTCTCTTGTTACTTGTAATTGTTTTAGTCTATAAAATGTAACAAAAAAGTAGCAAATAGCAAGAGCCTGAAGTACAGGCTTAAACTGCTTCCACGGTCACAATAAAGCATTTTATTGATTGAAACAAGAATCCAAACAAACCTATGCCCTGGCACTGATGGACACTGAACAAAGTGCGTGTCTTCCAGCCGCTCATGACACAAGGTGCAGGACAGCGTGTTCCCGGTTGAGTGAGTGTTGCTGGTGGATGCTGAACCCAGCTCGGAGGCACCACTGTGGGGTAAAGCTGCAGCTGTGGTGGCTGCCTCTGCTGATGAACTGGAGCCCAGCGGCTCCCCTCCAGACCTCGCAGCAAGGGGCCGTGGCTGCCTGGCTGGAGACGAGGCAGGCTTGGGGCTTGTTTGGCTCACGCCTCCTGCTATGGAGGAGGATGAAGAAGGGAGGCCTGTACTTTTGCTGGTGCTGCTGCCAGCCACAGCAGTGTGGACCTGCGTCTGTGTCTTGGGCTGGTTCTGGGACGAGCTAAGTTCTCGCTCCAGCTCTGGAGTGATGAACGGGGCTATCCCCATGCTTATTCCCAGCTGCCTGCGACTCATCTCGGCTAGCACCTGACCGGGGAAGATCATGGGGCTGCTCATGGGGGCTGTCCTGGCGGTCAGGCCCGCCGGCATCCCCGCAAGTAGCCCATGAGGAATCCCTGCGATGCTCTGAGTCACTAGACTAGGGGGGATGGCAGCTCCGAGCATGGGTCTCCGGCTGCCGCTGGGGCTCTGACGGTTCACCTCTTGAGGCGGCTGCCCGTCACGGTGCAGCCCGTTGGGCGGCACGCGAATAGCCGAGCCGGCGCTTTCTCCTCTGCCTCCCCGCTCGAAGCGATCGGCGTGAGGCCTGCCTCCGTCCGCCGCCGCCTCTCCTCTGCCAGATGTGCCGTGCTTATTGGGCGAAGGACCAGGTGACCTGACGTTACCGTCCTGCATCCCGTGAGTTCGTTTCAACTGTCGGGCGCTCGCTATCAAGAATTCAATCTGATTAGCCCCCTCGTAGTTCACGCAGCCACGGCAAACCACCTCGCTGAAATCCCACACCACAGTCCAGGGCATCTTCGGCAGGTCGCACAGGTAGCACCACTGGCGCCTGGAGGAAGAGGGGGACGACATGGCCGGCCAGGTAGCTAACCCGAGCGGGTTCAACGACGAGCCAGCTAACGCCTGCTAACGTGCTAACACACGTTAGCTGTTTAACCTATTTAGCTTTGACAGGTGCACGCCCTCTCGTTGCTAACCACTTGCTACGTTAACGGGACTCACACCGTTTCAGAACAACGTTACACATCCTACAGACGTGAAATACGCTCAAACCTCTGGGTTGTTTTCGCTCTTTTTCTCATTTGTTTATTTTGTTTACCCACTTCGGCCTGCTCTTCGCTGCCGTCAACTGCTCTTCTAACGGACGCTGGAACGTTACGTAATCGTGCGAGGGGCATTGTGGGTGTTTGAGTTTCCGTACCTGCTTTTGTCAGAGCAAACACATGAATCGGACCCGACCGTGGAACTACAACCAAAACTGACACGGAAGTGAAACAACTAAAGGTCAGAGTTCAGTTTGTGTCAACACATGTGCGTCCCCCATAGCCATGCGTTTCGAGGTTGAAAACGTTTAATTCCAGTAATTTTGTGTTCATTTAAAACATAAACATGCCAAAAGATATATCATCATCATCATCATCAAGCGGAGATGAAGCGGACAGTCCTGCTACAAAATCGCCAGTGAAGCAAAAAGAACCCGGTAAGTTCAGACTCGTTGATTCCACTAGTTTGTGTTGGCTGGCGGATAAGTTGATTTCAGGGAAACCGGCGTCGGTGAGGATTCACGCAGAAACACACTGTAGTCAATCAGTGCACACTGTATGTGCGTCTGACTGAGTAACATGAAAAGGGGTTACGAATAGTATATGAATAGACTAGTTATAAACAAACATTTATTTAGTCAAGATATGTTAGCCATAAATGAACAGAAATAGCTAGCTCTGGCTATAAATGGTGATGACAACATAAAAGATCTCATCAGTAATTAGTATTTCTCACAATAACTTGGTACCAAGTCACAGAGGAGCCACACTCAAGCAAAGTCACATTGATACTGGCAGTTTATCCAATAAAGAGTGATTAAAAGGGAGTGAGCACACAACTTTTACTGTGGCTTTCCTCATTTATGTTCTGTAGTTGATTTCTGATGCTCCATGTTGTGTTACTGATAAACGTGTACTGTTTGGCTCCACAGGTAAAACCTCCAGGTACCAGTGTCCTGCAGACTTTGTGTCTCTCTGCCATCAGCCATGCAGCAGCACTCTGTCACAGAGTCTGAAGAACAGCAAGAATGAGTTATGGCTCATCAAAGCTCCTGCCAATTTTAATCCAGAATGGTGGGTGCAGTCTTCACTCTGTCATCTGTTTCCTTGTCTCTGTTTTCTCCAATGTGCAGCCAGAATATGTAGTTCAGTGTTCAGACCTTGTCAAATATTTTTCACGTTATGTTGCAACATTACGCCAGTTTTTTTTTGTGTTTGTTTCACTTAGGTTGCATTTCTTATGCTAAAATTAAACAAACAGAATACAGAAAAAATCTAAGGGGTCTAAACATTTTCTCAATGAGAAACATTTTTCTGAACATTTATGTGTGTGTGTGTGTGTGTGTGTGTGTGTGTGTGTGTGTGTGTGTGTGTGTGTGTGTGTGTGTGTGTGTGTGTGTGTGTGTGTGTTTGAGAGATAGTGAGAGAGACAGATCACGCAGGGGAATGTGCCATTTCTTCTTTCTCAAGTTACATAGTTCTACTTTATACAGTATCTGCAGTGATTCTGTGTGGCAGCAGCAGAGAGAGGATAGGCTCCATATAAAGTAACTGGCAGAGGGGCAGTTTGTGTCAGTGGAGGCCAGCAGGTGGAGCTGGAGATGGGCGTCATGCTGAGGCTTTAGAAAGTTTCCCCAAATTCAACAGCAGGCTGTGAAAGTGACATGGCTGGTGTAGACCTCTGAAGTTGACGAAACTTTTCCCATGTACCTAACTTTCCCTTTTCTTCTCTCCACCCAGTCTCAGTGGCATCAAGGTGCCCCTCTCAGGTCTCCATACCCTGAAGGTTCCCGCTGCTGCAGGCAGAGCAGAGAGTGGGGGTGGCCAGCAGATCTACAGCATCCTGGCTTCCTCCCACAGTCCCCCAGAGCTCCGCTTGCTCACCAGCGACAAGAAGTCGTCAGATGGTATTGTTTTTGGTCCTGAGTTCTCAGGTCTGCTAAATGTGTGTGAGAACTATGGAGGCAGCAGTGATGTTTGGACCCCTCAGGTGATCCCTGCTGCTCCAGCACCCTCCATCCCGCCAGGGCTGAAACAACGATTCCACCCGTTCGGCTGTAAGACCCCCACGGTGTCCTGCGAGGCTGAGAACGAGGTGGACGGAGCTGCCCTCGGACCATCATCTCCAACCGTCCGCCCCAAACGATTTATAGAAGAAGAGGAAGGGGGGAAAAAGAAGAAGAAAAAGAAAGAAAAGCGCTTAAAGACAGAGCAGGAGGAGCTGGTGACAGTGAAGCAGGAACCTGCTGCTGAAATGAGGGAGGATGTGATGATGGAGCTGCTCTCCCAGGAGGAAGATGTTTCGGAAGAGAAGAGGAAGAAGAAGAAGAAAAAGAAGGACAGGGAGCGAGAGGAGGTGGAGCCCAGTGTGAAGGTGAAGGAGGAATACGTAACAGTTAAAAGTGAACCAATAGAAACTGGTGACGGAGTAGAAGGAAAGAAGAAAAAAAGAAAAAAGAAAAGCAAGACTGATGACGACTAGTGTTTGGTTTTCTCCATTTGTTTGTTTATTTTTGACTTAATGAACTCACTTGGAAGCCAGTGTACTATTAATTCACTCCTTCTTGCTGATGGGTGGCGTAATGTAGGACTTCTTTTGGCAGGAGTTTGTGTTTTGAAAAAAGAACACATCCTGAATCAATTGGATTGTGACACAAATTATAAAGTGGGTTCATCTCAGAGTCTTGAAGGCCAATGTTCCTATAACTCCCGGCTTAGAAAATGACAGTTTTACACACACAGAATGTGTGCGGCCTGAGGCAACTATGAGCACATGGGTAATAAGAGTGTATGTGGAGGGAGTTTCTGAGCTTTCTGCCAGTCTCTGTCAGGCTGTGGTGGATTTTATGGGATTATGCGCAAACTGCGTTGCTGTGTTTGTGTACATATTTACATAACTGAGCTGGTAACGTCACTGGTTTGGCGGCAGGTTCAGAAAAGCAGAGCAGATATAAAGACAATAATGATTCAGTGTCACGTAAGGTTGTTGTTTGTTTTCGTTTTTTTCTGGATGTTTTTGAAGAAGCTGAGTCATACAAGTTGGAAAAATTACACAAGTACAAGAAAACACATGTTAGAAAACAAACCCCCGAAGTGGTAAATTAAATAAATATGAAAAAAGAAGAAAAAAAAAAGCGTGGTGTTTTTGTCCTGCAATCACCTCTTGCAAGTGTTTGAGTACAGCACATTTTCCTCTTGTGCCTGTTAAGCACGGTGACTTCATCCAGAAGGAATGAAACTTGAACTCTTGTAACTCAGACTGTGGCTTTTATATTGTGCAACAACAAGAAAGTGCCTAATTTACACATCAGTAGTTTTCTAATCATCTGACTAGAAATTTTCCTGAAGGAGTTGTTTCATCAGGAAAGGCCAGAGTGTGTATTAGATTAGAGTGTGTTCTGTAATGAAACATTTGAGTTTGCAAAATGTTTTATGAATGAACCGCTATGCGAGTTGCACATTTCACAGAAAACTGTAGATAAGACTCTGTCCTTGTGCCGCTGCAAGTCTGAAGAAGCAAAATGAAACGAAAGAATAAAAGACTTGTGTTGGCACAAAAATGTCCTTTTAGTAAATCCACTTCAAGTGCAGTGAAGGTTTCTCCTTGGACATAACTACAGGAAAGGTTGAAGAAAATCAGATGGAAATGTCCTTTCTTTGCTCATTAAAATCAGTAAAATATTTTGGCCTTCAATGAAATGGGACCATCTGAACATATCATGATGATCTTTATGGTCCCCTCCATGGTTTTTGGACTCGCCCAGGCCTCCATCTGAAGGAAAACCTTCATGGCATTGATCTGTTGGCATGTTAGAAGTCATATTTAAAGAACACTGCATGTCTGCACAGAGTATTGGCATCAAAAACCTGTACGGTGGATCCCAAAACTATAAATCTGCATTTTGACCGCCAGCAGAAATTCCGTTCAATTAACTGCACCAGAGGAATAAGCAGCTATGACAGGAAGATGGCGCCAGAGTCCAGTCTGTTTCCTGCATGGAGCAGCAGCCTGCAGCTGCTGATCAACCTCTTTGCTTAATATTTACATGCTCCCATTTCTTTTCACTAATGTAACACAGATCTTGTGTTGATTTCCAAATGTATAAAGAAATTATTTCAATTTTTTTCTTTATTTTTTGACAGCAGCTTTGGTGACACTCAGGTGAAAAATCTCAGTCCATGCTCTGCGCCCCCCCCCCCCCCCACACACACACACTGCTCCACTCTCCCGGCTCTGCACCGGAGTATGGTCCTGTTTCTTAATGAGCTCAGGCACCTCTGGTGCTATCACACTCTCACCATCTGTAATAACCCTCTGCACACGCTGCAAGGCTTTATTGATCCAGTCTCACTTGTGCATTCACATTTTTTTAACCGGCTTTACTCCCTCCAAGGGGTCAGAACGGACCCAAAATGATTAAAACTGTGTTAGAGTTTTAGAAAAATCTGTCTTTACATACCAAAGAGAATTTTTAAAATAGTTTTTTGCTCACTGAACTGGACTTGGCTCACCATTATGATGTCTAGTTTTTTGGTTTAGGAGGCAGCCATTAAAGCCACAGATGTCAGATGTTGGATCAAGCGTTTCCCAGTGAGTCACATCTAATGCCAGATATCTGTGTATCCTCACAGGTATGTTGAATGTGCGCAAGCGTCTGCTCTTCACAGCCAGAGTCTGCAGGCTTGAGTGCATGGGTGCATATGCCTGTGTAGCTGAAAGAGTGTGTGTGTGTGTGTGTGTGGGGGGGTGCCGCTGCCTGAGCTTAAAGCCAGTGAAGTGCAAAATGATCATACTTCATTTTAACATCAAATATTTATTTCCTTGTATGTTTTACATGTCTCTTCCTTATGGATCAATATCTTTCACTTCAGTGAGAACAATTAAACACTACTAGTACCCACTGATGAAAAAAAAAAAACTCTTTGCAATGGCTCCTCATTATCTCCTTTTAGTTGAAACTGACATGCAGCAGTTACCATGGTTACCTCCATTGGGTGGACACACCTATCAGCCAATACTACCTAAACATCGAACAGGATCCTCATTTTTTTACTCTGATGATCATTAGACAAACTGGGCCCATGCTGCATCCACACTGTTTGCAAAACGTATATTCAACTTGTGTTACTTGCATGAATTCAAACTGAAGTAGTTTTGCAGTCTGTGCAACTGACATGATCTACTATTAGCAGAGGCTATCAAGCAAAACACTTAGTGATAATAAATACTGTGTGTGGCACAGAGAAATGCAGGGCAGATACAAAAAATGCATTGAGTGTGTGTGGAATGTGTCTGTGGTGTGTTGACAACTCAGGCGTTGACTGGTTCAAAAGTTATGACGGACTCGTCCAGATGCCAGATTCCTTTTTCCTGTCTTTCTTTCTGTATGTTAAATGAATTCACTCTCTATGAGAGCATTTTTTATATTTTTGCCAAAAATTGAAGTCATTTCCCCAGACACATCTTTGCTTTAATTTCCCCCTTAGGCTTCAATGTGATTTTACTGTCTCTTAATTCCACGTAAACTTTATCTTGGTCATAGAGTCTGTGCAGTAATTTACAGTCTCATTTGGAAGCCCCGTAAGGCAAAACTTTTTCTTTTTTTTGCCAGGATGATTATTTATTTTTATTTTTCCTTTTTTCCTCAGAATCATCAGTTGCTTCTTGGGCCTTGGAAACCAAAGAAAGAAAGATAGAAAAAACCTGACAAATGATACATATCCAATTCACTTGTCTTTCATGGCCTCTGTAGTTCCATTTACTAGCCCTTAGTAAATTAACCAATCCGAGCAGAGATTCAACAGAAATGTACTGTATAAGGAAGTGTTAATATGGTATTACTGTCATTTGATTAGAGTATCCACAGTGAGAGCAATTAGGCTTTAAAGCTGAAATGTTTTCAGAGCCTACTTTGCATGTGGGAAAACTATGTGTTTTTCAAATCCCTCTTTATGTCTTAAATGACGCACACCAAAAAAGTGAAATCTTAAATACAGGCTATAAAATAAATGGTGTATCTGTTTTTAAAATTGATGCATGATGTTAATTTGATACATGTAGTTTCCCTGTGGATCTCAGTTTGCCTCGTCCAGAGCCAAGTTAGACTTTGAGTAAAGGTGGGACCACCCTCCAAGTCTGGTATTCCTGTTGAAATTAGATTAAAGGGTGTAAGTTTTGCTTCTGTTTTGGACCCTGGCCCCTCACACACTCTTGTCATAGTCTGTTGTTGTCTTTGTCTTGTTGAAGGTTGTCTTTCATACAAATGTATGATGAACGGAGGCAGAGTGGAGAGGATAATTGGAATCAAACTGAACCGAACAGCCTGCATTGTTCACTGGCTTATGCTTTTCAACACTGAGCTGTCAGCTTTATTTATGCACTCATAAAATATAAAACACAATAGGATATATACGATATTAATCTTAAGCAACACTAACAAATTGTGAACAATGATGTTTACGACCCTGTAAAATAAAATATATGTCCTCATGAATCATTAAGTGAAATGTGAAATGCTCCACTCTGTTGGAGCATCATTCTCTGGATGCAGCCTCTGTGGAGAAGGCAGCGCTACAGGTGGAGTTAAGATGTTTCCCTCTGGGAAGTTTATGACTGATCCATTAGTCTGATCACTGAACAACTAAGAGAAGAGCAGTCTCAGGCAGCTGTGTAAGATTTTGTGTCTGCATTGTTTGTCCATGTTTTTGTCAAGATTTTTCAACTAAAACTCTAAACTCCACACGTCAACACCTGAGAGGATGAAACAACAGAACACAAACCTTGAATACAGACAAAAGAAAAACATTCACAATCAACAATAGCCCAGTACCACATCAGCCCCATCCTAGACTTCATAGAAAATAGTATAATGTTGTTGTGTAAGTAGCTAACTCCAGGAGATATCATATTTTTTTTCTTTCTCTGTTTGAATCACCTCTTTATTTCATCAACTAGCCTACAGTGTGTGAGATTTAGTCACAGTTCTGCTCTCATCAAGGTCTTGGCTACTACTATATACAAGTTAAAGAAACAATACTATGCAAAAACAGTGCTTGCGTTCAAACATTTCTAATGGTTGCACTTGATTTGTTCATGGAGACAACTGTAGAGAGAACGGACAGAAAAGCAGGAGAGGCTCTGGATGTGAGGCTCTTGGTGGGATCCAGACCTCGCCAGCCACACTGTATCTTAGCAACTCCCCTGAGTTGAGAGTGTGAGTCTTTGAATGCAGCACTGTCACTGCTCACAAAGCCGCTCGGAGGTGAAGAGGTCAGAGCTGAGCTCCGGCAGTGAGGCAGGTTCATGTTTGAGGAGCACAGAGTGACATTTGACTGAAGGAGCTGCAGCTGCGAGAACAAGGTGGACCAGCCAAGGTTTAATAGAGAAGCATGGCTCAGTATGAAAACATCATGAACATCCGATCAGGAAATATCATTCTTTGCTTTTATGGTAGGTTTTTAGCTAAAGTTATCTTGATTAATCAGCACCTTTTTACATTTTCTTTCCACTTTCACCCACTTTGTAAAAGAGATGTTCATTCAAAGGTGTCACAGACTAAATTCATGTAAACTATACAGTGGTCATGGCAGGAAGCACAACAACCTTTAGATGTGAAGACATAAGGATCTTGGATATTTAAAAAAAAAGAAACTTGTGAAAATCTGGAAGCCATCATCCTTTCTTTTACGAAGGAACAAACAAACTGTGGGCTCTCTTATCTTAATAATATTTACCACGTGTAGGATCATCACCTGGCTCAGTCTGTTCTCGTCAGTCATCAGCTGGAAGGTCACAGGGGTCAGGTATGAAGCTAAGGCAGTGAAGCGTCTAAAATTGCTCCCGGTGGCTGTAGCCTCCATCTACAGACAGTAATCCTACACCTGCCTTTGCCTTCACTGTAATGCACGATACCATCCAGAGGAACAAAATGATGCAATATACCTCTCTGTCTAATACAGGGTGTGAGATTCTTGCTGTCTGGGCTCAGTGCAGGTTCTGTGTGTGTGTGTGTGTGTGTGTGTGTGTTTCTGGGCGTTAGGCTGCGGTGCTGTCTGCCGAGGAGGAGGAGGAGGAGGAGGATGAATAATAAATGCAGTCTGAAGTTTGGATCCAACGTGTTCAGACTACTGAGCAGAGCAGAGGCCTTTCTACGGCCCAGCTGAGCTGATGCCAATGATAAGATCTGGGGGGATGGGGTGGAGTGGATGGAGGTTGGTGATGGGGGAGGGTTTGTAGGTGAGGGGGTGTTGTGGGGTAATGAATTGGAGAACCAATTCTGGCCTGCTCTCCCCTCCCTCTGCAATGATCTCCCTCTCTCTTTCTCTCCCCCTTCTCACTCTCTTCCCTCTCTTGCTTTCTTTTTCAACCAGCGCGCCTCGCTCCAGCCAGCCTGCGGCAATGTGAGCGTTGCCATGACAACATGGACCTGCCAAGGACTATGGAGATGGAGCGAGGGAGAGGGACAGGAAGAAAAAGAGAGAGAGAGAGAGAGTGAGGGAGGAGGGGTGCAGCTCATCAATGTCTTAGAGCCCTCCCTTCCCTCCCCCACCCAAAAGCGCACACACACACACACACACACACACACACACACACGCTCTCTCTCTTCAGGCATGCTGTTGAAAGAACAAACACATCACAAAGGGCTCGAGCCTAAATTCTGCTGTATTGCTCCTCAGCTTCCTCCTCTGCTCATTTTTACTTTTTACTTTACTTCTACTTTTTACAGTGAAAACAGTACAAACGCCTCAGCAGCGTCTGTTTTTGCCAGCGCTGAAGGGAAAACCAAATAAACAAACAAATAGATAAATTCCCCATTCTCTCGCACTCTCTCTGTTGTATGCTCCCACTGTGCCAGAGGCCACATTAGAAGAAAACTCTGTTGATTTTCCCACTATAATTAGTTTTAGACATTTTTTTTTCTTTTTGAAACCAAATCGTATAGTCTGTCTGTCTGTCTGTCTGTTTATCTATCTATCTATCTATCTATCTATCTATCTATCTATCTATCTATCTATCTATCTATCTATCTATCTATCTATCTATCTATCTATCTATCTATCTATCTATCTATCTATCTATCTATCTATCTATCTATAACTCCAGCTGTCTGTCCGTCAGTTTGTGTGTGCAGCTCTGGCTCATTTCCAGCTCCAACCCTCTAATAAGCCCCTCTGCTGGAACTGAAAATTTGACATGGATCAATAACTGGATATATGAAGCTCTTCTGTACAAACTGACATGGAAATACTAATTCAGTGTTCTTTTCTTTTCCTCTATTTTCCCGCAGACAATAGAGGGAGTAGAAGTGCGATTGTTTGTGTAGTGTCACTGAGCCTGTGTGTGTGTGTATGTGTGTGACATTGCAGTGTTGATTTGAAAGGCTGCAGCAGCCGTCGACAGACAACGACAATCCTTACCGCACCAGCAACTTGATTGCATACTAATGTTTTGGTATGACGCATCTCTACCCCTCTACCTCCCCCCCAATCATCCTCCCCCCTAGTTTTCAAAATCCTCGCTCTTCCCACACCCTCCTCCTGCTCTCATGTATTTTCATATCTCTCTCTCTTTTTTTTCTTTCTTCCTACCCGCCCTCCCACCTTGCTCTTCACATTGTGTGGCAGTGATATGGCACAGAGCTGCTGCTGGTACAAACCACCCACCACCTCTGCAACGATAAACAGGAATCCAACAACCACATGGGACAAAGAATAGGGCACATGCAAATTTAACATTATTTTAAAATTATGGCTCTGACTAATAAGTCTTTTCACAATTGATAATTTTCAATTTAACTGCAGAGTCTATGAAACGGCAGTGAAGAAGGCTCATTGTGTGCGTTAATCTACAGGCCCAATAACTTGGTCTAAGGGTCAGGGTTACTGTAAAAATGACTGATAAAAATAGCTTTTTTTGATGGTTATAGTGTGGTTAAGCGTAAGAAGCCAAAGCTGACAGATTTTTCTGGTCACTTGGGGGCAGCAGAAACAAGCTACATTTTAAGAAGCTATTTGTAAGTTTTGCTTTTGTTATAATGCTAATGTTAGCATTATTAGCCATTTACTTACCAGTCTTTATTTCCTTTGCTCACCAAGAGCTGTCTCCATGCAGTGGACTCTTCACTTTCTGTTAGCTACTCAATGTGGCCTCCAGTGCATCCTGAAAAAGTTTCTGCTCAGAGGACACACAAAACAGTAGGCTACCCTATTTTGCGTATCTATGCAGTTAGCAACATTATCATTAGCACTTTTAGTCATGTTGACACTTTAAGTTTTGCATTCAGTCACTGTTTTGGTTTGAGAAAGTCTCTATTACTGTAAGCTGCTACAGTCTCCACCAGCTAATCACAGAGTTGGTATTTGTGCAGGTTCTCGTCTGCTAGTGATACTGATGAGGGTGAGGTGAAATTTGCGCAAATGAGAAGTTGATGAGAAATGCCTATAGACATTTGTTGATACAAAAATAGTGATTATAGTTGCTTTAAGGTTGATTTGATGTATGAGATGTTATCATGCACAGGCAGAAGAGGTGACATGTCAGGAAAAGAAAGAAAGATTTGAGAAGTTGACACAGGTAAATGATTAATTAATAATTCAAACTGGGGCTGACATCTCAGCACTATAGAGTCTGTGTTTGTTTAGCTAAGGCCTGGTGAGAGCTCATTGACTTTGCCAATAAATTCTCTGCAGTTGTGAAAGACAGAGGGGAGTAGAGAAATAAGATGGACTGTGTGAGTGTTGAATATTTGCTTTTCTGCGGCAGAGATTAGACTTTGTCGATTTTGATATTTTCATTTCTTTCTGTCTTTTTTTGCTGCAGTAAAGGCTTTAAAAGAACAAGCTGGGAAACATGATCCTGTCAGTAAAGGATTTGGCCACAGAAACATGTCCTCCATCCACAGTCAGAAAGCCAGAAGTTGTCTTTTTTTTGGTCAGATATGGGAGTAGTTCTCTTTGCCTATTTCGTTTCAGACCACTGACAGACAGCAAGTCAAATGTTAGAACAGTGAGTGCTGTGCGAGGCAGTGTGATAGGCTGCACAGAGAATCTGTTGCTAGGCTCACTGTGAACAGACCAGTCAAGTCTGACATATGTTTTCAAAGCAGCCCTCTTAGCAGCTTGCAGCAGTTTCCATGGAAACCCCAATGCCATTTCCCCCCATTGTTTGGACCGCTCGATATCCCGAAAGCTTTTTCAGACTCCTAGTTTATTAAATCCTGAAAGACCGACTGTGTGTTATGATGGTGTGCGCCTATATTATATATGTGTGTACATTTTGCTTAAGTATTTTATTGTGTGGCTGTGTTACAATAATGCAGGACATTTGTCTGTGTAAGTAGCCTACAGTATCTATACATTTGTGGCTACATGTGTACATACTCAGATATTTGTCTGTATGTGAATGTATGCGTGTGTGAGCATGTGGTTGGATATGGTCAGTCTCAGTCAGAGGTGGTGACAAAAGAAAATGTCCTTCACTTGACCTTCTCAGCACATGCAGACATGGACTGAGAGTTGATGCTGCTAAGGTGTAACCAGTATGGTATTTGTGTCAAACAGATTACTGCTAAGTATAGCCTACATAGCTTTTTAAATGGATTTTTTCTTTTAGGTGAAACACTTTTGATATTTACTTAATTTTAGAGGCAAAACCTATAATGCCATAAATCGTTCTTTCTGAATTTGAATTTCACAAGTAAAATGAAACATTATGCCATGTGTCCTGCTGCTGTTTTACTGTTTTATACTGCAATGTATTTGTTCATGTATCTATTTTTGATCCTGACATACTAATTGCACAAAACAAATTGAATTGTAATGTAGTAAGATAAATCTGCGGTTAGTGACATTGGGAGGGCGATGCTTTTTTTTTTTAGCAGGTGGTTCATTTTAAAATACTTAAATTAAAATTAAGCAGTTACTTAGTAAGAACCACATGATTTGTTGCTAATTAGAAGGAAACAGTAATTTTGTTAAAAGGAAATCTACATTAGACTCAAATAGACAGAATCATTACTCTTCATTAGTTGAGCTGTTTGCTTCCCAATGAACATCTCTGACTGTACATCTCCCCCCCTGAATGTCATGATGTATTGTACTCTAGTAAACTGATGAATCTTCATTGACATTCTCTGGCACCAACCTGACTCTGTTGTATAAGCTTCTTCATATCGACCTCCACAATATCATATTTTTCCAAACTCACAGTTCCCTTTCTATCATTACAGCTTGACAAAGTGTATTTGCATCCATCCATCCACTGATTGTAACCAGTTACACAAACACATCCAAGTCGACATGTCCGACCTCCTAACCTTGTCTCCAAGGTTGAGCCCATTTTAGACACTTTATCTTGTGTTTGTGATTTTCTGACTCACCCCCTGAAGCACAGTATCGTAGGTGAGGGGTGGAGCATGGCCTAAATCGAGGGCTCCGCCTTTATTCTCTGCCATGTCTTCACCACAACAGTCTGGTATAGCAGCGGCATTTTAACTCTTCAATTAGAGCAGCAATTCATTCCCAGTCCAAATGAAAGTCCATCATTTTCCAGGCAATTGCCATGACCTCAGACATGATGCAAACTGTCCCATTCAATAGAGCCAGAGGAACCACATCAGATATGTAATCCTGAGGCCACCACACCAGACACTTCCCATTGCTCAGCTGCATTCAGAGACTCCTTGAAAATCACACATGTGGCTGCTCAGTGTGTGTCGGATTTATTATATATATATTTATTAACATTTAATAACATAATGGATTATTCTGCAACTCAAAATTTACAAGAAATTAGTTCAGTGGCAAAGCTGAAGAGAGAGTGCCCTTAATGTAGCGAGGCAGAAAGTACGTGAGGGGTCTGTGTAACTTAAAGTTGTCCAAATCACACAGAACCACATGACATGTTGTTGGCAAGATGGCAGATTGTAGCTCGGCAATATTACAAAAGTGACTATTTTAAGCCTGTTTCTGTATGATTGAATGAATGATTTCAACCACTCATAATCTGTGATAATCTATCATTTTCTATCCATGCATTCTCTACTGCTCATCCATGTCTGGGTCCATGCAGGGCTGCTCTGACGTCCCAGATGAGAATGCCTCTCTGTGTGGACTGATAGTGAGCTGCTAGCTGGTAAAACCATTCTATGTAGCATTGGTCATTAAATTATTATTCAGTACGTAGTTACCACCCTCTTAAACCACACTGGGTCCTTTTGGAAAAGCGAGGGTAGAAACTGTAGAGCTGTTTTGAGGCTGCTCCACCATCACCATCTTAGCAGAGCCTGACTCCACCATCACCATGAACACACTGCTTGTGATCCGTGAGCCTGGTGGCTGATGTTACTGAACTGCAGCAAAGAAGCACTCCGCTGCACTGTTGCCACTGCCAGCTCTCTCTATGTTCTAACCATTTTCGCAGATGCTGTGGTCGGTCAAAAATAAATCAGAAGTGAATTCATAATGAAAAACAAATCCAGCGTTCTAGGAACCTGCAAAGTCTATGGAGAGAGACAGAGCTGTTACAGCAGAGACACAACAGGTGTGAAAACACATGCAGAGCTGAGACCTAGGTGAATGCCAGTTTGTGTTGTTTGCTCACGCTTGTCACTCAAAGTCACCACACCCTCAATTATGCAGAACTTTAAGATGTTCATAACATTGTAATGAGATAATTAGAAAAATGTTGGCTGTGGGATTAGGGAATTTAGGATTAGGGAATTGGACGCACTGACTTCAGCCGAGCTAGTGCCGTACTGTGCCGTACCGCACTAGTGGAAAAGCGCCATAAGAGGTCAATGCATAGTGTACGTAGATGCAGGAGACAAGAGTTTGTGTCCAAACACAGATGCTGATCAAACGGTGGTTGTGCAAATATTGCAGAAAGTGGCAAATTTTGAACCAAAATATTGGCATTGGACCTAATTTAGAGTGCAGAACTGTCCAAATTGATATAATTGTCAGGTGACTAGTTTGGAATTGATGAGCTTCACATCCACAGATACATGGTCATGGGTGTGTGTTTGTAGGTGTATGTTCCCGTGGCTCACTGTACCATGTGTTTTCTCTTTTCTTGATGACTTGTAGGGCTGTCTTCCCTGGGTGTCTTCTGTGTGTGAGCCCTCATTTAGACTCAGGTCAGAGTTCAGCTTGCTATGAGAGATGAATTGGCCGTCAGAGGAAGGCTGTCGCTCGCCCTGAAGACCTGCTGGGCAGCCATCTGCCTGCGGGTTGAGGCAGACGAGCCCTTCTGCCCAGAGTCCTCAAGACTGGGAGTTTGGCAAAGTAGCATTGTTCATTGGAAACTGTGACGGCAGGCAGAGTGCATTAATAACACTTTCCCCTTCTCAGGGGGTGAATGGACCATTAGTTTTGTTTGAGAAAAACTATAACTCACATGCACACTCACATTCAAACGTTTATGTATAGAATAAAAAACAACAACACATAATTAGGAATTAAAAATAAAATTAATTATTTTTTAAATTCTTCAAAAACTTTTTTTTTTTGATGCTGATGAAGGGCACATCTGTCAGTGGCTACTAAACTAGATCCAAATCTAAGTCCTTTGAATGTTTGATTTTCTGTTCTGATTCATCTTGCAAACATCATCCATTATGTTGTGATTAAGTATTATATTATATTCAGTAATAAATAATAAAAACATGCACATGCACACTATTAGTTGTTATTGAGTCTGCACCAATCAATCTTCTTATATTAATAGATGTAATGATTTAAACTGTATAACATCCAAGCAAAATCATCTCATTAGACACAGTGAGTTTGAACGTAATTTTGTGCTGTAATATCGTGAGGTTCTTGACTACCCTAACCCTTTAAATCTCAAGCCAAAAACGGGTCTGGTTTTGACCCTGATGCTGATGTCTGCCCACATCAAAAGGTGTATAGCCAAGGTATTCTGCTGTAGTGACCACATTTGCTGTGATCAATATATTTTGTTTCTCAGGAGCTGTGAAGATTAAAATTAGAGCTAGGAGAACAGTGACCGTTTGGCCTGTTACAAGTCAAGTTTGTTATACGAACTTTGTAAGGTGGTAATATGTCAGTGTAGTGTTTGTAGCTTGTTCCGCTGATGCCAGTAAAGAACATGATGGTGAATCCTAGTGCATGGTTGGACCAGACAGTCAGTGTGGGGAGATTAGGACGTAGTTCAAAGAAGACAACCAGAGGTTGTGGAACCACTGTTAATGAATACTTAACTAAATCTTTGTGGAAGGTATAACATAATGTGCTAGTTATCATATGCATGATGTCATATTTGTAGTCCACCCTAATGACTGCTGGTTTAATATAGGTGAATTCACAAATTAAAATTCTCTCATCCTTTTCTGTGTCTGATTTTAAAATGTTGGCATTGCCTGACAGAATCACCAAACACATATCACAGCAGCTCAGGTTTGATTACAACCCATGGACCTCTGCTGCACGCCATCCTCACTATCTCCCTATCTAGGTGATTTGAAAATTGTGTGTAACCAGCCTTAAAGAAATCACTGTTGTGGTAGTATAACTACAATACAGGCAAGAATTGCACAAAAAAATGTAGACTATTAGAACAGTGACGCTGTTTGGGAGTATTAGAATAAATGTTTCCATTGACCCATCTGCCTGAGGTGCAGAAGTAGGATTAAAATGTAGTTTCAAACCTAATCACTGAGTGATAAAACAATATTAAGATAAAAACAAGTAGTGATTTCCTCTGACTTCATCTATCTTTAAACTTTTATAAAAAACAAACAAAAAAACAGTATATTATGTAACTCACAGAAATGGGTCACCATACCAGTAACAGCGTGGCTCCCTTTCATACAGTTTTATCTCCCCTCTTTTTATTCCAAAAGACTTTGAACATGGTTACATAATTGTCAGTCTGATAATATGGAATAATTTTATAAATGTGTTTTTGTAAAATAAAATGTATTAAATACTATTTAGCACTAGAGTCTTCTGCCAGAAGAGAGGCAGAGTAGCTTTATATGTCTCTTCTCCTGTCTGTGTAATAAATAGAGGAAGTGTATTCCAGTGATATTTGTCAACTGAACCTCTTCTGGTTTGGTAAAGTCTCTTGCTCTATAAGCTGATTTATGTAAAGGGGGATTAGCCAAGGCTGAGTGTGCTGAATAAATAGTCCCTTTGTATTTCAACTGTCCATCCTGAAAACCCTGCTGCTGCTCCAGGCCACTGTTTTCATGAACCAAAGTACATTCACTTAACCTCTGACCCTGACAACAAGTGGCTCCATCTGAACTGACATGATTTCATTTTCCTCGAGTGCTGTCCAGCCAGCTGTCTGTGTCCCTGGACACTGTGCAAGCATTTTAAACAGGCAGTTGCCCAAAACAGGACAAAAGGGTTGGTGGAGGTTCTCAAGATTACAGAAGTGGGATGTAACCACGGCAACCAGGAGTCAAAATCACTGAACAACTAAAAATGAGAGTTTATAACCACATAACATGTTGCTTTGTGTGATGAAGGCCTCGTCACCTCACAGGTGGTAGGGTAGGCTACATGATAAAGCAGACACTCAGGACTGCATTCAATAGCTTAAAGCAGAAGTAAGTGATATATTTGTGTTAATATAAGTCTTAAATAGTTATATCTTCCGACAGCAATCACTTACATAGAGTGTTTGGACTGAAACACGGGTCTCTCAGTCCCTCTGCTCTGCTCTGAGCCGAAGAGAAAACATTTATCGTATCCTACAGTTTTTATCCAATGAGGAGAGAGAACGGCATGCAGGGCTGTGTGTGCAGCCAAGGAACGCCGTAAATGTGGTGACGTAGCGACGAGGACTGTTATGGTGCGTTCAAGGAAACTCGTATTTTTCTGACCATGAAGTGGTACCAGTTCGATCTGGTACGAGTTCACCGGTCAGAAGTTACGAGTGGCCGTTATAGTGACTTTCACCGGTAAAACAGGTCGGAAAAACACGAGTGGGTTGCCTGAAACGCTACAAAGTCGTAAGTTGTGACTTGAAGCTGTAATTTACGATTTCAAAAGCCTGCCTGGAACGCAGCATTAGCGAAAACGACCGGACCACTTACTTCTGCTTTAATGGTTAACACAACACTAGTAGTGAGTCCACGCACCACATTGGACAAAACAGCATATAGGCTAATAGCTACATCCCTTACAATATCACAAAAGAAACACACATAGGTCCGTTATTTCAGGGTAGCTTATTTAACCGTATTTTGTTTACCAATGCTGCTGCCATCTTGGCCCTCTCTTCCTCTGTGCCTGGGGTTTGAACCACAGCAGCTAAAGAAACCTGCCTTATAGCAGCTACCTGTGCAGCTGGATTAATGGCATGTGCTACTGAGTTGGAGGGGGATTTTGGTTTGGAAGTATGGGATGGTGAAACAGAGTCGTGTATGTGTGAGATATTGCAATGATTCTTTTTTTGTCCTGTGGTTATGGGTTTAATGTGGGACCTGATTATAAGGATGTAGTAGGCAGAAATATCATTTAATGTGTTAATTTAAAATCTGTTGGTCTTAGGGAGGGGCTTAGTGTTTATGATGCTCTGGCCAACGAAATGCTCAAGGGAGAGGGAGTAATGCCACACAGTGAATTGGGAATTTGATTTTTTTTGCTTTGCTTTCCTTTGGATTCACTATTTCACTGTAAATAAAAACTCAAATTATATTTGTGACTCCAGCCATCATATTTTTTCCCTCTCCTGGACCAAAAATGTTGTAATTGTACTGTCTTTGTCCTAGTTATTTATACATAATTATACATTTGCCACCATATGACCTGTCACCTAGTACTATGACTTCCTTGATCCATCACTCAAATGACTTCAATGACAATCATCCTCACGTGAACTCTGAGCTGTTCCCCAGTCTCCAGTCCTTATACGTAAACTAAGTGGTTGCTGTATCTTCATACTGTATAGGCATGAGAGTGGTATCAATCTATTAATATAATTGTAAAGGAAAACGAGTATAGTCTATGCCCCATATTGTTTGAAGCAGAAGATCCCATTAATCTGATAATCTAATAAATTCTTTTTGAATTAAGTTTTATTCTTCCTCCAGTTTAATCCAAGATGTATTTTCCAAATATTTTATTATGATAGGCCTATATAATTATATTATTGAAGCAGCTGCCCAACATGTCTTTAAAAAGGATTTCCCTCCAGCTGGAAAGTTTTAGTAATCTGTTGTTGCGTAGAAAAGACCCTTTCACAAACTGGTTTTGAACTCGCTCATTGAACTCACAAAAATTGTTTGTAGTTTCAGTGGTTAACTACACAAAACGCTACACAAAACGTGGCAAAAAAAAGTAATTTAACTTGAATCGTGTGCTTATATGGATGTATATTTGCTATGCTCTATGTATCTGAACAACCAGCAAGCTGTACCCTGGAAATTTGCTTAGTTGCATTTAGGATTGAAAACCTTAAATCTTGTCTGCTGTCCTAGAGTAATAAGCATCATCCTCTTTTATTTCCGAGCACTTAGCCTGATCAGATTATCATTCAGTTATTAAATGACCCAGAACCATAATAACTTAAAATTGGCATGGAGGAATGCAAGGATTCAAGGTTAGTTCAAGTTCATCAAACCACTAAATCTGTCTTGAATCCCACTTAGTCCTGACATTTATTCTCTTCCTACCGTCATCTTCCATTGTCCATTGTTAGAGTAGAGAAGGCGGGAGAAAGAGAGAAGAGACAAGGGCAGGGAGAGAGAAAGGCAGGCAAAGGAGAAGGGGGTAAGAAACGGATGGTAGTGAGGATGAAAAGAAAAATACAGGATAGCCTGTTCTTGGTTTATGTCTTTTTGTAAATGACTCTGTAACTTCTATGTTGTATATAAATTATATATAGAATTATTACAATCAATTGAATGATAATTGATAGAGCATAGCAGGCAGAGTGAAGCTCATATCATTCTCACGCTTAACTATCACATGACATGACTCTCACCACCCGGTTCCCAGCTGACCTGAACCATTCTGTTGATCAATCAAGTTGTTCATTGACAATGTCTGCAATGACTTTGATATCCATTATTTAAAAAATATATTAAAGATTACAAAAACTCACTGCATTCTTGAAAGTTTGGTCTCTTTTCAGACGTCACCATAGGGCTCTATGAAACTGTCATCATCAATCAAATTTTCGAATCAAATCTTTACTTATTTTTGTTCATTTTAGAGACTAAAGAATTACTACCCGCAAATAAACAGGACATTACTTTACAATGAAAATAACCTTTGTTGCAGTCAGCTCAGCGACTTATTGTTGTACTTTTGCCAACCTCCTACATTATGACTTCTAACTAAGATCTGTGTGTTTACGCATATGAAGAGTTCATTCATTCTGCTGGCAGAACACAGCCAAGGTTTTTCCATCAGATCAAACTCTATAACTTTTGCTACAGTTCATTGCCAGAAGTGCTTTGGTCTGATGTCATAACTCCCCCAGCTTCTTCCTCTGCAGAGGAAATGTACTGTACTTTGCTTTAAGGGGGGGGAAACTGCAATACAAGTTTTGAGAGAATGTCAGACTTGGTTGCTGCTGTTACATGACACTGACACCATGAAACTGCATGTATGTGCATGTGAGGTGGGATCACATTTAGGCAGGTATACAGTATGTATCTAGAATAAGAAAGAAAACAAAATTTTTGTCTCTAACATGCAGAATCTACTCTTTGCTTATCAGTGCATCATCCATGAACATCAGGTTGGGCCCCTGAACCATCCGACTGCACCTACTCCATCATCTCTGATCAAACAAGTCACCCTCTGTGACTGATGA
Source organism: Trachurus japonicus (assembly GCF_045865225.1). Lineage (NCBI taxonomy): Eukaryota > Metazoa > Chordata > Actinopteri > Carangiformes > Carangidae > Trachurus > Trachurus japonicus. The sequence goes on from NC_140919.1 coordinate 28,494,872, forward strand.
GGTCTCCCTCTGAAGAAACAGATGTGTCAGCTTGCTCTGACTTTTTATTCTATCACCTAAAATCAGTTAATCAAATTCCAGTTAGAGGCCTGAGATTTTTAAACATACTTTAAAATGTGCAGCAACAGACAACAGCTTTGTGTCACTCACCCGTGTTGGATGGACACACAGATGATCATCTCTTTTACCTGTGAATCATTAAAAGACTAAGTGTGAGAAAACAAACCTACTTGTGTGTGTTTTTGTGCCACTGCGACTGTGATGTGAAGCAGCCTGAGGCAGTCAGCACGGCCCTCTGTGGTTTATCTGTTCTCTGGCTGACTTCCATACATCACAGAAAGTCTAATGTCTCCCGACAGGGTTTGCGTGATGTTTTGGGGGTCTCAAAGACAGGTGGAGAGTCCACCCCGCTGGGCAGAGCTGAACGTGTTGAGAGGCTGCTACACTGTGATTAAAAAGAACTCTGTGAGATACCTGCAGGAGGTTCCTCTGGTGCACAGAAGAAGCCTTTGAATTAAAAAATATAGCTTCTTGGTTTTCTTAGAGATAATGTCATGCATATTAGGGGAAATACACTCTAAAGTTTTTCACAGGGTTATTGATAAGGATGGTTTTGTATTGTTAACATTGCTTTAACAGACAAAACATCTAAACAACAGCTCATGAAATGGACTGGAAGCCTTCTAAATTAAATGGCTTCAGCAACACTGCACAAGCATCTGATTTATATTAACAATGATTGTTTTAATAAATAAATACGAATGTTGGCTAGGAACATAGTTTTCATTTACATCTAAAATACAAAAAATAATAATAATACTAGGCCTATATAAGCTGTGGTTAAAATGTATATACTGTAGGGCGGTGCGTGGCGCAGTGGTTAAGACAGCCGCCCCATGTAGAGGCTATAGTCCTCAACGCAGGCGGCCCCGGTTCAAATCCCGCGACGGGCAGCCCTATCCTGCATGTCATTCCCCCTCTCTCTGCCTCCCCCTTTCCTGTCCATCTCTACTGATCTATCAAATAAAGACATAAAAGCCAAAAATATATATATATATATAAAAAAATATATATATACTGTAATAAACACACATAAAATAATTTGAATGTGTGAATAAACCTTTTATCTAATTGAATCTTTTAAATATTTTTATGATAGAAAAATGACACACCACAAGTGAAAATCATGCAGAATACAGTATGAAGCTCTCAGCGTGTTGAGTCTGCTTCGTTCATTTTTGATAATACCGCTGGAGGGTTAGTAATAGAAAACTGTTGGAGTTTTTTGGGCCTGCAACAACATATTCTTTGAAATGGTGTAAATTAGCAACATGAGCTAATCAGTTGTCTTTATTATACCCCCAATTTTTCTTTTTTTATCTGCAACATTTTTAAACGTTACACTAACTGACAAACAGTTGTGGGTAATTGGTTGTAAAAAACATAATCTTTCATCATGAAGACGGTAAATAGCAGCTTGGAGTCACAGTGGAACTTCAGAGCCATCAGGTCGTCATAGCACTACATTAAACTTTATGGTTTTTTAAACCTATAAGTGAGGAGTTAGAACCATTTTGGACCAGTGCAGAATCGGTTTGTTTTCAGAGTGCAGGTTATGTGAGTGTGGAGCGCTGCTGGCTCCTCATGAACTGTGGAAAGACAAATGTGTCCTGGTGGGTTTGTGTGATCTGCAGGGCCAGGGGGTGAAGAGAGGTTGTTAATGTAAAAACAGAACACCAACTGCAGTAATAAATGGTTTTCTGTGCACATTCTCAAAGTATTACTGTACTTAGTGTCAGATATGAAATAAAATAGGCAATAATGTCAGATCAATTGGCTTTATACAGCTGCATGTGTATATGCTGTTCAGAGGGAAGCACCACACCATGTTGACTGCTGTCGTCTTTTAGATGAGTGACATGGTGCAGCAACTGATGTGCATTTACAAAACCTGTTTTTATAAGCGATGATGATTAGCGACAGTCTTCAGAAACCCACATACACAGATGCAGAGAGGACCTCCGTGCTTTGTTTGTGTCAGTCAGTTCTCTGTTGTTTTTTCCAGCAATGTCACGAGACTGTCTGGTGCTCATAGGATGACCAACACAAGGAGCCCATTCTGTGCAACCAACTGTAGAAAAGGTTTTTTTAATTCAATATTTTCTTCTTGTAAACAAATCCCATGAAAAGACCACAACCGTTGATAAATTCATATAAATACGGAGTGTGTATCTACAGCCTGATATGTCTTATTATTCCACTGAGCTCCATTGTTTCCAAGAAGTATTAACAACACATCAGTGAACTACTGTTGCCCTGGGTGACACGTTCCTGCATTACCATCAACGTGCGCACACACACACACACACACAAACATACACACTGTAGTCGATTTTGATTCAGTCCTACAAACACTCTCTTGGAAATACTCACAAATGACCCACAGCTGAAAATAGTATCACTCCTGTTTGGGTATCCTTTGTTTATACTGCTCCCAGTTTATGGAAATAAAACATACTGAGGGTGAGGAAGAAATGGGCTTGGACCTGAGAGAGGAAAGGTCTGAGAGAGGGACTGATGCGTTTTCTGCTTTAAGTCGTTTCAGGGTTTTTTTTAAAATAATAATACAAATGTAGAATATTATCCATTTAATCCTGTACAGTTTGGGCAAAACTTTTGATGTATACATTTTACACATCTAATAATATGATAAAGTGTTTTGCTACAAGCCAATAGCTTTCTGTAGTAGCATTAGCTTTATTGTGCTCGAAATTAAAAATGTATTTTATATAATACATTGATATAAGGGGGTGTTTGATTCAGAGAGATTCTCTGTGCTTACCTGGGTATTTTGATCCCATTTATCTTGTGAATACAGTTTTTACAGTGCAAACCTTAACCATCACTCACTACTTGAGATGAATCTGTGGCAGCAGGCCTCTGCTGTGGAAGAGTCTGTCTCCTAAATGAGCAATAATTAAATATTTAAATGTTAACAATGATGAGGATCAGTTTCTGTCAGGAAATCACTGCATCATTAGCATGGATTTAATTTGGTGGAGATGAATCAGCTTGTGTAATGTTTAAAACTTACAGATTAGGTTGAGCCTTCATTGTTCCCAGCCCATGAATAGCATTTAAATGAGAAATATTCCCATGCAGAATATACATTCTACCACTCTATTATCAATGAACCCATGTGTTGTTTGAAGGCCACAGTAATTAATGAGCTCTGCTGTTATTACAAGGAGATTATTTCGAGCTAACAAATGGTCCTGAATTACCTTGTACTGAGTCTCACCTTTTGGTAATTAATGATTTTAAATTATGTACAGGTTGGATAATGGGGGAAAGATGTGTCACATTGTTTACACAGAAAGACTGAAAGGTCTATACCATAAAAATACCGTGAGGCACAGGCGATCACTGTCTGTCACTGAGCGTGTCTCATGCACTGCTCTCTCACTTCATACTTTTATGTTTATAAGATTACCCTTAGGAAGCTGCCTACAGTATATCCTCATTATGCTAATCTGTCCTTGTCAGCCCACACAGCGGTTCTGGATGTTGCGCTTTGCTTCAGCTGCAGCACAACACGATTTCTTTCTCCCATTTAAATCAGAGTTTATCCTGTGCTGCAGTTCAGGAGGATTCACTTGACATTCACAGCCAAGACGAAAAAACAAAACAAAAAAACCCAAAACTGCCTGTTTGAAAGGGTGGGTTGGTGAGAACATACTGTATACTGCCCCTCTGTTACTCAGAACCAGTGTTTATCCCATGATGTTGAAGCTATTATGTAGCCTAATTATAATAATAATCTAATGACACTGCAGAGTTATGTAATGACCATCAATTTTAATTATTTCAATTTTATATGTTTTATTTACTTTTCTGAGAGCTCGGTATGGCGGACTGTTCAGTACACAATTCTTTTAGGCCTAATTCTTTCAGTCCCATAGTTGCGTCATATTGCTAGGTGACCTTTAGCAGAGACGTTGCCTTTAGCGACCTCTAGCGGAGCTGAGGAGGAAGTCAGGTGACGTATTAGGTTAGAGTGGATGGATGTGTCGATAAAGTCCAGGACCCTCACACAGTACTATACTATGTTCATACCCCAAGTGAAACTGATAATCATTATTGTCTTTATACATTTTACTGTTTCACAACCTTCACCGTTTCATTGTAACCATGACAACAAAGGTCTTCACTGCACACTTTGTTTAGCCTAATGTAACCAAGTAGTTTCTGAGCCTATACCAAAGCAGACCATAACTGTTTCCTTAATCTGAACCATATGTCAGGTGTTGATGCACCTCCGTGAGGTTTCAACGGTCTGGGGGTAGGAGCAGTTGTTTACTGGTCATTTTGTTGTCTCCACCAAAGTCTGAGAAAACAGCAGCTATACGTCATGCTACACAACAAGCCAGGTCCTTACTGTCTGTCTCCTGTTTGGTGCAGGAAAAATAATAGTCTGGCATTAAAGCAGAAGTAAGCGATCCGGTCGTTCTTGTCAGCCGATGGAGTTAGCGGCCCCCGCCCTCGTCGTGGATCTATTGGTCCTCGTCCCTTCGTCACCACATTCACGCGCATCCCTTAGCTGCACACACAGCCCTTCATGCCGTTCTCTCTCCTCATTGGATAAAGGTTGTAGGATACAAGGAAAGTTTTCTCCTCGGCTTACAGCAGAGCAGAGTGACTGACAGACCCGTGTTTCGGACCAAACACTCTATGTAAGTGATTGCTGTCGGAAGATATAACTATTTAAGACTTATACTATCACAAATATTCCGCTTACTTCTGCTTTAAGCTGGTACTGCTTTCATATTTTGAGTCTGTGTGTGTGTGTCTTCATGGCAAATTGTGGTCTTGCAGACATGCCGTGTTGATGTGATGATGCCTCACAACTGTGTAAGATAGGCTAATGTTCTGAGCTCTCATGTCATCTCTTTTTTGTTGTTTTTAACAACCCTGATGCGTTAATGTGAGCAGTTAGTTAGTGGACCACATCGTGTTTGGTGGAGCTGAGGGAAGTTCTGAGTGATTATTCTCTCTGGGTGCAAACAGCCACTTTCACATTACACATTCATTTAATCCTTTGTTACAAGTGTTGATTATAGCAGATATAAGTTGTGGTCCAGGTGCGTCTTACCTTCAGTGTAACAAGCTCCACGTTCTTCACTGAAAAAATTAGAAGACACACACTGTAGAAATCTGAGACCAGAGCAGAGAGGGGAAGAGCTTTATGTGGTAAAATAAGAGGCAGAGAGAATATGTAGATAAACTGTATTTTTATGTCGTTTGTAAATAAAATAGAAAAAAAAGACAGTTGAGGAGAGAGAAGCAGGACTTCTTTGCGCTCTGGTTTTGTTGCCACCCACAGCAACACCAGTTAGACACATCAAGCACTGCGTAGGCTCCCTTTTGTACCGTAGAAAATGTATTTATTAAAGCATAGGCTCTAGAACAAAAACAAAAGAAAACCAACAACAGCTGCAAGATTGCAGAACATATTATGTACCATAAAATTGATAAAGAAATCACTGTACACGCTACAGTGCTTTTTTTTTTTTTTTTTTAAATAACAGCTTTTGCAATGCATTTTATAGAACTTATATTTTATATATTATATTGTTTTTGTTATTTTTTTTTTTACACATAATAAACATTCAGTAAATCTCAAATCGTCTTCTTCTGGGAACATTAAGGAATTAGATTAATGTCAAATAAACGTATCTCTGTGAGTTTGAGTTAGAAATGTTATTACAGCAGAACATACACATACAAAAAGTACAATCATTGTTCAGTGTTGAGCTCAGCTGACAAGCAGGCGAGAAATTAGAGGAGAATTATGGATGAAGGACGAGGATGAGCAGTTTAAAATAAATAAATATTAGGATTCAAAAATGCAGTGGGACTAAAGATTTCTACTGTCTCTAATGTAATACTACACACAGTTACTCTAATCTCATTAGTGCAACCAGCTCTGTTATGATTTCTGTTACATACATATTAACACGTGTGTATTTCATGTTTGAATCAATTAAAATACTGGGAGGTTTCACTGCAGTGAAATGTGTTGAGTGAAAGGAAACTGACAACTGCTGTAAGACTCGTCTCAGATTAAAGGCAGGAACATTTTTTTGTTATTCTCCTCAAGCAATTTATATATATAAAAAAATCTGTAGACCCATGCAGTCAGAATAACATGCCCCCCTTTGTAATGATACAGTTATTTTAAAATATGTGAATTTGATCTCTCTAATAACTACAAATTATTTTTATTTGCCAAAAAATATCCATTTTAATTCAAAATCTCATTCAGTTACAAATTATATATATAGATATATATATAGGCTATGTATATGTTTAAAAGCCAATATCTTATTAAACTCTGAGAGAATCAATGTCTAAATTTCATATAAAATATACTACATTTAAAAAACAATTTTCCTCTAATCTTGGAGAGTTTGGCTCTTCATGTCGAAAAGAACACAAATTTTCTTTATGTCTTGAGGGGTTTTCGTCCAAAATGCTTCATAAACACTTTGCTGGTGTTCAATATGTTGTCATGTGTTTGTCAAAACAAAAGGCAGAAAAAAGCTGTGCATTTCTTTCTTTCTTTTTATGTGACAGATTTTAAGTGAATCTCTACTGAAGAGTCCCCATGATTTATAAGCATTTGAGAGGAATAGTTAACTGTCTTTTTCATCGCTCTTTGGTCCAGTTTTAAAAAAGGCCTGCAGGACAGAAATTAAGCATTGTATTTCCAGATTATGGCCTGACAGGAACACATTGAATTTAAAATAAAATTGTATAAGATATTGCCATCTGCAGTTTTTACTGCAGCCACACATTTCAGATTTGTTCTTCATGTTTTTTCCCCTTAAATTTAAATAAAGCCCCTTTAGAATGAAACCCTTCAGGCTGAACCTCCCTCCTCATCGTGAATTCAATTATACTGTGTTGCTCAGCGCGTGAATTGCCAAGGATTAAGTGATTGTGTATCTTTTAGAGTCAAAACATCTGCTGTTTATGCTGGCAAAAGCTTCACCACCCTCGTATCGGGATGTAAGGCAAGCTGTCGGAGAGAGGAGGGATGGCAGGGACAGAGAGAGAGAGAGAGAGAGAGAGAGAGAGAGGAGAGAGAGACGGGGTGACAGATAGAAGAAGACTGAGTGGTGAGCATTATTTGGTTGAGAGACGAGTTCATGATGGAGGTTTGTCAGTGCATTAGGTTATCACAGCCTCAGGGAAAATATCCACAGATCTGCTGGAACAATGCAGATGTTCTTGCTGATGGCGATGCACATCACTCGTTCACTGTATTCAGCCATGGGGGTGTAACACACTCATAAAACCGACCACTGTCCTGTTTTATATGTACATGCACACTCACCAGACAGATGTAGGTGTATGCGTCACTGCAGCCAAACTCATTTAGACTGCTCCTATAAGTTACGTAGGCACACATTTCAATTGCTTACTGGCATTCGTTACTCCCCAAATGATATAAATGATCAATTATTGAAAATGTTAGATACAACATTTAAATGTTGTATCTAAAATATTCTGTCTGGGGACATTATATAATGTATATCTGTAATAGATAAAAGATACAATTGCACACACACACACACACACACACACACACACACACACACACACACACACACACACACACACACACACACACAATTACACTGTGTAAAACATCACACTGTTTCTTTTTGATTGTTTCTCATCTTTTCAATTCATCGTAAGTGCTGATATGGTTTCATTAGTCAAAATTCTAACACACAGTTAAACACACAGTAACACACTCCCATCCACCTTTAACTTCTTCTACCCTTTTTGTCCCTCAGTTGATGTCTTCCTCTCTTCTTCTCTATCCTTATTTGACCATGGCTAAATTGGTGTCTATTCGCTCCTCATTGGTGCCATTTTCTGTATATGTACCGTCTGTTGTGAAGGGAGGCTTTGTTTCCCTTTCCTCCTTTCTCCACCCAGAGTATATTTTCCAGTTTTCCTCTGAGTGTTTATTGTTCAACACTTGTTGGCATGTTTTCTCATGTCTGTCTCCCAACCTTTCTTTACTACAAATATGTAATTGCCTTTGTGTTTTTTCATTGTTCTTGCACTTGTTTGTCAGTCCTGCTTTATCCTATCATTCTTTGTTTGATCTCCTTTTTTCTTGATTTTAGAAAATCTACCATTGACTCTACCATAGTCATTTAGATAGCCATTCATATTATGATTGTGTTGAATAATTTTATGGCAGATTTAATACAGAGTTCTTCATTTCTTAGGTTGTGAACACACCAGATTTGCCGCATCATCACTGAACTGCTGTGGAGATGCATGCATTTGTTCTGCTGCATTGCTGCCACCACCAGCTCTGTCTCTATATACAGAGGTCTGAAGGTTACTGCAATGTTGCATTTGTTTTAACCAGCAATTACAGTCATTTCTCATTCATTTTCATTTTTCAATGATTAGAAATAACATGTCGCGACACATTCAGATTCAGCCTTTATAGACTTTGACAACTATAGTGGAAGGTTTCAGTTTTGTGTCATTTTACTGGTATGATGTCAATGTGACATAAACAGGTCTTTCCTCTGCCAATTTTTGCTGGAGGCTACTATGTCAAGTGTGTATGGTGAATCTTTAGATCACGTGACACAGTTCTGCCACACAGGCCATGTAACCTTAACATGGGTGCCGAAATAGAAAGACGTTTCAAAAAAGAAACGCACACAAGCTGTACTGTGTTCCTGGCCTTTGAGGGCGGAGTCACAAAGCTGATCCACATGTGGCTTTGTCAGGACCAAAGATATTCAGGGCTAATCTAAAATGTTCTTGGCTGAAGCCCTGAATGGTTCGACCGTAACTACGCCTTTTAAGTGATGCAACTGTTGCTGACATTGACCTTCCAGTGCTTGCACTGATTGCCATTTAATCTATTGATTGGTTACCTCATGGCCTTAGCTCATTAACTGGAGTGCTGTAGCGGTGGTTACAGTTCTCCCTCCATGATAAAGCCCCATAGCATGAAGTGGACACTGACTGGATACTCTGAAAAAGTGGTTAGTGTAGAAGTTTGCAGTGCCGTCATTAAAGCAAGGCAATTTTATTTGTATAGCCCATTTTTACAAACAGTATGTCTCAAAGGGCTTTACATAGCATCATAACAACATCCTCTGCCCTTAGACCCTCACATCGACTGAGGAAAAACTCCCAAGAAAACCCTTTTAACAGGGAAAAATTGGAGAAACCTCAACAAAGGAGGGATCTCTCACCCAGGACGGGCAGGCGTGCAATAGATGTTATATACAGACAAGAAAACAATTTATAACGCAGAATATGCAAAACATGGAAATATTAACAAGAGCTGACGAAGGCAGCTTCTATTGGGAGGGAAAGCAGGGAGAGCACTGGTGAGTAAAGCCACCACATTTTTTTTTTAAAGGCCTGCTATCCCCTTGCTCCTTCAATAAGTATGAATACTCTGTGGGACTCATTACATTACTAATTTATAACAATTAGTAATACATGTTAACAGTTTGATGCTGTTGGGATGCTGACATTCCACTTGTTAATGTTGTAGTGCCCCCTGAAACCTTGCATGCTGGCTGTAAACAGGGTTCCCCCAGGGTTGGAGAGGGCGTTCATGGAGGCAGGGCAGAGAGACATTCAGTACTCTTGGTCCCACAACATAAATAATTTGCTCTAATGCTCTCTAGGTTTAGCTTCTCCCTTCATGCTTGCCTTCTTTGTGAAATTACAATGCTGCAGTGTTTTTCTACACTGTGAACATGCACTATGTTGTATGAAGTTAGTTGCCTGCACACTGTTAGAGTAGGCTTGATATTTTTAAATCATAATTTGATCTATATTGTTTTTGCTCATTGCAGACTGCTTTAGTTCAGAAGTGCTCTAAACCTGATAGAGGACTCACACAGTTGGTGCTGGCCTATTTATTCAAAGTGCCGATGTGAATGCCTACATTAATCTGAAACAAGGCCACAGTTTTAGGTTCCTTTCGGAAAACTGGAAAATACAGCACAAAGGCTGAGCATGGTCACAGAAATATAGGCTACATGTGCATTGGAAACACTGCTGCTCGACAGGAAGCAAGCCTATCCCATTTATCTTCATTCCTCCTTCCACAAGACTTCACAGAGCAACCAGGGGAATTCCTGTGAACCTCTGAAACTCCTCTGGGATTCACTGGAATCTATTCTTAGAGTTTAGAGGAACGAGGGAACATGTAAAAAATGTGAGAAGAACAGAGGAGGAGGCAGGGAAATCAATATACAGCCTCTACGAGGAGAGCTGTGATATAAGCAGTAGCAGGTGCTCTGTTAATGCTGACAAAGACAAATGGCCAGCTAGCACAAGCTCACATGAGTTTGAAAGCTACACTCAGGAATAAAGGTACATCCCTTGGCAAAATGTTTTTGATTTAATGATTAATTAGTTGATTGATTTTTACTGTTTGTGGTGGAAGTTTAATGTTTAGTGGTTGTGGTGGGTGAGCGACAACAACCAGGAGTATGTGTAACTAGCAGCTACTTTATCAGGGTAGCTATCACCCAAGTCCTCAGTGGCTCACACAGCTGCAGCATCTGTATAGACTTAAGCTGCTTGCACATACATAGGGCAGCAGGGGAGTGAAAATGGGGATTTATTACTTTGAAAATTGAACTAACAGATTTAGATCCAGTCACAGTTTGGATTAGCATTTGTCTAAAAATATACTGTAGGCTAATGTACACACATAGCCTACATGTATAGGATATAATACTTTGGTTAATAGAAACTACTGAAATGTATTATTTAGTCTATAAACGTGATGCACCGTCATGCACTGTATAAATTCAACACTGAACTAAAGCAGTATTTGAATTCATGTTTCCTAATTACATGGGCCAAAGCGTAATGTGGCTCTGGAATGAAGGGTTTCATGTTTTCCTTGACTTTCTTTTCTGCTCTCCTGTTCATTGTTCTGACCATCTAAGCTCTGATCACTCCCTGCATAATAAACAGGGCTCTGGAAAAGACAAAAGGCAAACAGCAGCATCTTTTGGCTGCTCTTAACAACTTAATATATGATCCAATAGCTGTACACAATTAGAGGCCTTACAGTCACGTTGTTACACAAACATACCATTTAACCTCTGTTAAGTTATGAAAGCACACTGAGCAAATGACCCCCTGTATCCCGAGAGCTCCCGGTGACTCTCACTCCACCTACTACACCTTTGGGAACTGATCTAAGGCACATTACCATTCATCATAACACTGCAGTACATTTCAGTGCCCAATTTTGGAACCAACGTTCAGATTAGGAGATGATGTGAAAACACACCAGGTAGCTAGTGTCTGCTACTCTGCTAGTATATTTCCACCTTTAAAAAGATGTTTCAAAACAAAAACACACAGGAAAGAGGTTTTGACAGAAGAACATTTCTTGGAGGAAAAAACTCAAGAAGCAGAAATAATCTTCCTGACTCAGTTTGTCAGACACAGTGAGGCAGATTATGACAGGTTTATGCGTTTATAACAAGCTAATTGAGCTGAAAATCTGTTTTCTTACTAAAATAATAATCATGAAATCTCACTAACGGTGTAAATTACTATGCCAAATTACATCTTCCCTCTTCTATGATGCCAAGCCTCTAATAAAGCAAACACTGTACTCACATTACTTTGATTTTTGTGTCATAGTGTTTTCTACTTTGTTTTATAATGAATTTTAGAATAATTCGATTTCAATGGTGGCTCTCCTGCCTCACTCATATAGAAATATCAAATATCAAATATTAAATTTAATATTGATCTTTTTCATCCGCCGTGCAAGCTGGACTCAAAGAGACTGACTTCTCTTTAACAAGATGTGATGTCATCATCATTGTCAAAATCAGTGCCTGTCCTCAAAGCGAGTAATATGAGAAGAGTCAGACTGAGGGTTTTTAAACATAAACTCCTCTGATTCAGGTAATGATTATGAAACCTGGAGTGTGCCACTAGAAGGTAAATATTTTATCTTTATATTACTGAATATCAAAAATATATATAACAATATTTGAAAAGAGTTAAACATTTTTTTTACCTTTGTTCTTATTTTTTTTAGTATTGCTTATCTGTCTTACTGAAAATGGTTAGATGTCATGTCTACCTGTGATGAATGGACTGAGATGGTATTTTGTCTTTGTCCAGCCTAATTTTAGTTATATATATAGTTTTCTCCAGCTCTGGGATGGAAAATAATGAATATTTTTTTCACCTACCAGCCAAATAGGGTAGGTTTTGTCTACACATTCAATTCAAAACACCCAAATGATGCAGGATACACCCTCACACAGTGTACAGACATTATCATTATGAGACATCACCCTCGTGTCTAAAGTGATTCAGTTGGACATTAGGCTACAGTGGTGCAAAGACAGCGGCCAGTACAATAGTCCCTATAGAAATACTGTTATATTGCATAATAATACAGTTTTTTCCCCTCACTTTTAGAAAAATATATTTCCTACATATATATGGCACATATATGCCTACAAAGGATTAATTAAAAAAAAGTTTTCTGAAAAAAATATTTTAAGAGAGAGTTTTAAGAGAGACTGATACTGAAGTCTCCAGAGGGCTGGGCATGGAGTAGTTTAATGCAGCAATGCAGTAGTTTCACAGCTCTTTGAATGAAGATATCAAATACCTCCATGTGCAGATTGACATCAGCAGTGACAAACTTCCTGAGCTGTTGAACTTCTTGAAAGGATAGACAGCATCAGAACATTACTTATATTACTGGATTATAAAAATGAACCACCCTGTACCTTTTAGCTAATTACACCTGATCAATCTAACAATCATTACTCTGCCAACCTGTCTTCCTCTCGTGGACACCAGGGAACCTGATCATTAGGTTCTGAGGCTGGACAAACCGGGACTTACCGGAAAGCTCAATACTCAGCACAGATAGCATCTTCAACTTTTTGACTGACAACTTTAACAACTTACACAACAGATAACTCCCTCCTTGCACCTACATACATGCTGTACCTCTCACAAAACCCAAACTTAAGTGTCTATCTGCATTCATCACAGGAAGCTGTTATTCTGTAATAGCACCTGCTCCCTGAGCTGTTTGCTGTCCATCACACTTACATAGTAAAGGACATTCAAGTAAATGTCATGAATTACTGACCGAATGGCACAAAAGCAGTTTTCCATTGGTCAGATGTGTTTATCTATAACAATATACATCCAAATGCCATGGGGACAATAAAATCTCTTTGCAGATACAGTATATCCAACTCTATGTTTCAGCCCTGCTTCATACAGTATGCTACTGTATATCTGTTGTAGTTTCCTCAAGACTATGGCCCTCACTTTCCTTCCTAAGTCACCTAGTCAAGTCAAGAAGACCAAGTCAAGACTCAAAGCTCCAAATCCCTTTTCAGTGTTGAATTTTGGCCAAATATCTCTCAACTGGTGGTACACCACAAAATCATAGACTGGAAATTAAAATGATATGGAAAACCCATCACACATTATGTGTCATCACAAGGACAGAATAGAGGGTGGATGGCTGCATAAACAAAACATTGAGGTTCATGCTATGGGGCAGGTCCCAATATGTACATCATAATCAAGTTACCCCTGGCTAGATATTAGATATAGGGATATGTCCTGGAAGAGGACTTTGTTGTCCGGTTGGCATGTGGGGCTCACTGCCATGCCATTTTATGATCTACTGTATAGGATAAACTAATCTCAGTTTCCCATGAAAAGTGAGGCAGTAGAGCTTTAATGGTGGAGCAGAACTTGTTGTTCTACTTGTGACTGCGCCAAGAGAGATGACAGGTATCATCTACAAAAACACCAGGATGTGTCAGGAAGAAACTCCAAGATCATATTTAACCCAGATATGAGATGAGCTTTTCCGAGCATGATTACTTAAATGACAATTCCCCATGGACGTGCATGAAGACACACTGGTTACCGCCTCCAGCAACTGAGATATCACTATCTGGGTTGCCAGGTTCTCTACTGGAATTAAGCAGGAGATGCTGAAAGCAGATAAACATGCTGGAGGCTGGACTCAAAGTCTGGCTGTTCAGAGGAAGCAGTCCTGTTATGCCGACCAGGGAGACATCTGATGCTACATCTATACCTGGTCTGTTATTAGTATGGGAACTTTGTTAGGAAAGTTCAGAGCCGTGAATGACGAAGGTGCAGTCACTGACACCATGACAGTTGATGTAAATCAACATACGACTAATGGTGGACAGTATCAGAGGGATTATCTGTGGGACAGTCAGGGATTTAGGTTTAAAACAGGTGGACAATGAGCCATTTGAGGAAACAAATGGGAGCTGTGTGTCACTGTGTCCACCTCCACTGTTGGTTTCCTGGCAAGCTCATCTTACAGGGGTGGTGAGTGTTGTGTGGGATCCCGCTCGTAAAAACTTAATCACTGCAGGCTTAAATATCTATGTCCAACTATGGACAAACATGAGGTGCTGCACCGGCCTGTTTGGGAGAGACCAACTCTGCCCTGTAGACCACACATATGAAAGGTCAGAAACATTTAAATGTCATTCTCTGAGTCTCAAACATCATCACTGCCCACATTACCAATACCTGACTGTACACACACAGAATTACAAAGGCATCCTCAACACCCAAGGTTATGCCGGTCCCAGCTGAATATTACTGCAAATATGCAAAGATGTCAAAGATGTGAGACACAGGATCTTTTAAAAGAATAATGCAATAGGGACTCACAGGGGTCCTGTGATAGAAATGTGCGTACATTAGACATGAGGCTAATGTGCAGAAACACAAATTCTCATGTTGATTTCACTCTTGATATATCTGACTCTAAGCGTAAAAGATGGTGTACTCAACATTTTAGAGCGTATGCAACACTTGCACAATGGCTCCTTCTGATTACAACAACAACATACAGCTGGGAAGACGTCGTACACAAGCAACAAACTTCTATCAGTACCTCAGGTGGTAGCAGGTTCCAGTCTGATACATGGGTTCGGTTGACTGGTGATGCTAAATTGTTTGTGTGGGTGTATTCCAGGTGCTTTGCATTACCCTACATTACTAAAATAATTAAAATATATACAGTATATAAAACAAATTGTACATCTCCATGTAACTTAGTTGGCCAGCACTTTTGCACCACTGCACTGTCTGATGTTTTTTTCCAGATAATTTTAAACATGCAAGTGATTATTATATTATATTATATTATATTATATTATATTATATTATATTATATTATATACTATTACAATTAATGTTTGTACACTGTACAAATGTAATCAGGGTATATCATGTACACGCACATGCACGCACATACACACGCACAATGGAAGCATATAAAATATAAAGTATTTAAGTAGTAAGGTTAATGGCTCTGCAGCCACTTATTAGTGACAAACCATGCGCATTGCGATCATTTTTGTGTCTTTTGAGTAGTTTTAAAAAGCTTTTAATGAGGAGGTTCAATCTGGACAGCATTCTCAGACACAAATACACAAATGTAGAATGTCTGTGATGAAACTGGTCTGACAGATCCTCAGAGTCACCCTTAATCAACAAAATCACTTGAATCCAGGCGGCACTGTCTGTGGAGATTTGGTTTTAAGATCTGGATTTGTTTTTGGATGTAAATGTACATCTCAGGCCCTAACAAATATTTAGAATTATTTTTCCTTGTTTAAAATTATTCTCACCACATGCAAACTGATTTTTTTACTAAATTAAATTTATAAATTTGTCTTAGAGATCATTCAGTTGAAGTGGTTGCATTTTGTTGTTTATCTGTTGAGTAAATTATTGCCTCCTGAGCAGCACATATCAGAGAAAAAACACTGACCGTAATTGTTCCACATGCACATATAGATTATTGATACATTTATGTTATGATTTTAATGGGGCCTAGTTTGAGGGGACTTTTGGATGATGCCAACATTATATCTTTGCCATAATAGGAACATTTTGTTTTAATTTTACATTTATTCATAGAGCCAGATGACTAAAGTGGAGAGCCACATCTGGTTCATATAGATGCTGTTTTTTTTGTTGTTGTCTTTTTCCGCTTCTCCTACCTGCTGCTGGCTTGTTCATTGTGTTTCAACCTATTGTTACTAACCCAGAAAACCCCTTTTCCCCTCTGCACTTGAAGTTTAAATCAGCCAATGAGGGCACTTTTCAGCCTCCACGAAATGAAAAGGAGTGTGTAAGAATGTGCACTCATCATTGCACTCTATGAAAACACGCCACAACACCCAGTGACCTTCTTGCTGGAAGTTGGAGGAACTTCTTTAGTGGTGTATGGAGAAAGGTGTGTGGGGGGGAGAGTGACAAGAGGTTGGTCAGACCATGCTGTGAATTGTGACTCCATTTCCCAGGGAGCTTTGAAACAACTCAAAAAGCCACTAGCCGCTTAGCCAATGGCATGGAGGGGGCTGAGGCGATTTGGCCAGAGGTAACAGGAGCTGATTGGCTGGTTTGTGGAATCATGGTGAATGCAGGGGTGCAGGTGTTTGTTGATCGGATGACTCTGGTGCACAGGAGGATTGTGGGTAGATGGATATGTCAGAGAGCTGAGCCCCGCCCCTTCTTGATTGTGATGCCTGTCATAGGGAAAACGGTGATGTGTGAAAGTGGATCAAACCCTGATGTCTTTCATTCTTGACCTTTTACAACATGATAACCTGACTGAATTGAGCCCTCCTAGAAAACCTCAGAGTATCTGCATGGAAGCACATTACCAGGTGCTATGTAGGGACAACTCTTACTGATGTAACTTACCTTTTAACAGTGTAGCTACCGTATTATCCAAAGGTTTCAAAGTACCTTTCCTGGCATGGATTTTACAAACAAATGTGTGAGGGCTTACCCCTGAAGACTAAAGATGTTAATTTGCTTCAATGGTTTATTTTACCCATAACCATGTACAAATAAACAAAACCTTTACAGCTTTGTATGGTCAAACATTTAGCATTCATTGGTCCATAAGCACTCCTCACGGCGACATGAAAAACACTGTTATGAGACGCCAACATTGATTCCTAGCATCGGCGTCTCAACGTTGCACTGACGTCACAAATGTACCATCCATTCTAACAGTTTCATTGCAAATCAAAATAGTCACATGCAATGATTGAAAAAAATTACATTACCTCATGTCACATAGAAAGTAAGCGAAAAGATCCATCATAGAAATAAGAACTCTTCAGAGATTTGTCTCTCTCTTTTTTTTTTTTTTTAAGTCCTAGACATTCTTTCAACAGCGTTGTTGGTCTCATTTGGGTTGTAAACATTAGTTACAGTGCCTAGCTTCATTCACCTGGCTGGCTGTGTAGCGTCTCTCAAGAGAATTGGTCAATCAATACTATCAATCAACTGATCGAGAGGAATTGGTCAGCAGTCAATCAATTGTTCGAGGAATTTATCATGGAAGGACATGATCGTCTTTGGGCTCAGTTAGGGGCAACAGGACACCAGTGAGAGACCGGAGAACAGACTGAACAGTAGATCTATATAAGACACCCTGAGAATCACAACTACGTCTCTTTCATCTGTCATCACTTCTTCCTATCCTTGCTCTTCCTCTATCTCTCCTTCTATGGAACGATCATAGTCAGGCGGGCTTGGCCTCGGCGATTGAGGAAGATGGTTGGTTGGTTGGTTGGTTTGTTGTGGCGGAAGCCGGTTGCCGTGCAACTGGCTCCTCAGTGGTTGGCATGGAGACAGGTTAAAGGTGGATTCTGACCTGGTAAGGTAGTATGCAGCACGTACAGTAGTATGAACAGTAGAATGTAATATGCAGCTCTGGGGAAAAATACCTGAATTTAAATTGGTTTCAAATGGTGCTAGGGAAATAAACGGGACAAGTGCACCTGGTGCAGATTAAAGGGTCAGTTCATCCAAATTACAAAATATGTAATGACTTAACTTGTGGCATTTAGTTATGCAGATCTGATTTCTATCACCATCCAAAATGGGGTCTGGTTTTTGGTGCACAAAGCTATCATTGGGGCTACTTTATGCAGGAAAAATACCCCCAATAAAAACTGTTCTCAGTGTTTGCCCAGAGCAACAGGAATGCAGACTTGTCAAAACCTGGACACCCAAACACTTCCATTACTACTTTGTTAGGGTGAGCTGACTCTTTAAAATCAAACAACTTGAGGTATACTTGTTTTCTTTTCTTTCTTTTTTTTAACAACTTAAGGAGCGCTTTGTTTCTTTTGTAAAAATTGAATTATCTCAAATGTAAAAAGCACGACATTGCGATAAAACAAAACCAAGCGCACCTCAAGTCTGGACACTTGAACATTCAAGATGAGCATTTAACCCCAGATCTGTCAGTATGTAACAGTAGATTGTGACAGTAGTATGTTATCAATGGAGAACATCACATGGGGCTGACGTGGTGTGCAGCAAAGGATGGCGCAGGGGAAGGCGGTAGTGGTGGACAGTGATTGGTTGATTTGGTTGGTCAGGTGACTGAAGGGGTTATGGACAATCGAGTTGAGTCAGATCACATGATGAGGGTTTGCAGCTATAACGTCAGGAGGTTCCATCAGGAGGTATGGAAGCCTGACAGGTTTTAGCTTTTGGTGGACACTGGACAGAACACCCACCCCGAACCCCACCCTCACAGAGCCAACAAACGCACGCGCACACACACACACACACACACACACGCAAACACACACACACACACACACACACACACACGCAAACACACACACACACACACACATGGCAACAGACATCCATCTAGACACATGTCAAGACAGACAGGGACACACATACATTTAACATATTTTGCATAGACACACAGATGAACACCAATTGTTAACTTACACTCATGCATGCATACATTCATTACAAACAAACACTTGTACCTATATTTAAAACAAAAACACATTCTGTACACACACCTGCACTCACACGAACAGACACTCGTTCCCACCCCCAGACTTGCGATGTGTTACTGTGATGATGCAGAGTGTGGTGGAAGGTGAAGAATAAGACAACGGAAGACAGGTGATGCTAAAATGAACATTTATAATGACTGCTGTTGCTGTCGCAAAATAAGAATCCTTAAAAAAAGACCTCATATATATTAGCACTAGATTGCCCACTTCACTGGTAATCCACAAGTCAAGAAACACAACTCACTAGGTTTTTTTTTCTCTTTACAAACACAATGCTACAATTACATTAAATATTCAGTACTCTTTAAGTCAGTTAATGAATGTTGTTAAAAGCAACCACTAAAATACTAAAAATAAAAACAAAACAATAATAATATCAATTCACCTTTTTCCAGTCGTTCCCTTTTTCTTGTTGCGTTGTTATTTATTAATAGTATAATAATAATAATAGTCTGAGAAATAAATAGCTCATGTGGTGTTCTCAGGGCGATGGGGCAGGCAGCATAAATCAAGAGTGGAGCTCAGAGCAATGCGATGAAATGGTGGAGTCTAATCTCACGCAGTCACTTAATACTTTCAAAATGTCTCTGATATCGAGGCGATGTATGGAGATATGCACACGTTTGGTTCTGCAGGCAGCAGGATGGTTGAGTGGCACCTGCAGAGGTTAATTATCTCTAAACTATCATTCTATGTTATGTAAACTAGGACTGTATTGCACAAAGGTTAGCAGCTCAGCTTCCTCATTTTGTAGCCCAGGAGGAGCTTATTCATTTATTTATTTTATTTTTTCATTTTGTCAAATTCTCTTCCACACCTCCCTGGGTTTCTCTCCAACCTGGAGGAGCCGAGTCGAGCCGTTTTCCACGATGATATGTCTCTAACACGACCAAGCATTTTCAATAACTATGGCTTGATGATAAAAGATACTAGTGCCACTACAACTCACTGTTAGGAAAACATCAACAAATGTACAAAAACAAGCCTACGTTGAGAATGGCTCGGACTACTTCCCAAGGTTAGTATTATTATCGATGAGCACAGTTATCTAAAGAGTTTGCTAGCCAACATGGAAGCTAAACAGCGAATACAGTAGGTAAATCAACACTAATAACAACAGCACAGGTTAACACAGTAGAACTAGCATAGCCAATTATACAGGCAGACCTAACTAGGATACAGAGGATGAAAAGTGTCATGATCGTCTACCGTGTCCACTAGTTCCTCTTTATGCTGCCGGCCCCTTTCTGCTCAACACTTCTCTCTTTACAGCTCAGCAAAAATCTGACAAAAATATTTACAATGAGAGAGAAAGAAAATGAAATTGTGGAGAAACAGTTGTTTAGTGTTTTTTTTTTCTTTTTTTTTGTTTGTCTGCATTTCTTTTTTTGGATGTTTTTTTTCTTCCTTTCATATGTTGTTTTTTTGTTCTTTTTTTTTTTTTTTTTTACTTATATGTCAGAGAATTGTCCCCAATAATGAGCAACAAACAAACAAACAAAAAAATCCAATCATATCAGCTAGCATTGCACAGTCTCAGAGAGGTTTTGGGGATGGAATGGAGAGTTATCGTCCAAACAGTTGGATGAACACAGAAGGGGGTAGGAGGAGGAAGAAGGTCAATAAAGTTCATGAGGGGGTGAAAGTTCAAAAAGTTCAAGAAGACAGAGGATGGCTGCGCAGCTGACGGTGCGTAAACACTCCCCACACCACCGCATGGGGGCGGTGCGTGTGTCGGCGTGCGTGGTTTGGATGTTAAACGACAACAAAAAAAATCATCATTAGAAAATGGAGTTTTTGAATCTTTCCCATCGAGAAAAATCAAATGGAGCGAGAGCGAGAGGGGGAGGAAGGGAGGGAGGGAGGGGGTAGGGTAGAGAGATAGAGAGATAGAGAGATAGATAGAGAGAGAGTGAGAGAAAGGGTGGGGGTGGGAGGGGTAGAAAGAGGGGGAGACGAGGAGAGTGAAAGGTGCCCCCAACACTATGGCACACAATCAATGAAGTCCCACAGGCTGAAGAGATGACAGAATTAGGAAAGCAGCTGGCATGAGCGGTAGGGCTTTTTTAGGTAGGTTGAGAGGCAGGACAGTAGGTAGGTAGCCAACCTGCAGAGGGGTTAATCCTTGTCGGGTTTAGCTCTGTGGGGGGTGGTGAGGAGGAGGAGGAGGAGGAGGAGGAGGAGGTGGTGGTGGTGGGGGGCAAGGTGCTGTTCAGTTGAGGCGTCATGAGCGACATCATGTTATGAGGGCGGAGCATGCTGGCTTCATGGGTGCTTCCAGGATGGATGTCCGACACACAAGAACAACTCAAAGAAACGCTTGGAATGGTAGTTGTTGTTGTTGTCTTTTTTTGTTTTTTGTTTTTTTTTCCTCTCTGTTCTATTTTGGCACTCAAGACAAGAGACTTGTGGGAGGCGGAGGAGGAAAGTGTGTGAATGTTTGGGCGAGGAGGAGAGGTGGGCAGTGAAAGTGCAAAAAAGAGGGCAAGGAAATGTGTGTGTGTGTGTGTGTGTGTGTAAGTGTAAGTGTAGGTGTAAGTGTGTGTGTGTGTGTGCATGTCAGTGTGTGTAGGTGTGTGTGTGTGTGGGAGGGGTAAACAGGCTACACACAGAAATGGCATTTTGTTAAAACTGGTCTAGGTTAGACAGAGCATACAGTACAAATCAAAACCAGGAAAAAAAATCAACAGAGAACGAGAAGAAGGAACAGAAAAACAGTGATAAGACAAATGCAGTCTACAGTTGCTGGTGCTTCAATGGGGCCCGATTTGGGGGAGGAAGGGGGGTGGAAAAAGGGGAGAGCTGGGTCCCATAATATGTCTTAGAGGGTGTGTGAAGAGGTGGGAGGGGTCAGTGGTGGCGGGTGTGGGTGAGAGTGGGTTTGAGCTTGTGTAGGTGGATGGGGGCGGTGGAGGGGAGAGGCAGAAAACAAGATCTGAGGACTTATGTCGAGGTGCCACACACCCACTGAGAAGCAATGAGGTCACCTGGCGAGCAGGTGAAAGTTAAGTTTGCATTCCTCTACGCATCACAATAATAATAATAATAATAATAAAAAACAAAAACAAGAAAGAAAACAACATGACTAGCCGGCTACGTTGCAACACAGACACCACGAGCACGGAGCTGGCCTAAAGCAGACAGACTCAGAGAGAGGGGAGAGAGAGGAAGAGAGAGAGAGGAGCATGCACATCGAAATACACTGCTGAATAATCACCTATGTTAAGGCTACACATCTACAGTAGTCTGGCACACTGACCCCCACCTCAGCTCGGCCTGCCATGCACAGTAACAGCAGAGGCTTTAGTGCAAACATGTCGCTTAGAGCAATCATGGAAATTTTTTGTAGAAACTTTTGGAGGAAGTGGGCCATTTCCCATGACAACATGTGTCTGGATACAAAACATGACCACACTGACAAAATCATCTGGTTTCTGGTTGCATAAGAATGGGAGTGGTGGGTGGACTTTGGCAATTTCTTCCTTTTTCTTCTTTTTTTTCTCTTAGCATTAAAGCCAATGGAGTATCTAATTGAACTAAACTGGTAAAAACAGGGAGAAAGAGAGAGAGAGAGAGCGGTGGGATCAGTATTCAAAACATTACCTCTTTGAAAACACACTGGTGATGTTCAGTGTTGTTTCTCTCCCTTAGATCAGTGCTTTGGGTTGCATATTAAGGGAGTGAAAACACAAGCTGTCCCAAATCTGAGGCACTCAGGGAGACCGAGAGCGCAGCAGGCAGACTCTATGTGTGTGTGTGTGTGTGTGTGTGTGTGTGTGTGTGTTTCTGTGATTTGCAGGTGAGGGAGGGGTGTTTTCACCTCTCTTTCTCCCACACTGTCTCCCTTTATGAATCTCTCCATGCTCCATGTCATATTTGAGGTCAGTAAGGTGCATATCAATGACAAGACAAGCCAGAGCTCAGAGGGTGGGGGTGGAGGGTGGGGTATGGGGGCGGGGGTAAAAGGACAGACAACAGAGTAATACTGAGAGCTCGACACAGCGCGTTAGGGGTTAGTAGTGTTAGAATACAAAAACACAGGGAAAAACACACATAAGCCTCTACTGCACGTCAATGGTCAGAGGAGTGATATGCAAACTTATGTAGAGGTGAGTACATTCATGGACAATCTCAGTCTTTATTTGAAAGTAAATCCTGATTTTTTTTTCCTTTCTGAAATTAGGTAGCAACTGAGAATGTTTTTAGTACAAGCTCGCTCAGCAAGTAGCAAAATAGTCTTAGGTTTGTTCGAGAGTTTTGTTCGTTTTCCCTCTGAGGAAGGTTAGACAACGTGACGACAAAATATCCATTGTGTTGTTACATTGAAATCAAACATTTTGTCCACCTGCCGCCTGTGGACCAGGACTCATTGTGATTGTTTCGAAAAACAACTAACATCTGAATGCGTGTAAAACAATATCAAAATGCTCTACCCTTTTCGGCATGCAAAGATTTGTCTCCGAAAATGAACGACACACACTGCCTAATTTTTTTTTTGTTGCTTCTTTTTTGTTTCTTTGATTTTTTTTCTCCTTTTTTTGTGTCAGCGCTTCACTTTAATATCATGCAATATAGACGTGCAAAAAAGATAACATCTATTTCCACAAAATACATTTTCATTGTAACTATAAAAGGCTGTATTTAAGAATGCTATCTAGTCACATCTTTTTAGCATTATTATGCTAACCTACCGCTATGTTGATTTGTCTAGCCCCAGAGACATAGTGCTGTTGCATTCTGGGAGTGGTCACTCCCAGAGGACTGGCTAACACCTGACTAATATGGTGGTTCCCACCTCTTGTGGCAGGAACAGAGAGGGCTTCAACAAACTGCTATACTTTTTTTCTGTTAGTCTATCTAGTTCTTAAAAACTGTCACTGGGACGACTCCCTTCCTATGTAAATTATAAATATGGTTCATTTGGCACTTTTCACATTTTCTTAATATAAAAGTATGTCTCCTCTTATCTAATGTGACTTAAATCAACACATTTACAGCTTCACTCTGTAAAGACCTATTTTGGCACAGGTTTAACTTCAGGTTAGAATTACACTATTATTAACTTATCATCAGCTTATAACAGAGCGTGTATTACACTGCCACTTGAGACTAGCCTCTCCAGCTAAAGGACAGATTTCGATATGTTTTAACCTTGTATTTTTAGTACATCAGTTATTATTAAATAGCAGCATATTCCACAAATTAATTTTTTTTTTTACTTGTGTAAACCTATTCAGTATCTACAGGTAAATCCAAAAGCTCCTACGGCAGACATAGGATAAAGGACAGGACAAGACGACATGCCACTACGTGTATTGCTTCCAGTAATCATCACATTTTCATCTCCGTCACCTAACTTTAACATTAACTAAAGAGATTGGCCGCTGGATAAAAGACAAACCAACAAAAAAGTCTTTCTGAGGTTTAATTAATGAGATGAAAAATAAATCTGTCCTGTATTCCTTAAATCAACTGACACCTATCAGGAACTGCAATGCCGTTTTTCCACTGTAAATGTACTGTGCTGCATCCGGAGTATTTCAGCAGTGAACCTTGGACAACAGAATAAACCCCAAGTGATGCTAAAGAATCAGCACCTTCTGGCTTTGCACGCACACAATCTACACAACAAAGGTTGATATTATCTCTCAATTCAGTATTCTTAATGCTGTTAAAGTGAATGAAAGGTAAATAATGCACGTCACAAGTTCCCAGAACAGTCTGCAAATAGCTTGTTTAGTCTGACCAACAGTCTGAAGCCTACGTAAACATATTCAGTCGAAAACAGCAAATCCTCTGAGTAGCAATTTCTTTGCCATTTTTGCTGAATAAATGATAAATCGAGCTCGAACCTGACATAACATGCACTGAACAGAAGGGGAAATCACTCACTAAACGCATACAGCACAGTACAGTTGTACAGTGGAACAAAAGCATACCACCTTCACACGGTCTTAATGAGGTTTTTGCCACAAAACATCAAACCAAAGTCAAGTCAAACCCCACTGATGACAAAATATTCCCTCGCGATATGTGTATGTTTTAAGTTTGTGCAGCAAGGTTTTCCAAATTAACAATGTTTCAATTCAGTGTCACAAAATAAAACGCACTGATCCAAACTACACAGAAGAATGTTTGTGCACTGTGCCCTGCCAGCCTCAACTATGACTTCCTCTGCAGGTGTGTTTGTTTTCTGATGTTGGTGCATCAGGGTGTCTCCGAGCCTCAGCTGCCCAAGGAGGCAAAGAGAAGAGAGACTCGAACTGTGGTGTTTGTCAGGGCAAGCAGCAGACATGCATTGATCGTAACACCAGACATAGTCACCCATGGAGCGATGTGGTAGGAGGAGAGGGAGTGTCAGGATGGGAGTGCACTGGAGGACTGAGGACGGGTGTGAGGGAGGGTGAGGAGAGTGTGGATGGTGTTAGATGGGAGTAAAGAAGCCTCCTTACCAAGCTGTGGAGATAAACCCTCACTGGCGCTCCAACAGAGACACATTCGATAGCACAGTGGAGGATTTTTGAGTCGGATTGGTTTCGAAAGGAATCAAAAGTATCATAGAGATGTTCCCTCCCCTCACCAGGCTGTTTAGGTCAATAAATCAAATACACCCCCTCCTTTTTTTCTTTTTTTTTGGCATTTTACATTCCGTCACACTTCAACTCCTGTTGGACTTAAATATCTGTCCAGGGATTTGCCCATTGGATGTGCAGTATCAATTTCAATTGTTTATGGAAAAGACACAGCTGCAATAGAAAAGTGAATTTAGAATTTGTTCCAGTCTCTTTAATCTGCTACCGGACACCTAACGCTCCCCCAACATCCCGCCCTCTAATTACAAAACACTTCTCCAAGACAACAGCTAAGTAGAATCTAATAGATCTCAACTCTTGACCTCAATTGATTGATCCTCTTCATCGACCTAGTCCCTTTCTCCTCCTTCAGTATTCAGATATGACGTGCATTTCTGATGAAGTTCTTCATATGCATTCTACATATATTTCATATATGTGTTTTTTTCCCTGCCATACAAAAAACCATCCAATCACGATGCCATCTACAGCACACATCCCTGACCTCATAGGCCGAGGGAACTGCTCCCTCGTTTCACAGTGCATTAAGACAAAAAAAAAAAAATTCAGTGTACTCCGATTTGTAAAAAAAAAAAAAAAAGAAGAAGAAAAAAGTAAAAATAATAATAATTACACAAGAAATTAACAACAAAAGAAACAACAGCATCTTCAGCAGCCTCCTGGGTCTTAAGTGGGCAGAAAACCTGTTGCCATGGGAGACCTGCAGTTTGCCAGAGGCAGAAACAAGCTCAACAAGCTCGCTGGACATATGTTGAAAATCTCTCTCTGCCCTTTACCTCATCGGCAGTGGAACGGTTCCTTGATAAGGGCAAAGATCAGTGAGACTATTAATCACTTATACTGATTTCCATGCTGCCTTACAATAGCAAATCTACAAGCAAGGCTCGCAGATTCAGCAGCGGATCCCAGACGGACGACGTTTCCCTTGTCATGTTTCAGTGTATCCTCTTACTCCATGTTTGCATTACTCAGTAGTACATAGTGAGTCTTAAGTGCTCTTGCTTGATCTAAGTCTGTGGTTCAGGTTCAACTACAGGGTTTGGAAGACCACAGGCTGAGCAGCAGTAGTAGTTCATTTGAGAATTAGTCTCAGGTCAACTCAATTATTCATTTCAGTTACAATCTTACATTGTAGGCAAACTGTAACTGGTATTTTACTACAGACGTTCGAGAGCGAGGATGTTTTGGAGCTATGATAGCCGAGCATGACAACCAGGAATTTTAAGGGTAATATAGCTGCTGAAACGCTGCACTGCAGCCTGTGGTGTGAGTGGTTTACAGATTCCTGCTAATTTAGAGGTCTCACTGCAGTCTGCATCATAGATATGGTGAATTCCCTTTTCTAGCACCAAAAATGGCATCATAGTGTTGTTGTTTTAGTGTGTGTGTGTGTGTGTGTGTGTGTGTGTGTGTGTATGTGTGTGTGTGTGCGTGCATCTGTGTTCCCTGTTCTGCTCTTTGACTGGATATATAAAGTGATCCTTCACTGTAATCATCTTAATGCCTGGGGCGGCTTTCTTACTGGACTTAAATAAGACATATATTACACTATGTGACATTACTATTCATCTTCAATCCATTTAAATTAAAACAAAAAGATTCAAATCAAAAATAGTCTCATTTACATTCATGTCAACCTGAATTCACAGATTTGAAAAAAAGAAACAACTGAGCTTTATATGGGTGAACTCATTAATAAATAATGACGATGGTGATGATTCCTATTGTAATAATCATGACAATATCATTAACTGAATGGCCACAGCAGACTGCAAAAAATGCCATAGATCCTGTGTGTTTGCCGCAGCTTGCACAGTATCACTCTCGTTGTTTCTAGGTTTCGCACTACGTGAGGTCATCAGCGTGCACCTCGGCATTCTATCTCCAACACTCGAGCCGCGTATGGGGTGGGAGGGGGTGCTACATGCCGTAACACCCCGGCGGCGCTGCACTGCTTGTGGGATACATCACAGGGTGTACAGGGAGGGTGTGCAAGTGAAGAAACTCCCAGTTGATTTCCTTCCTCAAACACCCCACCCCCCCGTTTCACGTCACCTTTCCTTCATATCCCAGAAAATGGGGGAGAAGGAGGGAGGTGAAATCACAGGCAGGGTTACAGAGTGGGAGAGAATAAAAAGTGTTTGGGGGAGAGTCAAAGACGTTTCTTCCCTCACACACCAGGCTGAAGTTTGCAGTCTTGCTCATTATAAAACCCCTATAAAAGGGGGGAAGGGGCAGGGCACAGGGACAAGTAGTGAGAGGGGCTTAGGGGGGGAGAGGGGGGAAAGGGGCTTTGGGGCAAATCAAAACTAGAAGAAAAACAAAAACCCTACGGGAGGGTGACGAGTGTGGGCTGCAGGGGGAGGGAAGGGTAAGGGTTGTTTCCAAAAGGGATTTTGGGTTGGGGGGTTGGAGGGCTGTACCCTGTAAAATGCCAACCCTCCCCCTTTCCATGCCCCTGCCCTTCCCTCCATCCCCCCACTTCCTGTAGCCTCTCAGGCAGTCGGCCTGTCTACATGGCATTCAGCTTTGTCCACATAATACACAAACGAACAAACAGACAGCTTAATTTACTAAACGAAACGAAACAAAACGAAAAACAATAAAACAAAACAATAAAAAATCCCGAAAGGTCAAGACGTTAAGTAATAAAACCTTATTTACATTTTACACATTTTTTTCTTGGTTTTTCAGCGTGATAACTCGCTCCTACTCCTTCCTCTTCTTTTCAGCACATTTTTGCTTCGCGTCAAAAACTTTTTTTTTTAATAGAGAATACTGAAAACACGCAGAAGAAAACAGCGCGGACGATTCCTTCCGACATTCTTGCTCTCCTCTCCTTTTTCCATTCACACTCTCACTTTTTTATACTCCTCCCCCAAGCCCCCACTCTTTTTTCCTCTTTTCCTCCTCGTTTCTTATTGGCTGTCAGGTTTAGCCCACTTTCTGTGGGTTGGTGGCGCGTACCCCCTGCTCGTAGGTGATTCGCTGGCTGATCAGGTACTGTGCAGCCTGCGTGGCGGCCTGGGAACCTGTGATGGTCACCTTCCTGTTCCGAGTTCCAGGGATGAACTCGCCTTTCTTGGAGATCTGGATCCTGGCACCGGTCAGCTCCTGGTACTCCACTAGCGTCTTCCCTCCTTTCCCCAAGATGGCTCCCACTAGGTTTTCTGGCACGGCGATCTCAACCACTTCCTTTGCTCCTTCTGCTAGCTTCTCCGTGGCCAGTAGAGACGATGCCACGAGTGGTGATGCAGCACTTAAGTAGCCGTTGGTGGCCCCTGTGGCAGCAGCCAGGGATCCCAGAGAGAACCCTCCGAGACCGGCTGCCGGGTGAGCTGCGCTGGTGGATGCATCGCTGGCGTAGGATGCTAACAAATTAGCTGCGGCAGCGGCCGCTGGGTTAGCATTAGCTGCTACAGCGGCTAGCACGCCTGAGGCTGCAGCGGGGTTTAGCCCCAGGCCGAGGGAGTTGGTGTTGTAGCCATAGCTGGCCAGAGTGTTGAGGGCGGAGGTGATAGCCAGCAGGTCATTGCCTGAGAGGCTGGACATGGTGGTTGGGAAGGCCCCGACACCTGCCAGGCCAGCCTGGCCAAGCAGAGACGAGGCTGTGGCTGCCGCAGCAGCTGCAGCAGCTGGCATGACCTCGGTCGAGTTGGCGTACGGGGAGCCGGTGGGGTTGGAGTTGGCGACGGGCCCTGTGATATTGGAATAGGAGATGTTGAGGCAGGAGGAGCTCTGTGGGTCCTCCTGGATCTTCTGGACGATGATCTCCACAGCTTTGCGGTTCTGCTCGGGCTCCCCACTGATGGTGACAACGCGTTCCTGCAGGTTGATGCCCTCTGGCTTCTGGGACAGCTGGACCCAGGCCCCAGACTGCTCCATCACTGCCTTGACTGTCGCTCCACCTTTACCGATGATCAACCCCGCCGTGCTGTTGGGGACAATCAGCTTGGCCTGGTGAGAGGGGGGTGGGGGAGTGGGTGAAGAAAAAGAGGAAATAAAGAGAAAAAAAAGTTATGGATCTGTGATATGTTTTATCAAAATCATAACAATTATGCCTTTGAACATCAAAATACAAATAAGAGATGTGTCACTCCTCATGAACTAAAAATATGCAGTGCAATGACAATATTATGAACAATGTGATGTGCTTGTTGATGGACAATCATTTTTTTTATCAGTCAAAACATAAATGGTAAAATGGTGCAGTCCTTTAGATCAAACAGTGACTTTAATGACAAGGTCAGCCATGAAAGAGACTCTGTCAGGAACTGTGTGTCCCTGACAGGGAAAAGGGACAAAGAGCAAAAGATTCAGAGAGAGAAGGTTTATAATGTGCTGTGTGTGTGTGTCTATGACTTGTAGAGAAAGACCCGAGACAGACACACAACTTCAACGCCCACCACCTGAGCACATAACGAATAAAGACGTTTTCTTTTTGTTTCTTTGCCACATAACACAGGGAGAATAGAGGAGAAAGAGATGAAGTGTGAGTAGGTGAGAGAACAGGAGACAAAGAGGTAGAGCGAGGTAAACAGAGTGGGAGGGAAGGATGGATGAGAGAGTGAGAGAGCGAGAGAGAGAGAGAGAGAGGAATTCTAAAGAGGCTATTTGTGTGAAAAAAATAACATTGAATCTCAGGGGTCAGCGTTGCCATGGAAACACAGCTTCAGCATTCAAATGGTAGTGAAAGGGAGTGAGGCATTGACACACACACACACACACGCACGCACGCACGCAGGCACACACACTCCATGTCCAAACACAGTATATTTCACTCCACATATTTTCATGTACAAATGGTGAATTATTGTTTTGATACTATACACTATATCCTATTATAGGCCCAGCTACATACTGCTTCCCTCCATTTTAATTTCCAATGGCATTCTAACATTGTACAACTGAGGTGCAACTAATGATAATTTATACACATGTTCTTGTTTAATATGACATAGTCTAAAAATTACTGTGGATGAAATAACAACACAACTTTACATTTAACTTGAGTTTGTTTTGATGATTTGTATGATTTATTAAGAAGGCAGAGCGCTCATTGTCAAATTATCGCTGTGCACAAAACCAGAAATCCAAGAAACTGCAGTTTTCTTTTTGCCTTCAACGGGCCTCTGAGATTGAACCCTCCTATTTCCCTTCTCCATCAGATAACATACAAGCAGATCTGATGTCTGCAGGTCTGGTCT
Source organism: Trachurus japonicus (assembly GCF_045865225.1). Lineage (NCBI taxonomy): Eukaryota > Metazoa > Chordata > Actinopteri > Carangiformes > Carangidae > Trachurus > Trachurus japonicus. The sequence goes on from NC_140919.1 coordinate 28,525,655, forward strand.
GAGGTCTGAGTGAACCTGCTGTGTGCTGGTTCACTGCTTCTCTGTTGACGTAGGCAGTGAGTGATGCAACGCTCTGCTGCAGCACTGACCTCACTTTGCTGAGTGGAAACAAACCAGGAGAACATCTAAGACAATTCAGCGACAAAACTTTTGTTGCAACTTGTTGAAACAAAAATCTGTCACTTTGCTCTTCAGTGCAAATGAAATGATAGAAATTGTTTCTGCAATTTTGTCTTTCATAAACAAGGACACCTTCAGGAGATATTATCGACTTCTGCTGCACATTAACCGCCTGGAAAATGAATGTGTGTGTGCACCGGTGCCACGCTTTCTCCTCTAAGCATTGATTATTCCCTCTGCAGAGCAACTCTGGACAAAGCTTCCACAGCTATCTGCCGTCTGCCTGAACGGCAAATATTCATAGTGAGAGCAGAAAGATAGAATGTGGGCTGGAGAGAGAGGAGGAGGGAGGACTGAACAGATAAAAAGACTTGGCCTTGATAAAGGAAAGAGGATGGTAAACTGAAAGAGAAAGAGAGGGTGGGAGGGAGGGAGTGATCGATTTAACAAACTGAGAGAATAGAAGAACTGATGCACCATTTTTTTTGTTTTCTGTCTGAGAAAAGGAGGAAAAAACGAAAGAGAAAATCCAAAGTGAGAGGGATCAATTCAGCTCACAATAGAAAAACACCAAGGCTATTCCAATTACCTTCCTGGCTCTACCGCACCCCCTCCCACCCCTCTTTCTCTTTGCTGGAGTTTTAAGCCAAACATCATCTGCGCAGTGGCGGCCTTGATGCAGTGGTTTGTTGCCATGCTGCACAGCTTGCTCTCTGCACCCTAGCTTTCTGTGAGGCGGAAGATGAATTTACATAGAAATAGAAAATTAGGCGGGAGCTGATAATGCGGGCAACTTCAAACCTGCAGACAGCGTCACACATTCACTCCTCGCTGCTTCAAGTTGAATATTAGAGAATTATCTTTCCCCTGTGAGTGTTTAGTTGTGAGCAGCCTCTGTGTCTCTTTGTCGGATTAACAGGTGTGAGGTTCTGTTTTTTCTTTTGTTGATTTGTCTTGGCTTTCAGAACAAGTGGAAGTTTGTAGTCCATGTGTATTGATTGGTGGGTTGTTAGTGTGAAGCACGTACACAGCCAGGCTGCTTCAACACGCTTGTTTACATCCTGCTGCTATCAGAGGCTCTGCTTCAATCTGCAGGCCTGTGTCCATTAATGAAAGGAGCAAAGTGCTAACAGAGTGCGAACACTGTCCTTACTGCACCACTTCATCTTCTGTGGAGCTCCTTCCTCAATTTACCTTTGGTGCCAGAAAGCGCTTAGGGCACAATCTTACAGTAATGAGGATATTTTCTATTGATATATCAGATTATCTTCGTTATTGTATTATCGTATGCAGTCAAATTTAAATTTAAATCTGCACACTTTTAAAGTAGCCTGCTCCTTTCTACTCCACACTAACATGGTCATCAACCCTCCAGGCTGGCGGACGATCATTGATGACTTGTTTTGATGAGCATTTTATTTTCTAAATGTGAACTACCAACAGATGGAAACATTTATAGAGCGATTCCTCTTTTCACCTTGATTTGCTGTCTGTGATTATACAGCACGGCGTCAGTTTGAGCTGTAAAAGGTTTGAAACTGTTTGCCAACAGAAATATCTCTCCTTAATGCTCGTTGCTGCCTTAAATTTCATTTGGAAGTCTAATTTAGCATTGGAAAATGTTCCAGCACATTTTTGTTCGAGTGGCAGCGTTTTTAGAGGGGTTGTTTTTGCGGCGGGGAGATGAGCGGGCGGTGGGGGGTAAAAATGGAGACAAGGGATAAAAGAAGTAAGTGACAAGCAGCGAGAGAGCGAGGGAGGGAGCCGAAAAGATTTTACCCATGAGCCCTTTCATCCTCTGCACTCTGCACTGAAACATTCTCTCTCTCTCTCTCTCTCTCTCTCTCTCTCTCTCTCTCTCTCTCATACACACACACGCAGAGTGTTGGTGTAGAAGTGGGAGGATAAACAGTGGCGTACAGCGATGTCTGATCCCTCCTGGCGCTAATGATCACATCTACCATCTTCATATCCAACTGATTCTCTGCTAATGAGGTTCTCCGCTCGCCTCCACTCCTCCTCCTCCGCCGCCTGCTCTGCTTTCTTTCCTCATGTTTCTCTCTTTCCATATTGTCGCTTTTCTCCCCTTCCATCTCATATTTGCACGTTTGTAGAGTTTTTTAAAGACCTTTCATTCTATATTTAGCTTTTTACTGTAAATCTACGCACTCTGTGTGTGTCTCTCCTCACCCAGAGCATCATGGCGTTTTTCCACTGCAATCTTCCGGCGCATTTCAATCTTTTATTCCTCTCTATTTTCTCTGCTCAATAAAACCAAACCTCTTCCTACAAGGTCAAACACACACACTCAAACACAGGCACACACACACACACACACACACACACACACACACATAACCAATGCCCAATCTGAAGGGCACTTTTACAGTTTTTCTCGATTGCTAAGACACATTTCTCGAAAGCTTCTCTCATTTTCTCTAAACTGTGAACACAAACCCCAATTTTCAAGCTACATTCACAAAACCTCAGACTCTTCTTGCAAAACCAAACTTTCACCTCAAAACAGTTCAATCTGTGCCCAAAACTGAACTTTGTTGTCAAATCGTGCCCCGA